>NW_027526452.1:76498-676498 GCF_048455015.1 Haemaphysalis longicornis
CAGGGCAGGCACTCTATGGCACATAATACGGGAGTGCGTCAAGAACCCAGACCGCCCACCTCCTTTTCCTTCCCCTACTCCTGAGCAGTGGGAGATGCTGCTGTCCAGCTCACTCCATCAAGATCAACTTCTGCTGGTTGAGAGGGCCAGTCGAGCCGGGACGGCACATGGTTACCTGAAATGAGGAACCACCCCACCTAAAAGGTCAATAAAAAAAGTTTTGTCTCTCTTTCCTGCGGGCGCAAATTGCGCTTCCACTTTTTTTGAACCTCTTCGTCTCTTGGGGCGGCGAACAAAGACGCCTTTGGAGAGCCCTGATAGCCGGTGTGACAGCCTGGGCAAAACAGTGCGCATCAGTCCTTCTTTTTGCCATCTTCCTCACATGCTGGTCCTTGACGAAATGCACTCTCTCACTGTTTTGAAAAACACGTCACGTGCACCCACCGCCTTCCAAGTTCTACGTTTCGTCCCGTCTGAGGGCTGCGGCGACAGCGCGGGCGCGGCTGACCGGCTGCGAGATCGTGCAACAGCGCCCCTAGCCACCCTAGCGGCGGTCGACGGCGCGCGGCACGCCGAAAGCAACGCCGCAGCAACGCCACCTTAACGCCGTCTCCGCCCGCTTGGGCCACTCCCGTATTCTAGTTCACTCTACTTTTAGGCTCATGCGGCGTGCGCGCGGGATAGTAAAACAAAGATTGCCGTCACACATGCGGACGCCACAACCGCTTTGATAGGCTCCGGACAGCGAAGTTTGCCGCGCGAGCGCAGCGCCAGCCGCGACAGACACGCACAACTCTGGGGCGGTCCCGCCTCGCTGACCGCCTTTAGCGCCAGTGAACGAAACTTTGAAAAAAAAAAAAAAAAAAACGTTTGTTATAACGTTATTTGCGCGTATATGTACTACAGAGTGCAACAAAGTCGTGCACAATGCTATATAGTCGCGGGAAGCCTCCCAATAAAATGGGGCAGTGATAAAATGCTGCCGCCTCGCTCCCGAGCCTCAGGCTAGCACAACTGGGAAGCATATGTTCAAGGCTTTGCATTCTCCCGCGGATTCTTCTTCTCTGTTTTCTTTTTCACAGATACCGAGCATGGTTACTGAATCTTGAGAGGCCCACATTAAGCGAGCGGATTACATGCTGCCGTGGAGTACGATCAGCTTGTTAGTAGGCTGGTTAGCGGGCGGTCAATACACAGTGCGCTCTAAATTTGGTAACAAAGAGGGCCCCCAACATTGTAGTTTTATCACCCAGCGGTTCTACTCTGCTTCATCTAATATTCCACGTACTTATACCGCCGAATTAAATACATATAACTACATATGGGGCGCGGACACTTATAGGCGTTATTGTTCCCAAATGTATCGCGAGCTTTTGGATAGCATAAAATCACCGCCTCTTCGTGCAAAAGAAACAATGAAATTGTTGTCTAAGATACTAAAAAGCAAAGAAAAATACAGCTAAGATGTGCCGAAATAAAAGTTGGAACAGTTGTACACAGGAACAAAAATTCACGTTCGGGGAGGAAGAGGAGGAGGACAAGCTTTATTTATCCCATCCGTTGTTATTGCGGTCACTCTGTACCAGTGAGGGGTGTACTCAGGGAACTAAATTTTTCTCACGTGACTTTTGTTGTAAAGGTGTGGACGGAAAAAGCGCTACTATTCCTTCCTAACGGATGTCTCCTGCCGAACCCGTTGGCGTGGAGAGAAAAAAAAAATACCCGAACATGAATATTCCGTAATTTATTCCGATACGCCTATTAGATGTTCTGCTTACACCTCCCCCTTCCCATCCCTGCAAAAATGAATTTCTTCTGATAGCCTTCTCGTGAAGAGTTTCGTCTTTGTGGGCGTGTTTACATGTATGCAACTAGCGTACGTACTGGGCTACAACTGGAAGCCCAAACGTTTCTCGGCGAAGCGGGCTATTATTAACGTCCGCAGTTTCAAACGTGAATTTCATACTGTTACATGTATGGAGCATCACATTCGGATCAAAGACCTATATGTAACTCCCATAGTTCTGCAGTCGCATGCAAGTGCACTCACATGGATGGAATACGCCGCGCGGAAACATCGCGCAGCGTCTGATATATTTGCAGACAAAGCCTCCTCTTTTGTGAATGAAACAATATAAATTACGTTTACTTTCGAAGCGAAACATGCTGATCTTGAGAAAGGTTTGCCCCGCAGGCAGGCTGTACAAGCGTTTCTCTTCTGGGCATCACTCCTATGCGGCCTTTATATGCCTTCCTATACGCGAGTTCGCCCGAATGAATCCTTCTCCATTCACATGCAGTATGTGGCAGGATTACTTTACAATTTCTTACTTCGTTTTAAGCCCAAAAGGGGCGACTAATATGCTAAATCCGCGCTGCAAAAAGAAGAGTGCCCCCGAGCTAGCAGCGGTCGCCGGCTTGCGGGGACCGACCCAGTGTTGCGCATATCTGCCGAAGGGGGCGCTGGGTGTCGCGGGCTCCGTGTCGCCCTCTGGGCGCTGTCCGGAGCCTATAGCAAGTATGCATTGCAGCGTCATCTCTTACGAGGCGGGTTTCCACGCTTTATGGCGTGCGGGGAATAAGTTTAGCCCGCTGGCGCGGGTCGAAGCGGTGCATATTTTGCTTTTTCACCGAACGATTGCTTTCTTCTGTGGTAATGCTGTTTAGTTATTTATTATTCAACTCTGAGACCTAGCGAAGACGGAGCGCTTGCCCCAAATCTTGCCGGTGCATCTGTTGCATGTCGTTCATTGCATGGCGGCGTCACCTTGAAGCATGGAGGAAAACAAAGCTTAGGAGAGGCCCCCAGCCATCATAGAGTTTCATACTACTCTATGCCAGCCATGGCCCCCAGCTACAGTGTACTAGAAGGTACACTGTAGCTTCTTCTCCCCGAGTCAGCGGGTGCTTTAAACGACAATTTCTGCGTTTACTTGATTCGGGAGTACCCTGTGTTGCATCTAGGTGCGAAGCACTGATTCAGGCGTTGCTTCTGCGCCATTTGTGAGCCGTAGTCACCACGAGCAAGGCTGCGAAACGCCGGTTCGGAAGATTGGGCGAAACCACGGTGTAACCGTGGGCGAAACGGAAGATTGGACGACTGCAGCGCCGCCGCTTCGTTCGCCACCAGCGGTGCCGGCGTACGTATGAGCCGCCGCCTCCGCCCGCTACACTGCCCCTTCTAGTACACTGTGGGACGCTCTCTCCGGCCATCAACAGATCGAGGTCGTGACGACACAGCCAAAAGTCACGTGATAAAGACATATTTGTCACTTCCTGGGCCGTGGACCTTTTTTTTGTTGTTTTTACTTTTATCACGAAGGCACTGCGCATCAACGTTACTGCGCACAGCACCGAGAAGCTATGCACTGCGGTAAGGTGTTTTTTTATCACTATTGCGCAAGTGCGCCCTTCTGCAGCGGTGGGTTCGCTTCGGCGTTTTGTTTGATGCCCGAGGTCCTGTCAACGTAGCCGCTGTGGACAGTGCTTACACGATTGTCAAGTGTTGCGTCGAGCTGTTGGTTGATGAACGCGTCGCGTATCTGCTGTAAGCGTGTTGTCATGTTGCCTGTTCGGCAGTCACTGACTCCAGTACCAGGCCCCTAAAAAGTTTGGATGACCGATATCGTACTGCACCTAAACAAAAAAAAAAAAAAGTGTCGCGGCAGGGCGGTGAACTGGAGCATTCGTGTGTGATAGATTCATCAGACCTTGGGTACAGCCATTGCCAGTAACGTTGCGAGAGAAGGGTGGGGGGGGGGGGGGGGGGTTTGTTGTGGGTTCGAACTTCCTCCGAAAGTTTTCCGAGGCAGCGCTTAAAGGGACCCAGAAAAGCCTTCTGTAAAAGTTACAAAAGGCCTGTATTGTCACGTAGCACCAATATAGCGATGCAATGCCGTTGGAATTATTGATCTACATTCAGTATTATCTGCGCCAGAAGCAATTAAATGCACCTCTCCCCAATTGCCGATCGACTCCTCCTCCCTCTCTGCCTCCTTCAAAGCAGCTAGCTACATTCCTGCGCCTAGGCTCGCGTCAATCACTGCGGACCCGCCTTTGCCGCCTTTGCCTCGTGATCGCGCAGGAAGGAGGAAGAGCAGCCGGAAGCCAATGGCAGTGACGCCGGCGGCCGACCTTGCCGGCGATTGGGCGAATCAGGGGGCGCCTTCGCCGTTGCGTCAGCAGTGATCGCCGTTGCGTCACCCGCGGTCGCCGTTGCGTCACCCGAGGTCGGCTCGCTGCGGCGTCGCGCTCATCGGCTGAGAAAGGCGATCTTCAAAAATTGTTTACAAATTATCTGTACAACGTATGGGGCTCACACTTGGCACAAAAATCCCCCGTTATGTGTTCTACCACCTGAATGTATTTGATTGCCACCTTCACAAAGCTTTTCGGGGTCCCTTTAAGCGAGAATTCGTGTTCCTTTGGGCAAAACTCCTGCCTTCCGATAGCCCATAACCCCTTCTGAAAAAAAATTATGGCTACGGCCCTGGTCTTTGCTGATGCTTGCTTTAAACGAACAGGCACGTGCGGAAGCGAGCCAATCTTTGCTTTCCACAGCACGAAGTCCTAGCTAGGCTAGGTGCAGTGAGGTGCCAAAGACATTGTGGACACTGCGGACGAACGAAAAACTGCGAAAAATGTTTTAATGTTGACTTCATGCTTTTCAGTACTTGGTTGGGGATTATGAGTGCTTCATTTTAAATCACTCTCTTCCGTGAAGATTGCTGTACTAGCATTCATGCCTAGCACTTGAACTGAATGTCTGCATTGGCGAGAAGGAGAGGGCATGAGCAAGCAATTTACCACACACGCGAGTGCTGAGTGAGTCACGTCTTACATATCTGTCATTGCAGCTATGTAGTTTTTTTCTGTTGTGTCCAACCAATGCACCCAAATAGCCAGTACATGGATTGTGTTTGGCGTCTGCATCCTACAAAACATTCCTCCATTTATGCATCGTATGTCATAAAATTCTTCCGTTAAATGCACACCGGATTATTTTGACCACCTGGGGATCTGTAACGTGGGCCGAAATCTCGTACCCACGGACGTTTTTGCTTTTCGCCTCCATCAGAAAAGCGGCTGCCGCGGTCGGGAATCGAACCCGCGACCTCGTGCTGAGCAGCATAACTCCTTAGCCACTGAGCCACCGCGGCGGGTGCGAATTTCATCTACGCCACTTGTGCGCATACTCATTCCTGAAAAGGGGGAATTATATCATAGCCATCAAGTTCTTTCCAAAGAGGATGTAGCTGCGAATTGCACCAGAACTTGCACTTTTCTTGAGCATGGTGTGGCATTGGACGAAGCTTATGCCTGAGGCCGTTCTCGCCTTTCGCAAAGATTGAAATTGCTTTACGAATATTCAAACCTCTTAAATGAGTACTGACACGAAATTTCAAAGCTGAGATAACTATGTAAATAGCGTCCTCTGTATGTGGAGATATCTCCCAGCAAGTTTCGACAGTAACTGTTGAGTATAACATATTTTAAATGAATTTTAAACTTTGCCCTCATGAAAAAACTCAAAACGGCCAGCCTAAAGGAATCAGCGTCAGCATGATGTCATGTAATACAGACCTCAAAACTGTCGACGTCACGGAGGCTGTGACGTAGCCCATGCCCTGCGTGTAGCTGCTCGGCGCGCAATCCTCCCTGTTCTGTGGCGCGCACGACTCTTTTGGCCGCTGCTCACTGCGCTTTGTGCGTCGTTACGAAAGTGACTGCTGGAATTGTGCTGCAGTCTCCTCTGACGCCCAGTTCTGCCTGAAGTTGTGCCTCTGCAATGTCGAGATACTGCGCGGCCAGCGGCTGCCAAACGAAATCGAAGCAAGGCATAACTCTTCACCGCTTTCCTCCCGACCCGCAACAGCGACTGGGGTGGACTGAGTTCGTCCGTAGGAGCGGACGCGGAAACAGCTGGACGCCGCATCGGCAAAGTCTGCTGTGCTCGCTGCATTTTGCACCGAGCTGCTACGCTCATAACCAAACATTCCTGAGCCAGTACAGCCCGCAGGCGTTGCGCATACTCGAACATGGGGCCTTGCCGACAATCTCCGCATCGCCGAGTGGCACCACGTCGGGGAGTGAAGCAACATCTCCAAAACAACTTCGCCTCGAGGTTGGGGGATTTCACGACGCCTACGAGGCGCCTGCCGAAACTCCGCAGGCATCCACCAGCGCAGATTCTGCGCCTGCTCATTCAGATGCTTCTGAAGACGTGCAGTACAGTACAAGCTACGAAGTACAGGTTTTGTCAAAATTTTGTGGGCCACGGCGACCGTGGCCGGAGCAGGCGCGCGGCTGAGCAGGGGCGCTGCGCATGCCGCTGTCGGCTGGGTGCGTGGCTAGCTAAAGAGAGCGAGGGGAACTTCTGCTCTCGCTTTCGTAGTGTGGCCGGCGCGAAAGTACTGCGCAAAGTGCCTGCGCTGAAGCGAAATGCGCTTGCTCTGAGAAACCGGCCCCGCTGCACTTATCGCGCCAGCAATACTACAAAAGGAAGCGCGTAAGTCCCCCTCACTCTCTTTAGCCGCGCAACCAGCCGACAGCGGCATGCGCAGCGCACCTGTCCGGCCGCGCGCCTGCTCCGGCCATGGTAGCCGTGGCCCACAAAATTTTGACAAAGACTGTACCTACGGCGTCCTGTTCTACGAGCTCAGGTATGTGCGCTCTCACGGCGCTGTTTGTATGGGCTTGGTCAATCGCTCACACAGCATACGAGGCAGCGTAGGCTGGGCAGGAGCTGTTGCTTCTCGCGCTGCGGTGAGCAAAAGTGAATAATGGTTTTCTCCTACCACGATTCGACGTGCTGTTAGGCGAATTTAGCGTTGCCACTTCGTCATTAAGTTTAATTCTTCGTTGGCTTTGGGTTCCAGGAAACTACGCTAACAGTATAGTAATGCTTTTTTAGCCCGAGTGGCGGCATTTATCGAGTGCCAAAATAAACTGGCCATTGCAACAAGTGGCCCACCCGTTTACCAATTTTTAGCGCATACGCAGATGTTCATGCCAACAGTACGCTCGTATTAGCTAGCTAGCTGAGCATGAGTGCTGTGAAGCGAACTTGACAGCATTCACTCGGAAAAGAGGGTACTAAAAATGAACTGTTCTGCGAATATCACAAAGCAATTAAGTATTTCACTTTTCTGTAATTGCGGCGTTGGCCGTACGAGTACATATGGGACCTGAGATATCAGATAATCCAGGTATCCGGGCTCATTACTCGTTTTTTTTTCATTTCCAGGCGCAGATGTTTCTTTGGGAGCTGCTACTTGCTTGCCTGTGCACGTGCCATCAGGAAGGGCAAATTCTGATGCCCAAACTCGGTCCACAGCGACTCAAGCAACACTGAAGCCCCAGATCAGGAGCGTTCGTGTTCAGACAACGCGCACGACGAGGGAAGTCGGTACGTACCATCTCACAAATAGCAAGCAAGTTTTTGACACAAGTGGTTGGTTTATTAATGCCAGTGGCCCATCCTTACGGATAGCAACTCAGAGATCTGAATGCTGGAATTTCGTTTCAGCTAGATAGGTAATGCAGATTGTAGACACCTTATCTGACAGCAAAAGTGTGTAATGCAGCTTTTCTGCGAAACGACTGTGTGTTGCTCTGCTTTGATGTTTTCCATTTTTGGTTGAGCCCACCTGCAAAGGCTACACTTATGTTGCATTACTTTGGCTGTATGATAGACTGCGAGGTTATCGTTGCATTCACTGTGGTAATGACAGTTCATCACTTGTGAACCACTGCTCTCTCAAATACATTGTGATCATCACATTTCCTAAAGCACAGCATGTGTAATAACTACCGTCAACATTAGTGCTGAAAACCTGAAATCACACACAAATGTGCATTAAGTCAATGTGTTATGATGACTTTGTTTTATTTTCAGCGTGCCAGACTGAAATAGGCATCCAGGAGCTTGTCCTCATGAAGGAACTACGGGAACAGTGCTCATCACCGGTGCCATCTGAGCCATCTTTTGCATTTGAAGATGACCCGTGTGATTCCACTTTCGAAGCACCTATTTCGGACAGCTCAGCCAGGTGAATGCACACTTGAAGGGACACTGAAGAAAAACTACAATTCAAAAACACTGATATATCGCTCTTACACATAGATTTTGTTAAATAACATAGAAAATAGTGAAGACGGGCATCACCGCTAGTGGCCACACTGCGCAACTTCCACTGGAAGAGGTTAAGACTATGGGACTGATATTTTGACAATACGCCTTCACCTGGATGTTTTTTAAGTGCGAATTTTATAAGCGACCCCAAACCATCCACCGCCGGCGGCGGCGGCGTCGGCGTCCGCAGTGCTCCTCTATAAAGAAACAGCATCCGGCGCCAGGTTTCGATCCGCGGACTTTGCGGCCGCAGCGCGACGCTCTACCGACCAAGCCACGGACGCGACGTGATATCAGCGTTAGTGACGCGCCTTATATCTTTAACGCATTCAAACTACGTCGTCAGCGGCGTGCGTTGGCGACTCAGCGGCGTTATAGCGGCTTGATAACTGCGTGGTGTACACGTGATACTACAAACCCGATGGAAGAGATGGAAGAGAAGGCGGCGAGGCGGTGGGCTGCGGGGGCCGAGCGCAAGCGCCGCAAGCGGGCCGACAACCGTGCATTCGCACTTTCACATTCTCCCCCACGGGGAAATGCGGGGGAATTTTTTTACGGTAACGTTTGATTGTCGAAGAAAACAAAAAAGAAGGCAAAAACCACTATCATAAGAGCCCAGCCAATAGATCGTGGGGGACCCTAAATGCCAAGAAGTTAGTTTGTTTTGGTGCAACACTCGCCCAGATAATTATGCAGCCGCTGTACATTGTCTCTGTGCATTGCTACCTTCATTGTGACCCTCTGTGTGGTTTGCCTGCGCTGCTAAAAATACTGTGAATGCTTCTTTCGGCTAAGTACAGTATTTTCAAGCGTATGCACCGGCTCCCCTGGCTGCCACTTGATGGCACTACTTGTCCACACTTACGGCGGTACCACTATGTGAGGAGACAATAACACCAACAGTCGCCCGCCCTAAAAGGACAATATGTTTTTCTTCCACCAATCATCACTACTGATCACGGGTCCCATGAAAGAACATTTTGCATAGTGGTCCAGAGCAGCAAAGGATGTGCCAGTTGGAGAATGCACGACTGATTTGACCGAAACTGACCAAACTGCTTGGTACGTGGTAGCATTATAGTGTGCTATAGGGACCGGGCAGCTGGACGGGTGGCACCACCACTCGGCACTTCCCTCGTCAGTGGACTGAGCCGGTGCATTGGACTGCACCGCCTCCCATTGTTTTTGTCATGTTTGCTTTGGTGCTTTGAATGTTTTGGTGGCGTTGTAAGCCGACATGTGTGATGAAACGAAGTCTAGCCAGATGTGTTGGGTTCTTAGATGAAGTAATCACTACGTAAACTTGTCGGACGCTTCTAAAGTTGGGTATCGGCTGCAATGGCATGAGCGCATTTTGCAGCGATCTGCGCTTGGCTCCACCCGTTCTGAGTACACATAAAACAACTATTATTAGTATTATTTTCTCCTTAAATACACTAACGGCTACGCAAACTTGTTGGATGCTTGGAAGGTTGGGAGTGGGCTACATTGACACGAGCACTTTTTGCAGCGCTCTGCACCTGGCTCCGCGCTATCTGAGTAGGAATAAAACTATTAGCAATACTAGTATTCATTTCTACCACTTTAAATGATCTTCACTGGTTTCAATGACTACGGTACCCACGCCAGCCTTAGCGCTGGGATACCTCGATACGTGTGCTTTGAAGAGAAAGGCACCTGCATACGAGATGGATTACCGTGTAGCCGTAGAAATGTTGCGGTAGTTTACACTTTCTGTGACCGTGAGCTTTGTGCCTTCGCTTTTGGTAAGCGACACTGTGACAGCATGGGAGCCTGAAAGCCGAAGTGGAAATCCCACATTTGTGGTGGTCATTTTATCAAGAGCCAAAGTTATTCACCAACTCAACAGCCCAAACTACAACCCATCCCTCCTCCCCTTCCCGTTTTACCACCTGCGTAGAATAAAGGCTGGCACCGATAGTTAAAAAATGTGGCAGTGTTAACGTCAGCCGGTGTTTTTTAATGCTTAAGTATTCTTTACAGAGTACCTAAAAAAATCGTGTAATGCCTGGTGAAGACACCAAAAACATGCGATTAGTTGCCTCAAATATGGGTGCATCAGCCAGAATCCTCCAGCAACAGACACATTTCCGATACGCTGGAAAAAGTTTAGATTTGGAGAGGGGGGCATGGAAGTTCAAAACTAAACAGCAAAATCATCTAGCCATTTACCAACTAGCCAGCAACCATTGAAATTCTTGTAAACTAATGATTCTCCATGACAAGCAATAACGTTCTACTATCATGCGGTATTTATTCTATCAACGATTCCCGATGACTGTAATAAGAGCATTTCTGTGAAATTAAACACGTTTCAGCCGTAGGCAATGAAGTTACGGAAGCGTCGTCCATCACAATTTCTCTTTTGAGGTAAATCTTACAAGACACCCCCCAACTTTGTCTTTCGCTTGTGCACGACGTCGACGCTGTTTCGTCATCAACTGCCAGAGGCCAGCGCTGCAGTATTCCTAGATCGGTTGCACACACCGGCTTTGTGGGAGCAGTTAGCTGCAATATACTCCTCGATACGCGAAACTGCATGCAGGCATGGAAAAATTGCATGAAGCAACGAACTTTCACTTCCAGCTTGACTTCCAGCTTGGCGCATTGAGCGTCGTCTGCTATTTGTAAATACTGAGTATGGGCGCCTCGTAAACGTCACATCCACGCCCAAGATTTACCGATCTGAAAAGCGCACGTGGGGTTACATACGCTTTGCAAGCCGCTCCGCAGAAAAACGACAGAAAGCCATGCACAACTACGCTGCGCTAAACGCCACCGGCATTCCACTGACGAGCGGTTCGCCACGGGCGGCGCTGTTCGCTGAAGCGACGGTGGTGCCATACAACGGCCGCCTGGTCCCTATACATCACTGCTGCCGCACCTGCTTCCGGTGTATCATCACGTCAACAACAGCTGCAGGAGCCACTGTTTGCGTCATGGAATTGCTGAGAGGGGAATTGGAAAAGGAAATGCGTTGTTTCATTAGCAATTGAGGCATCTTTTGGCACTGAATCAATGCTAAACTTGCTATGGAAAGGGCAGACTTTCATTTGAAACCAACTTGCTCGTTGCCTACAGTGTCTAATAAATTTGTTATGCTTTTGTGCGCATAGTGTATGCAAGTGCTGTATGTTTGACAAAGCTTACAAACCCTTCAAGGATAACAATATATATGTATGTGTAAGATGTACAATTTCTTTTACTTTGCTTTATTTTCTGCGGTTTTTCAGTGCCATCCCTGACAGCCGCCAATCCGCAAGAAAATTTGTGGTGTATGAAGACTGCCTCATACAGCTCTTCACCTCGTGCAAGCACTGTGGGTTTCGCACAGTTCCAAGCTTGACGGTAAGAGACAGCTTCAGGAAGGTTTTTTTTTCTAACATGCCCTTGCAATATTGCTGGGCACTAGGTGTGTGTATGTGTGTGTGAGAGAGAGAAAGGGAGAGAGAGAAACCCAACAGTCTGGAATGCCAGAGTTTCATACAGCAATAATAAAAGAGGAATGTGGTGTTGCGAACGTGTTCCACGATGGACATCATGGGTATAAGTGGGCTCAGAGTGGCAGACTAGGTTGCTGACGAAAAGTGCTTTTGGTTGTATTACGCAGCCAGTTCAGTTTTCATCATGGTTTTGTTTGCACGTCTTTGCCAGTCTAGGTAATATGCGGCGTGTTGGAAAGGAGCGGTCAGAAATACTTTTGATTTTGAACTCACTGTCGAACGCATGCCAGCAGCATGGCGAGGGGAAATGTTCTGCATCCGAACATGCAAGCGGGGCGGGTTGTTATTTCATTGACCACAGAGCATGTGACAACTTTGACTACGAATTGGAAGTTGCAATGCCACTTGCGGGGCAGGGTGTTTTATTTTCCAAAATGACAAAAGCTGCAAAACATGCTTGCCACAGCCAAACTTTTTCATCTGCGGGTTGCAGGTTAGTTGAGTGTTCCGGTTTCGGGCTGAAATTACTTTTCCAAGCGTAAGGATTTTCCTTTTTTTAGGAGAAAAACCTAATGGAAACATATATGCACATATACACTTCGAACATAACATAGTGAACATGTCTGGCAAGATTCCACTCCACACATCCCTGACAGCCTCACAACAGAGAAGAAAAATGCCAACAAACACATTCTGCACACAGAGGTTGTGCCTTCATCTCGCGATTGCAACTGATTAATGCGAACTTTTGGTCCGTAAATAGACACGTGAAACGGTTCATAAAGCTCATGCGTTAATATTCTAGCATTCTTGACTAGCTCGTGTAATCAAAAATATGCAGTGTAGGTGAAAGTCACGGATCATTTGTTGTCAATCATTAACCTTTGTCTCGTCCTCGTCACGATGCGTAGTCAGGGGTACGTTAAGGGACCGTGCAGATAAAATACAAGTTTGTTTTATTAAAAAAAATTCGTGTTTTGTAGTGCCCCCAGTGCTTGTCCAGCAGCAAACAATGCCGTATTCACTGAGAAAATTGATCTAGGTCTAAATTTTGATTCTTCCGCCAAATCGTGTGTTTTCGTGACGTCTGCAATAAAGTCATAAGTGTGCATGTCTAAAAGAACTTCCATTGCATCATTCGCCTCCGCACTGTGGGAGCAGGATGAGCAGATGGCGTCGTGCTGATGCCAACTGTGAAAAGGCATCGGTTCTGAGCTTTCTCGTGTTCGCTGATGAAAATGGATTTAAATATGTTGTACTGAATGGTTACTGTGGAAAGTTGCTGGGAGACATCTCCATATACCAAGGAAGCTTTTTACCTAATTGTCTCGGCTTTGAAATTTTATGTCAGTACTCCTTTGATTTCCCTGATGCAAAAGAGTTGTTGATATCTCTTTTCAGACACTTGGCTCCCTTGCCATTGTTCGCACCATGTGCCATTGTGGTGTGAAGGAGTGGCGTAGCCAGCCGATGCAGGCCAAATACGCCATGGGGAATGTGGAGCTGGCTGCAGCCATAGTGTTTACTGGCTGCAGCCCCATGCAGATCATACGATTCCTCCAGAATGCTGGAATATGTTGCTTCTGCGAGAGGACGTTTCATCGCCTGCAGGCTCTATACCTCCTTCCGGCTGTAGACCAGGTAATGAGGTCAAGGTGCAGTCGTAGCCATTTCGTGAACTCATAACTGCAACCATTCTGTTTTTAGCCTGTTGCAAATGTGCGGCATTCTCTAATGGAGTGCTGCTTTGTCAATCCAGGTTTGGAAAAAGCAGCAGGTGGCACTTCTGGAGGCTATGAAGGCGTCGGGAACCGGGGCCAAGCTGGCAGGAGACAGCCGGGCAGATTCGCCGGGACACTGTGCTAAATTCGGAACCTACTCACTGCTTGACACTACCCTGAATAAGATTGTTGACGTCAAGCTTGTGGAGGCAGGTGGTCAAGTTTTTCTGAATCGGCTTACTGGTGCTTCTATCCAGCATGCCAAGTCTTTTGATGTATACAGCTGTGCACTCTCCAAACACTAGTCTTGCATGACAGCATCACAGCTAGCCATGGAAGATGCAGGCAGTCAGTTAAAGCAGATGTGCCTTTTCCGATAAGGCACAGGACTTTTGAAAGCGGTTAAAGGGACGGACAACCGATTTTTGTCTTGTATATGTTCTCTAGCTCATATGAAAGCCACCGTTTTATATAGCCCGGTAACCACAAGCAATGTTTAAACAAATTGGCGGAAATAATTTTAATTTGGCACCAAACTTTCTAAAATAGGAGGGGTGGTGGTTCGTAGTGTCGAAACTTGACACTACAAACCCGCCGCGGTGGCTCAGTGGCTAAGGCGTTGCGCTGCTGAGCACGAGGTCGCGGGTTGGATTCCCGGCTGCGGCGGCCGCTTTTCTGAAGGAGGCGAAAAACAAAAACGCCCGTGTGTACGAGATTTCGGCGCACGTCAAAGATCCCCAGGTGGTCAAAATTAATCCGGAGCCCTCCACTACGGCGTGCCTTATCGCCTGCGTTGCGTCGGCGCGTTAAACCCTACAATCAATCAATCAACTTGACACTACAATATGTGTTCCTGTCACGTGACCTGCAAACCTAGCAGCTACTGTAATTGCTGAAACGTTTATACACTTATTGAAAACCTTCTAACACAAGTATTTGAACAAGTTAAAATTGTATATGTGTTTTGAAACATTATTTTGAAAATTTTACAGACACGTCTCCCGCTTGCGCTGGGTTGCTCTCGGTGCTGCTAACTGAGCCTCCGTGCCCGGAATCAACGGCAGCGTTCAGTAAACCGACCCAGTGAAAGAGCTTTGACGATTCTGCCTGAGTCAGGGGCGTTTGTTCTGCCAAAATATTGGATTTCAGTTTCCAAATACACCAACAGCAGCTTAAAAAAAAAAGATCGTGTCCGGGGAGAATCGAACTTCCGACCTCCGCAATGTGAAGCCAGATTCTGCCTATCGTCCGTCCCAACAGATGGCGCCTTCGTGCAAAATAGACTGGTGAATTAAAAAAAAAACCGCACACAAAGGAACAAGCAACCTGCGATTGTTTTTTTTACCTGGGCACAAGTTTTTAAATATCGCTTTTCATCTCTCATTTAGACAAAAGTATGTTGCCGCGCTACTGTATGTCAAGGCTGCCAGCATGATTTTTTGGGACGACGCATACGGCTCGTAGATCTAAAAATTCTGATTTAAAAAGTTGTGCGTTATCAGGAATACTGTTTCTCGTTTAGGTGTTTCAAGTGATGCCCTTTCATTTGGGATAGAGAATATATACTCGACAAAAATCGGTTGTCTGTCCCTTTAAGAAAATGCATGACGAGATGAAAAGCAGGCTTGGAAATGTTTTGAAATATTGGGACATTTAAAACATATGGTGGAATATGTGAAAATACAGTAATACCTCGTTAACTCGAAGTAGTAAAAACCGGGAAATATTTTGAGATAAGCGGATTTTCGAGATAAGCAAAGTTGCACGAATTACCACGAAATGTCGAGTTCTTTGCAAAAAAGGCACTACTTAGCAGCTCTTCACCAGCGGCTTCCAATCTTGCTTTTCATAAAGGTTTTAAAGAGAAAAAGAACACACAGGAGACGATCACGGGCTGGGTTTTGTAGCCCTGCAATTTTACTTAGCATAAAAGAACTGCGTAATGCTGGTCTGCTTTGCGGTCGCACTTGGGCCTAGTAAGAAATTTTCTAGCTGCCTGACGCATATCATCAGCCGATCTTCCCCGCCGCTGCACTCCACCTTATTTCACAGCAAGCGCAGCAAATTCCCCTTTTTCGGCAGATGTCGGCACCTCTCGAGGAGGTTCGTCGTCATCGCCCCCCCGTCTTCGCCGTCCCCTCCTTTTGCGACTATTTCAACGATTTCGGCGTCCATAAATTCTCCAGTCACGCGCGCATACTGCTGTACCTTTGCGCATGTCTCTACCGTCACATGACGTGCCGCAGGGTTGCGTGACGAAGTTCATATGCCTCTAGGCTCAGACTTCACGCTTGGGGAAAACATCGGCTTTGTGATAGGCGTGGCTAAACCAGAAAGAAATCGAGGGACTTATGCGCGGCAGCATCGTACGAATCTTGTGAAACGGTCGGTGGCGGCGAAATGTTCGTTCCCCTCTCAGTAAAGATTTCGAGATATCCGCAGTTTGACCCAAAAATACTTCGAAATAAAGGGCTACGAATACATGGGACGTATAGGAAATGGTTCGGTGCCTCGGAAAATTTCGACTTAGCCGATTTTTCGAGATATCCGAGTTCAAGTTAACGAGGTATTACTGTACTTCTCTCACAGTAACGTTTCGCAGTTTGAGAGCTCTATGTAACGCACAATACAAGCTGTAGCCCTTGCTGCGAGCAATAGAAAAAAACGGGCTTCGTGATGAATAAGGCCCACCCTTTCCGTCTTTATTGCAGGTTTATTTTCAGTGTTTATTGTCAGTGTTTATTGCAGGTTGGCAGTGACCAGAAACATTTGAGGTGCCAATGTCTAAGAGAATGTTCTTATTTGCTTTGAAATGGCAAAAAATAAGAGATCAGTGCTTTTTTGAGAGGTTAGGGGTGTGTGACAATATGTTGGTGTTGTGCCTGTCTTGCCTTCATGTGTTACATTGGTAACATTCCACAGAGTACGGAGGTGCCATCAAGCAACCACATGGAGCTCGAGGGACTCAAGAGGGCTCTGAAAGAGCTCACTGACCATGGTGTTCGTGTCACTGAGGTTGTGACTGACCGGCATCCCCAAGTACGGAAGTATTTCCGGACGGAGCAGCCTGATGTTGACCATCTTTTTGACGCATGGCACGTCGCCAAAGGTTGGTTTCACTGCTGTTCTTGTGGTTTAAAATGGTGTAGGCTGGTACAGCGGTTGGGCAGCCTTTGGTAACAGCTTTTTTTTTATCAACAGAGAAAAGGCTGTTCATCTAAGCAGAATTCATGCCTAACTCTTGCTCAGCATCTTTGCTCTGGAAAAGGCCAGCTAGGAATAATGCAGGCTAAAATTTTAGGAGATGAAACACCATCTCAAACATGAAAACTTTGTAATTTTAACACGAAAGTGTTTTATGCCCGGCTACACAGAGATTTTGGTGACGTGGTATCCGTCACGGTAGTGGCGTCTCCAGAAAAAGTGCCATTGATGCGGCGGCGCCCGGTTTCGATCCCACGACTATCTGGCCGTTACGGGAGGTACGCGGTGCTCTTCCGACTGCGCTACGAACAGACGTGTGAATGGGACGACAAACGCACCTTATAGCCTTCCTTTCATAGGGTGCTGCGTGGCCTCTGCAATCTGCTGCCTGCGCCGCGCCAGCGCGGCGCCGGCAGCAGATTGTGGAGACCATGGGTGTTGCATCATGACACTAATGAGCGCCGACAGTTGGTGCCTGGATGCCAGCGCCTACGTGTACGGGGGACGCGCATTGTAAGCTGCGGAGAAGCCGACTTGCGCATGTCGCGCTCGTCACCCAGTCCGCTGCTTCTTTGCTCCTTTCACTGCAGCGGACCGTGTGTTCAACAAACGATTCGCTGACAACCCGTTTGTTTTCCTTCGCAAGGACGGTTTGCGAGCACCTGTGGTTTCAGTCGGATTTACGCAACGCTCCGGCACGTCTAAAGGTGCCATTCTGACGAAATACAAATAGCGACGTGCAAGTTCATATTGATGCACAGTGAACATTCAGCTGGTCCTGTGAATGCACATTTCACTTTCATGTTTTACTGGTTCCTATGGAAGAGGAAACAACCACATTTTTTTCTGTTTTCCAGGGTTGAAGAAGAAGCTTGCGGCAGCTACAAAAGTCAGGGGCTGTGAGACCATAGCCTTGTGGTCGCACTCCGTTGTGTTGCACATGTACCATGCCGTAGTGGTGGGTGCAGGTGATGGCGAGCTGGCCGTTGCTGTGTGGCTGTCCATGCTCAATCATGTGCAGGACATTCATGACGGGCACAGCGAGCTGTACCGCACCTGCCAGCACGGACAACTCCAGCCACGCAAGTGGATTTACCCAGGTTTGACTTTGTTCCAATTCTATTTCATGACTTTGCCCCTACACTATTCCTCCGTGCACATGAGCAACGAGTGTTTGTTTTTAGAAACAGAAAACCATAAGCAATAAGCATAGCCTCGTGTATTTTACAAAGCCAAACGGATTGCGTGCTTCCCAATGCGAGTGAGTGGTACGCCTGCAGTGCCCACATGTCGCAAGGTGGGGCCCTGATCTGAACCGGGATCACACAACCGTATCTGAATTCGAAAAAGGCTTGTGCCTGGTTGCCAAGGCAACCAGTGTTTGAGATTGCCAGGTAATGACACTTGCACCAGCGTTGAAAAACTCAGAGCCGCGGCGGAGCACATTTTGCCAACGTTGCAGCTTTCCACCACGCGTCGCCCCAAAATGAACCATTCACGTTACTAAAGCGCTGGGAAGGCTATAGATTAGGGGAGAGTGGCCTGAGTAGGAAAGGGCTTGGTTGGCCGGTCCGGGCTGATGTGTTTGGCATTGTAAAAATACAGGAGGCGATGCAATAAGTATGGGTCTCTAGGCTGCTGATGAATCGTGTACAGTCGAACCCTGCAATAACGAAGCCGCCGGGAAAGCCAGAAAATTTGATTTTGTGGGAATTTCGTTGCTGCGAGAATGAAACAAATGACCGGAAACTTGGCCACAAACCAAAAATGTATTTCCCAAAGTCGGTTATATTACTTCGTGAGCCTTACCTTGCAGCCAACGTCACAGTTCAGCTCTCACTGTACAAGTGGTTCATTGCTAGTCGTCGTCCGCACCCAAGAACAACGAGGTTGTGTCAAACGAATCCAAAACATTCCATGGGTTCACCTTCTCTGCACACTTTTTGCCCTGGCCCTCGGCACCGAGTATGTCCGATCATGCAAGCGAAGCCCAGCTTCTTCTGTTTACAAACTTTGCTAGACAGAGTGGCACCTCGTTGCACCAGTACTGTTTAGAAAACTAAGTGAGCACCGCTTTGTTGACATCCAGAAAGGCCACATCCGTCACTGTTTTGTCTTGCACACGTGCGCTGTTGAGAACTGGTGGGATCCTTGCTTTTCAAAATGGTTGAGCTAGCTGCAGGCGTTTCCAAATTCGTCGGCGCTATCCTCCCTTTATACTCCCTTCCTCCACTTGGGCCACTGACTTGGGCGATGATGGCTGCATTATCTCGTAGCGATAAAAACCTCCACTTTTGGGCTGGCGAAGGCATCTTACTGAGAGCAAACATGCCAATCGCCGCACACAAACAACAAACGCACGCGCGCTGTTCAGCGGTAGTGGGCTAGCGTAGCCCAAGCCAAAGCCGCGACTTGAGTCACCATGCACTCTAAACTTTTTTTCCACCCATATACTCACTAGAGGTTCTTTTTCGCCTGTCCTCTAGTGATCCTCCTTGTAGGAGTTTTTTTAGTACATGGAACAGGGAGGTTTTGTTTACCTCCTCAAAACAGGGTGTTTTTAGGTGATAGAAAGGAGGTAGTTAGGGAGTGTTAAGAAATGTTAGGGAGAATTTAAGGAGATCAAAATGGAGTATTCTTTACTTCCTCAAGGCGTTTTTAAGTGATGTTTATGGACTTTTAAGGCGGTTGAATAGGAGCCTATTATGGCTCCCTTGGGAAGTACTTATGTTATTTTAGGGGCGTTTTGAGGAGGTTCAAGGGAAGCATTTACTTCTTTTGCATGGAGTTTTACGTTTTGTAGGCCTCGCGAGGGGAGTTTTTAGGAGGTTCAAGGGAAGCATATATTTCTTTTGAATGGAGTTTTGCAAAGTTGGGGCGGTTTTGTAGGCCTTCCGAAAGGAGTTTTTTCAAGGCCACAAGGGAGAGTTTCTAGTTCCCTGCGGGAGTACTGATTTCACACGGTTTTTCTCGGTTTCAGGTTTATTTCAAACGAACTTTCGCATACAAGTTTACATGGTACATGGTGTACACAAGGAGGCTCCGAAATAAAAACTTTGGGCGACCTCCTATAAGAAAGCAAAAATGGTAAATTGCTAAAAACACGCCAGTTAGGAATGGAAGACAGCAATAGAATGCTAGTTGAACAAACCGTACAATTAATATTACTACAAGAACTGGAAATACGCGACAAACAAAGATAGGCGCAAACACAACCACATGGTAACTGAAATCATTATATAATAATAGCGGGTCGGGAACGCGTCAGTACTTATCAGAACTTATCAGAACGCATCAGCACTCAGTACAGAAAGTGAAAAAAATGGTTGCAGTGGTTTACAACAACAAAAAAACTTCAGTTGGTGGTGAAATGAGCGATCTGTGTGCTAGTTGAACAAACTGTAGAAACAATATTACTACAAGAACTGGAAATACGCGAAAAACATACAGGCACAAACACAACGGCATGGTAAGTGACATCATTATATAATACTAGAGGATTGAGAACGCGTGAGTACTTATCAGTACGCATCAGTACTCAGTACACAAAGTGAAAAAAATGGTTGCAGTGGTTTACAACAACAAAAAATTTTTTCAATTGGTGGTGAAATGAGCGAGAGCTGTGTAACGATTTGATATTGAAAGGTAACGAGCATTTTGTAGATGGTAAAGGCACAAGAGATAAATGATGTAGGAGACAGACAGCAATGAGATGGCTATGGATAAATGAGTAATATAAAGAACGAGAAATCTGCTGCGGAAAATACCAGTGCGTTTTGATAAAGACACAAATGCGCCAAGAAAAGTGACCCAGTCTGAGGGGTAATTGCAAGGATATAGAACAGAATGCGTGGTTTTGCGACAGCTTCTTCAGAGTGAGAAGAAAAAGCCATGTAATTCGTGTTTTTCCGATAATTTTAAGTTGATTCATTTGGCACCAGTTGCCAACATTATTTAGATAATTGTTTCAAGCTATATTAGTTGGTTAATATTATTGCTTCACTAAAAGATAGCTGTATTATCAGCATACTGAAGGGCCCATCAAATATCCCCTGTTCAGTAAAAAAAAAAGAAAACGTCCGAAACATAATACGAAATTCTTTAAACTACTATCCAATGATTACAGGATTTAAAACAAATAAAATATTGGTGAGGGATATTGATGCGATAAAAGTTAATTAGTTCTAAATCCTTCACACGTGGTTTGGTGCTGGCAAGGTCCAAAAAGGCATGTTCCACAAACGTTAGAGCTCTGTGTGCCTTCTTGGGATATTGAATGTTGAAAACCCAGAACGATGCAAACAGACTACACAGTCCTCCTAGTAAAGGTGATGCAGTCAAGACACTCTGGCCATCGATGCGGAGGCTAATTTCCCCGTTCGCGGAATGTAGGCAGGGAGTCAAAGGAACATCTACCTGAAAAAGCAAAAAAGAAAAAAAAAAATGACCCACATGAAAAATTCAAAACAGACACTATGGTTAAATGAACTTAATAATTCGGTACAGTAATAAAATTGTTATGCCAGGTTCCCTGCGAAGATTCAGTACTTAAATTAGGAATGCAAAAGCTTCATAAAACCAAGTGCCAGTACATTAACCATCGTGGCTTTTGCAGCAATAAAAAAGATATTACTTCCGCACAATATACTCGAGCACAACTTTAAATGACAGTGACGTTAAAATGCAAGTCTCTCTAGGTTGATAGATTAGCTCACGGAGAACACTATTATACCCCTCTTACACCTGGCATTTTTTTTAAATAAGATTGAAACTAGCAAAAACACGTTTTCACCGGAAGGGCTTAAGTGGCCTGACGCGCACTTCTTTCTTGGCTGCCGCTGGATGGTGCTACTCGTCCATACTTGGGGTGGCAGTACCGCTTTCCAAGGGAGCATGCGAGCTACGCATGAGAAAATCGTTCGACGCCAAAACTTGCGGGGCCTCAAAAGGCCAATGTTTTTCTTCAGTGAAGCGTAAATACTGATCACAGGTCCAATGGAGAAACATTTTGCTTAGTGGTCTCGAACGACAAATGACAGGGGAGTTTGGGGAAGCATGAGCGATTTGACCGGAACTGACCAAACTGCTTGGTACGTGGTAATGTTGTATTCAGTTGCTTGTATACTGCTATTAATCACCGCTGCTTCACTTGCTTCCGGTTTATCCTGATGCAAACAGCGACTGCAGTCGTGTTTGCGTCACGTTTGATGAGCAGTTGAACAGCGATTTCTCAGCACTTAAGGCATCTTGGCACTAAATCAATGCTGAAATGGCTATGCGGAGGTCCGACTTCCGTTTGAAATCAACTTGCTGGTTGTCTTCAATTACCCTTTAACAACAAGTTACCCTTATGCCTCATCACTGCAACCGATTGTTCCTCCGTGTGGTGCAAAGTGTGTTACTGTGAGTATTTTCAACGTGAAACGAACCGTTTCTGTGATCTGTAGGACTGATTCTGCTATTAATTACAGCAGTGACAACAAGCTATGAAAGAAAATCCCGCCATCTCCACGAAGTGAATGATGATGAGAGGGGCGAATCTAAAATGCTTATCAGCAGACAATGTGACGCATTAAGTGCAAGCTGCTTTCATGGTGTGTGCATTGACATTAGGATATGGCCCCCTGGCAGAATGATGCGCTGCGCGAGATTTTGCCGTACCTAAAAGGACAGGCAACTCATTTTTACGGAGTATAGGATCTGTAAAAGGGTTGCGAGTTGGGCGAGTTGGTAATTATGCATTGCGAAAAATAAACTGCGCGCAAATTAACGAGGACAAGAAAACATGAAGACGGCACAAGCGCACACTCGCAACTAGTTTATTATTGCACAATTCAAAGCTTTATATGCCCAAGCGCCCAATTGCCGCGCCCCCAATGCGTCACAGTTCTTGGCGCACTCAGCCGAAAATACTAAAAAACCGTAACAACAAAACCAGAAAACGAACTTTGAGGCGCAGGAAAGGCGAAAAATCAGCAAAGATAACCGCATCATACATGGATTAAGACCCCCCTCCCACCCCCAACACGCATTCCCAGAAGAAGCACCGAAATAGCGCTCAATGTGCGTCTAAATATGCGACTTCTCGATTAAGCAGGGCGATAGAGGGATGACTGATACATTCGGAACCAGCTTTTCTGATGTGGCTGGCTTCTACAATTTCTCGCGTTCGCTGGTTCTTATGTCGCAAAAGGATGGCTGTGCGCTCAAACACAGGGACACAATCAGGTCTGCATGCGCGGCAATGAGAAGATAAGTGGCTCAGGTCACGTTGAAAAATGAAAAAGAACAATATATATACGGCACTTTAATTTAGACGTCGTACGCTGGAGTTTGTTACAACGTACCCGTGTGCGGCTCTGTCCTGAAGTTCGGAGAAATGCAGGCGGTTTGTGTTATATTTCTCGTCTTGCATTACGCTTTCTTTTACATATTAGCGCCCTCTTTCCCGATCTCTCCACCTTCCTTCCCGCTTCCGTCTGACTGCGCTGATTTTCGCCAGCACGAAGTAACCGTCACGTTGCTTTGAAACGACGCCGCGCGCGACAAACGATTTTATCTCGAATGCCCTGTTACAAACCGGCCTACAAAAGAATGCGAACGCATACCCCAAAACCCACAAACAAGTAAAATAATACGAGTGTGCGCTTTTTTCTTTGCCCGTGCGTGTACGAGCTGTGAGCGGCACGGGAACCCGGGTACTTCGCTGTTAACCCTATCCAAACGTTTGACAAATGCATCGACTAATGAAAGACCACTTACCAGCGAGCTGTCCACACCTGTCGCCGTATCCAAATGCTGTTTGCGGCCGTTCCTCGTGTGACAGGGGCACATGAAAATCTTTCCACCAAATGGCACTACTAGTCCTTCACAAATAAGAAAAAACGACGGCCCAAGGCGAGGCTTGAAGCTCCGGCCGTGCCGTCACCGGCCGCGCTGCGTTGATAGTTGTTTACATCCGGGCAGCCAGTCGTGCCGCCAGGGCAAGTTGAGTCGCTGCAGTCCGGTGCGTTGGCGCGCTGGCACGAGAATTTAAATCGTCTATGTATGCGCAAGCAAGCGAAGCAGATGAGCATTGCAATTGTTTGCAACGGCGAGAACTGCATCTTCGTTAGCAGCAGAGTTTGACAACACCTATCGCCAAAATAAACAGATTGAGACAACACGGCCGCGCTCTCTGCCTGTGATCGCGCTGGTTGAAGCATCTATACGGGTATACGTACGGTATTGGTTTTGTAGCTGCGTGCAACCGTCGCGTCCTGCTTACTCGTAGTTCTAATTAGCATTAGGCCACGGTTGAAGTACTGGTGCACGGAGACAACAGAAGACTAACATGGCGACCGCCCGCTTGAGATGATTACCTCAGATAGGGCGTTTATTGTGGACGTGGTAGTATACAAGGAACGGAACGCCATCTCACAAATGGTGTTAAGTCGTTCTAAATCCTCCCTTTTGCTACCCGGATGGGCAACGGTACTACCATGGAGGTTCGTCCACTTCTTTAGATCATGCCTAGGGAGTACATTTTTCGGTATAGGTACTTTTCAGGGCACATTACTTGATTAAAACTCCATTTCCGGCTAGTTTGCGTTTACAGTGTGTGTCGGTGGTGCCGCGGCGAGGCTGCCTCCACGGCTGCCACCACAGACTAAGTCAGGGTTCGCACAGGTCCTTGAACACCTTGAAAACCCTTGCATTTAGAAGTGTCAATTTCAAGGCCTGGAAAGTCCTGGAATTTTTAAATGGTCCTTGAAAACCCTTGATTTTTCTGGAGAGAACCAATGACCCTGTCTTTTCACAAGAATTTAAAGTGTTTGTCGTGGATTTTAGGTGTTAAAAATGTAAAGAAACATTGTAACAATCAAGTTTCAGTGTATTGCATGAAATTACGAGTTTGGTGGATTGTCATTATTACGAGGCAACATTGGGAACAGCATTCCTCAATAGAATCCATGTCATGATACAATCCAGTGAAGGCCGGCTTCTCTATCTTGCATGTTCTATTTAGTCTGTGGACGGCCGCTCATTGCATGTTTGTTGTGCCTCATACGCTCCATCTGCGTTTGCTTTTACGTGCAAATGGTGGACGTGTACATAGTTATTCCTGCCTTGCAGCAACACTTGCTGATTTAATTTCAGCTCATATTCTTGCTGACAAAGCAGAAGATGCAGGCAACATTATGAAGTTTTGAAATCAAACAGCCTCAGCAAAACACCAAGAAAAAAGAAAGACCTCTAAATGCCAGCTGTCAAATAAAAAATAAAACTGGGGGAGCATTCACGAACCCGTTAGCGCCTATTTAAATGTGCACTAATGTGCTTGGGTATTGGGCAATAACGAAATTTCGCACTGTGTTGAAAAAGTTGCAAATAATCGCAGATAAAACATTAGACGGCGGACTTGAAAATGTGTTTTCTGGTCCTTGAAAGTCCTTGAAAACCCTTGAATTTTTGCTTTTGAAGCTCGTACGAACCCTGAGTGCTGTGGCAGAAGTTTACGCACTTTGAGTACAAAAAGAATGCATTTGACCACTTATTGAACACAGTTAACCTCCAATGGGTAGGTAAAATGCTGACCTAACTTGCACCGAATTTCGTTAACGCGGGATCAGTTTCCAAATTTGTTTCATTGCCTTGAGATATAAAATACATGGACTTGGAATTTTCGGTTCATTAGAAGTGGTGTGCTGCTCCAGGCAATTTCGCCTGCAAGCCAGTGGGAGGAATCGTTTGATCATTGGAAGCTAAAAGCGAGTATCCTACCACTGCGCTACATTTTGAAGTCTTGCGATCGCAGTGCCCCTAACGAATTTTACCCGTTTTTGGTTTCACTTTTGATGTATCAACGGGGTAAGCGTTTGAACTACTCTGTGTTGCAGTTCACTCTAGCGATAAGTCCCAAATACCATTGCAACCCGCGCTGTCTGCTCAACTTTGCGGCTAGTTATTGAAAATGTCTAGTTATCGAAAATTGTTTCTGAAACTTGATTTTACATACGTGGAACTATCTTTCATTTGGTTTTATTGCTGCAGGAACAGATGCATATGAGAAGCTGCGTTCCATTGTCAGCACGAAGTGACTCCTCGACGACATCCGCCAAGTGTCGCCGAATTTTCAGACTTCTGGAGTGGAATCGTTTCATGCGATTATTAATCGCTTTGCGCCAAAAGCATTGTCGTTCTCCAGCGCTGGAATGGAGGCACGGTAAGTACAATAAATGTAGACTGATCATGTTATCTGAAATGCAACGCACGTAAATAGGTAATAAAGTGGAGCTGGCCAGCACGTCCAGATAACATTTATAATATCTGAGCAGTCAGTTGTGGGAAAGACAGACCTACATGGTAAAGTTGACTGCAGCTTAACAAAGTTAAAAAATTAAGCTCTTTAATGTGGGCAGGACTGTGGAGGCACACTAAATGTACAAGCATGCAATGTAAGCTTCCATCGCAGTGTCGTACCTGAGTGACCATGGGAAAAAAAAAGCAATGGTTCAGAGTAAAGCCATGGACACGAAATCATGCGTCGCGCGAGTGTCGGCATCGTTCGGCGGCACCACGCCAACCCGCAGGAGAGGGCGAGTAACTGCATGAGACCGACGAAGTCACACGTCAGCCGCTGCGTCAATGTGTGTTGGGGGACACATTTGTATGAACTCTGCCATCATTTAATAATTATTTTTGACCGTTTATGAGCAGTTATTCTCGATTGCTTAAATGCAGTAATCAGGACCCTAGATTTGCCCTAAAAAAAACACTTGCCTTATTTTATTTATTGCTACGAATGCTTGCGGGACAATTTTGAAATCCTGCAAAATGCATTTCAAGTTATCACCGTCAAATCTGAACATAATAAGGGTGGTGGATAAACAAAAACGAACTTCGGACCATTTATTTCCTTGCAACTTGGTGCCCTACCTTGATGTTATGTGTACCCGCCGCGGTGGCTCAGTGGCTAAGGCGCTGCGCTGCTGAGCACGAGGTCGCGGGTTCGATTCCCGGCCGCGGCGGCCGCTTTTCTGATGGAGACGAAAAGCAAAAACGCCCGTGTGTACGAGATTTCGGCGCACGTTAAAGATCCCCAGGTGGTCAAAATTAATCCGGAGCCCTCCACTACGGCGCGCCTCATCGCCTGCGTTGCGTCGGCGCGTTAAACCCCCACAATCAATCAATCAATGTTATGTACGGACTGCGTAAGAAAAACAAATTTCAGCGCTGCCTTGCTACTGAGGTTAGAGCCGAACGTCAGTTGTAGATTAAAAGGCAAGGTACTCTGGCAACCTTTGTTTACCCTGCAAAAAATAGCTGATAAAACGCCCCCCCCCAAAAAAAACAAAAAAAAAAACAGCGAGGCCTTAACAAGATTCGAACCATGGACCTTAAAAACAGAAGCCAAGCTCACAGCCTCTCAACCACGCCAGAACACGGGGCGGATGTCAAGAATTCGATGTACTAAGCTAGGTTGCTATCGAATATTGTCAGGTGTGTTTTATTTTGGCCGTATGTAAGCAATATGGGCAGTGATAACGCTTGCTTCTTATACACAGATCGCGGAGGCGGGCCCAATTATGCTAGTACTGCAAGTGATGTAACCAAAGCTCCCTTATTTGGGTCAAGAAGAGCTATCGCTCCCCTACGCTAGCCACGGTAGCCGCGAATGGAATGGAATGCGCGGCTAGAATTCTGGCACTGATAACGCTTGCTCGTCACGCACCGTTCTTGCAGACAAGCCCCTTGATGCTAATACTGCAAGCGATGTAGCCAGAAATCCCTTATTTAACTTGGAAAAGGTTATGGCAAATCCCCGATTTCCCCGATGAGAGCCAAAGAAGCCACGAATGAATGAGCGCTTTAGAAAAGAAATAGCTTGCAATTTGTCTCAAGGAAGCCGATTACCGCATGTTAAAAAGAAATTGGTTGTTTTCTGCTAAAAGGAATGACCCAAAACCAGACGGACAAGAAACCCGGACGCTGCTGCCCGCTTTGCGGTGCTTTCTCGCACCGCGTCGACGCCGATATCTGGCGAGCATATACATCGGCCTTTTTTTTTCCTTAGTGCTGCCACAGCTTATACTTGCCAACCTGAGGATTTTAATTATAAAAATCCTGTGACCAAGTTTACATGCAAGGATTTCTAACTTGTCTTGTTAGCCACACAATAGGATTCCAGATTGTGCCGTTTGTATGTAATGCACTTGGGCAGAAAACCTGAATTTATATCACCCCGAAATTCATATCAGCCACAGCCGTAATTGAGATTCTACTGGGTACCAAGGTTTTTTGCACACTACATTTTGTGAAATCTGTGGCGGAATTTTTGAAATTGTAAAGAAAATCTAAATTCTAACATTTCACTAAGAATTTCAGACTTGATTGGCATGCAATGTGCTGTTTTGCATGACAATTTGCCACAGGTGTACACTGGCGGCCCTGCACTACAACGAAAATGCGGGTAGAGACCAGGCGGTGACCAAGGCTGGGGAGCCGCGGTGGCAGCTGAACATGCCCAAGGCTGGAACTGGGGACTGCACTGTGGTTGCAATCAAGAAGCCACCCACCTACAGTGCGTATATATTGGCATTCAAGTTTTGAGGGTGACTGCAGTGAAGTGCAGCCACTACCTGGCTATAATAACGTTTCCCACTCTGCATGGGGTCATACATTGATGCTACTACCCCTTCAGGACCTGCATATCTGCTGTAAGAATGGCCACTTGCAGTAACCATTGTTTGAAGGTTAGCGGTTCATTCAAGTCTATCAATCTACAAAACTCTAAAAAGGTGTCATTGAGTGCTGCACTATAGCTCAGCTGTAATGTAACACTGGAGTCGGTGTTTGGAAGGGTACTGACATTGGCTGTTGGCATTAGTGTCTCTCTGTTACAAAAGCATCTACTGGCATTCTGTGCAGAGTATGTGGCACGTCTTCGGGAAGCTGTGGATGACATCCTCATCACTGGACCTCCACCACCTGATGATGTGTTGGCTGGGAACTGTGTGCTACCTGATGAGAGCTCAAGTGCCGCTGCGCTGCTGGGTGAACCTGTGGAAGAACAGCCAGCTGTACCAACCACTGCCGAGCTGAAGAAGGCGCTTGTAGCAGCCCGCATGTCACGATATGGATCAACATAGGCAATCGACAGCGTCTTCTATCAGAACGGGCACCATCTTTCAAAGTCTCCTAACAATTTCCATCATGTTGAAGGTCCAGAGGATTGAGGCCCTCAGAACATTCTGGCTGTGCAGAGTCTTTCCACGAAGCCCTTGCTCATGTGCAGCCAAGTAGCCGGTCCCTTTGTCAAATCGGCAACCAGGTACCGACCGACACACCGTTCGCACCTCCAGGTGCGAACAGGAGGTGACTGTTGGGGCTATATCATCGGCGTACATCAGGCTGGATAGGCGCTGTTGGCTCGTCCTCCCTTCCCTATATAAGTCCGTTCAAACCGAAGGGATGTTCCCCTTCCTTGGGGATGAACATCGTCTGGCTATGGCTTCCTTTTCCAGGTGCCTGCCCCTTCTCCAACATGGCGTCAAACCTATCTCTCCATGCCTGGCACTGCATTGGGCTTAGGCGCTTCAGAAGGATTGCTGTAAAGCCGCCCAGACCTGTCGCTGTGCGAGTTCGGATATGGATTAGGACACATTTCGATTGTTTCACTTACCGACCCAAGGCGCTCCCCGAAATCTGCTGTATTATGTTCTGGCCTGCCCTTTCCCATACGTGCGTGTCTCTGCATGGGTCCTGCAGAGTGCATTCATGCTGCATGTTGCCTGAAGCAGGTTCTTTGTTGATCACAGCTCCAATCCCACACAGCATGGGCTCTGTGCTGTCCACCTCTGCAAAAGGATCTGTATCTCTTGGTGGCCATATTGCTGCTTAAACCTGGCATGTTTGTGTAAGCGTTGTACATGTTGCCAGAAATTATGGAGTGCCCCCTGCCTACTCTTTTCGAGTTCTCAAACAAATTCATGTTTACTTGTCAGATTCTGCCATTTTCTCTGTAGCCGTCCCACGGCTGCTTGCAAACTGGCTCAGGTTGTTAAACCCGTACTGCCATGGAATCTTGTCGGCGTGCTTCCTTCCTCTCCTGTAGTGCAGATGGGAAAGCTGTGTTCCACCAGCTCTCCAGACCATTCTTGGTAGGTTGGTTTTGACCTTGCTTTGTCTTTTTCAAAGTCTGCATCTGTTTGACCTACTTCAAGTACTCCACCTCAGGACTTTCTTGAAGCAGTTAAGCAATCTGTTCCACCAACTGCTCTTGTCGGAACACTAGCACTGACCCTCCTTCCACATCTTCTCCCGAATATAAGCCGCAGCCGGTTACTTCCTGGACTTCGGGTTTCAATTTTGTCAATCGTCATTCTCGTAAGCTTCTCATGAGGTCTGGTGACATCACTGCGAGCTCAATGGCTGATGATTGCTTTCCTGGCGACCAGGTTTCTTACCTCTCACACTTGTGTTGGAGGTTTGTGACGACCAGGTGTCTATGGTGTCCAGCAGCTCCTGGAAATTTCTGTCTCGCATCATTACGGTCTACTGGGTGGCTGTTGCAATTCCCTAAGAGCAGCACCTGGTGTTCAGTTTGAAGACACTTCACGTTGTCTCTTAGGCACTTCTACAGCTTCACATTTTACTCCCTGTCGGCCTGTCTGCACTACATCGACCCATCAAGACACCTGCCAGCCACAGATGATACGGCATTCTAGGTGCGCTCTCAAACACCAAAGGTCCCATCAGCGCAGTACTCCGACTCTTCCTCCTCATTTCCAGCCCTCCTGTTGCACCCTTACCAACTCTGTTTTCACCAGGTAGCTCCCAAAAGTATGATTCTGCCACTGTGCATAACCAAGTGCTCTCCCTTCAGAGCTTAAAAAGTCTCCTCCGATTTGCTTAGGGATCTGCCGCCCTCCTCATCTGCGTCTATTTCCGGTTGTGCGGACAAATTCCACTTGCAGTCCCAGCTGCCGATTCAAAGCCTGGACCAATGCGTTCCACTGGTGAATTTTGCTTTGGGTATCCTTTCGTCCCCTCCATACTTGGGATTGCATAAATCAAGTAGTGGTTCTGTGAGAACTGCTGTACCCTCTGGCTAACCTTTCCCCTCAGCCACTTCACCTACACCATCAGCCACCGCCTATTTTTCCCAGGTGCTGCTCCTGATTACTGTGCTCCTGTTGTCGTGTGGTGAAGTAGTGTGTGTGCCATTTGCGTTGCAAAAGTGGTGTTCACATGTTTCCCTGTGGACATGGCAAGATTGGTCTGTTCTGGTGACATGCTCTATGTTATTGCAGTTTGGGGTATCTGCATGTGCAAATTTTGTTCACGTGGGGATGTGAGTGACCTTGTGGGTTTTTATGAACTGCACAAAAGAAAATTAGCGTGTGGATAATTATTTTTGCATTCTACTAATTGACTTTTCAGTGAGAGCTATGTTTGGGTTATTATCCTTGTTTATGCATTTCCAATTGTTTGGAAACCTGCCACAGAGTTCCTAAAGTGTGTGTTGTTGCCCAGTTTATTCTTGCTAAGGGGAAGTGGGTACTTGGAAGAAAGAATGGAACGTGCGAGTCATCTCTGAGGTTAACTTGGCCTGCATAAAGTACCACCAATGTTGGCAGTATTTGTGCATTCGCACCTTATCTCCCACTTTCTCAGAGGCTTCCTGCCATGTTTCTAAGCCATTGCAGCTGTCTGTCACTTCCTGCAGCCAGCTTTATGATGAACACCCGTGTGTCGATGTGTGCACATTTTGTTGAGTATTGCAAACTTCTACCTCACCTGTTTTTTCTTTTTCTTTTGCTGTAATAACCAGTGGATCAGGACTGCGGGGGCTTTCGGGTCTGTTGCGTTTTTTTATTACTCAGTGTTACAAAGTGAGAGATTGGTGTGGGCCTTTTTTTTACAAAAGTAGAAAGAAACTGGCCAATGAGTCCCAAGAAGCCACCAGCACCTGCTCCAAAATATAATACCGCTGCCATCACTGTTTCGGTTATCAGGTTCCTATTGTCACCTTGATACTGATATGCAATTTTGTTATGAATGATCACACCAGAACTTTGAATAAACTTCATTTATTTCTCTTCAAAACTCGGGGTACTTAAATCCCGTGTATGCTTCCGATGGGAAGGTGTCCCTGACACTGTTTACCACACAGCTGGGCAAAGGGACCCGGCGGCCCGCACCCAGGACGTGCCAAATCCACCGCACGAACTGGCGGTACGCGGTGTACCTGTAGCGGCTGAAATGAAAAACACGTTGCAGCAGTTGCCGCAAGGCCAGGAAAACCACACTGCTTTGTTCGCAACAAACCAAGTATCTGTTGTATTTTCTTTGCTTCCTGAGAAGCTCTGTTCAATGGATCCTTCAGATGGGTGGCATTTCCACGTAAAGATTGCGAGTTTTCATTTTCGAAGGTTAGTGAAAATTAAGCAGTCTTTAAGGCGACGGTATGTCAGCGAGTTGGCCAGGATCTATAGCTTCTGTATAAATGTACTTTTGCTTGGCCGGGATAATTCTCTGTACGTGGATGACAAGCTGGCGAAGCTTCCTGCACAGTGCACGGCCTTCGTAAAGGTTTATCTTTCATGCATTCATGTTCCTAGATTTTATTTTATTGATATTTATTTTTATTCCTTGTAATCATAACTCTCATAACTCCGAGGCACACATACCTCCCAAAAAAGACACAATTGCATGCGCCAAGTTCCATTACACTTTATTTTTTTCCAATGCACGCCGCTCCCAGTGGGAACCAAGTGCTCCCCGGGAAAGCCAATGAATTTTTTTAAACGACAGACGATAGGTGTGGACGCCAATGACTTTGCAAATTAATACTGCCGTGAGACACAAGCCTTCCGGCTGAATAAAGTTACACGCACAAATAAATTGGGCGTCTAAATCACAGGAAGGGACACAAAGAGCTTTGCGCCTACATGGAAGTGAATAGGCGAAAATAAAGCAAAAGCAAAAAAAAAATGCAGAAAAGCCATATTACCTGTGGATGTCCATGCCGTCCAGGAGTGCTGGACGGTACTCCATGAGCGCATAGTACGCGATTTCCAGCGCGTGGATGTTGAGGCAGCCGTCCCGAAAAGTCTGGTGGGAAGTTATGCACTTCTCACCCTCCGGCACCCGGGCATCCACGCGCGGGATTTCGCGGCAGCACCGCGATTCTGAGGAGCTGGACATTGTGCGGCACAGACCGCACTGACACCTGCGAAGATTGCATTTGTATACCTTATCCAAGTTCAATGCAAGCGCGCGAGCGCACTATTTGGTGTACACATGCTACAGCTGCGCCGATATCTTTATGCACGATTTTCTTTTTCGTCTGCTTGTTTACATCCCATACGAAGTCTAGGCCGCCGTGGCAAAAAGCGGAAAGAACAACAATAAAGCACACCCGTTTTGCATGCGGCACACACGCACGCGTCCATTGTATTGCTCCCATTTCATAAAATCACACCTGCTTGAAAAAAACAGGCCTCGTTTTTAAGAATGTGTACGAAGTTGCTGCGCATCGACAGCCATGGGACGCTACCAAAAGGAAAAAACATTTCAAAGAACACGCACAAAGGTACCGAACGGTTCCATGAATGCGAAATCACCAAAGTGACTAGTTAGCACTTGAAATTCAAATAAAAAAGATAGGACCTACAGGAAAGCGGCGTAATGCTGTTTTTTTATTAGTATTATTATTGCCGGCTGTATATTTTGCGTGAAATAAATCAGCCTACAGGTTTCGTATAACCGCGAGTAACTGACTTTTCGTGGCAAATAACGCTGAGGCGCGGATCGGCAGGCATGTAAACAAAGGCTTTGCACACCGCGTCACAGATTATTCTACGGCATCACGTAATTGTCTGGTCCAAGCAAGATTTGTTTTTTTGTTCAGCACAACATTTCTGCAAAAATTACCAACGCTTAGCAGTTCCGCATCTGGCAGTGCATAACGTAATGTAATCTTACCAGTCAGTTTTCCCGAGCCGCCTTGCTTCTGGGTCGTCGTGCTGGACGGCTTCGTTGCTGTCCGACTCCTCGCTCGCCAGCGGGTCGAACTTAAAATGTTCGGCCGCGCGTACACCTACAATGTCAACGTCGTCCAACGACCACGAATCGTCTGAGTCGGAAGACGACATGCCGGTGAATGCGCGCCGCGCCGCTCGCGCTGCGAACGTCACAGTTTCTGTACTTACGTCATGGGCTCTGGGCGCCTGCTACCACAACAGTGACGTCAAGTACTATGTCCTGGCATGGCGGCCGCTTCGCTGGTGTTTGAGTCGAAACCGAAACTGACACGTATAAAGAAGGCTGTAACTAATTATTTACGCTGCTGAAGACCATTTAATGTACCATTCTATGATCACTGGGGTGGTAGCCACCCATTGCAGCAAAAAAAAAACACAACACGAAATTTTCGTGTCAGTACTCCTTTAATATATCACTGATATTTTCAAAGTTCTTGGTGCAATATTTCTTCAAAATGCAAAAAATGCGAGCACATGGTGACAGTAGCATTTGCAGGAGGACCACGTGACTGGAAAAATTGGAGAAGGACAAGACTACAAATTACGTGATGAACGTTGGCGCAAGGTGTACATTTGACAATACCAGTCTAAATACACCGAACACGACTAAGCGATATCGCGCATAGGGTTAGGGTAGCTAGTATAGTGGTTAATATTGTAATAAAAAAGGTTGGAATAAACAAGATTCAGACAATTAACACGCAAAAAATAATAAAAAAAGGCCTTATATAAAGGTGCCCGAAAACAACGAAAACGCTAGAAATATGCGTAAACATACGTATGGGGGTTCATGAACAAATGTACTGCAGCGACAATGTCGAATGAAACTAGCTGCACATTACATTACTGCAAAGGCCAGTTCGCCGACAATTGCCTGTGGATATCTGTTGACTTCTTCGACGCTGGTGCATTTTTGAGTATTTGCGGAAAACGAGTTCGCTCCAATAAACTTTGCTCCTTGAAAAACCCTGCGTCGTCCCTGTCTATGGGGCAGTACACTTGTTAACAGCGAGATAGATCTCCTTGATTTTGGATAACAGGAATACGAGGGCGTCGTGCTCATGCTAATTCGTCGAAGCTTGTTGTATGTCGTTTGTATCACGTTTCACATTTACGGAAACACACAAGAAGTTATAATAAAAAAGCCAGGGACAAGGTACCAAATTTATGCCCCAGCCACATTCTTTAAATTCATCCGACGTGAAGTTTCTCGCTGTTCGTCTGTCGCCATTGTCATGAATGGGCCTAGGACCAGCTAGAAAGTCACGAGTCGGTAATGCGTGCGCAAGTAGGGATAGCTTTATGCGTGGAAAATGAGAGCAGAAGGTAAGAGAGTAGCGGAAACACACAGCGGAAACGAGACTGCAGGAAAGAGCGTTAAATGCGGTAGCAGGCTAACGAAAACTGTTCGCTAAAGAGAGCAAGGGAGGAAACGTCCTACATGGTCAGGATGCGCAGCAGTCCAACGAGGTCTCCTCACTAAGTGCGTGTGATCGGCCGATGCACCACGGCGCGGCTTGCTCGCTGAGGAGTCTCACGTCACGTCGGGTCCGGTCACGGGACAGCGGCCGGACGTCAGGGACCGTGCACTGTGGTTGACGGCTCGATGGCCCAGCGGCGGTTGTGAGCCGGTGTTTCCCCGAACCGCGCTCTCTGGCCCAGCGCGTCACCCGATCCAGGCACGGGCCAGCAGACAGACTTCGGTAACCGGCCCAGCGGCCGACGGCTCTCCGGCGACAGCAGCGGTTGAGACCCTGGTTTCTAGCTCCAAGCGATCACAGGGCCGCGCTCACTCGCCCAGCGCGTCAAATGCGTCCGCTGAACCCTTGCTGATTCGATTCTTCTGCACGCTCCGCGCGCTCCTCGGCCCTCTTCTTTCTCCTTCACGGGCACTTCATCACAATGACCCCGGGTTTAAGAAAGTTGTTGGGAAGCAACAACTATTCTATAAAAAGAACAGTCATTTAGAGGCGTGGAGAAGTTCCGGAGAAGCACAATAAAGTCCACAGTTCACGGCAGCACGATCAGTCACAATAGAACACTTAAAACGCACAACGCACGAAGTTACAGAAGAAAAAATACAAACTGAGTAAAGAAACAAAGTGACGTCAAAAACATTCGAAGAACACACTATATACAAAAGAAGGGTGGCAGGCGAGGATTAACCCTACCCATGTTCACAGCCCCTGCATCCCCAGTCCGGTAGTGACCGGCTTCAAGAAGACCAGTGCGTCAGTGGCTTGTCTCTTAGATCCTAAGATTCTGTACCAAGTTCGCGAAATGGTCTTTGCTGCCTCGTAGTCGTTTCATTGTCGTATCGGACGGATTCTTTCGCTGCCCGACCTTGGTGTTCTTGTAATGGCTGGACGTATCATGTGGGCGACCTTCTGACTTGTTAACGATGATTCGGGTGTGATGAAACGGCGGCGACTGAGTGAATACGTTGTTGTACGCGGTTTCACCGTCTAGCCGTTGGACCGTCGACTTGGTAAATGTATCGTTGGACATGTGCGATGACGTTTTGCTCTTGAAAGTTTCTGGGTCTGGAACGTCTACGCCTTGGGTACAGCAAGTTGGCATGTCTCCTGCTAGTGCCGAAGGTCTCGTCTTTCTTTTGCGTACATTATGCGGACAGGTTCCGCACGTTCTGACAAAGTGTCGTACGTCTCTACGCAGGTCTGGCCAAAAATACTCTTGCATTACGCGGTTGGTCGTCCTTCGGACACCTTGGTGCCCCGCCAAGGTGCTCACAGGGGCTACTCGAAGGATTTGTTCCCGCAGTCTCTTTGGAACGACGACTTGTTCAAATTCTCTGCCGGAGGCAAGCTGGTATTGGCGGCATAAAACATTGTTGGATTGAAGAAACGAGTACCTCTGTCCTTTTGCCAATGAAAACGTCTTCCCCAACTTCCGGAAGCAACATCGGAGGGTCGGGTCTCGTCGTTGTTCTTCGGCCAGCTCTTCTCTTGGGATGTCGGCGCACCTGATTAAAGGCAGAGTTAGAGGCGTAACCTTTCCCTTCTCTGTATTCGCGACAGCCGGAGCCAACCAATCGGTGGGCAGCTGAGTGGCTATTGCGGCCAGTGCCACACGTGGGCCATGTTTCCCTTTGAGCGGCCAGTAGGGATCTGGCATGTGAGATTCCCTCACACCTGGAATATTCCCGATCACGACATCATAGATTAGCTTGTCCAGGCAAGCGGCGGTAACCTCGCCTACAAAGTACGGGGTCTGGACGTATATGTGGGCCTCCGGGAGCTTCTTGACTGTCCCGTCCAAGAGCATTAACCGGGTAGTTTTTCCCGTTAACTGGGTTACTGCGACCAAGTCGCGTCGGACAAGAACGGTATTACTACCCGTGTCCCGCAAAACGGTGACAGGATGTCCGAATAATCGCCCTTCGACCACTGGCATCCCTTCGGCTAGGCAAGAATGTTCTTTTACGATGCCACAAGAATACTTGGTACAAGCATTCTCATCGTGCTTGTCATCGAACTTGATACACTGCGGTTGAGCTTCCCGGGGCTCAGTGAGGGCACAAGCAGCAACCTGCTCTGTTCCACTCAACCCATGTCCGCAGTGCTCAGCTTTATGCCCGTGGAGACCACGCGTAGCGCGACTTGCCGGTTCTCTCAAGGAGTTGCGGCACTCTCGTGCACGGTGCCCTGGGCGGTCGCACAGAAAGCATTTCGGTGACGCTTTCGTTTGGGCGTCTGCCGCGACTTTAGTTGTATCCCGGGCGTCATCGGAGACCTTCCCGAGGTTCGACAAGTTTTGCGCTTCGAGGAAACGATCCGTCGCATCGGCAAGGTCGCTCAGCGTTTTGCACTCGCGTTCTTTCAAGAAAATCACGAGTTTAGGATGGCAGCAGCTGATGAATTGTTCCCCGATGATATGGTCACGGAGAGCCTCGAACGTTTTCTGAATGTTCGCCATCTCTACCCAATGGTCAAAATAACCGGTGAGTCTCGCTGCAAGCTGTTTTCCGGTTTCACCATCCTCCGCCCGCGCTTTCCTGAATTTTTCCTGATAGCCTTGGGCTGTAAACCGGAATCGCTGAAGCAACGCCTTTTTTACTTTGCCGTAGTCAAGAGAGTCCTCCGCGGTCATTCGGCCAATAATGGTAAGCGCCTCTCCACTTAAGCACATGCCTACCGCAAGAGCCCATTTGTCTTGCGGCCATTGCTACCCTGTTGCTACGCGTTCAAATCGTTGCAAGTACGCGTGCAAGTCGTCGCGCTTCTCGTCAAACAGAGGAAGCAATTTCTGTGGGTTGATCGCATTCATGGCGGCAAGAACTTCATTTCCCGCGGCGGGATTCGATGGGTTTGCACCGCCCTCTTGGAGTCGGATTCGTAAAAGTAGCAGTTCTTTCTCCCTTTCCGCGGCTTCTTTTGCTCTTTCTGCAGCTGCCTTATCCCTTTCCGCGGCTTCTTTTGCTCTTTCTGCGGCTTCTCTTGCCCTTTCTGCAGCTTCCTTCTCCCTTTCAGCTGCTTCTCTGCTAGCTTCCCTCTCAGCGGCCCTTGCGGCACGCTGCTCAGCACGTTAGCTATCTACCCAAGCCCTAAGCTCTTGACCCGAAAGCCCCAGCTGAGTTCCCGCAGCAATTAACTTCTCAATGTCCATGCTTTCTAGCTAACCTTACAGGCGCGTTCGCGGCTTACCGACTCCTTTCAGCGGATGTTAAGTATCCTGGCAGGCTCGCCACTTTTTGTCATGAATGGGCCTAGGACCAGCTAGAAAGTCACGAGTCGGTAATGCGTGCGCAAGTAGGGATAGCTTTATGCGTGGAAAATGAGAGCAGAAGGTAAGAGAGTAGCGGAAACACAGAGCGGAAACGAGACTGCAGGAAAAAGCGTTAAATGCGGTAGCAGGCTAACGAAAACTGTTCGCTAAAGAGAGCAAGGGAGGAAACGTCCTACATGGTCAGGATGCGCAGCAGTCCAACGAGGTCTCCTCACTAAGTGCGTGTGATCGGCCGATGCACCACGGCGCGGCTTGCTCGCTGAGGAGTCTCACGTCACGTCGGGTCCGGACACGGGACAGCGGCCGGACGTCAGGGACCGTGCACTGTGGTTGACGGCTCGATGGCCCAGCGGCGGTTGTGAGCCGGTGTTTCCCCGAACCGCGCTCTCTGGCCCAGTGCGTCACCCGGTCCAGGCACAGGCCAGCAGACAGACTTCGGTAACCGGCCCAGCGGCCGACGGCTCTCCGGCGACAGCAGCGGTTGAGACCCTGGTTTCTAGCTCCAAGCGATCACAGGGCCGCGCTCACTCGCCCAGCGCGTCAAATGCGTCCGCTGAACCCTTGCTGATTCGATTCTTCTGCACGCTCCGCGCGCTCCTCGGCCCTCTTCTTTCTCCTTCACGGGCACTTCATCACAGCCATCCGTCGCTGAACTCGGCAACGTTTTCGTTCGCACCAGTCACAACGGCCGCTCTTTATTTTGCGGTGTGGATCCTCCAACAGCCGACAAAAGAAAGACAATAGGGTCAGGTAATGGGAATTACAGCCCTGTTCTTTCAAAATACGTCGGGATTGCAAAGAACATGGCCACACTGGGGGAAATTACTGTTCAACTAGATTTAGCGCCCTTAATATGAACAGGGACTGCAGTGGCGTAAGTGTGGGGGGGGGGGGGGTGCAGCGTGTATACATTTCTGAAAAAAGCTTCAGCCCCCGCTTTCCATTCCGATCAAACAGTGTTATAAAACACTAATGTTACGCTGTGCCACACAGTTCTCCTCCCTCCCCCCACCCCAGCGGCAGGCGGAGGGGGAGGGATGACAAGAGGAATACGAATAATTAACGTGTGCGAAATTTTTACTAAGGCACAACGCTCACATAGCTGTATAGTGAAATGCAACGTCGACAGTTATTACTTTTTTTTGCCATGTCCATTTTTCGTCTATTACCATCTATTATAATGCGCTACGCTTACAACGCTGAAAAAGCCAGTAAAAGCACGAGTTTAAGTAGATATTGTGTCAAAACCCGCGCGGAAAGGCCACAAAGCCATGTACTACGCCTTTCAGAAAAAGTGAATCGTTTATTGGCAAGGGGCACGCCCTATAGGAGGCGTGCAAAGCCATCCAAGATTGCCTATGTGCGATTGAAAGCAAAGGGGTTAGCTCAACTTTTTAACGTCAGTAGGTGGTGGTGACGGTTCCCAGACAGTTTATCGAACGCCGTTTTATCGAACCCGACGTCCGTTTTATCGAAAGTGTGGTTTTTGCGGTTTTGTTGTAATTTGCGGAATATATTTTGTTTAACTGGCTATCGCACTAACCTAATCTGCAGATAGCTTAATTCTACATTGTATTTGCCGCGCATTACATTCAAAAACCTGTCTATACTGTTGACGCGTCTTTCACGTGTTTTCGATTACGTTTGTTTTATTAGCATTTTTTAAAATGTTTTTGCGGCTTCATCGCTTTCACTCAAGCATGTAAGCCTCCCTTGTTTATATTACAGAATCTGCCACTATAGAAGCTACCCTAACCCCGTGCGCAGTATTACTTAGATCGGTGATCAGACTAGTGCTGCCAAGTATATCCTTTGCGCTATGGTTCATCGTTACGTAGTCCATAGTCTGGTCCTCCCCCAATTTTTCCAGTCACGTGGTTTGCTGGTGACGCCCGCTTAGTCCATGCGGTCACATTATTTGCATCTGGAGAAATATATTGTGCCCAGAACTTGGGAAAAACTAGGGCTATATGGATGGAACAGAAAGTGGGGTTTTGACTGTGAAAGTGAGGCCCCAACAGAGGTGGTGTAGTCTAGCAGAGCTAGACAAGTGAACACAAGTGAACCCGTCACAGCCAACTCGCCATAGGTGAACTCGTCACGTATGACATGTCGTCGTACGCCATCTCGCCCTAGGGAAGCTCGTAACCTAGGACAACTGGACGATTGCCCATCCAATTACAATTTACGTTTTTCGTTAATCATGCTCAAACAAACAAAAAATACAGGATTTTGTACAATTCCCTACTTATGCGTCAACACTCTCACGCCGCTCCTACAATTAGCCAATCTTGAGTTTCCTTGGTGGCCTTGGAGGAACACGCCAGACCAGACAGCGTATTTTTGTGTGTGCTTTGTTCAGCTAATCGCACAGGCCATATCAGATTTTGTTTGCTCGTTCCCATTTCTTTTTCAATTTCGCATTTTTATTTCCAGGTAATCGGTCGACGGTGCTGTATTTAGTAGACCATCACGATTTCTCTATTTTGGTGTTTACTACTTTTATCTTGGTGTTTTTTATATATGATAAATAGGTAAAAGAGTTTTGGCTAAAAACCTCATACATGCTGGGGTGTAACGGGGGGGGGGTGAGGGGGGGGGAGAGATCAAAACTAACCAATCTGTAGTATGGTGACTAAATACTAATAGTATGGTGACTAACGTTTTTTCGTCAGTTCTGACCAAGGCATCGAGAGCCGTAGGACAAGGCTTGGAAACCTCTTAGTAACTGAACTCAGTGGCCATTAAGAATTAGGAATGTAGAAATCGGGAGACACTTTTGCTAGCGTTCCAGTTAGGTTTTTGACATTGGACTCACAAGCACCAAGAAGTGCCTTAATTATGTAGTACATACGCGGCGAAATATTTAAATTAGATTAGATACAAAAGCGGCGTATACAAAAAAGTACGAAGGATATCGAGGCATCCTAGTCCATACGCCACAATGCAGTGATATGCTTCGGATCAGAGGGTGAAATAGAGATACAAAAGGATTCCTTGTGGTATAGTATTACCAGCGCAATGAACAGAACAAAATTTGTGGAGACAAATGTCGCGCATCACAAAGGGAGGAAATAAAATACAACTATTAAGACTACAAATTCAGTTACATAGACTCGCTGTGGAAAGATTTGCAAATTACATAGCGAAGAGGAAACTAAAAATCGTACTGCAAGTTTTGTTACACAACAATGCCGGGAAAAACACTTTCGATAAAACGACTTCGATAAAACGTCCGTCGATAAAACGGCATTCGATAAAACGGCGTTCGATAAAACGGCTTCAATAAAACGACGTTCGATAAACTGTCCGGATCTCGGTGGTGACACCAGATTTTCACTGCAGTTCTTAACTTAGATGTCACGCGCCACATTAAAACTAAAGACGAACATTTCGGCCCACATTCGAAGTTGAAGAGATATGGCAAAAGCCGCTCACGTCGCTTTCTACGGCGGTAAGGCTGCCAGCGCGCGATCTGCAACGCTACAAACGTTCTGCCGGCAAATATAACTGGTTCACTAGCGACCACCACAATTAGTAGAGTTCGCAGATTAGCGGTACCGACTTATCAGAGTACGCGACATCACTAGGCGTTTTATTAACGTCCGCTTACTTGACAAATCCTGCCTGTATAAGGCATTTTCATAGTATACTGCTCGGCAGTACGGTGTGCATCTCCGTGCAGAACACGCAAGTTAATGGCCTGGCCAGTGTGAAAAAGTATTGGTTTCCCACTAGGTCTGCTTTACCACCAGCGAAGGCAACGATGGCAACGTTTTCAATCAAACTACCTAAGCGTGACGTTTTGTTTTTGCCTAAAACAATACTGAGGATTCGACGCCGTGGCAGTCGTAGTCGCATTTCTCCCTACTGAAACCAATATTTTGAAAAGACACACTATTAGTCGAGCGTTGGATGCTGCTTATAAATAAAAAACACATCCAAACCAGCCCCCCCCCCAAAAAAACCAGCGTTGAAGATGCCTACACAACCAGACAGCGAGGCAACAATGCAATAGTACAAATAGTACAACAGTATAAAGCGAGTGTTCTTTGAAAGAACACTCGCTCGAAGACATCATTTTTAAATGGGCGACGTACAGCAGGTGGAAACATCGCTTTAACGTTCCAAAACAAGCTCGTAATGCGAGTTTTCCGTGTGACGAATATTGCGGTGATACGAGAATTCCTCGTACGAAATGCCCTGTGACGAGGTGGCATTCCTGACTAGTTTACCTGTGACGAGTTGGCCTATGACGAGTCGACTTGTGACGAGTGGGCCTAGACCCCTTAAACTGGTACCATGTGCCGGCCAGATGCATACCTCCCGGTGCCGCGTCATACGCGTGCACCTGCATTCTGTTTTCTTTCTTTTCATGACTTATTTGACCGTGTCTTTTTTTCTGCTTTTTGTATACCAATGTACACTCGTTTCCTGTTGAAACTGCCTGTCCTACTGCTTTTGGGCGCGACCCTTGCCTCCCACCAGCATAAGCCAAGTGTCTCGTGTTTCAATCACCTGACCCTGATTCTTAGAACGGGTGTGTATTGGCAGATGTTCGCCCTTTGTGTGCATGGGCATGTCTTCTCTCTACCTTCTTCGTTCCTGGGGACTGATTTTTTTGCCCATGTGAAAAACGTGCATGGGCATATCTTGTTTTGACCCCTCTTTCAACCCGGTTGCCACGAGGGAGGGGGGGGGAATTACCTTGTTAATTTTTTTCTCGTTGTTTCTTTTCTTGTTTCGCTCTTTTTTCTCATGTTCGTACCGCGTGATTGCGGGTTCTTGTTATCCTTTTTATATATTTATTTTTTTATTTTTTTCCCCTCCCTCTTCCATTTCTCTCATTCTTCAGCTGCCCACCAATCATGATCCCATAGATGACCGCTAAAAAGCGCGAAGGCTCATAGGTACGTTGTCTGCTTCCGCGGAGCCCAGCCACTTTCGGTTCGAGAGCTCTCCTGGCCTCCTGTAGCGGCTTTCGCGCGCACGTGTGCTTGTTGTGTATCTGTTTCCACCGAGAAAACAAAACGCTCATGCGTCGCGCAATAAATATATAACAACGATGAACCCTATTAGGGGCTTCTCCGAAAGGTAAACACTTTGTGACCAATAAACAACACGCACACATGCGCGTGAAAGCCGCCGGCGTACGGAGACCAGGCGAAATCTCAAACCGGACGTGGCTCGCGCAGACGACGTACCCATGAGCCTTTGCGCTTTTTACTGGTCGCCCATTGTACAAACTCTCCCTTCCGTTGCTCTCGTTCTTGCTGCATTTTCTGTATGTATATATATATATATCCCTGAAACCAACTTATTCTGTACTCTGAAGAAAGGAAGTCCTCTTCCTGAAACGTCAGTAAACTTTTATTTTTATTTTGAATGTCTTTCTCGTGTGTTTCAGTCTCTACTTACCTGATATATATATATCAGCTTGGGAAACTGTTGGGAACAATAAAACCCTTGTTCAGTGTCTGCACCTAAGTTTTGACCTATCGCTACGGTAGTCCGGAACTTCTTACCTGCTATATATATATATATATACATGTGTGTGTGTGTGTGTTTGCCTGGCTGTATTACCTGTGTTAATGCTTGCTATTGTAGCTTGTGTTCTGGAGGGGATCAAGGCAAGTTGATTGCTGTTCGTGCGTCTGGACGCGCCACAGCTTTTCTCCAGTCTTTCGTCGATGCCGTGCACGACTGAATGGCCACAGTTTTCATTTATGCACGCGTCAACACTGCACAGGTGCAAATCCATCACCCTCGTACCAGCTGTACCTTCAGCCTTTCTTTTTTTTTGTGAAGACAGCGAGAACAACAACAAGAACCACAACAAAAAAGGCAAAAATCTATTTGAATCCATGCCATCTCGTAGCAGTTTTGCCTATTGCCCACATGGCAACCATGTTTTATCGCAGCAGTGTCTACAGGGTCATAAAACACTGGAAAATAACAGTAAACAGGCGTGTAACGTTGGCGGAGTCTCGAGTACTGGCAAGATGTTCTGTTGTTCCCATCGCAGTATCACCCTCACTCCCAGCGGGTCAATCTGTGGGACGAACGTTGGCAACAAAATTTCTTCAAAAACAAGCAAAATGGAAATGAAGTGTTGTAAGCGCACCCCTTTAGTAGCATGTGCCTTTTTAATGCGTCTTTAATATGAATCAGTTGATCATTTCAAGGATTGGAAACAATACATAACGGGAAGCAATGACGTGCAGTCATGTTTCTTGTAAGTCACCGTGTTTCTGCCGTCCATAAAATCCGGATGTTCAGAGTGGGAACACGTGAAGAAGGTAGCAAACAAGATAAAAATGCGCTCTGACAAGTTGCACAGCTGTCGCCAGGACGACAAAAAGACGGCATCCGACGACCACCCAAGAGCACGTTTCATCCCGTGAAACCGCCTGGGCACTCGGCCGTTCTATGGGCACGTAGCAGACGACAAGACAAGGGACGGCAAAAATGGACCCAGTAGCTACTCTACGTGGAAACCCAACTTGCTGGACACGGGCTGACATGCATGCTTTCATAAGTCGAAAGAAAATTTTAGCCGGACCTCATCGTAGCGCGAGAAATGCAGCACGCGCGCAGCGAGAAAGCACGTGCCAAAGCGGCGGCAGCCCTCGCGTACTCCCGCGATGATGATGATGATGCTTAGTAGCTTCCCCTTTGTAAGGGGGTGGCGTTGCACAGCGGCCTTAGTCGCAACTCCGCTGTACAATCACCTCGCCAAAAATTACAAACAAAATAAATAAAAAAATAATATCAAAATAAAAAGAAAATACTTTTACAAAAGTTTTGTGCTAGTCTGACCTCTTTGTTCGCATGTCTTCCCAGATTGTTCTCTGCTCTTTTTCCACCAACATTCTAACCTTCTTTTACTAACCTCTACTGCTGTCCAATTCACTTTCCCGCTAACCTTAAAGCCAAGGGCTTCCGGAAGCTGGATGGCTCCATCACTGATGACTGGACGGATACTTTTGCACTCCGTTACAATATGTCTCATGTTTCTGGCTCATTTCGGCAGCCTGCGCATAGTTCTTCCTGTGCCGGATCGCGGATAAGCGATAAGCGGACGGGAGAGTGCAGCGCCCTCTGGCGATCGTTTCGTAGCCTATTCCTGACCCGTTTACCTGTAACGAGTTGGCCTATGACGAGTGGACTTGTGGCGAGTGGACGTAGACCCGCAGAGTCCAGATTAACGATCGGCCTAGGGGTCAGCCACCTGTCTTCCCCGAATTCCTCCCGTCGCACGGGAAGTAGGGAAGGAGCGTGCATGGCGCATTTTCTCGCGGAAGCTCGCCTGAAACGCTGGCCCTTGGGTTGGGCCCCTGTTTGCATTCATGCTGCTAATTACGCGATGCAGCTTCAGCTAGGCAAGGCAACCCATTCGGGGTTTCAAGGCACAGTTGTTTTTCGCAGAATGCGCTGAAACGAAAGCGATCACGCGGGCGACGACGTGGCTGGGAAATCCTTCCCCGTGAGCGGACGAATATTTAAGTATTTCCGTATTTTTATGTACGGTGCGCTGGCCCATCGGCTTCTCCGAAGAGAAGTTCGTTCCCTGGTAGTCAATCCCAGTGCTTTCTTTCTTTTTTATTATTTTGTAGGAATTTAAATACGGGCACATAAACTATTTTGCTATACTTCAAACTTCGGTCTGCATGGCCCTCATTTTACTCAGTCGACGGGAAGCCTCGTGCCCGGAAGAGAGCAGAGACCTGCAAGGCAGAAAATCAACGAACAATCATCCTGTTCAAATTGCTTCAGCAACACTGAGAATAAGAGCTTGCGGCTGTCCATTTGAATAATGAAATTTTATAAAGTTCAAGGAAAGTAAATTTTGAAAAGCCCACACATAAATTTCCACCGTTAAAATCGATAGTAGTTATTCTAGGCGGACATTTTTCTGTAACTGTTGGGGGAGGGGAGCGAAGGTTTAGAAAATACTACAAAGAGAAGCTTCTTGCCATGATTTGGGAAAATTTCGTGATGTGCTGTTTAAGGATGGCCCGTAACCAGGGCGGACTGACAAGCGTATCGCGGCCTTTACGGGCCCCGATACGTCCGAAGTACCCGCGAATGTATGATGAGACCTAATCAACCCAGCCACAACACACTAATCAACAACGCGTTTATAAAATTCTGCATGTAAACATATCGTTCAACCTCTGCAATAAATTTGGCCGAGCGGCTGAATCGAGGGACATGCAGCCAGGCAGACAAACTGACATACAGAGAGGCCAAATTTTCCCCGTTTAATGAGCCCAAGAAGTACTGTATTCTTGAAAAAATACTTATGGTGGAGAGTTGCAGGTGCCATTTATGTCTGATAGGAATAAAACCTGACTAAATTATGGCCAGTATAATTTTCGGCAGAACCGTCTGAAAATCACAAGCGACCAGTCCTTGCAAAAAATATATGTATGTAGGTTGCAGAAAACATTGCTATGACTAAATTATGGCCAGTATAATTTTCGGCAGAACCGTCTGAAAATCACAAGCGACCAGTCCTTGAAAAAAATATATGTATGTAGGTTGCAGAAAACATTGCATATAGCTTTCGATATTATACAAGAGCCTTTTCAACGTCCACTTCACAAGAAACAGTAAATCCAGCATAGTAAATGCTAACCACGATAAGGGGCCTTCGGTAATGAATTGATAATGACTCGGTATGTGCATTGCGCTAAGGAGAAAGCAACGCCCACAAATACGGAACGCCAAAATATTCTAAGATCTTGTTTATCATTACGTTGGAAAGATACAGGTTCCATTTCCCGTGCGGCGGCGCTTAATTACGCAGCTGTTATTGTAGCTTCCGGAAAGTGCCGAGGACCGATAGATAAATGTAACTTCCGGCGATTAAAATAAAAATTTCGCGTGTAACGTTATTTGAGAGTTGAAATATAACAAGAAAAAATATTGATGGAAGTTCTCGTACAGCCAAATATTTTATTGCTGAGAGTTACTTATCAACACCACTCCGCCTGCATACTGGCGTTCACTTTATTTTTTTCCTGGTGTTGTCTGGATCCCTGCTTCTTGTTCGTATTTTGCAGGCTATTCTGGTTCAGCAAGTGAAGGGACAAGTATGCATCGACATGTTGTAATAATGTATGGATAGCCCTGATTGACTGGATTTCGTTAGTCATGCGGGTGGTGTACGTTCTGCGAAGTTTTTTTACTTTTTGCGGTGCCACCAAAAACTAAACATACCTGCTCTGCGTAGTAGAATGATGTTAGGTGCAAGCAATAAATGCCTTCTCTGTCTTAAAGGGGCCCTGAAAGGCGTTTTGAGCACACTAAATGAACTAGCGCAATCGTTAGATTGGGTCGTCAACGTCATCTGTGCCAAGTATTACTCTTTTACGCGCAGCGGAAAGCTCACACTTTTGTTGCAAAGTTTGTCGCTTTTTTCTCACCCTTTCCTTCGTGTTTTTGGACGCCGCCATCTTCACATGTCTACATCATCGATTCCCAGATGTTCGTCATGAGCTAGACATCCTGCTATTGGGCGGCTTTTTCACGCACTTCCGGCAAAGAGATGAGTCGTCTGCTCAGCGTCGGCTCGCCGGCTGATCTGCCGGCGGAGTGCCGGAGTGCTTGGACATTTTACGACAAACGAAACAAGTGTAAACAAACGTTTAACCGTTTGTAATAAATGCAGCACGGCCATAACACGACATGGATATTCCCTTACCTGAGTACGTTCCGTAAAGAAAGCGTTGAAGCCCCGTGGCACTTCTTTCGTGCAATCGCAGAGAACGCCCTGAGCCGAATGCCCGGGTTTGACGCATACATTTTATTCTACTTCAAAACAATCCAGAGATGGGTTTCGAACGAACACAACGTCACAACATGCGTTGCAAGTCTGAACCGCGATTGAAAGACGATGGGTTGCCTCCTCCTGCACGTCGTAACTTCGGCACTCACCTCGCGCGCGGTTTGCGGGGACGAACAGCAAGTCACTTAACTCCGGCGCACAAGCCGAGATGGCTTTTAGCCACGCACACTGCACATACCCCATGCGAAGTTGAGTCGTACGTCACTCGAGAAAGATAACCCAGACCATGGGAAGCACTATCCACCCGCAGAAGCGCTACGTCGCATTGCATCGCGAAACAAAGACGTCCACAACACACACACACCATCGCCTCCTGTAATGTCAAACGCATCTCGCACTTCCCAATGGGAGTGGGTGGTACGCCTGCAGTGCCCACATGTCGCGAGGTGGGGCCCCGAGCTGAACCGGGAACACGCAACTGTAACTGAGTTCTACAGTGGTTTGTGCCTTGTTGTCAAGGCAACCGATGTTTGAGATTCTCAAAGAAGTGGCGCTCGCTCCAGCGCTAGAAAGCTCAGAGCCGCGGTGGAGAATGCTTTGCCAACGTTGCCGCTCTCCACCACGCGTCGCCCCAAGCTGAACTGGTCACATGATTGAAATGTTTTGTGCACGGGTTCTGTATCGATTTAAAATGTCTTTTTTACATGCCGCCGGCAGGAATTACGACCGCCGCAAAATAAGACCCGGCACCAGCGGGGCCACATCTGATACGGCACTTTTTGGATAAACAGTGTCGGTGCATCAAAGGGAACGAGCGCACGATCTTCCCCGCACGGCTGCGAGTTCGCCGCCGATAAAAAGTCACGTGCCACCGATAGCAACTGCACCAACGAACACCGCGAAAGGGCAAGGCCAGGCCGCCGCACACATGCGGCCAGATTTTTCGTTCGGTTTTCCAGCCTTGAGCGAAGTGCGGGATTCATGGTGTCAACAAAGCTTGCCCGTAGCAGACGACGTAGCAGCGCAATAGCGGAAGTACGTCACCGCTGCGGAGCGCAGCATCATGGGAGGCAAAGCTCGCGCGCCGTCAACAGCGGAGAGTAAGTCGAAAGGAGGAGGAAACGCGGAGCGACGATAATGCGCGGTTTTTGATTTACGATTTCTCAGCTAATACTCATCGCTTTAACAAAATTCTTGCGGGAGGAGATTGCAAATACATTGCTTTATTTGGGTACATGTACATCCATGCATCGGCGGAAGGTATTTCAGGACCCCTTTAACCAACCCCTCTCCTCAAAGAAAAACTGACAAGTATTCCTTTCATTTTCGCAGGACTATATACTACCTCGACGAGACTTGGGTCAATGCTGGGCACACCAAGGGCACGGTGTAAGAGGACACCACGGTGTCATCCCTTGACGACGCCTTTCACAAGGGTCTAACTACTGGGCTTCGTGCACCAAGTGGCAAAGATGGTCGGCTCATCGTCCTTCATGCTGGGAATGAGAAGGGCTTTGTGTACAGGGCATGTCTCATTTTCGGTGCGTCAAAGAGTGCTTCCACTGACACCTCAGTGAAATGGATGGCCCACGCTTTGAGAAGTTGTTTCTACCCAACATTGAACCACGGAGTGTTGTTATGCAAAATGCTCCGTACCACAGTGTTCAGATCGAAAAGCTGCCCTCGACGTCGTGGCGCAAGGACGACATCCAGTCTTGGTTGACTGCAAAAAATATCCCGTGGTGTGATGACCAGTCGAAGCCCGAGCCCCTTCGGCTGGGTAATTAGAATGAACACAAGCTTTTTGGATACTGGATTGAGGCCCTGGCCAGAGTTGGTGGTCATGACATTGTTCGGTTTCCTCCTTACCGCTGTGAATTCAACCCTATTGAAACGGTGTGGAGCCAGGTTAAGGGGTATATTGCTGCCAACAACACCTTATTCACTTTCACTGAAGTTGAACGACTACTCAACGAAGCCATCGCCCTCATGACTCGCGAAATCTGGGTCCAAGACTGCGCTCGTTTGGAGCATCTTAAGAAAGAGGCCTGGGAGCGGGATGGTGCAATCGACACCAGAATCGACAACGTCGTGATTCCGCTAGGTTCCGACTCCAGCAGCTCCAGTGACTGCAGTGACAGCGAAATGAGCGGTGTAAAGGAACTGTGATGAAACCGGTGTGCGCTGACTTATGTGGTGCTGGTCGTGTGTGGCGAATGACGAGGTGCTTTGTTTACGGTTCCGGTGACCAGAAGCTTGGGAGTGCTGTCTGTTGGTTTATGTGGTGCTGCTTTTGTGTGGCAACTTACAGAGCCCCCCGTGTACCTTTCCGATGCCCAGCAACTTGGGAGCTAGCTGCTGATAGTGTGCTGGACTTGTGGAGCATCAGGCAATCATTAGGAGCGCTTGTTGTCAGTACGCGAATAGTCTTCAGATTGTCGGTTATGGGTCAGCTAAGATGCGCTGTACCTTTTTCATGCATAAAATGGAACCTGAGGGCGAACGCTGGCAAGCAGTGAGGAGTGGCTCGTCACGTATCCTGTTTCACCCAAAAGAAATGCAATGGGAGAATTTCATTACAACCCAAAAGGTTGTAAACAACCATTGGAAATATCACTTACCTGTACATGCAATGACCAGACTGGCAAGAACTGCGAGATGGTAGTGATGACGTCGAGAAATGCATTGTTCAATTGTCTATCATTTGTAATTGTTTCAGTCATCTGGAAAAAAGTATGCTACCATCAGTTGCACACTGTAAGTGAAGTAATCATTTGTACTCACTTGCTCATGTTTTGTTGGTCTTTTCGACTATAGTGAGCAGATGGTGGAGTAGAACATCACTTCCGGCTCAAATAATTTCTTTTAAATGCGTATTTATGGGGTTAAATGGCGAAGAGTAATACGAATCGTCGATGCCTCACTTTCAAATGTCGAAACGCTGTGGGTTTCCCTACTACCAGCCTTAGCTTTTGTAAAAATACTAGCTTCCCGAGGCCCTGTGATATGAGGTCGAACACCCGAAAGGTAAAGGCACGCTCTCATGAAGCAGAATTTACAGAAATGTTCACTGACATGGGGATGGGCAGTGCCACTTTGTCATGGACGTTTGTGGAGTAATTTCTGGTACTTCTATGTTGTTTTCACATTTATCATGAAGAAATTACTGTAAACCGTACTCAGTGTCTGCGAATAACTGCTAACAGAGCCAGAAATGTTTGTTCGGAAATACGTGGCTGCGTGGTTTTGAGTGCTCAAGTAGGCTTGAAAGTAGTGTTGTACACGTTCCTCTAAAACAGGAACGAAAACTCGTTACTCGTTCCTTCCTAATTTTGAAACTAGTTCCCGTTATAAGTTCTTTTATTGCGAAAGGAGCCCATAGCAGTTCCACTTCGAACGTTATAAGGTGCCGTTATATTACGTTACATTTAATTTTAAATTAAAATATGGTGTCGGATAATTCTGAGGCGAAATAAAGTGAGAAAGTTAACACTCACATCGAACTACGTATATTACAGAAATATGAACTCCGCCGGCAGGAGCTTATCTGGAGATAAGAAGAATCCAAGGAAACGCTCCTACACGATTTTTATAAGGGAGCACCGGACAAGCTTCAGACATGTCCAACTGCAATTTTGGTGCTAGTTGGTTATAGGCGCAACACATATGACACTTCCCATTTCGGACTTACAAATTTGCATTAAGGTTACTGCGCTTCAGATGGGCAAATATTGATTTGATTGATTGTAGGGTTTAACGCGCCGACGCAACTCAGACGATGAGGCGCGCCGTAGTGGAGGGCTATGGATTAATTTTGACCACCTGGGGATCTTTAACGTGCGCCGAAATCTTGTACACACAGATGGGCAAATAGAAAGTTACTCACATTCAGGAGCGCAATTAAATGCCTTGCACTAGAAACCGCGTCGAAAGGAACAATACATACGCCTTTAATGAATGCTATTTTAATATTACAGTTTATTTAAAATACCACAGGCTCTTTACAGGGAAGTGAGTAAGAGGGTTACAAAAGTAAAGCTTTGCGGATCATACAGCACAAATTTGTGAGAAACAAAACACAGCATAACAAGTAATGACTACGAGGTTCGCAATCCAAGTTTAGGTCGGAAGATGTAACAAGAAAAAAAATTAAAAGGCGACAGCGTACTGGCACACGAAATATACGCACAAGAATTACAAAGAAGGCCGAACACAATCAGGGTAGTACACACAAAAAAAAACAACAAAAGATAGCCAAGTATGTGGACGCGACGCACGAGTCAGTTGCGGTCAACCAAAGATAGCCAAGTATGTGGACGCGATGCACGAATCGGTTGCGGTGGTTAGAAATACGCATAAGGGAAAAGCACAGGAAATAACACGGAGCCTAATCACTTGCGGAAAAACATTTAGACTATAAAAAATATAGTCAGACACAAACTGCGACACTATAAAGTAAAATAAACAACCACTAATAAATAAAAAGTAATGTGAAAACTAGAAAGCACGTGCCGGGGTACAGAAACGCATATTCTGTGGTTCTTCAAGCAGCAAAAAAATGTTAAGTACATAACAAAGTTACACACGGAAGAAGAGAAAAAAAGAGTAGAATTAATGAAAGAATGTGAAAACAAGTAGCAGGAAAAAAAGCCCGAATGAATAGTCGCAACAAAGTAGAGTCCCTTATTTGAACTCATGTTGCATCTCGATGTTGGAGTCAGACAGACAAACCCATTTTTTCGTTAACACGTAGTTGGCAATGTTGAAGAGCAGTTCCATGGAAGCACTTGAAGAAAAGTTTGTTCAGTCCCTCGAAGTTCTTCATCTGCGGCAGCCGGTAGTCATCTGGTGCCAGCAGGTACCGCGACACTCATGCTCTGCTTCGGCTGGAAGGGTTTGCTTCTCAAAGGAAAAGAAATCCTCGGGATTGATTGATTGCAGGATTTAACGCGCCGACGCAACGCAGGCGATGAGGCACGCCGTAGTGGAGGTCTCCGGATTAATTTTGACCACCTGAGGATCTTTACCGTGCGCCGAAATCTCGTACACACGGGCGTTTTTGCTTTTCGCCTCCATCAGAAAAGCGGCCGCCGCGGCCGGGAATCGAACCCGTGACCTCGTGCTTAGCAGCGCAACGCCTTAGCAGTGCAATCCTCGGGAGCGGACGAGGTCGGTAAATCTTCGCTGGATGGCTCGGTCTCCACAGCCAATTCTGTCTTTATGTCGTTGGTCACATTGTCTCGAATAGAACTGTCTGGGATCCATGATAGCTTAAACCGTGGGATTAAGCAACTGGCGACAACGACCTCGCGCTTTCTTTTGAGGTGTTCAAACCTTCAATCCCGAACAGTTCCCGGTGACCCGGAAACCTTGCAATTTTGGTGACCCTTCGAATGGTTTCACAGCTAGACCAACTCCCTCGACAACAACGCACCCGCCGCTCGCGCGCTCTAATGCTGTAATAACCCCTACCAATATACGGTGGTTTCTCAAGGTACCTGCAGCGCTGCTCGGACGTAGAAACCTTTACACGGCAGATGCGCATCCTGACCCTCCTGCGCATCCTTTCGGCCAGATGCGCATCCTGCTCCTCTCCTCACCCCCCCCCCCACAAACGATGAAAGGTGAAGATAATTTACGCGGCTGCGCTATTCAGACGTCGAACCGGCATGAGAGCAAGCACAAGCTGCGGCACGCTGCGTGGTTTTGCTTCTGCCTTTGAACTTCGAGGAAGCGCGTTCCGCTGAAGGGCGGGCAAATTGGCCAGCTTATAGGGAGAGAAACACAGTAGCGACCTGTGGATTTTTGTACTCAAGCCTTGGCACCACAGACAGCCAAGTCCTAGCGGTGCAACGTTTGCAGAAGGAACTGTTCCTTCAAAAATGTAACGACTTAAGCGGGACTCACACGACGCAGAAACTCTCTCTTTCTGGCCCGCGGGACCCGCTCACGTGACCGGTTTTAGGCTCCGCCCCTGGGTGGGGATAGCCCCCGGAGGCTCCGTGAAAGAAAATGCCTCCGCGTGTTTTCGCTCGACGGCGGTGGACTTCCGCAGGGCGCTGTCGTCTGCTAGTCATTCCGCGTAGCTCCGCGCGTGTTGATACGCCGCCAGGCCGGATAATCCGGTCACGTGCTGTGGACGTCACATACCCGTCCGCCTCCGCGCGCCTTCACCTCCGTCGTGTGAATCTCGCTTTAACGTTACAGTTCCCCGACCCTTAGTGTAGTGTAGCAGCCAGGAATGTCGGCTGCCGAAGGAAGCGAGAAAGCAGACGTGGAGCTGGTTTGCAGTTTCAAGACACACTGTTTATTTTCCAAAGTTGCGAGTGCCGAGAGTTCCCCCGACGAGGGAAAGAAGGGGAACCCCCGCGTCCTTCTAAAAGAAAGAGGAAAAAGGGCCCCCCGAGCGAGCAGACGGCAATACCGCCAGGACTAATCTGAGGAGTCGGCCGGACAACAAGTTGTTCCCCGAAGAGGGTAGGGAGCAGGCGCCGGCGTCGCGAATACCAGTCTCACAAAGGCGCGCTGTCGACAGGCCGGCTGCAGACGGAAGAGAAAGGAATGCGGCGGTGCTAAGCATCTTCCGCTACAGAGGCTGCCCCCTAGATTACGGAGCTTTTAAATAAAAGCAGCAGTTACCAGCTGAATGGCGAAAGGTCAGAGTCCACTGGTTATCACTGAAAACGTACGTGAGAGGCTGCATGAACAGAAACCTTAATATGACCAGGCTTGGCGCGGTCAACGGCGACGACTGCTCGTTTACTCCGCACGTCGATTGTGATGGTCTTGTTATTGCGTCCCAAAACTTTGAACGGTCAATCGTACGGCGGCTTCGGCTTCGTTGCGTCGTGTCGCACTTACACATGTGTAGCTGAGTCCATGTCGGGAAAAGTGAAAGCCACGCGCGCAGCTTCTCGATGTGGTCGGAGGCTGCTGGGGAGGAAGATGTCTGGTCGGAGAAAAATTCTGCCAGGAGGCGCACTGTTGAGCCGTACACCATTTCCGCTGCGCTGAAGCCGATGTCTTCCTGCACCGTTGAGCGTAGGTCAAGAAGAACGAGCGGGAACTTCTCCACCCAATGCTGGCGATCGAGTTTCGCTGCAAGTGCAGCTTTGAGTTGCCTGTGCAAGCGCTCAACCATTCTGTTGCTGGCGGGGTGGTAGGCAGATGTATACTGCAGCCTCGTGCCGAGGAGGGTTGAAAGTGCGAAAAAAAGGTTGCTCTGGAATTGCCGTCCCCGGTCAGTTGTTATGCGGGCGGGGCAGCCAAAGCGGGACACCCATGTTTGAATAAAGGCCTGCGCGACGGTCTCAGCTGATATGTCCGCAATTGGTATAGCTTCGGACTACCGGCTGTACCTGTCGATGCATGTGAGCAGGTACCTGAAACCTTCGCAGGGCGGTAGCGGTCCCACGAGGTCGAGGTGAACGGGGTCAAACCGCGACTCAGGAGTCCGACATTCCTGTAGTGCAGCACGAGTGTGGCGAGTCACCTTCACCTGCTGACACGTTTCACATGTTAGAGCCCAACATCGGACGACCGCGTTGACTCCGGGCCAAACGAAGCGTTCTGTTATCAGCCGCTGGGTCGCACGGACACCTGGGTGGCTGATGCAGTGGAAAGTGTTGAATACCATTCGGCGAAAATTCAGTGGGACGAAAGGTCGTTCGGTTGCCTGGGAGGTATCGCAGGTTATCGTGCCCTAGACGTAGGGAAGTGCAACCTCCGAGAGCACGAGTGAAGATCCCCCACGTTTCAGTCTTGTCAACTCAGTGTCCTCCCGCTGAGCCGCGGCCATCGCCTCGATGTCCAGGACTTTTGTGGCGGAAGCGTTGACGCGAGACAAGGCGTCGGCTGCTTCGTTTTCGACCTCGCGAACGTGGCGGATGTCTGTAGAAAACTGAAGAGAAAACTCAGAGATGAATGCGAGCTGACGAATGTCCCGTTCTGAGTAGGAGGAACTGTTGTTGAATACGTAGGTGAGGGGCTTGTGGCCTGTCAAGATGTAGAACTCACGACCTTCGAGGAAGTAGCGGAAATGCTTAATGGAACAATAGATTGCGTGCATCTCGCTTCCAAAAGTACTGTAGCGTACTTCTGCAGGCTTCAGACGTTTCGAAATGAAGCCCAGTGGCTTCCACTGTGCACCCTCCTGTTGCTGCAGCACTGCGCCGACCGATGTGGAGGAGGCGTCCACCATGAGGCGTGTAGGAGCTTCAGGCAGTGAATGAATGAGAAGAGTAGCCGCGGCCAGCTCGTCCTTAGCTTTCTAGAAAGCGTTCTGGTGTTCGTCAGACCAACAAAATTCTGGTGCCTTTTGGTCGTCTCGGCGCAGCAGGTCGGTCAATGGCTGGAGTACTCGAGCATAAGACGGAATGAACCGCCGGTGTAAATTTAAGAGCCCGAGCAACTCTCTCAGCATGCGGAAAGATGTTGGAGCTGGAAACTCCATGACGGGTTTCACCCTCGATTCCAATGGCATAATGCCTTCAGAACTGATGTGCTGGCCGAGGAACGTGAGCGCCTAGACACCAAACACGCACATTTGAGATTTCAACACCAGACCGTGCTCATCCAGACGCTGAATGAGCTGGCGGAGGTGCTCTTCGTGCTCCGTAGGCGTTCTGCTGGCCTCCAAAATGTCATCCAGGTAGACAAAGACGAAAGGAAGACCCCGTGTGACCTAATCTCTGAACCATTGAAAGGTCTGTGCGGCATGTTTCAAGCCGTAGGGCATGCGAACAAACTCAAACAGGCCGAACGGAGTTGTTATGGCTGTTTTTGGTATGTCCGCCGGTTCGACGGGGATTTGATTGTATGCCACTGCGAGGTCGATTTGCTGTATATTTTCGTACCTGACAGTCGCGCACTAAAATTGTGAATGTGTGGCAGAGGATACTGGTCCGGCGTTGTCGATGCGTTCAAGGCTCTGTAATCACCGCACGGGCGCCAGTCGTCCCCGTCGTCTTTAGGCACCATGTGTAGCGGCGATGAATGGTTGCTAGACGAAGGGGGAGAATTTCCAACTGCAGCATATGCTCAAACTCACTCCGTGCTCCTTGAAGCCTGTTGCTGGGCAGCGGTCGTAGCCGGGCGGTGACTGGGGGCCCGGTGGTGACAATGTGGCGAGCCACGTTATGTTTCACCGGCTGTTCCGTGTTGCGGGGCTTGGTGAGAGAAGGGAATTCGGCCAGGACGTGGTGGTAGGCAGATAATGGCTGGAAGGCGCAGATGCCAGATGAGCAGATGTTTGACTCCAAACCACGTACTTTGAGGGATGTGTTGTTATCCTTGAGGCAACGGTCACGTACGCTCACATCCAGTTTGAAGTGGCTGAGAAGTCTGCTCCGAGTATGACTAGATTAACGTCCGCCAGAACGAAGACCCAGCGGAACAGGCGCCTGAGCCCGACGTTCATTGCCAGCGAGCGGAAGCCGTACGTAGCGATGGCAGTGATTGCACTACCTGAAGCGACGATTTGTTCTTGCTACGTCGGCGATCCTCGGGGGTTGCCGGGACAATAAAGATTTCGGCTCCCGTGCCGACTAGCAGGCGCGAGTTTCTTACGCGGTCGACGACGAAAAACAGGCGGCTGAGTGGAGGGCCGATGTCGTAAGCCGCCGTTAACGACTGGCCAGAGCGTTTCCCGGAAACGAGCAAGGTTGAGTGTAGCGGCTAGCACCCGTGCCGAAACGACGGTGGTACAAGCAAACTCCGTCCTGTTTATCTCGTGACTGGCTTCTCCGGGAAGAGCTTGGCTGTCTTGAAGGGGATCGGTTGCGTCATTGCTCGTCCTGTTGAGGAACGCCAGATAGCAAAAGTTGCTGCATGGTCTCGGTAAGTTGTTGCACTTTCTCCTCAAGGCGCGACAGTCGATCTGTTTGCTCGTGTGTTCTTGCAGCAGCTATGGGCGCGAAGGTTGGAGTAGAGTATTCCGTGATGCGATCGGCAAGTTGCGCTAGTCGATCAAGGGACGTATCATTTGAACCCGCGAGAACCACGCGCACCGACTGGGGCAGCCGTTACAGAAAAAGTTCACGAAGAAGTGGGAGCTGGCCGTGCTGACGCGCGTGCACACCGAGCAGCTGCCGCATCCGGTGCAGCAGTTGGGAAGGTCGTTGGTCGCCCGGCTCTTCACGGCACAAGAGCTGCTGAAGTCTGCTTTCTTCAGGCGCCTCAAGGCGGTCCAGTACCGTCTTTTTGAGGGTGTCGTATTTCCCTTGTGAGGGGAGTGAAACCAAAATGTCGTCGATAGCGTCGGCGAAATATGGGCGCAGGGCTGCGATGACGTGAAGGTACTTCGTCGACAGTGAGGTGATGTGCCGGAGCTGAAAACGGGCCTCCACTTGGCTGAACCAAACTCTTGGATTTTTAGGCCAAATATTTGGTAGCTTCAGTTCTGTGGCGATGACTGCAGGCGTGGAGGCAGCAGTGTTGTCGTCGGAGCTCATCGCGGCGTGTTCGTTGAAGCGTTGTTCGGGTCACCAATTTTGTAGCAGCCAGGAATGTCGGCTGCGGAAGGAAGCGAGAAAGCAGACGTGGAGCTGGTTTGCAGTTTCAAGACACACTGTTTATTTTCCAAAGATGTGAGTGCCGAGTCTTCCCCCCGACGAGGGAAAGAAGGGGAACCGCCGCGTCCTTCTAAAAGAGAGAGGAAAAAGGGCCCCCCGAGCGAGCAGACGGCAATGCCGCCAGGACTAATCTCAGGAGTCGGCCGTACAACAAGTTGTTCCCCAAAGAAGGTAGGGAGCAGGCGCCGGCGTCGATGATACCAGTCTTTCACAAGGGCGCGCTGTCGACAGGCCGGCTGCAGACGGAAGAGAAAGGAATGCGGCGGTGCTAAGCAGCTTCCGCTACAATAGAACGGTTGCGTTCCTGCGTTCCTCCAAAAAGGAACTAATTCCAGTAACGCCGTTCGTTGGAACGCCGTTCCGTACAACACCGCTTGAAAGATGGGGCCATGGTTTTAAAGGTTTACTCCTGTGACTGGGTTTCGTGTGCGTGTTTGTGGTTGTGTGGCTACTTGGAGTGACTTCGAGATTTTGCCCAGCTGATTATGCAGGAAATAAATAAATGAAACAAAATTTATGTTCTTTATTCTGCATTAATTGTTTATGTAGCACACATTATTCCTGCTGACTAATGCTCGGGAGGGGGGGAAATCTTACTGCCGGCCTGCACGTGGCCCCCCCTGCCGGCGGACTGGGCTGTGTCGGTTGGTTTCGCCTGTCCTGCTTTGGTCCGTCGCAATGGCAGGAGTCAGTGGTGTGCCAGGCCCACTGTATTGGGTATTCAACGCCCATGGGAGCTTGAGCAACTCCCAGGCACTCTGAGGGCAAGTGCCTTCCAAGAACACCGATGCGTGATGCGGACGCAGGCCCGGACAGCCTGGGTGGCTACCGAGGTTGGTGCTTGGAATGGTAATTCGACCAAAATTTGCGGTCGCACATTTCTGTGGATCACCGATGATTCTCTTTGGCCGGGGGCGGTAATGCGCCCCTGTAATCCAGTGTGTTGGAGGTCGGGGGGTCAATGTTGCGAAGTGCAACTGGACCAAGCGGTACAGTTTGTGTTATAGTGGCGCACGGTTGCTGGAGCAATGTGAGCGCTACTATGAGGCCGGGGGAGTGGCGAGCCCCTGTAACCGCAGCTAGGAAGGGGCCTATAAACACGAACCGATCTGCTTGCCGAGGGAGGTGACGAGTCCTTGTAACCCAAGTCATAGGGGTACATGCGGTACAGTTCGTTTTATCGTGCCATGCTGCAGCATGGGTACACGCAATGAGGTGGGGGGTATAGCGAACCTCTGTAACCGGAGCATGGAAGGGGCCTTTAATGCGAACTGGTCTGCTGACCGAGGGAACTTGATGAGCCCTTGTAACCTTCAGTCTTGGGGGCGAGAGTGCAGAGCCACTGGGAGTTCCTCAGAGGATCCCTTTTATCCCGAAAGATGGTATTTGTGGAGCAACTATGACTCTCTTGGCTAGGGGAAGTAGCGAGCCCCTGTAATCCAGTGTGGGAGGAGGCCAAAGGCTTGGGGTGGTAACGCACCCCTGTAATCCAGCGTGAGAGGAAGCCAGCGGGTCAATGTTGCAACGTATTCACTGCGCTCAAGCGGTACAGTTCGCACGTAGTGTTGGCGTACCATTGCTGAAGCAATGGGTAGACCACTATCGAGCCGGGGGCGTGCACACCCCTGTAACCATAGCTTGGGGCTCGTTCTGTTGAACTTGCGAACTGGTCTGCAGGCCGGGGGTTGTGACAAACCCTTGTAACCTAATGTCATAGGGGCCAGAGCGTGGAAGTACGGTAATTCCACGAGACCTCCTCGAGGAATCGGGGAGGCTGCACAATCCTTGCCCAGGGAGCGTGCAAAACGGCCGCCACTGCGGAGGCTCCTGGTACAACTGGAATCAGGTCCTACGCGGAGGTCGGGCGGTCGGGTGTCAACCCGGCACTTGGTGATGCGATTGAAGCAGGAAAGCGGATCGAGATCGATCAACTATGACTTTCTTTGGCGGGGGGAAGATGCGAACCCCTGTAATCCAGCGTGGGAGGAGGCCGGGGAGTCAAGTTGCGAAAGTAGCAAGTGCCGCAAGCGTACAGTCGTTGTATTGGGAATACCGATTAAATTCGGGAAACCATTACGGGCCGGGGGACTGGCGAACCTTGTAACCGCAAGCTTTGGCGGGGCCAGCGACCTGATCGCTATAAGTCGGGGGGAGAGAGAGAGAGCAACTTTTATTTAGCGTATTTATGCGTGGGAGTGGCTTCTCAGTCCAGAAGTCCAAACGCTGTCTTCGCACGTTAAGCCCTCTCCGTCAGCATGACCTGGCCGGCAAGGTGTGCGCTGGACAACGCAGTCTCCCACTGCTCGAGGTTTGGGCTAGAAAAAGGGGGTGGCAAGTCTGGGTTTTGACTGCATTCCCAAATTATGTGATACAGGGAGCCTGTTTGTCCGCAGAACTTGCAATGCGGTGAATGCTGGTTAGGGTATTGCTTATGAAGTCGAACCGGATGAGGGAACGTGTTGGTTTGTAGCAGTCGAAGCGTGGATCCTTGGTGTTTACTTAACTGGGGGTGTGGCGGTGAATAGATCCTTCGTTCGAGCCTGTAGTGCTGGGTAATGTCTCGGTAGGAAACAACGGGGGTGGGGTCAGGATCTCCTTCCGTGGCCCGGTTGGCGAGTGCGCAGGCCGTCTCGTGGGCGAAATCGTTGCCCGCGAGAGAGGAGTGTGCCGGGGCCCATACTATCATGACCTTCCGGTTTGGGGGGTTTGCGCTGAGGAGGCGGTGTGCTGTTGGAGTCACCATTGCCGCAATGTATCTTCTGCAAGCCTGCTGTGAGTCAGAGATGATTGTAGTTGCCTTGGTTTGAGTAATAGCCAGCGCTATGGCCACTTCTTCCGCCTCTTGACTCGATGTTTTTGGAAAGGTTGCGCTGGTGAGGCATTTGTCTCTTGTCGTCACCACCGCCACCATTGCTCTCTTCTGTTTGCAGCTTGCTGCGTCTGTATACACTGTTCCCTCATCACTGCCATAAGTCTTATCTAGGGCTTTGGCCCGGGCCTGTCGTCTTCCTTCGTGATGTTTGGGATGCATGTTCTGAGGGATTGGCCTGACTTGTATGCACTGCCTCGTATTTGACACAAGAGTTCTGGGTTGTAGCTGACCCTGGGGGGTCCACTGAAGTTTCCCCATGAGCTTTCTGCCAGCGGGTGCCAGTTCAAGCCTTAATTTGTGGCTTGAGAGGTGACCTTCGATTAGTTCGGATGTGGTGTTGTGGAGGCCTAACTTTAGCAGTAGAGCTGTCGAAGCGCTGATGGGGATTCCTAGTGCCTGTTTGAAGGCTTTGCGTATGATGACGTCGATGTGTTCCTCTTCACTCTTGGTCAGAATTACGTACGGTGCAGTGTAAGTAATGCGTGAGAGAATGAAGGCCTGGACCAATCTGGTGGTGTCTTGCTCTTTCAGTCCCCTCTGTCTGTTGGCCAGCCTGCGTATCATCTGAGTGACTTGTTCTGTGGTTGTCTTGAGTTTTTTAATTAGGCCGGTGTTCCTTGTGTCCGCCTGAATGTCTAATCCAAGAATTCGCATCGCTTTTGCAAGCCTGATGGGATGACCTTCCAGCATGATTTGTATATTGTCCTTGTCTTTCGTTCGGCCTCGCCTGCGCACGACCAGAAGTTCCGATTTTTGCGGTGCACATGTTAGTCCGCACTCTTTAGCATACTCATTGACAGTATCGGCTGCTTGCTGGAGCGTGTCTTGGAGGCCGCCAATGGAATCTGTGCCCGTCCAGATAGTAATATCGTCGGCGTAGAGGCCGTGTTTTATGTTGGGAATTTGGTCTAATCGGTTCGGCAGCTCAAGAAGGGCAATGTTGAAGAGAATGGGGGATAGGACAGATTCTTGCGGGGTGCCCGTGTCTCCGAGGGTAATTGGGTCCGAGGAGACATCCCCTATCTTTATGATGGCTTGGCGGTACGACAAGAAGTCGGCAATGTAATTGTACATCCTTTCCCCGCAGCCTGTTTTTGCCAGTCTATGGAGGATGGCCCTGTGTGACACGTTATCAAACGCCCCTTTAAGGTCGAGGGCCAGTATGGCCCGGGGCGAGTGTCTGGTGGCAGGGGCAAGTATGTCCTCCTTGTTTTGAACGAGGATGTCCTGGGCTCCCTAGTGCCTTTCGAAACTGAACATGGAGTCAGGCATTTGCTGCGTGCTATCAAGGTGTTGCTGAAGCCGCAGAAGAATTATTCGCTCCATTATTTTTCCCGCGCAGGAGGTCAACGATATCGGCCGGAGATTATCTATGTGGGGTGATTTTCCTGGTTTTGGAATAAATCGCACCTCCGCTGTTTTCCACGAGATGGGAAGTTTGCCTGTGCGCCAAAAGACGTTGAAATACGCCGTGAGATCTTCTAGAGCCTTGTCGTCCAGGTTAGCCAATATCTTGTTGGTGATTTGGTCTTGTCCAGGTGAGCTGGAGCGTTTGCTGGCAGTAATGGCTGCACGGACCTCGCACATTTCGATGTCTTTGTCCAACTCAAGGTTAGGTGTGCCTTCATAGAGAGGAGGAGGGTCTCCCTTACCAGGACGTAGGTATTTGTTCCTCAGATCTTGGATGAGGTCATCGGTCGTTCCTGGGTACAAGTGCATGGTGCGCGCCAGGCTTTTACTGGTTTCTCCCTTGTTCTTAAGGGGGTCGATGAGATGTCTCAGCAGTTGCCACGTTTTTCGAGTGGAGAGCGTACCCTGAAGGCCGTCACACAAAGTGAGCCAATTTTCCTTGCACAGGTGGGCAGCGTACTCAGCCGCCTGTTTACTTAGTTGCGCTATGCGCTTCTTGAGTCGGCGGTTATGCCTCTGCCTTTTCCAACGTCTTGAGAGGCTGTGCCTGGCTTCCCAGATGTGCAAGAGTTTGGTATCAACGTGTGGCACTTGGTATGTCATGGAAATCGTTTTCGTGTGGGGTTTTGCATCTCTTATGACACTTTCCGCCCACTGTTCGTAGGATTGTTCTTGCGAGGGGTCGCGATCTTTCCTTTCTTTTCTGAACTTGTCCCAGTCAGTAAATTTGACCGTACCTATGTGTGACCTGTAGTTCACACCTTTGATTAGGATGTTTATAATGTCGTGATCGGATCCCAAATTCTCCATTGTGTTGGTCCACGTGATGTCGAGAGAGCCTCGGAGAAGGGACAGGTCTGGGCATGTGTCCCTATTGACGCTATTTCCTGTGCGCGTTGGGGTCTGCGGGTCATTTAGGAGAGTGAGATTGTGTATTTCTATGACGTTGAGCAGATCTTTACCTCTTCTGTTGTTATACGTGTAGCCCCAAAGTTGGTGTGCCGCATTAAGGTCTCCCACTATGAGAAGAGGGGCGTTGCCAGCGAGTTGGAGGGCTTCTCGTACAGTTTCTTCAATGCCTGGTCGCTTTTTGGAGGGTCGGCAGTAAATGTTAAGAATGAAGAAGCTGTTTTTGCAGTTTGATGTGCGTGGAACGAGCTCTACCAATGTGTGCTCACAATCTCTTTGCGGAGTGAGGTGCTGAATGGCTGCTATGTTGCTCTTAACCAAGGTTGCTGTAGATCGTCCAGAGGGATCTGTGTAGGTAATGTATCCTGGAAGCTTATTTGGACTGTTCGTTTCTTGAATTGCAATGATTTCAGGCGTTGGCGTGAGTGTGGCGAGGTACTGTTGTAGCGCTGCTGATTTCTCTTTAATTCCACGGTAATTCCATTGGAGCAGCGCAGTGATGTCTTGCCTATTTGGTTGTGTAGTCATCAGGGAAGGAGACGGAATCCTTGCTTTCGCACGTGGGTGGGCGGGAGTATGGAACCTGCCTTCTGCGGAGAGTAGTGTTTTCTACCAGCTCCAGTCTCTCTTCTATCCGGTCGATGCGAGTTCCGAGTTGGTCGACCCGAGCTACTACTTGGTCAATTCGGACGCCGTTCTTCGCTACCTTAGTGGTTAGCGCCTGTAGAAGCTGGTTAATTTGGTCAGACTGAGTTTTCATCTGGGCCTTGAGTGCCCTGCCTAACTCATCAAGTTGGCTGTTCTGCTTGTCTGAGAACGCTTTGAGCACGTCTTCGAAGGAGGCTCGGTGTCCTTGCGATTGAACAGATGGGGAGAAGGCTTTAGTGGTGTCCTGTGGCACTGTCTTGTTCTGCCTCATTGTTTTTTCTTCATCTAGCGACGTGGGATTTGTGCATGTCACTGGAGTGGGAGAGGTGGTTGTGTCCATGGCCACATCATTTTCTGTGGCATTACGTGATGGTCGTTTGCGTTTGTCTGTGACCGAGTCCTCTCGGGATTTCTCTAGTTCTGCTAGGCGGCTTTCTAATGACGCAATAATCGACTGTTGTTGCGCCAACTGTGTTCTAAGGGTTGTGCATTCCTGACACGAATGTGGATCTGCGTGTTTTGGTGTCGTGGGTGTGGGATCTCCTCGAGCAGTGAGAGACAATACGCCAGCCCAGCTCACCTGTTTCTCGTCATTTCCGGTCCCCACTGCCTGGTTTCGGGACCCGGATCTGGATCTGGTGCTTGATCTCGCGGACGCTGTTCTGGTTTGGTGTCTGGCCCGGCCTCGCGGTGGCTCCTGGTCCGCTCGCGAGGCTCGCTGATCCGCTTGCGAAGCTGGCTGGTCCGCTCGCGCTGCTCGTTCTTCCGCCTTCTTCCGTACCAACTCCCGTTGACGGAGGACGAAAGGCTTCATAAAACGTTTCGGGCAGCCCTTGGTAGCCGTGAGATGGGCCCCGCCGCATAGCGAGCAAAGGGCCTTGCAGTCATGTTGGGGTTGCGGTTCCTTGGCGCCACATTGATGGCACACACGTGTATTTGGCTGAGGGCATGCGGTCTCCCTATGTCCGAGTTCATGGCACTTGTCACACACAGGCACTGTCTTTTTGTACAAGGAGCACGGGTACTCTGATCCGAAGAGGGTAACGTAATAAGGGACTTTGCATCCTGCGAACGTGATTACAACAATATTTGAATTTCCCAGTCTTCTACATGCGTAGATCTCGTGTTTTGGTACGTACATATTTTCCAGCAATTCGCGCTCCGAGAAGTCGAGGGGAGCTCCTCTTATAATGCCCTTGACGGAGTCATCAGGCGCGAGTCCGTAGAGTTGCACTGGATAGGTCACGTTGCTAATTTGGATCTGCCTGACCTGGCTCAAGGCTTTTGCAGCGTCCGCCGATGGGGTGCTGACTGTAGCGATGTTCTGCACCGTGTCGTAGCGAACGCGCATGTTGGTTTGGCGCCACGTTGAATGTATTGCGTTCAGCAAGGCGATCGACACCTCGGCTAAGTCCAGTTGCGCTATTTTGAGGCCACCTTGTGGTCGCAGCACGAGTTTGTAATCGTCCCTGGGAAGGGGAGCTGGCCTGGGAGCAGTCTTGGGTCTAGTCGAAGGATTTGAAGTAGTCGACGGCGGCGTTAGGACTACCGCTGGCGTGGTTTTCCGCTCTCGTCGCCGCTGAGCTCGGGAGACGACATCAATCCATTCTGCGTTGAAGTTTGGGTCCGCAAGTTCATCATAGTTGCCTTCACTTGGGTCTTGTAGCATTGCGTTGTCTTCAGTTTGACTTGCGTCACTGCTCGGGAGCACCGCGGAGCGGTCTCCTGGGTCGACGGTCGAGCTAGGCTAGGCCTACTAGGTTGCTAGGCCTACCCCGCTGGACGAGGCCTAGCTGGGGCCGTGGTAAACAACTGCCGTAGATTGGCTGAAATAGCACTTACAGAGAAGTGAAATGTGTCCACCGGTGCACAGAAAGTAGCTCTCGATGTCGGTGGTACCAGTTTTGAAGCACGACACGAATTTACGGCACTTTTGTGTGAAAACTGTGGAGCCCATGCATGGAACGTCCGCTCGGTGTAGGACCCCTGGGAATCTGTGACATACCCCTGTAACCAAATGTCATGGGGGCCAGATGTTGTACAGTCCGTATGAGGCCGGGGGGGGGGGGGGGTCGCGCCCCCCCTGTAACCTTGCTGTGAGGGGCCTATAGATTGATCTTCTCTGGCTGCCACGGGACGTGCTACCACGAGCTACTGGGTGTTCCGCACGGGGAAAACGAGGAAAGGTGAGGTTAGTACACCGACCGGGGAAACTCTCCTGGCTTAGTAACGGCTAGTAGGCCCGGACCGATCTCCTCTGCCGAGCCGCTACACCACGGCAATGCCAAAAGACTTGTTCCATTGAGCGAAAGAGTAGGCACAGAGGAGGACATAAGAAAAGGGCTCGCAGACCCAGTGGGAGCCTTGCGAACGTGGGTGGCTTGCCAACATGGATTTCAGTTCACGTTCGCATACAAACTTCCGGTGTCTGGAGACCGTGAAAAGCAGGTATGGCAAGTACCCGTGTATAGTGGAAAGCTTCACTGGTGATTCATGAGTACCTTGTGCGGGGCAGTTGATCGAGGACGTTAGTACGCATTGGCCGCAGAGCTGGGGGTCGGGGGGGGGGACCCGGCCGTCGCCACTAAATAGGGTACTTCCTGTCTCCGACAGTTGGGGCCCAGTTATCGGATCCTATGGGTGAGCGGTAACCCGTGGCAGGGACCGCATATTTGGCAATTGGCACTGTCTGATGCCCTCGCTGAGCAATCAGTCTTGGAAGACAGTCAGACAAAAGGATTTGAGCAAAATTGCTTCCCTCATTCCCACCCTTTTTCCCATAACCCATCCTGATGTCCAAGTTCCCGTTCCCAGCAACCCACCCTATCCGGCTTTTTCCTAGGGGGGACAAGAGGGGTCCCCCCGGGCTCGTCCCCCTGGCGGTGGGTCGCACGAAAGTCTTTCCCGTTAATTTCTCTCTACATCGTGTGGACAAAATTCTCTTTGCCGGTTGGCCCTATTTTTGTACTGTTGCTATTGGGTATAACCGGTTGTACTTCGTGTGGTACCGGGGAGCTATTGAAAGCTCCATTTACTCGATGACTAATGCTCGCGGTGTTGCGATGTCAAGCTTTGCAACTGGCGGTGGCAGTCCTGAGTGTCAGAGTTTTACTGCTGGTTCTGGTATTGTGTGTGCGAATCCTGGCCATAGCCACACAATTGCACGTTTTTGCGAAATTTCGGAGCACTTCAGCGATGGTGGGGTGTCACGTCGCCGCCAAATGAAAATTGGCGAATTGGATGGGCAGGACCAGCACTGGTCAACCCACGTGCTGGGCTTGGAAAGCAAGGTGAGGCCAACATCAAATTTACAGCCATGAATACCCGTCAGATATTTTTTAATGTAAAGCCAGCCATGCTCCCACAACATTGATGTAAGTGACATCGAATGGAAGCTGTTGCAGCCAATTGGAATGTTGATTAGGAGTTAGCTACTGCACGCAGCCAATGCGAATTCTGTTGCATGGTTTGGAAGCCAATCCGCCTTTTTCACTGCGGTGCGGCGCCCTCTTGAGGTAGCGAGGTAAAGCAGATCGGAGGTCAAGGTTAGCGCGGTGAGTCGTGGTTGTTGCCTTTGGCGTGAGCGCGTTGTTTTTCGACGCTCGAAGAGGAGGTAGCTTTCCGTCTCACCTAGTCGCTTTTTTAAATCTTATACTAACCCTGACGACTGCAACTGCATCAGCATGCAATCGCCAGGGAAACAATTCATTACGGGAGGCTTTCTTGCCGTTACCAACGGCTGGACGGACTTGGCACGGTCGACTACCCATAATACCCTAGTTACACGGACGCAGTTACCCATGGTTAAGCGAACCGAGGTTAGACAAAACCGCAGTTTTGCTGCGTTGCGCGGCAGACGAAACTGTGGTTACCCAGCTAACCATGGTTAAGGCATACTGAGCTTGGCCACCTCAGTTCAGTCACGGTAACCGCAGTTCCTGCCGCCGCAGTGCTCAACATCGCGAAAGTCAGTTCGGATGCAAGTGGCAGCGCATCAGCTTAGGCGAAAAAAAATCACCTGGCGTTCGGAGGAGACGAAGTTTCTCAAATAGCGGGGACCCCAACGCTGCCCCCAAGAGGCACTGGCGTTCTTTGCGTTGCTCTCGCAAGCACGCGACTGCCCGTCAGCAGCGACTCGTTTCCCGATCCATCCGATCAACTACGACAAAAGCCGTGCTAAATTTGTAAATTCCGCGCGTCGTCCGCCAGAAAAATGGACAAACCCGGCAATCAATAAAGCGTTTTCAGCACTAGGAAACAATTGGCGCGCACGTCGGCCGTGCCTGTGAATGCGCCGGCGCACCTGCCCGCACGGAACTGCAAGCGGCTCGAACAGGCCCAGACCACGGCAGCAACAGCTTATTCCCGGTCTTCGAATTCAATCTGATCGCGGAAAAGAACTTCCACATGCGAGAAAGTTGATGTTAGTGCGTTGAAAAACTGTGCTAAGGATTGTAGTTCGCAGTTAAAGAAATAGCGGCGGTCAAATATCCACCGCGATGCTAAGCCTAAAGTTCCCAACACCGAGCAGACCTGAGCAACTTCAAGCCGGTTGCGAGCAGTTGGGGAAGCCCATCTCCTCGCCGCGCGCGAGTGCGTTGCGTTTTGGTCTGAAGCACGACGGGCGTGAAAATTCGACTGCTTTAACGATATTTCGTTTTGTCTACACTGCTCTTTTGTTTTTTTTTCTCGTTAAGTTAAAAGTGTGGTAATTTACGCTCACGACCAAGTGACCGGGGTCACCACAATCGGAATTTGGTGTGTACAGACAAAACCTCAGTTTGCGATAACCGCGGTTAAAGTTTCGTAACCACGGTTAAACTTAACTGCGGTTACTTCCGCTTCCCATTTTCAGACTGGCGTCTCACAGCCGTATCCAGGCTTCTCGGTGTTGCCTGTCGCGTGTAGGTGATGGGAAGCGGAAAAAACACTCATTGTCACCCTTGGCCCGAGAGGTGCACTTGTATGCAGAACGCGAAAGCGGCATTGCATTCAAACGACACAAAATTGGCTATATATTTGCAGTTCACGTTGCCTACGATGCATAGGCCTCAGCCGAGTATCGGTGAACGCTGCAGACCGATGGTGCAGTGGCCCTTCAAACAGTTTCTCGCGTTCACCACTAGGGCTTCGCGCATGCGCAGTGGCGTCTTGAAAAAGGCGGATTGAAATTTTGCTGACAGGCCCAGTTGGGGGGTTCTGAAGACGGGGCTTTTTTCGGAAAGTGAGCCAAGAAGTGTGCGAGTGATCACACATTAAAAAAAATGGAAAGGGAATGGCTTAACCACCAATCTGAGTACGGCTCGATATATTGGTGTTTGGCAAAATGAGCTAATGCAATGTATTTTACGACCAGCGTTAAGTGTGCAGGTTACGTTTTTCAGCCGCCCAAGTGCTGACCCGCCTTTATGCGGTAAATAGGCAACTTAGCCAGTGCAGTACGACTGCTATCCTCAGGTATGAAACCTGCGCCACGTAGTATAGCTAGACGCAACCGAAAGCCTGCACGATGTTCATCAACGATATTGGAATAGGAAGGGCTGGGGATTGAGCGCAGGATACATGGGTTCTGCAGCGCGAGCTTCGCCTATACGCTTTCCAAACTGCGGGTCACCGAAACTTCTTGGGGCCTGCCTAACTGAGCACGATCCAAATGGGATTTCACTTCGCGCCGTAGTGTGCGCGTGCTGCCCTAACGGTATAGCGAGCCTGCGTTATGTAAGCACGCTACACGCGCCCGCTGTGCTGCCCAGTTTTCGGTTCAAGAAAAGTTTAAATATCAGGGCCTGCCCTCAAAACTGCAGCACTGACAAAATTGGCGGCGTTTCTGGTCAGTTCAGAGTTCGACCTTAACGTCCACGCTATAATATATATGTCAGTCCGATTTCTCCATTGAAAGCATTGGTTTTTGCTGAGAATAAAATGAAACGTAGAAAAGGAGACGTCAATATGCCTGCATGATTGGTCATTGCGGTCCAGCGCACTCAACCACAGAGCTCATGCGAGGAAACGAACTGTAGCAAATGCGGATGCGTCACGCCGAAACCGAAACCGAAACTGGTTTACTGGGTACTACTTTAGCGCAGTAACACCCAGCAGTTGCCCCCCCCCCCCCCCCCGCTTAGCTTTGTTTCCATTGTCACAAAAAGTTGTCCCCTAGTATAGCTCTCGGGCCTCAAAATTAATATGCAGAAAACCAAAGTAATGATCTATAACCTCGGGACAGCACAGTAGTTCGGGATAGGGGCGACGTAGTTGAAGTGGTAAGCGAATATATCTATTTAGGCCAAGTTGTGACCCCAGATCCCAACCATGAGGCAGAGATAATTAGAAAGATAAGAATGTGGTTGAGTGCATACGGCAGATATTCTCAGATAATGAATAGCAGCCTACCATTGTCCCTGAAGAAGAAAGCCTATGACAGCTGCGTCTTACCGGTACTCACCTACGGGGCAGAAACTTGGAGGCTCACTAAGAGGGTTCAACTTAAATTAAGAACCACTCAGTGGGAAATGGATCGAAAAATGATAGGTGTAACATTAAGGGACAAGAAGAGAGCGGAGTGGGTCAGAGAACAAACGCGTGTTAAGGACATATTAGTAGAAATCAAGAAGAAATGGACGTGGGCAGGGCATGTAATGCGAAGGCAAGATAACCGTTGTTCATTAAGGGTAACAGAGTGGATCCCTAAAGAAGGCAAGCGTTGCAGGGGGTGGTAGAAAGTTAGATGGGCAGATGATATCAAGAAGTTTGCAGGGATAAATTGGTCACAGTTGGCAGATGACCGGGGTAATTGGAGAATACAGGGAGAGGCCTTTGCCCTGCAGTGGGCGTAGATAGGCTTGTGATGATGATGATGACGATGATGATGATGATGATAACTCTCTCTGCACCCCTCCGTCTATCGATGGTGGTGGTTAAACGCGAAGCTTTCACGTGACGGATTCTTTGGTTGGCTAATCCTACATCTCGAGTATGTTCTACTCTGGAGGTACGCACAACTTTTCCAAAATACCCACAGCAACTCTTCGGTGTGCACTACGTATGCCTGACGTTTGTGTTTTGGATGTACGGCGCGAGCCGGTACCAGGTGCTTGGCTTCGCTTCGACCATGCCAAAATGAAGCAATCGAATAGACGCCAGCTTCATAACGCGAGGGACCCAGGCTCGATTCGGCCACTTCACCCACGATCATTCATCACCGTGGTCAGAGAAAGTTAGCTTCCCGGTATACGCCTCGAGATTCGCGATCGCTGCGCCGCCTGCCGCCGCTTCTCCGCGGCATTTGCGGGATTAGCGCTGCGTGGCTGATAGGTGGTCATGCAGTGTATTGGTTCTCTTTCGCTTCTCTTTGCCTTTCCGCGCACTAAATAACTTGTTATGGTGACGTCTGTAAGCTAACTGAACGTTTAGGGCGCTTAAAAAAACAGCTGCGTCTTGGTAGAGCGCTCGAACGCCAACAAGAGCTACCCGGGAAGGCGGTTCTGCGTGCTTCTTGGCCGCTCTTGCGGCCGTCGGCGACGGCAGCAGCATATCACCGCTGTCGCCTTCGAACACGTCAGCACAAGTGAATTCTATTTATTGTCACCTCGTTTAGACCTGACATTGGCACTGTAAGAGGTTGGTTCGTTTTGCAGCGCAAACAAAAACGCGGCTTTGCTTCGAATATGTACGTCGTAGAAAAATATATTTCGGGGATGTGATAACCCAATAGCTGACAAAAACTTGTGCCTTTTATGGTAATATAAGCCACGCGAAAATGTTAAGTACACTCAAAGGCTGTGCATTGTCAGATATGTGCCCACTCATGCCGTATAGTAAGAACCAAGGTATATGTTAATGAAACCACGGGAAAATTAATGGTCTGCAAGTCAGGAATAAATAGAATAGTCGTACGGGAATGAAAAAAAAAAACCGAGAGCAGCTTCTGAAATGTTAAAGACGTTTGTTTGAGCAAGGTAGTATTTACCAGACCAACTAGATGCGAAATGCACTGATATTTCGCTAGACATGGGGGGGGGGGGTCAGGAGGAGGGCGCTCAACTATCGTTTGTTTACAAATGCGGAGCGAAATAAACGAATGAACGTTTTAGTAATCACACACACAAGCTGTGTGTTCACTTTTCGTTTGTTTTTCGCCTTCAACGATCGGCTGATCACTCGGCGGACGCATTTTTCGAAGAATACAGGGTAGGCAGTTCACAAGAAATACGAGGTGTCGTTGAAAGAGTTGATTGATTGATTGCAGGGTTTAACACGCCGACGCAACGGAGACGATGAGGCACGCCGTAGTGGAGGGCTCCGGATTAATTTTGACCACCTGAAGATCCTTAACGTGCGCCGAAATCTCGTACACACGGGCTCGTTTGAAGAGTGTCGTATATGATAAGGGTCTCTGATTTCGGTTTATGCTAGATTCTGCAGTCTCCCTGTGTCATACGACGATGTTTAGAAGAAGCGTTTGGTGGCGGTCGCGGATTACTCTATAAGCCCGTCTTCGCGCTTCTCGTGGAGGATAAATGTAACAGATGAATCTTTGCGAGCGCTCACCTCGGGACAAGACGACCCAGCATGAAATTTGTCGTCGTGTGCTGACTCCGGAGTGTAATTTTGCATTATCCATCGTACTTCTTTGGTACAATGTTTGCGAAATTTATGCCGCATTGGCTTGTTCAGGGTACTGAGTAATATCTGATATGTGATATTGGCAGGCGTAACTTGCGTGCTGTCAGGTATGAGTGCTCCGCTAGATTTTGTAGTGCACAAAGTCGATTTACATCATAGTGTGTATGGCCGCAACATGACCATAGGAGGAAACACTGCTTACAGAGACACTGCCACTAAATTTCAGGGCAGCGGAATTGCAATCAGCTGCATGCAAATGCTCGCTTCGGGACGCTGGCCTGTGACACACGCCCTACGCTCATATAGATCTTTCTAAGATCGCGTCATAAACGTTTATACTCTCGTGAACCCACCAGGCTTGCAAACAGAGTGCCTGCTCCACGTTATTCGGTATTTCGAACGGGGACAAACGGTAAATCGCTGTCTTGAACGAGCCCCAAAAGCAACAGCGACAGGGGAGAGCGGGCCGGGGACTCCCGCTCCTGCTTTCGAAACGGGCCGCTAGGGGGATTTCAGTAGCGCCCCTACAGGCCGCGCTCGAGGCGTATTGGCGTAAAACGGCATGAGTGGGGTCACTAAAACTTCGGTTTAGAATTGGGCTCCGAGCTGAATTTGACATTTTATTGCGAGAAATTTATAGAGAGATAGAAACAATTACACCATCTTCCCACTTGGGAACCCTAAGGGGACGCAAAGCCGTGGAGTAGTAGCGTTGTAATTGGTTGTTAGAGTAAAGACACGTGTAGTAGCATATTAAATGTCTTCTTTATTTATCGAGTAGTGGGGAACGTTTTGCGGCTTCTCGTTCTCGTAGCGAGGAATCCGCTGTTCGACGATGGCGTTTCGAAGCGTTGTCACTTTGCCGAACGCCATGTAGATCAGCTACTCGCCTCTGGCGTTTCAAAGCGGCTCTCGTTCTCGAAGCGAGGAATCCGCTGCTCGACGATGCCGTTTACGTTCGGCGTCGAGAGCTCTCCTCTGTGCAGCCTTGTCTTCGGAAGTGCTCGCGGTTCGGACAGTGTCCTGGCTGGCGCTAGTTGAAGGTGTGCCAGCCAGTTCGCTGACGGAATCGTTGGCGTGCATTAGCAGTAATCGGACGGTGCAGTACCGAAGAAGCAACTGAGCGTAGCGCGGACGGGTTTATTTGCAGAGCAGAGGGAGTGGAGGGAAGGATCAGAGCGCATGCGCGTGATTGGACAGCTGGTGTGCAGAGGGGAGAGGAGGAGCAGCGCGCGCTAGCGCACAGGTGGTGTGGAGAGGAGGAGGGGAGAGGTAGCGGCGTTATCGCAGCTGTTGCGGAGAGGAGGAGAGGTGCGGACGCCCGATGACGGAGGGTCGCCTAAGAGATGCTTTGCATGTAAAAAAAAGAATCCCGGGACGCTCGCCGCCGAGTCTGTACACAAAGCAGCCGCGTCGGCGGATTGCCTCGAAAGCGCGTCATCCCTATTTCATATTTGCCGCGCTTTCGAGGCGCTTTTTCAAAGAAAGTGCGACGAGTTGTGCCGCGCCTCCGCCAGATGGCGCCACGGGTCCCGCGACCGAGAGAAGACGCAGTGAAACATCCCCCTCGCGAGGGGCACGATCAAGTTCAGAGCATTTCCGGGGGCGCACGACGTTAAGTAGTTTGTGTTACGTTAATGTTGTTGCACTTGTGGCAACTGCTGACGAGAGAGCGCTCGTCAGCAGTAATTTCGATGAGTCAACGTTATAAGGCGCGTTCGTAGTGTCCCATTCCGTGTCGGCTTTGTGGCGCAGTAGGTAGAGCACCATGTACATTGCGTTCCGCCCGCAGGGTCGAGGGATCGAAACCGGGCGCCGGATAGTATTTTTTTTATATAGTAGGGAGGGGTGCGGTGCGGACTACGGACGTCAACGCGGGTGACATCGTGAGTTACTGAAATGCTTTGCATTTAAAAGCTTTATTCTTTAAACAGCCCTAGTCCGGGCCGTCGTGCCACAGTCTCTTAATTAGGAGGCGGCTGGTGCGTAGAACTCCCAGAGGTGCGCACTAACACGAAGGCAGTGGGCCGCCAGAAGTTCTTGCGTCGATTTGACATCTACGCCAGGACCCGGGTTCAACCAGTCCTCCCAGGAAGCAATGCTGGAACACGTGTGGTGGTGGGTCTGGCGGATGACATTCCCAGTAAAGGTGTCGTACTGATGGATAGGAAGGGCGTAAAGCAAGTGGGACGCGAGAGGATGCCATGCATGTAGTGGATACAAGTTTACACCCGGCATATATAAATTGAGCATAAATTAACTAATTGTCCCTCCGGAATATTTTTTTAGATAGACGTCGCTAAAGGTTACTGAGGCGCAAGAGCAGGTGGCGAACTGAAATTGTTTTCAAGGAAAATATTGGGAAACACTAGAATTATCCGCGCATGATTCAAAATAAATTTCAAGCAAAGTGAACATGTCGAACAGCCACCATTTTTTCGATCTTATCTCAAACATCCCGGGGGCAGAATTACCGGCGTTTACTGTACACTTGTTTTGAAAACCCTTGGATGAATATTTATTTGTATTTGGCAAATATTTAACTTCAATGCCGGATGTAAATCTTACGCTAGAAACAACATACCAACGGAATACGTGCACAAAGAGAGAGAGAGAGAGAAAGTTTTATTTTCCGCAAGGGCTAATTCGGGGGAGCTGTGGTGACCGAGGGAGGAAGAACCTCGGTGATTTTGGCAGCCAGAGCGACGGTGGATTGTAGCGCTGCCGAATCCGAGCTGCCCAACTCCTTCGCCCGGTGCTCACCGCATCGATATAGGGGGAATGGGTTGTGGGGGCATTGCCAGAGGAGGTGATCCATGGTTTGCACCACCCCACAAGCAGGACAGTGGGGTGAGGAGTACAGAGCGGGGTATATGCGGTGCAGGCGGGAGAGGCCAGGAAGGGTGACAAAGAAAAACATTTTATAGCTTTCAGGTGGTCGTCACATGTTGTGAGCAACAAACTTACCCGATTGGTCGAGAGGGGCGCGGAAAACTTTCTAAATGACAAGGGCCACCACAATACCTAGGTTTGTGCGACCCACTAATCCGCCTTAACCGGCCCGCTTATTCTTCTAATACAAATTATTGAAATCACCAATCCCGCTAATTGACATTTGCTCACCCAATCATCCCATTAATTGACCACAGATACCCGCTAATCCAGGTTATCCATCTTCAACCCAATCGCCTCCTAATATTAAAGTCTAGCGAATACAAGATTATAGACAATGCTTTCTCATCAACTTTATAGGTGGAGTGGACAAGGCCCCAAAGTTTTTTGTTTTTTATTATCACACCCTCTTAGACCAGTAAACAAGGGACACAATGTCAGTGTAGAAGTGCCGGCGACGTAGAGTGCTGCGAGTGTTTTTTCTCAATGCTGTTTGCATATAGCTGCCTATTCAAGCTAGAATAAGTGGAAGACATGGATTTATTGTTGATTATCTACCCGAAGGCCTCCACAAGAGGCAGGAATCCATTAAAAGTACCAACACATTGAAAACTTCACAGAATATTAAGCATCATGTACATAAAAATCATGAAGAATAAGCCTCAGAATATACGTTCTGACCTAAGGTATTCTAAATGAAAAAAAAGTAATAGGCGACACGAAGGACATCTAACGCAAACTGATAGTACAAACGGTCAACGTTACAATAAGCGGAGGGTAATAATAGTGTGATGGACTCGTTTGGCCTTGTGGGTGTACGACGCGAAAGAACGGTACTCGAGCGGGTAAGAGAAAAGAAAGTATATTAACAGCGCCACCAGAAAACGAGACAGCGGAAAAGCGGTACAATTGCGAAGCACAACAGCAAAACCACACGAGTCCGATACCCCTAACCAGCGTTCAATAGAGGGACAAAAAAACGTTCTCACAGACGCCTCGACGGTCGATGTTCGGCGAAGTCGATGGCGGGTCACCGCCAGTCCCGGTCGCGGTCGAGCACTAGCCGTCTCTCGCCAGCTCTGCCCGAGCGAGACGGCAGAAGATGCACCACGTCCTACGTGGCGGGTGCAGCGGTGGTTCCGCCCTGGGCCGTGATCCCGAGCCTCGGCCAGTCGCACGATCACGCCCCGGTCGTCTGCGGGTCCCACACGGGTTGGCGAGCCCCGAATCACACGCCTCGAACTCGAACGGGATCACAGGAACTGCGGGTCCGCCCCCGGTCCTTGCCCGCTCGTCAGCTCCGAGTCTCCGCTGCCGCCGGAACCGCGTTCCACCTCCAGCCCTTTTCTTCCTCCTTTATGTCTTCGTGCGCCCGCGCATGGTCCACTTTTTCCAACAATGATGGCCAATCCTCACAATCACCCCCCACTTCAAGAGGTTGTTGCGCTCAAACAACCTGCTCAGGCTGTTCGGAGGTTGTCCGTGGGCCTTGATGCGGAGCGTTCAATGCCTTTCCCAACGCACGCACAAACGCGAGCTCGATGTTCAAAGTAACGGGTACACAAAAAAAAACACACATCCGTGGATGAAGCAAAGGCAAAGATAAATTCCAAGCAAAAATCACACATCACTCTGACCACAGCAAAAAAAAAAAAGCACTATGGTAGTGTTGGGAAAAACAAAGTCAAGGGCAGTCCACGCCACTAGAATATAAACTAACGTTGAGCAGACAGTTTCATGCGGTGACCGGCGCCCGCTGGCATATACAACCAGATGGGCAATTCTTTTCTGCCACTGCAGGATTACCCTGCCGATCGGTGCGGTAAAAGGGTCAGTTCGAAGGATAAAAGCTTCGCCGGTTCACGACATACGTTCGGTGAAAAGAAGGTTCATACGGCTGTTGCCCTTCCGCATCCTCAGTTTGGAGTGCTATAGAAGCTTGTCGACGTGTTTGTTCAGCCGGAATTCGGGGTTCATACTTTTTCAACATGTTTATGTGGAACAAGCTGGTTCGCGTGCCCAGGTCGATGACGTAGTCGGCATCATTTCTTCTTTCCAGCACAGTGAAGGGCCTCTTCCATGTCAGGATGAGCTTGTTCGTGTCGGATGGGAGAAGGAGCATTACTTGGTCTCCAGGGCTGAGTTAACGCCTTCTCGCCCTTCTGTCGTAGTAGCGTTTCTGCACTACCTTGGCTTTGCTAAGCTGTTCGTGTGCAATAAGACAGGTGTCTTCCAGGCGTCGTCTGAGATGGACAACGTAACCGTACAATGTCTTTGTGTCCTGATCGATCCCTTCTCCTGTCCATAACTCCTTCAAGATGGCCATAGGACCCCTGGCATAGCGGCATTAGATCAGGTCAAAGGGTGAGAAACCCAGGCTGGCTTGAGGCACTTCGCGGTAAGCGAATAGTAGCGGCGCCAGGTACCTATCCCAGTTTTTAGGGCTCTCCTGGCACATGCGGCGAACCATTCGCTTCAGCGTGCCGTTGAACCGCTCGACAAGCCCGTTGGCCATGGGATGATATGGTGTCGTGGGCAACTGTGCAAACGAGAGGAGCCTGCTCAGCTCCTCATCAGGACTGATGTAAATGACTTTCCTCGGTCGCTAACAATTTCTCGTGGAAAACCAACGCGGGAAAACATTTCCATCAACCCTTCGGCCACCTTCTCCGTCTCAATACTCGGTAGAGCAACTGCGTCTGGATAACGTGTTGCAAAGTCTACCATTGTGAGGATTTACCGATTCCCCTTCTGGGAGGTTAGGGAGAGAGGACCGATAATATTGATCGCTACCCGTTGGAACGGGGTCTCGATGACTGGCATACTTCCAAGAGGTACGCGCCCCACCAGATGTTTCGGTACGGTTCTCTGGCACACATCACACGACCTTACAAAGCGCGTGATATCGGATCGCACGTCTGGCCAATGAAACTCCTCCAGCACCCTATCCGTTGTCCTTTTGATGCCTTGGTGGCCGGAGAGAATCCCTTCGTGGGCCATTTTTAGAACGAAGTCCCGGAGACCGCTAGGAACGACTAGTTGTTTCATCTCCTTCTTCGATGGGAGCTGACTTCGGCGGAAAAGAATTCCGTGCACGAGGACGAAGACCATTTCTGCTGTCTTCACGGTAATTTTCCTGCCAACCGAGTCGAAGCAGGACTGAGGCGTGCGGTCTTCTTCCTGCATCGAAGCGAGCTCCGTTGGGCTTATGTTGAGTGGGCTGATGGAAGCTACAGGTAGCTGGTCCACGCGTTTCGCCGCACTCGCGCATTCCTCCTTTTCCTTGACGGATGGTGGTGGCGCAAATTGGCTTGGCCTACGTGAACTGTCGTTGACCTTGCTGGACTTCGACTTCCGCTTGGAAGAGGGATGTCCTTTCGGAGAGACGGAAGTGCGTTGCTGAACCTTCCAGTTGACGTCCGGCGCTGCAGCATCACGAACGCCAGCGATATTTCCCAAAATCACCTCGTAAAGAGGGTTGTCCGTGCAGGTCGCTGTTACGTGGCCGGTGAAGAATAGGCAGTCAACATACACTTCGACTTCAGGTAGGCACAGAGCAGTGCGGTCAAGAAGGTGCACAGTAGTCATTCCTCCTGTAAGCTTCGAATCGGGAACCAAAGAACGGTTCACGATTACAGTGTTACAGCCGGAGTCGCGTAACACGGTTACTCGCCTTCCTTCCAGCCAACCGTTAGTGGTAGGCATCCGGTCCTTGGAAGCCTGGGAGGTTTTGCGGCTGAGGGCAAAGTTCTTTTGTTCATAAAGGGTTGCCAGCTTGTCCTCATTACCATCGCGACACTCCGTTGGACGGCTCAGCAAACATGACGCTTTGTTCTCAGAGTCTTCGTTAGGGCACGTTTCCGCTTTGTGTCCGGTCTTGCGGAACTTAAAAGAGGAAACAGTTTTTTGGCTAGTGGAAGCCCTGGTTTTCGACCAACAGTCGGCTGGCTTGTGCCCTCGCTTGTTACAAAGGAAGCAGTGCGGCTTTCCTTCAACATCCTGGAGGTCAAGCATTCTTGGAGGCACTGGTGGCTTGCCAGACTCTTTCTCCTCTCGGCGTTTCCCTAGGTTTGTAAGACCTTGGGCCTCGAGGTAGTTGTCAGCATTCTCGGCTAACTGGTCTAGCGTTTGACAGCCCCTCTCCTTCAAGAAAATGGCCAGCTTATCGTGACACTTGCTCAAAAACTGCTCCGAGACTATTTTGTCACGGAGAGCTTCGTAAGTTCTGCTGGTCTTAGCCAGCTCCTGCCAGTTATCAAAATAGCCTAGCAAGCGACCAGCGAATTGGCGGCCTGTCTCAGAGTTCTCTGGTTTGGCTCCACGAAACTTGGTGCGGTACCCCTCTTCAGTGTAGCGAAATCGCTGAAGCAGGGTCTGCTTAAGCTTAGCATAATTCAGCGCATCATCTGCAGCCATGCGTCCGACGACACTCACAGCTTCACCAGTGAGGCACAGGTTCAATAAAAACGCCCACTTGTCCTGCGGCCAATTCTGGCTCGTTCTACGCGTTCGAAACGCTGGATGTAAGCTTCAAGTTCATCGCGCTCTTCATTGAACGTCGGGATCAGCTTGTGGGGGCTGTCATACCCATGGGCGACGCTTGTAGCTGCAGACGTGCCTGACTCTGCGCTAGCGTTGGGCTGCTGCTGTCCTACTTGTAACTGGAGTTCAAGGACCGACCGCTCCATTTCTAGGCGAGCTGCCGCTTCGCGATTCGCTTCACGTTCCGCTGCGCGTTCTTCCCCGAGTCTGGCACGCTCTCTGTCAACAAATTCTTTCAACTCAGTACCGGAGAGGCCAAATTTCTCCCCTAGGCTCACCAACTTCTCGAGCTCCATTTTTGTCCGTCACACACACGGTAACAAGGCGAGGCTCTTTAAGGTGGATTTAAGAGCAAAGTCCTGTCGCGGACGCCAGATTGTGATGGACTCGTTTGGCCTTGTGGGTGTACGACGCGAAAGAACGGTACTCGAGCGGGTAAGAGAAAAGAAAGTATATTAACAGCGCCACCAGAAAACGAGACAGCGGAAAAGCGGTACAATTGCGAAGCACAACAGCAAAACCACACGAGTCCGATACCCCTAACCAGCGTTCAATAGAGGGACAAAAAACGTTCTCACAGACGCCTCGACGGTCGACGTTCGGTGAAGTCGATGGCGGTGAAGTCGAAAAAGACGAGCGCTAGCCGTCTCTCGCCAGCTCTGCCCGAGCGAGACGGCAGAAGATGCACCACGTCCTACGTCGCGGGTGCAGCGGTGGTTCCGCCCTGGGCCGTGATCCCGAGCCTCGGACAGTCGCCCACACGGGTCCCACACGGGTCCCACACGGGTTGGCGAGCCCCGACTCACACGCCTCGAACAACTCGAACGGGATCACAGGAACTGCGGGTCCGCCCCGGGTCCTTGACCGCTCGTCAGCTCCGACTCTCCGCTGCCGCCGGAACCGCGTTCCACCTCCAGCCCTTTTCTTCCTCCTTTACGTCTTCGTGCGCCCGCGCATGGTCCACTTTTTCCAACAATGATGGCCAATCCTCACAAATAGGAACAGAACCTGATTAGTGCTGCTGTCGGGTGTAAGGTCCCTAAAATTTTAGGGACTATAAGGCCTGAATACATGGAGCGAACTTTCACGATGAACTTCGCCCTGCGGTAAATCCGCCGTGGCGCAGCGCCGTGTGCTCATCGGGCTGCACTACACGGTGCAGCCCTCGCCGCTGGGTCGCTGTCAGTGTGGCTAGATGAGGCAAATGCAGCAAAATGAAGCGCATCACAAGCAAAAAGCTCTCGATACCACTACAACGTTTTGTAAAGTTACGGAACACTCCAAAAAAGCGTAAAATCATTGTTTGGAAATAGCTTCTAATCTTGTTGTTGTGTTGCCGATATGCATGTGCCGCCGCAGTTGAAAGAAAGCGGCGATCTGAATGTGGTCTGGCTATACTGCGCGAAAATCTTCTGCACTTCATTGTTTGCTCTAGCTACGCGGGAAGCTTTTGTCACTACCTCCGCTCAATGGTTACGGTCATTAGGTAGGCATCCGGGAGGTGGTTGTACGGGTGGCCGTGAAGTAGCCAAAATCGGCTAATGTACAGTCGCTTATTCCCAGCTGCACAGGTCGCCGTCACTCATTGTGTGCATGTCGAGTGTGTGTACCGGCGTGAACGGTGAAGCATGCCCAGCAGACGAGGCAGGCAAACGGAGCAGGCGGAAATGGCGGCGAGCGGCAAGACCTCCTGATTGGCTAGGTTTGGTACGCTGTTTGTTTGCCGCTTCCGGTGCCGTCGACGCCGGGCGAACTTATCTGTCTTCGGCAGATCGGTGGCAGACGGCGTTTTTTCCGCCGCCGCGCGTCGGGCGACCGCCGCCCGGCGTTGTTCGTCAACGTTACGTCGCATATTCGCTCCATGTATTGGGGCCTTTAGTCGGATGAGTGGTAAAACTATTTTCAGACGCAAGGTAGAGCGCCATAATCAAAAACTAGATATTACAGTTTTGAATCTCCGGAACCGGTTCGGAACGGTTTCTTCTATTCGTTCCGGTTCGGGTTCAGTTCCCAAATGGCAGAAAAAAACACGGGTTCGGTTCAGTTCCTGCTCGGGGCAAAAATTCGGATTCAGTTCCGGTTTTCGGCTCCGGTTTCGGTTTGACACCCTGTTAACGACACAGGCAGACACAGGCTGCATGTGCTTTCTGATGAGGGTGAGGCGTTGCATATGTGTATCGAATGCATGATAAATAGTGATTGTTATTATTCAAACGAGTGCATGTCGTGCGCCGTTGTTTGTTGAAAACCGGGTGCATATTTAGGGGTAGGGGTGCTACGAGGATGTGTTGTCGAATGTTTGCTGGGATTCGAATCTTCTCATCTTATCGTGGCTGGACGTTGTAGTGCAGACGGAGAAGTGTTGCTCTTCTCGCGGGCGTGAGCTGAAGTCGGCGTATCTGAGGGGCGTGGTGGGCCTCTTGTAATTCTTCCCATGTGTTGTGGACCCTTCGCTGCAAACGTTTCTTGGTTGCGGTGCGGATTGGGGGCCCCACAGCGGTCTTGTAGGCCTGGCTTATGGTGGCGTCTAGTTTCCGTAGTTCTTGTGGTGTGAGAGCCAAGTAAGGCATGCCATACGCTATCCTGCTGATGAGAATGGGTTGGAAAATGCGTAGAGTGTCGTGTTCGCGAAGCCCGAAGCGACAATTGGAGCAGTGGCGGATGAAGTGCATGAGTTAGTTGAGTGTGCGCTGTAAGTGTGGTAGGGCTTGTAATCTAGATCCGTCTTTAGTTCTTATGAGGCCCAATATCCGAAGGTGGGGGACATTCGGAACAGGGTGATTACTTGTGTATAGTTCGGTTTCTGCTATTCCGGACTTAAGTAAACCGGACTTTTAAGCGTTAAGTAAACCGGACTTTTCCGGGGCGCACGCCAACCCTCTGGTTTGGAGATATCGTAGGGCGGTGTCGATTCCTATTTGAAGTGCGCCTGCCTGATCTCCGATTGACCCAGTGAGTGTCCACAGCGTGAGGTCGTTCGCATAGAAGGCGTGGCGGAGATGCGGAATATCTTGAAGCAGTGATGGGAGGTCCTTTATGGTAAGGTTAAAGAGTAAGGGTGACGAAACCGCACCTTGGCGAGTTCCTTTAGAAATTGCTGAAAAAGTGTCACATCGGAGATGGCCGATGTGCACAGTGACAGTTCGGTTGTAACGTAGTTGCCGCGACGTAGTTGTGAAATCTCTTCCCGCAGTTGCTAGTAGCGAGCCCTTGCAGGATGGCTTGGTGTGTGACATTGTCGAATGCCCTTTTTATATCTAGTACAACAATGAAATATTTGGGTTTGTTTGAGTTTAATTAGTGTGTCTTCTTTAAGCTGTAGCAGGATGTCTTAGAAAGTTAAGACGCGGGAACCTGTGAGCAGCCGCTTCGTCGCGGAGAAAGCCTCGCTGCATTCTTTCATCCAAGACCATTTTTCATGGTTTTTAGGAGCCTGTAAAGAGACTCGGCGATTGTCCAGACGTTGTTGAGGAATTTCGCATAGAAATGTACATCCCCCCGTACGCCTTTAGTTCCGTGTTGGTGTTAGGCTCAGGTTCTTGCAAGATCACATTTTTCTTTTTGTAGGCGGAATAGATTCCCGCTGCGGTTACCTTGTGACCCAAATACGTTATGAAATCTTAGGAAAAACGTCACTTGCCTTCGTTCAACGTGATATCGTAATCGCGGAATCTTTCCAAGACACGTTCGCATGTCTTTTGGCAATAATCCGAGTCCGCACGCGCCACTATGACGTCTATGTAACATCCGACATTCAGTATGCCATTAATTAGGGACTGAAAAATTGCGGGCGCACTGGCTACCCCGTACGGAAGGCGTTGTAACTAGAACAGACCCAAGCTTGAGTTAATTGTCAACAGTGGTCTTGACTACTGACTGAGAGGCACTTGATACGCACATGAACGCAGAACGCAGAACTCTTTGCCATTTGCAATGCTCGAGTACAAATCCGCTGGTCGTGGCAGTGGATAATGATCGGTTTTTAACACCTGGTTGATCGTTATTTTGTAATCATATTTTGTATGACCATCGTTTTCCTAAATGGTCACGATTGGGGTTGCCCAATCACTGCGAGGAACTTTCTTTAAAATGCCTTTCTCTATCATGCTCCTCAGCTGTTTTTCCGCGGGCTCTCGTATTCCGAAAGGGACAGGTCCTGCACGGCGAAACACCCGAGAGCAGCCTGTCTGGAGGAGGAACTTCGCTTCAAAGCTACGGATCTTTCCAACTTCACTCGAGAAAACGGAGTGAAATTTGTTTTTCAGTGCCTACACGCTGTCTTCGCAACTGATTTTAACACGGAAGTGTTTTATGCCGGTGTACACAAACCTCACCGACGTCATATCCGTCTCGGCCCCCAGAAAAAGTTTCACTAGAGCGGCGGCGCTAGGATTTGAGCCCACGATCAGTCTAGACACAACGGGAGGTGCACAACGCTCTGCCGACTGAGCCATGAAGTCGTGCCCGGAGAGCTGTACGAATGCGCCCTATGTCCTTCAGTGAATTCCACCCCATTGTGGGATACCTGGCAATGTGAAGGCGGACTTTGCTGCATCCGTTGCGCATAACCATGCGCAACGGATGCAGCATCAATATACATACCGTTCTCCAGGAAATATGCATCGGTCCTTGCATCCAGCGTGGCATGGAACATGCAGCGTGCAGCCTGGGATGACGTATCACGTCATTACGCGCCGCTATCTTCCACCGATCCCAACTGAAAATTCAAAATGCCACGAGGACTCTCCAAACGAGTAGGAGAAATTCTACATCGCATGCGGTTGAATGTCGCATACACGCGCAACTTTCTCTTTAAGATGAAACAAGCTACGTCGCCACTCTGCCCACACTGTGATGTTCGAGAAACCCTCCAGCACCTGCTCTGTGAATGGGCTAGATTCAGTGCTCAAAGAGTGTCCCTCGCAGGGACTGCCGCTTTACGTCGACATGCAGCTAAAAGAGGTCTTAGGGCAATGGGCGTGTTTCAAACGAGCTTTACGGGCTACAAAAGTTCTGATAGAGTACCTGCAACGCACAGGTCTGGACCAGTCACTGTGAATAACTCGCTGCTTCTGTGCGCATCAAGTTCTTGAACATCATCGCCATCATCTTCATCACGTCATCAACTGGCGTTGCAAGTTAGGCATTTTAACCCGTCTAACATTGCCAGACTTCATTCAAGGTAGTTCTCTCTCTCTCTCTCTCTCTCTCTCTATCTATCTCTCTCGAGAAGACTAGTGCACCTCTAGTGGAAAATTCGCCTTGTACTAACCCGCCGCGGTGTGTGAGTGGCTAACGCGTTGTGCTGATGAACACGAGGACGCGGGTTTGATTTCCGGGCGTGGCGGCGGCATTTTGATGGAGGCGTAAAGCAAAAATGCCCGTGTGTACGAGATTTCGGCGCACGTGGTCAAACTTAATCCGGAGTCCTCCACTACTGCGCGCCTTATCGCCTGCGTTGCGACGGCGCGTTAAATCCTATAATAAATGAATTATTCGCCCTGTACACGCTCTCCTGCACTATCGTCACAGCGGCGCCTGTGCAAATCTAATCTGCATTATGGAGTAGCCTGCCTTCTACTTCCAGGCTGACCTCGTAACAGGACTGGGCCATATTGACAAACTGGTATACGTCCTGCTCAGAGTCTTTCCCCGAGCATTCTGCCGCGTTAGTTCGTTTGTTCCGCTTAGGCCATTTCGACACATTTTCTGCACTATCTTGTCGCACCTGCGGCACTTACACTCTATGTACCAGCCCTTATTCGAAGGGTATTTCTTGCCACATCGCTCGCATTGAATGTCCGGACGTGGCGGCCTATAAGTTCCCTAGCCCTTCTTTTAGATGCGACTGCATCTCATTCACTCGCCTTGTCCCTCCATACGGCGTTGTCCGTCCACACCCCTCCCCCTACACTATAAAAAAATATTAGTTAGCGGCGCCCGGTTTCGATCCCACGGCCCTGTGGGCGGAACGCGAGGTACATGGTGCTCTTCCCACTGCGCCACAAAACCGAGACAGAATCAAATGCTACGACAGCGCCTTATATCCTTGACTCATTCAAACTACGTCAAGATGCTACTGATACAACGCATGATGGGGCAATGAATAACATTTGAAATAAAAGAAAAGAAGCTCCCACTTACAGCAACAATGATGGAGTAAAGGTCGTTGCGACAGCGAAGCCCCAAGCATACCACGTAGAGAGATTGACCAAGATTGGCCAATAAAACATAATATAATCATAAAACATAATAATCATACGCGTTCCCGACACGTTTCACGCGATTTCAGAGTCAATCCAACCGAAAAACCAAGTGAACCCCACGATGCGTCGCATCTACACCGGGTTCCCCTCGCGGGGAGGTGGGCGCAATTTTTTGTCTTTTTGCCGACTCTTCAGAGCACTTATGTTGCCATCGGTAGCCTCCATTAAAAGAGCCATGAAGAGAAAACAGAAGTTTCGTTCATTCAAAAGATTGCCTCGTTAGAATCATACTAACACCACGTTTAGGGTAAACTTGGCTCAAATAGGCAATATAACTAGGAAAAACGGGAATGGTCATATGACCCACTAGCTCATTTCCCGCAACAGGACCTATTCGAGCCAGCTCTGCGATTGGTGTAGGCCGGCGAAATCAAACACAACTTAGGCAGAGCTTATAAGCTTGCCGAACGAGCTATTTGCGCCGAAATTTAGGGCACATTCTTTTTAAAGCAGTAAGAATCGTCGGACAAAACATGGAAGTTACGAAATCACATGTAAACATAGAAGTACCGATGCGTACTGCTGTTGGCACTGCGTGCACCATGTTTGGTTTAGCTGCATAGTAATGCAGGGCTTTGGGTTCGTCTCAGTCGACACTGGCCGATTGACGCAAGCAAGGGTCTTACGTGACCTTACCTGGGTCTTACGTGGTCTTACGTGGTCTTACGTGACCAGATTTGTCGAGCGAGCACTGTGTTTCGAGAAGCGAGTATTTTCTCCCTCAACAAAAACAAACTCAGGGCAGAAAACGGCTTGCCACGGTATGGTAGCGGCTTTTAGGTTTGCTAACAGTAAACGAGGCTCCACGCGGGAGGAGGAGTCGAGTCCGGCCGTGCCGAAATCGGCTGCAGAGCGGTCGGTTCCTGTAATGTCATTGCAGACCAGGAAAACGCACGATTTAGCGGGAAAATTAAAAGTTTAACTTAAACTGAGTTATTTCTCAGTGAATAAAGCATCGTTTGCATCAGTACAAGCGCTGGGGGCACTATAAAACACGAAATCTTTCAAATAAAATAAACTTGTATTTTGTCTTCATAGATCTTAAAGCTGACTCTCCAGCCAAAGCAATTTTGCAGGCATTTTCGAAAGCCAATTTTTTTTTTCTGCGAGGAGAGCACGCTTCGTGTCCTCATTTCGTACACCCGCCAATAGCTTGTCCCCGAAGGAATCATTCAAAAAGTAGCCAAGGTCACATTTTCCGGCCAGGTGCCTGAGCTCTACAATAAAATCTTCGACACTGAACACGTACCCGCCCCGGTGGATGAGTGGCTAAGGCGTTGCGCAGCTAAGCGCGAGGACGTGGGTTCGATTCCTGGCCGCGGTGGCAGCTTTTCTGAGAAAGGCAAAAAGCAAAAACACCCGTGTGCACCTTAAAGATCCCCAGGTGGTCAAAATTAATCCGGAGCCCTCCACTATGGCGCACCTCATCGCATGCGTTCCGTCGGCGCGTTAAACCCTACAATCAATCAACCAATCAGACACAACACGTGCTGAACACGCCCGTTGACTTTGCACCATTCAGCTATCACCCAACTCGAAGGACTGTAATACCTCTGAAGCAACTGTTTCACCTCGGCAAATTTTTGCAGTGTGTCCGGCATGACGAAGCTTTTGAGCACTTCATACGTTTCTGTGCCAATTTCAGTGAGAAACACTGGCAAAACGTTTTCTTGTTTTACATCATTTTCAATCATGAAAAGCTCAAAGCGTTCAAGCCACGAGCCAAAGTTCTGAGTTCTCGGCTCAAACTCACTTAACTTGCTCTCATGCGACATTTTGCAGAGGCAAGGGCACTCAACAAGTGTGTGTTTGACGCCGTGGCTTACGAAGTTGCATCATGGACGCGGGGGGGGGGCGTTGGGGTGACAAGGGACGTTTCTTGAAGATTCGTTGAACCCGTTACCGGACGGCTGGCGTAATTCGAAAGCCCAGGTTCAAACTGTTGCCTCAGCTGGCGTAATAACTTGATGAATGACGTCATTTTACGTCTCAGCCAACCGAACTGCGTGACATGCCGTTTTTTTATGTCCATAGATCACGATATGGCTTTTACGTCGGTAGTCTGAATGTAGCCAAAGAAATATGCCGCATTTCGTCCGTCTCTCCTTCCGTTCGCATTGCCTGGCGGAGCCTATGCAATCGTTACTGGGACACTTTCTTGTTAGGCTACGCGGGCCGCTCACCCGCCTCGTCGCCACATGAGATAACCTGGACACTGATAGTCATAACGAAAACTCAGCCTTTATTTTGCGCTGAACAACTCAGGGCCGGTGTGACGTTACCGGCCGCAACAGATAATAGCCATACGCCTAAACATACACGGAAACCTACAGCGGGCGGCACTATCACTGCTATGACCACTTCCCGGGTGACGTTACCACGTTACCGCAGTATTACATATTGCCGCAAACTATACCCTCTGTTTTGTTCATTTTGGTGTTTTGTTGACAGCGCCTGGCCGGGCCCAGCTGTCTTATCTGAGTTCGACGTGAAGGGCGCGTTTCCGTCGCTTTCATTGCATGCCACGCTGGCTATTTAATTTGATAGGAAGGGTGTCTCACCAGTATCACTTGTTTTCACTAAAACAGAACATTCGTATTTCCTTTCAAATGTTCCAGACCTGATTCTGGGGTTCTCGAAATATTAACGCTGAAGTACTGGAATGTCACGTCCAACGTCTCGAAAATGTAGGCTTTCCCAATAATGCCCTTGTTTCCGCCTCTCAAAAAGTTCTCAACAGGTTGCGCGACAAACAAACACAAAGAGAAACTAACGGGAGGCTTAAAAGGTTGGCGGTTATACCCTACCTCAATGGAATCTCCCATCACATTAAGAAGATTGCAAATAAATATAATGTTCATGTCATCTTCTCGGCCAGGAATAAGCTGCGAAACCTTTGTGCTAGAATTCATACAAAGTTATATTCATTGATTGTTTGATTGTAGGGTTTAACGCGCCGATGCAACGCAGGAGATGAGGCGCGCCGTAGTGGAGGGCTCCGGATTAATTTCGACCATGTGGCGACCTTTAACGTGCGCCGAAATCTTGTACACACAGATGGGCAAATAGAAAGTTACTCACATGCATGCAGGAGCGCAATTAAATGCCTTGCACTAGAAACCGCGTCGAAAGGAACAATACATACGCCTTTATTGAATGCTGATTTAATATTACAGTTTATTTAAAATACCACAGGCTCTTTACAGGGAAGTGAGTAAGGGAGTTACAAAAGTAAAGCTTTGCGGATCATACAGCACAAATTACAACGCAAATTACAACGCATTACAATGCTGTTACAACGCATTCATTACCACCAACTCCCCAAACACTAAACGTGAACGCAATACACCCACCCCCTATGCGACGCATTTACTCGAGTCCCCCTCGCGGGGAGATGGGCCTTTTTTGCTTTTCGCCTCCATCAGAAAATCGGCTCCCACAGTCGGGAATCGAACCCGCGACCTCGTGCTCAGCAGCTCAACGCCTTAGCCACTGACCCACCGCGGCGGGTTGATAACAAGTCAGAAAGGTCGGGTTTGCGCATGGGGCATTGTGTTTACTGTAAAAAAGCACAACCAGTTTGTTCCGCGTAAAAGCAACCTGGTGTACTCCATTCCGCTGTCGTGAGGCAAAGTGTATGGGGGCAGACGGGGCGCTGCCTAAATGTTTGTCGGCGCGAGCACATAAAGCTCGTTAAAAGTGCCTTGTACACATTTTTCGGCCCCTTGCTCTACGTGTGGCTGCATCCTCAATTTGGACGCACCACCGTCAATTTTGTGCACAGTGATTCTCGCACAAGAGAAATTGCCGAAGCTTTAGCAGTCCGTAAGCATCTTGACGCATGCATAAGTGACCCGTCACTTGCGCTGCTTGATTGTGAGGTCAATTTGTTGGAGATATGATAATGCATGCATTCTATTTTTTGTTCCTTGCATTATTTTTTTTGTAATGGGAATATGGTGCGCGCACATCTCTGTGTCTTTTCTATTTTCCTGCCCTAATAAACATTCAGTTGTCAGCCAGCGCTCGTCCCGTGTCTTTCTGCTTCAAGTCTCGTTCCCTGCGCTGTATATCATGGTGGGCCCATGACGACACAGACGGCCTTGATATGAGCCTCGTAGATGCTAGCGCTAGATTCCCCTCTAGTGTATATTATTAAACTATATGGTTCTACGTCGCTTGTATTTGCTTCTAGTTTTAGCGGAGCTCAAGTTCGCCCCAATCAACGTTGTTTCTTGACGAAAGGTGCGTCTTCTCTGCGTATCTTTCTTCTGGTGGAGGGGGTGGGTACATGCATCATAGACCCTCTTCTAATCGTCAACCAATGCCGCCTTGTTTGGATTACTAAGAGATTTAAGTAAAGAAGGTAGCGCGGCAACCCCGTGAGCCACCATCATATCACGGCAACCCCGTGAGCCATCATATCACGGGAACCATCATATCACGGGTCATTTCTGGAAGATTCTGAAAAATGGCAGGAACATCGCGAGCGGGTCCGGACATTTAACCGATAGGACGATGAAGAAACACTTCAGGAAGTGTTTTGTTATCATTGAAGACTCTCCGAGCATTTGGTTAGAGAACCACTTGTGCACCCTGGTTACCTGGGCATTATTCAAAACTGAAATTTTGAGTGTTACGACTATCGTACCCAAGGAAGTGCCGATTAGTTCTTGCAAACAACACGCAGCACCCCAATGAAAGCGTGCTCGTATTTTAAGAAATAAAGAAACTGTTTTGGCGTGCAGACCCAAAAATGACGGAAGAGAAGAAGCCCCGCTTCTTAAAACGCCGCTGTAGCCCGGACGTGCGTCAGCAGAAAGAAAACGGCGAGGAACGTCATTCAAAGGGTGAGACAGCAATACCAAGCCATCCTGATGTGCTAGCTCGTGGCTACACCACAGCGTGACGCAAGCGTAGACACCGAAACAATTTGCCATGTGAGCTTAGTGATTCCCATTAATACCGATTTAAACTAGTTAGTTTCGCAAAAATGCGAGAAAGCTCTTCTAATCGCTATTTATCAGAAGCAGTTACTCCTTTCACTTTTTGCAATACCTGTTAAAATGAAACACAACCGAATTGGTATTTAGAAAGTGGAGTCCCATTCGTGGCAAGCAGTGCGACAAAGGTAGTGTTTGTCTAGCTGCCAAATGTCTGTTTGTGGTCTCTACATTTGGTTTTCCCGCCCTGCAATGCAACCTTTAACATATGTTTGTCGTACGACCACTTAATTCCATCGTGTCTGGGTTACCCAGGAGGTGCTGTCGAACACTTTCACCAAGCCACGCGAAGGAAGCGCGCAATAGACGCGAAGCTGCGCCAAAAGAGACCCAAAACAACCGTCGCTAAAGCAGACGACAAAGCCGGGTCAAGCCGATGCGTCCTCCTGTGTGAGCGCGCGGGAAACACTGAGTAAATTGGCAGCCCCATCTACACTTTGCTCGGTGAGTGGTAACCACCCCCACCCTCCGCAGCAGCGTTGGGAGTTTCCTGCCCCGCACGCCACGAAAGAACCGTTGACTGGTATAGGTAGAAAGATTCGCTTTTAAAACGCTTGAAATTCGCACGAGGCAGTATGATCGCCAAGTAAATGCGAGATCACCGATGCTGCTATTTGCTGTGACGAACAACGCGACACAATCCGCACAGTAGTGTGGGAGGAGCTGCTTACACTTTGCCCTACGATGGTTCAACATCAAAACGCTTCGCTAGCCGACGTGATACGGGAAGAAGTTCAACATGCTTTGGGGATTTCTACTTCATCGGAAGCAGCCCGCGGGCCACAAGCTATGGCCTACGACGCAGCTGTTCATCGATTTCGACCACCTCTAACTGGCTGTCCGGAGGCGCCGCAATACTGCTGTCCACGGTCGGCCGCCCGACCCCCTGTAGTCCAAAACCCGGAACCCCCGACTACTGTTCGCTCTGCTACCACTGTGGCGAAGCCGGCTCCTGAAATCGTCTGCCTGCGAGGCTTCTCAGTCGACGCACTACGCCTTTTGCTCGGGAACAACCAGCTGCTACCCGCCGCGCTTACATGGTTCGCCATGATACTGTCCATAAGGATCAAAAAGCCGCCGTAGCAACGTCGACTCCGCACGAGGAAGGTCCCCCAGCCCAGGAAGGGGAAACTAAAAGCAGCAGCTTCTCAAGGTGAAGTTGTAGTTCGGCAGAAAACGAAAACCCTCCAGGACGCAACGAGGCCCCGCAGACCAAGATAAACGACGCGCCCACAGCCTGACGCTCTGGTACATTCCTGACTTTACTCCCCGCGAGACGACAGCCACACTGCGTGATGCTTACTCTAAGTGACCAATTCGATAACCAACAAGGCCATGACAGCGACGCTGCGTAGGCACCGACCATCAACTCTGACCAACCGTCGTACGACTGCACGACGTACCCGAAACTCGAAAACGACTACTCCTTATGTAAAACTATCCATCAACAACCTCGGCGTAGTCGCACTAATAGACTCGCGAACCGATTATTCAGTGATGAGCGGATCATTCGCGTCGACATTAAAAAAAACGTTACAATTTAGAGCGGTCCGCGCATGCGCACAGCAGGAGGCTAGTGGAACCTGTACGTCGCGCATCACCATAAACGGCACCGCCGTACCCTGCTGCATTTGTCAGTGTCTAACTGCTCCCGTGACGTAATCCTGGGCATGGACTTTGCGACTGAGAAAGGTGCTATTACCGATTTCCAGGCCAAGTCGATCAGTTTCTTCGCGGATCGTGCCGTGGCGCCGAAACCAAGCTCCGAACACCATACGTTGTTAAGGATTGCTGATGACCACGTCACCCTACCTCCCCGTGCATGCCTAATGATCGCGAGCTACTCTCACGATGGTGCTCCTCACACCAAAGATATCGTTGAGAAGGACCAGAGCTTGCTTCTGAAGCGTGTTGTCTCCGTCGCCATGGGTATTGTGCTCTTCAAGCAAGGAAGAGGCAACGTTGAGAAGCCGAATTTTACCAAAGAATATCAGCACATAAACGCAGGCGCTTACTTTGCATTCCTAGATGAAACTCAGACAGAAAGTGACGTCATCAGCATTGCCGACTTTGATCCCGCATCTGATGCCTGCTTGAAGTCTGCTCACCTCTTTGACGTGAACCCGTCCCGTATAGTTTCTTATTATATGCACTAGAGAGGAATCTGGCGGTAGCTTCCATTCGTCTCGCATCAAGGCCATCTATGTAGTCATGGGCCGCCATTATACCGTGCGCTCGCCTTATTCTCATCACAGCGTTGAAACGTTTTAGTGGCCTTAAATTCAGATACAAGGCCACAAAAACGCAAACTACATTGTCTAATTATATAAATACAAAATAAAACATACGGTTTTAGAGAAAATAAATACAAAGTAAAGTGTGCTTTTCAATGAGGACCGCCAGGACGGTTATGGCTCCTATTGTGCAGACCAAGCTGGTAGTCAACAATAATGTTCAGTTTTAGCAGAAAATCATTAAACAGTTACTTTTCAACCATTTCCGATAATAAATTGTTTGAAAAGCCCAGAAAGATTTTATGCGTGTACCTATGAAAACGAGCCCCTCGCCTTGGCAGAGTTTTCGTTCGTGTTTTCGTAACAGACCGTCTGCTACGACTTTCGCAGCGGCAAATTACCCGCTCAGCCCAGATGTGCCGGCGTTATTAACATACTATGTACTGCTGCTGCTGCTGCTGCTGAAAAGAAAAAAAGAAAACTGAGAAGCGCACTCTCCTTATCACTAACTGAGGTGTCTACATTATGTTCTTGTACTTAAGTAAATACGACTAGTGCCGGCCGCTCGCCGGCACTAGTCGTCCAACTTGTTTATAATGAAGCAAAACTGTCTTAGCATGGGCTAATGGAGCGAATTTCGAGTTTCCAAGCAATGCGAGAGAAGTGGAGCGAGTTTCGGCCAGTTCGGCCGGAGTGACTGCCACTGCATAGTGATGAAAGCGAACCAAAGAGACGCTTAAGAATCCGAAAGACATGCCAACCCATCAGGCGCAGTCTTTCATAAGGCCATAGCCCCCCACGCTGACGTGGATTCGAGGGCGCAGTTTCCTCTCTATTATACTTGCTAAGGCGTCCTGCTATTGAGCACGAGGCCGCCGGTTCGATTCCCGGCTGCGGTGACAGCTTTTCTGGTGGAGGCGAAAAGAAAAAACGTTCGTGAGTACAAGATTTAGGCCCACTTAAAAGACCCCCAGGCGTTCAAATTTAATCCGGAGACCTCTACTACGGCGCACCTCATCACCTGCGTTGCGTCGGCGGGTTAAACCTTACAATCAATCATCTGTGCCTGCGCTACCGCAAGAAAAACAAAGAAAGCTGAGGGCTTTGCTACAAAGCTACAGCGACTGCTTTTTGTCGACTTCAAAGCTACGTCACTGATCTTTTGCGAAGCCCCGTATAACTACATCCTGTGTTTTGTTCATTTTGTGTTTTGTTGATAGTGTCCGGCTGCGTCGAGCTATCCTCTCAGAGTTAGAAATGAAGGGTACGTTCGTCGCTTTGGTTGTATGCCGCGCCGACTATATAATTTGATAGGAAGAGTGCATCACTTGTCTTCACTACAACAATGTTCTTCTTTCATCGCCAATGTTTAATGTCTGATTCGATGGTTCTAGAAAGTTTAACGCCGGAGTAAAAATGCTCGGAAGGCAAACACTGTGGCATTCCATTAGGTTCGCCAGTTCGCGAACGTCCTTTGACAATGTTCCAAATAGTCTTGGTCATGTTACCAACGCTTTTTTTAATCACCCTACTATCATCAGCGGCATCATCCCTGGCCCCGATGCCTGGGCCAGGCACCATAAGCACCTGTACATAATTGTCATCACCTCTTGGGAGGTTCCTTCACCCGGGGGCTAGATTAAACACGAAATATATATACATATATATTTATACGGGTGTGTGTGAGTGTGTGTATGTATTACTTCCAAGAAGTAAATGACGGTGGCAAAACATCAGTATACTGAATCAGTTTCTTTTCACCGCCAGCACAACCCGTCTCTCGGTTGGACGTAGAAAAATTGGGGATCACAGTATTGCAAAAAAATGTCCTCGCAGCATGATGTTACATTTCGGTGGTCGTCGTTCAACCAGAGCTCGCATTGTCTCTTCGTTTGTCCAGAAGTTGCAGACGGATCTGTGGGAAAAAAAGTGTTCGGAATAAATTGCACGATATAATTATCCAGCAACAATTGCTTAGGCGAGGCTACATATTGCAGCTGGTGATTAAACGAAATAATATTTTAATACATGAATTCACCATTAACCAATATCCCAAGCGGTACAAAGGCGTAAAGTGTGTCCCCGTACACTTCTCAACTTGTACTTGTTAACTAGGAGAAATTTTGATAACATTGGTAGGCAAGGTAATGTGCCGATGTGAAAGGGCTGCTCTGCAAGAATTCATGCTTTTTCATGAATTGCCTTTCGTGCTAAAATGCGCTTGGTGCAGAGATTGCTGCTTTGCCACATTCTGAAAATACATCCTTTCTGCTTTCGCCTTCGCCCCAACAGAGGTAAGTTTGTGGGTTTGTCATTATTTATGAAATATTTGGTAGAAAAAACGTGTCTTGCGGCCAGATAGGTGTTTGGCAATTTACTAAAGGCCAGTTCTTTGAAACAAAAAAAAATGTTTTCCCTTCGATTAAATAAATTTTGATTCTGCCTTTGATTAAATAACTAATGGCTTTCTTCTGTTCTAGCATATTTTACTTCCACAGTTCCAGTTTCAGTAGTTTTGGAACAACTAAGGCAATTTGAAGGAACAGATTTAAAGTTTTTATATGATTTATATGGATTTTGCGCTGCATTCGCAGCAACAATGGGAGGAGTACGTATGAAATCGGAGAGCACTAAAGTTGCTATACATTTTCATGAAGCGGCGAGCCCCAGGAGCCTCCTGTGCACGCGGAAACAAATAAATATCGTTTTTGAAAGGTGTCCAAAGAAGCTTATTGTACAGTTCTTGTACCGAAACTTCTTGTACAGAAGTGCCCATTCTGACGGAAGTGCACGCACAAGTTCAGCGTCACTGGCACGCAGCTGGAGGTCGTCAGGTTGTGCTCTGTGGCCGACACGACAAACTGAGAGCCATCCAAGTGTGGGTGACAACAACGCCGGAAACGTCTTCGGGGATGTTATTCTCGGGCTGCCTCGCTGCCCCAGCGCTCCGTTTGCTGAGGACCATCAACGTTCAGATTTTCACGGAAAAGACATTTTAGAACTACCAGCGAGCATACTTGGTTCCTTTTGTGAGTGAGGTGTGGCACTGTTGCAACTTCTGTAATTCAGGCCTTCGTGTCGGGCGACATTCAATTTTTAAAGCAGTTTTGCGGCAACCCCCCTTATGTGCAAAAAAAGCAAAATATACTAAAACTGGACATTCATTTCTCCCCCGTTAATTCGGAATTTCGGATAATTTGGACAAGGTATCTGGTACTGTCAAAATTCTTTATTGCTCTGTGGCCGAAAATTCTCAATTATTCAGACAGATTCGGCTGCGGTTCATTTCGACACACCACACCTCAGCTGATTCGAATTCACAGCGGACATCAAAAGCACACCTGAAAACGTCGGAATTGGAATGGGATGCCAACGAGCGTGTGTACATCTCGGAAAAAAAAACGCAATGCACTAGTACACAACCAAGTGAAAGGGAATGCCCATGCTATGGCCATCAGTATAGTTGACAACTAGGGCGACCACAAATCTTTCTTTTTTTCTTTTGTCTCAAACACTTTTCTGTCGTCCTTCACATTGTCACCTCAACGAAGCAAACGATAATCACTGACATTTAACAAAAATAAAAGATTGGTTATATTGAAATAATTTTTCTGTTGTGATGACCGTACTTGCGATAATTCGGAAACTCATTTATATCGGACATTGTCTTCGGTCCCGTGAAATAGTTAACTGTGCTTTACTTTATCGGCATATCTTTTTTTGGACAATTGCTTGATCTCCTGCTCTTGACAGGAGAAGGTGGTGGCAGTAATTGTAATTTATGCCTACGTAAAAGGTAACCATCGGTGAAATATGCAAGCGCCATGGTAGTTCCTGGCACAGACTTGTGTGTAGTGCTCTTGAATGTAGGTTTTCTAACAGCACGAGTCCAGGCTGAAGGATTACCTGGTGGGGACTGAGGTGGACCTGCCACATGATGGCCACTGTGACTAACCGGGCTTCAGCGCAACGTACATGACGTACAGTGTAGTGGCTGTACGTCATGTTGGCCACATCATATCAACCAGAAGTGCGAGCTGGTGAGGTATGTCCCCCACATCACATGTGCACAGCAAAACGGAACCCTAAACTCCGTCTCTGTTTTTTTGCCAGGTGAGTGATGGGGCACTCACTCACCACAAGTAACTTGACAAGTTCGCCCTGTGTTACAGGAAAATGCCATGAAATATGAGAAAAAGAAACATAGGAGACTAATGTCAGTTTCATTGTGATGTGTGCGACCTAAAAGCTGGCTGTTAACTTGGTATAACACATCGCACTTAAATGCACCAAGGGCAGCTCAAACATACTAGTAAAGTGGGGAAAAATGTGCCCCAATTCACCTTGTGAATGTGGTTTAAAATCAAAGCTGTAAATGACAACCACAACAATTGTGCACGCGACGTCATTTGAATTCACACATGGGGCTATACAAAGAGTGAAACCAGAGCCAAGTTAAACGACACCCTCTAGTACTTCAGAGATATTCTTTGCGTAGGTTAAATCAATGCATAATTCGTGAATAGCGGTTGGTTGAGTTGTATTTGTGAACCAAATGAGTGGAAACATTTTTTTAAAAGAAGCTCAAACCCGGTGTAGACGATCTCACTTCTCCTTAGTCTCTGCCGCAGCCGACGGAGGCGACGAGATCGGCGAAACAGACGAGGCGTTCACGAGGCGTTCATGGTAACCGGCTACGGCACAGCCATCGCGACGTACCTCGGGTCGGAACGGGCCCGCGCCATCTCCGTTCTGCCATCACGAGACCAAAACATCCTAATCGTGCATACCCCCGACAACGAGGCGGCCGACCGGCTCATCGGAGACTTTGCTGTAAATACCGAGAAGGGATCGGTCGCGCTCCATGGTTACCTGAGACAAGACGGCGGCAACATGTGCTGCTGAGTGATCGGCGTCCGTAACACGGATACTACGGAAACTCTTCAACATCGAGTGTGCTGGTGTGCTGGCACCATCGTGGAAATCCGAAAATTCGGAACATCAAACAAGGCACGCATCACCTTCGCGGGTAAGGAGAAGCCCGGTTACGTCGTTATGACAAAATGGTCGTCTCTGTGCAAACCTATTACAAAACTATCCCGGCCTGTATCTAGTGTGGGGTCGTTGGGCATCGAGCGGATGCATGTCCAAACCTGCAGCCGAACACTTGTGGACTCTGCAGACTCCAAGCTCCGCCAGTGGAGGAGTGCGGGCCCCTCACAACTGTGTTCCCGGTGTTCTGTGTGCGGTGGCGCCCATGTCACCAACTCTCGCGACTGTGTGGCAAAATTCCGCAAACCCAAGATAGCCGCCTAAACGGCCGGGAAAAAGAAAATAATGTCCAAGAAAAAAAGCCGCCATCTTGGGCCACCCCACGACCAGCCTCGCCGGGGAACCTCTAACATCGAAAAGCCACCTACTGGAGGTGTTGGAAAGCGACTGTCGACGGCGTCGCCACCACAAGGCGGCTTGGAGAAACAAACGGCGGAGACGCGCGGCGAGACCAGGCCCTGGGTCAACGCCGTCAAAAAACGGACGCCAGGTGAACGGTTCGGGCGGGGCTGCTTCCTCCTCTTCCCTTCTCACTCCTCTCCCAAAGGCGCGGAGCGTTGAGCGAGATCAAATAGCAGCACTCAGGGCCCAAAAGGAGATGCTGCTAAAGCGAATTCGAATTGGAATCCAAAATCAACCAGTCTCCTTCTCCCACCGCCCCTCACGCGGCTGAGGTAATGGAAAGTGAGCTCGTGGCGCCGAAAGCGGCAACAAGCGCGAAGGCTGCATTCGAGGCCCGTTTTGAGGTCCCATTCCGGGAAATAAATGCTCGATTCACCGCCTTGGCAAACCAAATCTCACTGATGGTCAACGCCATCTCGAAATTGCAAGAGACAATCTCCACGATGATTGCCCAACAAACTGCGCATTCCTTGCGCACCTCGTGCAGGACCCGCGGTTCCTATAAGGACGTATCTGGCCGCCCTGTCAAAGTTTCTAGACGCCTCACAGAGGCAGATGATGAAGACAGCTGCTCGCTCTCTGGTATAGAGGGCACCCCCCTCACCGCGAGGTGCTGGCTCCGGAGCAGCGTCGCTACAATCCCGCCTCAACCTAACTGACCATGGCGAGCAGCGCTAAGATCAGGCGCTCCCGAAGAACCAATTCGACCACCCTGTTCAAATTGTACAGCGGAACTGTCGAGGCTCCCGCTCCCGCACAAAGCGGGCGAATATCCGACTTTTCCTTTCAACTCTCGACTCGCTTCCGGCGGTGGTTGCCCTCCAGGAGCCAGGGAGCGGCGCCACCCTTACAAACTCCATCACCTTCCAACAGGACCCATGTTCCTGCGTATGTGTGCATAAAAATTATACAGCTAATTTAGTCGACTTGGAACTTTAAACTCAATATTCGTATGTGATGGTGACACTTCTTCGGTTCAAGAAACATGATGTACCCTCCAGATACTCAACGTCTAGTGTTCTCCCCGACTAAAAAATGTGACGTTCGCAGCACTCTTTCGCCGCGCTCTAAAGGCTGCGGGGAGGGAGCCCCTGGTGATTGCGGGCGATTTCAACGCCCACAGTAATCTCTGGGGGTACGTGCGTGAAGAGAAGCGGCGACGCAAGCTAGCGGAACTTGCGTCCACGCTGGGCCTGACTCTCCACACCGACCCTGCATATCCAACGCGGGTGGATAACTCCGTGACCAGGGATATGTGTCCAGATCTTACCTTTACCAAAAACATTACACACGCAGAATGGGCCAACACCGAGGAAACCCTCGGTAGTGACCACTGCCTTATCAATACCACCGTAAGGACTAAACCATTGGCAGTGCCCCGCGCACAAGCCTGGCTCCCCGACTGGAATAAGTTCCTTCAAGGTTACATATTCGGCCTCTATTCACGAACAAGGATACCACGCGTGGGCACAAGGATTGGTTACACACCTTCGTTTGGTGGAAACTAAAATTCAACTCTTGGAGGCAACGCCGGAGGTGGACAACCACCTTCTGCATATCTGGGAGGCGCGGCACAGTCTCCCCCGCAGATGACGCCGCCAAAAACATAATAGAAAGCTTAAAATTTGTATGGCAGAGCTCACCCAGCGAGTGGCAGAGAACGCGGCCCAACTCGCCGACTCGAACTGGGTGGACCGCTGTAACACGGCGGCCAGACAAATGTCTAGCCGGAGCACGTGGCGCCTCTTCCGCGCCCTAATTGACCCGATTCAAACCTGCGCTGAGACACAAAAACATCTTCAACGAGCTGTTCATAGCTTCGATGAAGCTACCTCAGAATCAGCGTGCAAACTACGCGACCCGTACCTTTGCACTCAGTAGGACCCCCGAGGGCCTGCGTACTCGTATGCAGGTTCGGCGAACGCGGAGCTGGATCAGCTGTTCCAGCCGCATGACCTGAAAGCGGCCCTAGCTAAATTGGAACGAGGAACGGCACCGGCCGGGACAAGATAACTGTGAAACTGCTTGCCAATCTTCCGGACCCTGCCTATGAGACCCTCTTCGCTTTCATCAACTCGATCAGGCTTGGTGAGGCACCCCTCCCAATCGAATAGAAGACCGCCCTGGGTAACTTTCATTCCGAAAGCCGGCAAAGCCATACAACCTCCGCCCCATCTCCCTCACGTCTTGTGCGGGAATGCTGATGGAGACCATGGTGCTGGGCAGGCTGTCTCGGCTTCTGGAAAACCAAAATGCATTCGCAGACACCATGTTCGGCTTCCGGCCGCATCCGTCCGCACAGGAGTTTCTGCTTCAACTCGACCGAGAAATTCTCAACCCTGTCGAATACCCCCTCAACAATAAGGCAATACTCGCCCTAGACTTGAAGGGGGCGTTCGACAACATCACACAGGAAAATATTCTGCAACATATCTCCCAGACAGACTGTGGACATAACACCTTTCGGTATATCAAACAATTTTTCTCGGATTGTCAGTCTTTCATCCGAATACAAGACGAAGGACACGGCCCCTATAAACTGGGAACCAGAGGAACCCCACAAGGCGCGGTCCTTTTGCCGTTACTTTTCAATCTAGCTATGATGAAACTTCCGGCTCAGGTGGCGAAGGTCGAAGGCGTCCAGAATGCGCTGTACACCGACGACATTACGATCTGGGCCAACTACGGATCGGTTGGAGAGATTGAGGCCAACCTGCAGCAAGCGGCGGAAACTGTGGATGCCTACGCCTGCCACTGCGGCCTTCAATGCTCCCTGTCCACTTCCGCATTTCTGAACATTCGCCCGTCGCCTAAGTGCACCACCACAATGGAACTCTTCCGGGCCAGCGGCCCGATCCCCGAACACGATGAGATTAGAGTACTTGGCCTCTTTATCCACAAGCATCGACGGGTAGATACAACAATAGCCAAATTGCGTAAGGTGGGGGACCAGGTGGGCCGAATTGTCCGCAGGGTTTCCAACCAACGCGGGGGATTACGGTGCAAAGACGCCTTGCGGCTGGTGCATGCATTCGTGATCAGTCAAGTCCTCTACTCGACTCCTTGCCTCCACCTGCGCAAGTTTGAGGAGAACGCCGTCGAAGTGATTCTCAGAAAGATGTACAAGCGTGTCTCGACCTCCCGATAAACATGTCACACCAGCGCCTCATGGGCCTGGGGACGGTAAACACTTTCGCGGAGCTCTGGGAGGCGCACTTAACTAACTAACAATATACAACACTTTCAAAGACGTCTTCGGGACGCCGCCTATTACCCCGACTACACATCCACCACACAACACTAACGGAAGAGCGAGTACGCATCCCCGAAGTCTGGAGATACGCCCTGCACGTGCGCCCTCTTCCGGCCAACGTGACACGTGACGACCACAGTGGCAGGCGCCTGGCGGAGGCGGAGGCACTGGCCCGCCACTATGGGAAAAAACACGAAATCTTTTACGTGGACGCCTCCGGCCCTCACCATGGGGGGTGGTACACTGCCGCAGTCGTCCACCAAAATGTCGCCGTGAATGGCCTAACATTCAGAGCTCAACACATAACACATGCGGAGAAAGTCGCTATCGCGCTAGCAGCCGCAGACCAGGAGTCGCGAGTCATCATCAGCGACTCAAGAGGGGCCTGCAGAAACATTGAACAGGGGTACATTCCTCGCTTTGCGTATCGCATCCTTCAAAATGGCGACTATCTCGGGGCCCCCGCGTCACGAACGATCGTATAGGCTCCTGCTCACATGGGCCTCGAAGGCAACGAAACAGCAGACGCCGCTGCCCGTGCGCTCACTCTCCCGGCAACATCTTCAGACCCTTCCGAAATGATCCCGAACAAAAACCGGCCCTCACGTTTCGAGAAATTACTCAATTATACCTATTCGGCCACACAATTTATCCTAAGCCCTGTAAGGGCCTTACAAAGGCAGCGGAATGCACCGTCTCTGTCTTTACTCCAAAACAATGCTGTGCCCGGCAGTTTTAAAACTCTTTGATCCTGCCTATACAGGAAAATGCCCCTACTGTGCGGAGAAGTCTTCGGACATCTTCCACATGGTGTGGGCATGCCAATAAACTCCGAATCTTGCCCCAAAAACCCAACCTCACCCGGGAGTACTGGGAGGCAGCCGTGCTCGGCTGCTCCGACTTGGTGAGCCAGAAGGCCCTGGTCGACCGAGCCCGAGCCGCGGCGATCGCCAATGGGCTTCTCCAATGAGAAACCCACTTAGTGATTCTGAGAGGCGGCGCCTTCCGGGCCACCTCAAACATCTTCCCTGTATATATCCGCAATAAAGTTTTTCAGACAGACAGACAAGTTCGAATCCTGGTGGTGCCAGTTACTTCATATATTCGTTCGCGGATCTTTCCGTTGACACCAACGTTGCGACCTAACCGTTTGGGGGTGAAGGTAAAAAGCTTTGTTTGAAAACGTGAATGAGATGGGAGAGGGAAATAGATGCTGCATAGGTTTGGAACTTTGTTATAACAGGTTGCAGAGTCAAGAATGCTGGTGTGGTAAAATCATCTGTCTATGGTCACTGCAAGTTAAAACAGTAGCAGCATTTATGGTATTTGTCTACCGAAGTAACATAGCTACCTTCGACAGCTAACCACCCCGATTTGGTTTCTTCCGGAAGCTCCCTAGCCAGATTAGAAATGCAGCTGTTTTTAAGTGGTTGGAGGCGGCTCCGAATATTTATAAAACAAGTGGTTTTATCTACAGCAGCATATTTGTACTGCGTATTCTCTGCGTTTTCGAAATAAGTCAAAGCTTAAATAAAGCCTTAATCATGTACTGTATCCAAGGTGTTTTTCAATGTTTGAATTTTAGTTACTGGCGTTGTTTTATAGTCAAACGTTATGGCCACTAGATTGTGGAGAAGTGTAAAATTACCTGATGTGCTGATTTCTACAACACACGGGTTCCTTTTTAAAGGCACCTAACTCGCATGCTAGCTCGTTATGAGGTGTATGAGGTGCACGTGAGTGGGCCTGGCGAAGTGAGCAAAACAGCAATGCTGGCCATGTATGTTCCCTTTGCTATCCAGGCAATCCTGCTTGGTAGCGTTTTCTTCGAGCCCGTCTGTCATCAGAAGCCCATATTCCTGCCCTGCCCTGCCTCGTCACAGCCTACCGCACCACCGCCCATGCCTGAACCAAGGCACGTGCTGTATAGTCTCCTCCCCGTCGACTGCTCCATGGCGCTCCTGCCTATGACGTCAGCCTCAGCGCGGACTATAAAGTCTGGCCTTCAACACTTTCACTTCAGTGGGCGTAGCGAAGTTAGCAAAACAGCGATGCGGGCCATGTCTGTTCCCTTTGCTATCCAGGCAATCCTGCTTGGTAGCGTTTTCTTCGAGCTCGTCTCTCATCAGAAGCCCATATTCCTGCCCTGGCCTGCCTCGTCACAGCCTACCGCACCACCGCGCCTGCCTGAACCAAGGCACGTGCTGTATAGTCTCCTGCCTGTCGACTGCTCCATGGCGCTCCTGCCTGTGACGTCAGCCTCAGCCCGGACTATAAAGCCTGGCCTTCAACGCTTTCACTTCAGTGGGCATGGCGAAGTGAGCAAAACAGCAATGCTGACCATATCTGTTCCCTTTGCTATCCAGGTTAGTAGCAAACACAGCTGCGTGCGTTCAAGCAATAGGTTTTTGATTGATGTGCCATGCCCACAAAAGTGCATCTGTATTGTGTATGATTGTTTTCATGCTTGCAAACGTATGCTTTGTGGAGATGTAGAACTGAATCCCGGTCCTCAAATAGAAGAGATTTTCGCTGAAATATTGGCGCAACAAGCTGAAATTTTGAAAAGCATAGTCGATTTGAAAAGTGAACAGGCTGTCCAAAAATCCTCTCTTGTGGTTATCACTGAAAAAATTTCTGTGGTACAAAAACTTGTCACCGGAACAAAAGACTCAACAAGCAAGATCGATCAGTTTGATTCAAGCTTAAAAGAACTAAAGACTTCCGTAGTGGGAACATCAAAAAATATCGTTGACATAGAAGACCGTAGCCGCCGTTCAAGCTTAGTCATATATGGTCTTGTAGAAAAAGTGAATGAAACGGAAGATCATCTAAAAAATGGGGTCGTTAAAGTAGTAGTAGTAGTAGTAGAAACTTTATTTGAGCTCGATACGACGGTGTATTCAGACGCCGGACAGGGCGGTTCCCTTGTCTCGGGACCCGTATGCAGCCAGCAACTCCTGGCCCCTGGCCGCCAGTGCAAGCTGGGTTGGTAGGGCGGGGCTGGACCGCAAGGTCTCCCATCGCTCGTGGAGTGGGGTTGGAGGGGAAGGCGGGGAGGGAGGTATGGGTGTCTTAAGTTTAGTGCACTCTGCGATAATGTGTGCAAGAGTGCCAACGTTCTCTGCGCAGAATAGCCATTTGTCCTCCTCTCGTTCTGGATAGAATTTGTGTAGTAGGACGGGGTGCGCAAGCGACGCCGCCTGAATTCGCCTGATTATCGTTTGCTGGTCCCTAGTCAGGGCGCGATGCGGCTCAGGCAGGGTACACCGCTGTTCTCTGTACTCGTGGGTTATCTCTTTGTATGTGAGTATCGGGGTTGGGGTGCCGGTGTCCTGCCCTGCCCGGGGGGTCATTGCTCGGGCGTGGTAGTCGGCGATAACGTTGCCGGCCACCTTTGTATGGGCAGGCACCAACGTGAGGTCTATGGCTCGCCCTGGTGCCCTTCTCTTGGATATAATTGCGGCTGCCTTTGAGGCGATCACCCCTTTCCTGAAGCCGCAGTACGCTTTTTTCGAGTCGGTAACCACTACCTCGACGTCCGGTTGGACGAGCGCCAGGGCTATGCCCACCTCCTCGGCCGTCGTTGTGTCCTTTGTCTTCACCACAGCGCTGGTAACCAGCCTTTCTTCGTCGGTGACCACCACCGCAGCGCGGTTGCTTCCTTTCGCAAGTTAGGCATCCACATAGAGCACTCCGGTGCCTTGACGTAATCGCTGGGACATCGCCTTGGCACGAGCTTGTCTCCTTCCGTCATCCTTTCCCGGGGCCATGTTCCGGGGTAGGGGCTTGGTGTTTAGAGACCTCTCCCACTCTGTTGGTATGGGCACCTTTATCGTGGCTTGTTCCTTGCGCCAGCCTACCTTGTCCAGCATCACGCGGTCGTGGATTGTTTGGCTCAGGTGGAGACGCTGGCTGGACAGTTGGGCCTCGCTGAGTTGGTCAACCGGGTTGTGCATGCCCATGGCCTGTAAGCGCTGGGTCGACGAGTATATTGGTATACCTAGGGCTTGTTTGGTGGCCTTTCGGATGATGGTGTCGAGTGTAGACTTCTGGGTCTTATTGAGGTTAAGATATGTGGCAGAGTATGTTATTCTGGATATAATGAACGCTTGCACCAGCCGTAGAGCGTAGTCTTCTTTCAGGCCCCTATTCCTGGTGGATACCCTTCGCAGCATTGCGAGGATCTTCTCCGCGCTGTTCTTGATTTTATCGACGGCAGCGTGTGCCTTTCCGTTTTGCTGTAGAATCAGACCGAGGATACGACATTTGTCCGTCGGTTTGATATCGGCGTCTTCGATTGGATGGAGTTGTCTGGTGGGGGCGTTTTGCGGGGTTTGCCGGGTGGGACCACGAGGAGCTCCGACTTTTGCGGTGCGCAGCTAAGTCCGTAGGTTTTGCGTACTTGTGTACAGTCAGCGCTGCCGCCTGGAGGGTCTCCTCTATCCAGCCGTCGGAACCCGCTCGCTCCGTCCATATTGTATTGTCATCCGTATAAAAAGCGTGCCCGATCCCCTCTATTTGGTCTAAGAGGCGTGGCAGGGGTAAGAAAGGCAAATAAAGAGAATTGGTGACAGGACAGTCCCTTAAAGGAGCACTGACACGAAAATTTCATGTTACACTTTTATTGCTTTTATCGATGCTTAATGGTCTGGCGAACCTGAAACAGCACTTCAAATACTTCAGCGCGCGATAGTTAATTACATTGAACGGCCTGAAAATCGTTTGTTTCAAATTCCCGCGCTTTCATCCCGAACGGCGCATATGACAGAGTCCCGGTTTGACCTCACCGCTTTGTGCGGACGTCACCGGCGTCCGCTTGAGAGGGTGTTGCGCCCGCTCGCCGCTCGTGGGGCCGCGCGCGTGAAATGACGTCACGAGTTTTTGACCAGCGCTGTCGCGTCACTTCTTTTTCCTCTCCTGGAGTGATGCCACGCTGATGTCCATTTGCTGAGTGCCGCTCCGCGCGCTGCTCCGTCGGCGCGATAAATGAGATCCAATTGAACTATGTTCTTCGCGTCGCAGGCCGCTCATATTTCAGCCAGGGTATTCTGTTGAGTGAAGGAAGCGAACTGTGCAATAATATTAACGCCGAAAATTGGTGTCAGTGCTCCTTTAAGGGGTGTGACGTTCACCAAGCTCAATAGGTTCCGACTTCTCATTGCCCACCGGTATTTGTGCCATTCGAGAGGCCAGGAAGTTCTTGATGTATCCGAATGTGCGGGCGCCGCACTTCGTTCCGTTGAGGTTTGTGAGAATGCTTGCATGCGTGACAATATTTAACGCGCCCTTCAAGTCGAGGGCCCGGATCGCCCGGCCTTCTTGACGACGAGCTCCTGGAGCTGAAGCATTACATCTTGGTTGGAAAGATGCTTCCTGAAACCGAACATAGTCCTTGCCATTTGATTTGTGTCCTCCAGGTGTGTTTGGAGTCGACGGAGCACCATTCTCTCCATGACCTTGCCAACGCATGACGTTAGAGAGATTGGTCTCATGTTTTCAATGGCTGGAGCTTTTCCGGGTTTAGGTATGAAGCGAACTTCTGCTTCTCTCCATTCCGCAGGAAGCTGCGAGCTCTCCCTAGCTGCGTTGATGTGCTCAAGGAGAGTCTGCGCCGCTTTGTCACTCATGTTTGTAAGTAGCCTATACGTGATGGCGTCCTTCCCTGGGACACTCCTTTTGTTACTCTCGTCGATTGCAGACCAGAGTTCCGAGAGCGAGAAAGGCCTGTCGAGCTCTTCATTGTTCAGACCCGTGTATTCTTGCGGGGTTGGATGTTTTCCTTGTTCTGTTTGTAGGTAGCGTTCTTCGAGGGCCTTGATCAGCTTGTCACCATCGCCGTTGTATGTGTTTAGCACTTTCGTCAGTGCGCGGTTGCTTGCTGTTTTGCTGCCTGTAGGGTCCATAAGATGGCGTTGCAGCTTCCATGTCTTCCCCACCGACAGCTGACCTTGTAGGCCGTCGCAGATCTTTAGCCAATTCTCCCTGCTGAGTTTGGCCACGTAGTCGGATATTTTTGTGTTCAGTTGGGCTATGCGCTGGGCTATTTTTATGTTTCGCCTCTGCCGTTTCCAGCGTTTGGTTAGTGAGTGTCGGGCCGCCCACATGTTGGCGAGTCTGCTGTCGACGAATGGCACTTGTGTCGTTGTAATGATTGTTTGTGTGAACTGGTCTAATGTCCGTTTCTGCTTCTCGGCCCACTCCTTGTACGTCTGGCCGGTCGACGCTGTTTCCTCTGTGTGTTCTTCTTCGTTTTGAGTATGCTTGCGCATCTTATCCCAGTCTGTGATGTGGGCTGTGCCCAGCTTGGCTCGGTAGTTGGGACTGTAATTGTAATCGTGATTGTAACAATGCTGTGATCGGAGCCCAGATCCTCATCTTCGCACTTCCAGGTAACGTCGAGTGATCCGCTGAGCCACGACAGGTCCGGTGTTGTGTCCCTAGATACGCTGTTTCCTCTGCGTGTTGGTACCCCAGGTTCGTTCAGTAATGTTATATCTTGGTCGTCTATTGTCTTGACTAGAGCTTTTCCTTTCTTTGATTGAAACTTGTACCCCCACAGCGTGTGCGGTGCATTCAAGGCCCCGACGATCAGGAGTGGTCTGGTCCCCGCAAGCTTCCCCGCATCCAGCACGACGCGGTCAAAATCGTATTGTTTTTGCGACGGTCTGCAGTACACGCTCATAATGAATATGTTACTTTTACTTCTGATTTCCCTTGCATGTATTTGAACGAGCGTATGTTCGCATCCCGCTTGCGCTGTAAGGTGTTGGGTGGCTGCTATATGGTTCTCTACGAGAATCGCCGTTTCCATTTTAGTGGGGTCGGTATATGTGACATACTCCGGGATCCTCGGAACCCCTCTTGTCTTCTTCAAGTTGAGGATGGCTGGTCGAATTTCTACCGTGTTCATGTATAGCGCGAGTTCCATGTCCTTGTAACGGATGCCCCTGCAATTCCACTGGAAAATCGTTGTGGGCTCTCTGCTTCCCTTCCGCTTACTGCTCCTGATGTTTGTGTTCGCTGTCATGTTTGTTGAGGGCCTCGAGACTTCCGTGTCGTTTGGCTATAGCCTCTGTAAGTCTTTCCAGGCGATCCCGTAACGCACACATGCGTGTAAGCTCCCCTCCCACCAGGACGCCGACGGAGCAAAAGCGCCCGTTCTTCGCCAGCTCGCAGTCAATTGCTGTTAAGAATTCGTGTTTCCGGATTAGAATTGCGCTTCCACCTGTTGAGTGGATGTGAGGGTGTAAAAACACCAAAACTGGTGAGCGAAAAATCGCACAAAATTTTGAGCATCCTCTCGAGAGGCAATTTTGGTTTCCTGTAAAAAGGCCACATCTATTTTTTTTCATTCAGGCACGATGTACCTCGTCAGTCGAATATCCAACAAATAGGGCGGTCCTCAACAAGCCTCATGCCAAGTGCTAGCAAGAGCAGTGGCCGATGGCCGCATTACTTATGGGTTCCCTATTTACAACCTCAGTCCTCGACATCTGCAGGACCTAGAAATCCTCAACAGATCCTTGATTCGCACTATTGCAGGTCTCCCACGCCACACTGGGATTGACCTTCTTGAACAGGCCATACCTCTTCCTCCGCTTCAAACATTATATGACGAAACGGTCTCACGTTTTCGGAAACATCCAGAATGCTCTCCGCAAGGGAGAGCAGTTGCGAAATGGGACGGGCTAAATAGCGTCTTCGATCCAGAGCCCTTCTCCGGAGGCATTCCTCCATGGGAACGTCCTCCTGTAGGGGTAATGAGACAACGCCCCCGTCTACGTGTAAATCGTAACGGCAGGGAACTTCTGGTTAAAAAGATATGCCAAGACAAGGCAGGAGACGAATTAGACATCTACACTGACGCAGCCGTCTATGAAAGCGCAACGGCCATCGCCTGGAGATGCTCCGATGTGCCTCTGCTTAGCGGGTCACGACAAATTACCAATGTCTACGGTCTTGTTGAAGAAGCTGAACTCTTCGGCATCCTCAGAGCTTTACAACACCTACAAAATCGTGTTTCTAATCTGCCGTCTCAAAAATATCGCATTATCACCGACTCACATGTTGCACTTCGGGAACTAAACCATCCCTTTTCATTAAATTCAACGGCCACTACAATACTTCGAACTATTCAAGAGTTACGCTGCGAAAATGTTCAAATCCGCATGGTCTGGACCCCGGCTCACACCTTAGGAACCACAGGTAACCATATGGCACACAATGCTGCCCGGGAGTGTATCTTCAACCCTCCCATGGCTACCTGTTCGGTCCCACCACATACAGAGTCTGCTCCTCCACAACCGGATGCATCCCTTCCTATTTGGCCCCAGTAATACAGACAGTACAAGGTGATGAGTAGGAAACGGCTGTTTGATGCATCGCCACCAGGATTCATTTCTAGTCTCAATTGCCCGAATAGGCAAGGAGAAATCTTTGCTAATAAGGTCTACGCGAACTCTGCCTATACTCCGGATATCATCCGTAAATGGACTCATCCACATAGGGACTCTCCCTCAAAATGTCCATTTTGTGAATCACACACTAACTCTAACCTTTTTCACTTAATATGGATATGCCCTCACTTTGTTTGGGGTCGAGAACAGCTCCTCGCCTCCCATGCCCTCCCAAAGGATGTGCAAGAACACTTACTAAGAGTTCGGAGTGACACCACCCTACTTGAAGGAATTGTGCGGTTTTCACTACACAGTGGTCTCTATAAGGTTGTCTGATACGTGAACGACGATCCCTTCTTCTGCGTGCCCTTTGGAAGAACTTTTGTCCAGTTTGTACACATTCACAGTAGTGCCCTTCAGTGTGTTTTTTTCTCTTACGAACTCAATAGTCTACGTGAACGCCGGTCCCTTCTTCGGTGCACCCTTTGGAAGATCAGCAACTTGTTGCCCAGTTTCTGCAGATTCACAGTACTGCCCTTCAATGTGTTTTTTTTACTCAAGAGCGCTACACAAGAACTGAATACTATCACCTTTCGATAATATGTAAGCCCTCACCCCACCCCCACCCCTTATTCCCTTTTCCCCGCCAGGGCTTCTTGCCTCTTTCTCATTAAAGCCTATCAACAAATCAATTCATTCAGGAGGTCAACTAGCCAATGTTTCCTTTCCTGCGAGGTTAGACTTGCCACATTTAAAGTGGCAAGCGTGACTGCGTTCTGCTGTGAAGCCATGGTGTGAAAAGCGCTTGCCGGTCAGGATGTGAAGTCCGTCCGTTAGTCGAGCTTCCCCCGGCGGTCGTTGGCCCGGTATCTCCCTGGCTCGGTTTGTTGGTGACTGCACAGCCGTGTTTCCCGCGTGCCTTCCGCCGCGTCTCAACTCTCGTGATGTTATCGGGTTTGGGCGGTGCTGCGGCGGCCTTTGTCGGGGGCTCGTCGTCCGCTTCGTCACTGCTGGTCCCTCCTGGCTGGTCGTTCGGGAGGGCCGCCTCCTCTCCCTCAACGTCGGCGGGTTTCGTCTCTCCACTCCGCTGCTCGTCGTCCGCCGCGGGCTTGGCGTTGGTCAGGGAAGCCTCGCCACCCCGCTCCACGACCGTTTCCTTGATTCACGGGGTGCGCCGCTCTCGTGGGCCCCGTAGCTGACCATTTCTCTACTCGCGCCCGGCATCGCTGTCGTCTCCTCCTTCTCCTTGCAAGGCTTTTGGGAAGGGGCCGCTTGCTTCCTGGTGTTAGGGCGGCCTCGTTGTGTTTCCTTCTGCCTACCGGTCGCCTCGGTGGGAAGGGGGCGAACGTCGTCGACGCTGCTGGCATTCTCCTCCGTCCCTTTTGTTCCCATCATCCTGTCGGCGGTAATCCCGGCTGCGAAGGGTGGGGGGAGGTGTGTCTCGTTTCCGTTCCCTCTCGCGGCGGGCGCGTTGGGCCCTGGAGCTGACTTAAGGTCGGAGGCCAGGCGTCTCGTTGTCTTCGCTCTTCTCTTCTCTCTTCCCCTCTGCCTCGTGTAGCTGGCCTGCTTCTTGCGCCGGAACGTCGCTGTTGTCTGGAGGTGAAGGCACATGCGGGGATGCCTGGAGAGGGGGTGGTGGGTGAGCGGCTGCCTCAGGTCCCTCGGTGCTCATCATCGCCGCCATGTCATCGCCGTCCATGTATTCCTCGAGATTCCTCGCGGGCGTTCTCTGCTTCGCTCTGGACGCGTACGACTGCATGCAGTTAGTCTCGTCATGCCCGTAAGCGCGGCACGCGCGGCACCATGGAGTTGAGCAGTTTTTCCGATAGTGTCCGGTGTGGTACCAACGGAGGCAGAGCTACGGCCGTCCGGGCACCTCGATTAGAATGGGGTAACCGTTGAGAGTCGCCTGATGGGGGATCGCCTCCAGAGATGTCGGGGTTGAGAGAATCACGTGGAAGATCCTCGTGGTGCCGGTCATGTGCGTGAGGCCGGATTTTTGCCAGCCCTCACGAACCACTCTTTGAACTCGGCCAAAACGTTCGAACTGTGGGATGAGCAGCTCGTCTGGGACTTTTGGCGGTACCCAGTGCGCCCTTACCGCGATTTCTCGGCGGTTAGGGTTGATCTCAAGGCACCGCCTACCTTTCACTGTGATCTCCGTGCGTGCTGCCAGCTCCTCCATGTCCGCTTCAGATGTGACTGTCAACATCCATAGGTGATTAAACAGAAAGGGACCGAGGCATTCGATCTTCTGTGGGTCCGTGATGTCACCAAGTGTGGACGCGAAATGTTCCACTCTGAAAGGCCGTGCAGACGGGTCTCCGTGCAGAAACAGGGAGTTTTTGGACATCTTTCTTTTCTTCTCTTTTTGTGTGTCCGTACTGGCGAAGCGATTGGCCTCGGTGCCACCAACTGCCGGGCACTGCCCTTCAAGCCTTCTGTGGCTTCGGCAGGCCCGCAAATGTACCTTGTATATTGCAATAAACATATATTATTATTATTATATCTTTACGGTGGGAAGTGGCGGCAGTAGGGTTCGGTAGGCAGCCGAGGCGGACGGTGCCGGCGGGTCCCGGGGAAACCGCTCCGACGCGAGGGCGTCGCTTACTCGTGGGGAGCTTTCTCTCGACATGACCGTCCCCGTCGGGGGCTGAGAGGCGAGTCTTATGTGGTCGTTAAAGAACTATTTGGCAAAAAGCTTGGCGTAGAGTGCAAGTCGATTGGGCGAATACAGACTTGGAAGGAAAACTGGCAATCCTCCCATAATTCTGTACCTACAGAATTACAACGAAAAACAGGAAATACTAACGAACGCAAAGAAGCTTAAAGCACTGAAGTTTTTATCCAGAATGATTAATCCAGCTGCAGGCTCCGCAGGCGTAAACTGCTGTGGGACAGTGCTAAAATTGATAAGGCAAACGGCAAGAAGCCCATCTTTTGCACGATAAGCTCCGTATCGATGACGACAGGTTCATGTGGGATGACAGCCCCAATTGCCGCGTAAAAGTTCCAACCATTACCCGTCTGAGTTTATCACCGGCACTTGAGCCCCCGGAAAATGCCTCACAAATCCCTCCTCCACGTAATAAAACCTTGCGTCTTCTTAATGTCGACGCGCGAAGCATTGTCAACGAAGTCGTTAAACTAAAGAGCACATTGTTAGCATACTCTACTCACATCACGGTCTTGACAGAAACCTGGCTACACGAAGGTGTCAGTGATGCTGAAATTGTTCATCGCAACTTTAAAGTGTATAGAAGGGACAGACCTTCGCATGGCGGAGGTGTCGCCGGTATTTTCAGCACTCATGTGATGGTTACGCCATTGAAACAAATGGACCACCATGAAAGTTTATGTTTGAAACTAAACCTGTTTGGAAATCCTATTATTTTAGTAGCGGCCTACCGCTCTCCGATTTCAGATGACGATTTTTGCCCAAAATTCATGATTTCTGTGTAGAATATTCTGGAAGCCGCCTAATACTAACAGGGGATTTTAATTTACCTAATATTAATTGGTGCAAACTAATCTCTTCATCCTGCAGTGATCAGGTTGTTTTTGATTTAATGCTGGCATGCGGCCTTGAACAGGCTGTGAATGTGCAGACAAGAGTGCAGGATCACACATCGTCGATATTAGATCTCGTGTTTCATAGCAAATGCCTTTCTGACGTACATGTATCGGTTGATGATGGCCTATCTGATCACAAATTGGTTCTCTTTACATGCCGTCTTGGTAATCAATCTGACAGTATGCACGGGAAACAAAAAGTGTTTAAAATTTTTTTATAGCCCATGACGAGACAATTCTAGATTACCTTGATGTAGCCTTCGATCGCTTTTCTGGTGATGATGTAAAATAACTTTGGAATATCTTCTTGTCACTCTGTGGCTATTGCCTCGACAATTTTATCCCTAGCAAAACTAAAAAGCAACATTCCAAAAATCCATGGATAACTAGAGAATTCATTCAAATTGCACGGAAAATGAAGCGTATGAGAAAGCGCAACTCAAAAGGATTGCCATTTCAGAATTTAAAGAGAACGCTTTCAGAAAAAACACGGTCCGGCAGAAACGTATTTTATTCTGTTAAATTCCCCGATTCGTTAAGAGTGATCCAGCCAAGTTGTGGCGCCACATAATAGTTAATCAACAGAAAACTGTAGATTGCATTGGGCTTGGCGATCAAAATATTCGATATGAGAAACAAATGGCCACAGAGTTTAACCGTTACTTGCACTCTGTTTTTTCCAATCCATGTTTATTAAATAGTGCCATTGGTAGTAATTCTGCAGAAATTGATCCTGACTTCATAACAGTTGAAGGTGTCTTTTCCATGCTTCTGAACCTTAAACCAAAATCTTCTTTTGGTCCGGACAACCTGCCAAGTGCTTTTTTACGTCGTTACGCCGAGTCGCTTTCCCATTTCCTTGTAGTAATCTTTCGCTTATCGTTATCCCAAGGCATTGTTCCCTACGACTGGCGCATTGCTGGAGTAATTCCCTTACTTAAAAGAGGAAATACTTTTTTGTCTAACTACAGACCAATATCCCGAACTAGCACTTGTTGTAAATTTCTAGAGCACGTAATTTCTAACTATATGATTACTTTTCTAGACGAGCGCAACGTACTATCACCAACACAGCACGGTTTTCGTAAAGGTCTATCCACTACAACCCAATTAGTTTCCTGTATACATTCTTTCTCCTCAGTCCTAGATTAATCCGGTCAAACTGACATTATCTTCCTTGACTTCAGCAAGGCATTTGATAAAATACCTCACTCCCAAATAATTCACGAACTTAACTTGCTTGGTTTTCCCTCGACCATTGTTAAATGGGTAACATCCTATCTATCTTCTCGCACACAGTTTGTTGACATAAATGGTACCTACTCCAATCCTCTTCCTGTTAACTCCGGAGTTCCCCAGGGTAGCGTCCTGGGACCACTGCTGTTTTTAATCTACATCAATGATACTACATCCTGCGCCAAACATGGTGTTGAAATGCGGCTGTTTGCCTTTTGTTCCGTTTAGTCAAATCCACACATGACGAAGTGTTATTGAGCCAAAATAGTGACGCATTTATTAACTGGTGTGAGTGCTGGGACATACACAAACCCCGAGAAAACTGTATCTATGCGCATTACTAGCACAAAACAACCACTAATTTACTCGTGCAGTATAAAAGGAACTCCAATTTTACTTACACAAAGTTATAAATATCTTGGCGTCACAATCACCAATAATTTAACTTGATCCTGCCACATTGAAAAGATTTGCTCATCTGCCCGTAGAAAATTAGGGTTACTAAGGCACACCCTTAGAAGCTCCCCCGCTAAAACTAAACTCCTCGCATTTAACCCAATAGTCCGGCCTTGTTTAGAGTACGCGTCTGAAGTCTGGGATCCACACACTAAAAAAGATATTAACAATCTTGATAGAGTCCAAAGATTAGCTTAGAGCCACTAGATGAAGTTTCCAGAGTATCGGCACTCTTTTCTTTTATTGTTTTTTAACGCCGACAGCGGCCATTGGTCGACCCGCATCACGTGACATTTGTTTGCCCCGCGACAGTCATGGGCGCTGACATTTTGGTGCCACCGTGTTGCCGCGTGTGCGCGTTCTTGGATAAATTGTGATTTTCGGGCTGCATTCCGACTGTGCGATGCGTAGGGAGTGCGTTTTAAATGCAGAGCATTTCTTGAACTCACATGTAGCGTCCACCGTTCGTCCGCAACAGCTCAGCGCGCAGGTGCGCCCTCTCCCCCACTCCTCCTCTCCCGCATCAGGCTACCCTCCTCGCTCTCAACAACAGGTCCGCACCCCTCCCCCTACACTATATAAAAAAATAATAGTTATCGGCGCCTGGTTTCGATCCCACGACCCTTTGGGCGGAACGCGAGGTACATGGTGCTCTTCCCACTGCGCCACAAAAGCGACACAGAATCAAAGGGTACGAACGCGCCTTATATCCTTGACTCATTCAAACTACGTCAAGAAGCTGCTGATACACGGCAGCAGTTGCATCGATCTCGTCTTCACCAGTTGCTGCAACGCACGACCACTGCTTAAAGACCCCTTAACAGTACACGTTAGCGACCACGAAGCCGTCGTTCTCAGCGTCCAATACAACGACAACAGCAACAAATAAATAAATAACGACTTACAACAACCTACTCCTTGCCTTCACTTCTTGCGTCACAAAAAAAAAAATTGGGCCCATCTCTCCACGAGGTGGGACTCGAGTCGCAAAATCCCGAAAGTAATAACTAATATATGAAAGAAATAATAATAATTAATAGTAATAAGCAATAATAGTTAACACATTCACTACCACCCCACCACCCCCCCCCAAACACTAACGTTAACGCAATACACCCACCCCCTACGCGACGCATTTACTCGAGTCCCCCCTAGTGGGGAGATGGGCCCAATTTTTTTATGCCCAAGACATAGTAGTGATGCCGTGCTGCTCGGTACTTGGCTGTTTGAACCGGCCGGAAGGTGGGAAACGCATGCTGCGATTCCCGCTGGGGAAGAATGACACTGCGCGGCTCGACGCTTGGCTGAAAATAGTCAATCGCGAGGATTTCAATCCCACACCATACTCAAAGATCTGCGAGGTAAGTTCTTTTCAGCCACGAGTGTAACGTATACAGCTAGGAAGACTTACTTTGGAAATATATTGCTGTTTTATAAATCGAGCGGTTAGGCCTGCGACACCAACTTGTCTCGTGAGCTTTACGATACTGGTTGCCTTACTTAGCGCCACTAGATGAAGAAGCGTAGCTAATTTCGTGGCTCTAGCCTCACTCAGTCATAATTAAGACCTGAAGTTAAGTCTTCGCACTTTCGGGGGTTCTAAATGAAGCGGTAGTTGCCGTTAGTGGATAAGTGACCTGCCGTAGTCTGGTATGAGCTGTAGAAGGGGAAATCAAATATTTGTCGTTTTGTTTTCGTAGCGAAAGGGCAATGTTGAAGTGATGCGGTGACAGCCCGAAGCATAACAGATTCAGCTTGTCATTGCGTACAAGCACCAGAATTAAAGGCCATTGGCAAAGTGGCCCACAGGAAATGTAGTGATTGGACGTTTTCTGGCTTCGAGTCTTTGCAATAACAGCGAGAGTGTGTAGCATTAATGTTTAGTTCTCATTAGAGACAGAGGATCTTCAATTAAATTATCTTAGGCATTCTACTACTCCTAGCCCCCATTCGGGGCACTAAAATAAGATATGCTGCCTCTTGTTTTATTTGCTGGCAGTAAATGTGCCAGCAAATGACTTCAGATATTTTTGCCCGTGCCATCTGGTGCTAGTTCTCGCCTTATATGCTGTCTTTTATAAGGATCACTTTGAGGAAACTCAGTTTCAAACAAAGAAGGCAGACGGTCGGAAGCTTCTCAAATGGAACGCAGTGCCAACCATCCCAGCGAAGAAGGTCTACGGAAAGCCGGAGCACAGCCCCGGTATGTAGTTCACAGGTAATTTTTGCAAAGATGGAGCACTTATATGTGCCCAGATTGAGTATGTAGTTCACAGCTAATTTTGTTGAAAGATTGAGCACTTAGCCTTCGCGGGCATGAAATGTGGAATACGATTTTCCATCTGCTTCATGCACTTCAGATGCCAGAGAAAATCCACAGTGCACATCAGAGCAGCCAGTACCGGTGATCACGGTAGAAGTCCCAGGCCAGCCGGACGAAAGAGGTCAGCTTCTTTCTGCCGGGGACACGGAATGGCAGGAGACACTTGAGCGGACGGTGCTGTACGTGGACACGACAGGAGCTGAAGGTTCAGCTTCTTCCGAGCAGAGAGGTAAGTTTTTTCATCAGCCGAGTTCTCTCATTCAGTAGATGTCTACTCCAACAGGTATAAAAACCTCGTACCGAGTTTACAGCAACATGCCCGCTCGGACTTGCCAACTAGCGTGTCTAAAGGGCAGTTTCCAGGCTTTTAGTAACCCCCAGCCACGCAGAAAGCCTGCAACATTGGAGTGCCTTTCCCGGTGAATCTACGCCGCTACTTGGGGTCACTGCAGACGTAGTGACTTCTGGTCCTGCTCTAGACGACGTGGGTAAGTTCCAGTTTTAGATTGAAGATATGAAGCTGTGAGTGTTTCAATTTGTAACTGGAATTACTGCGGGAATACTCTTACAGGTGCCTGCTTTGTCAACTTGGACGACATTGCGATGGATACCTCAGCCACAACTGATGAATCTGGTGAGAAAAAAAATTGAACTTTTGGAGGGAACCTACAGAAAATGAGTTGACTGCGTATACATTTCTTAGATGTAGAGGTGTCGAGTCATCTCAGGATGTTTTTCTACTGTACATATCTTAACGTACAAACATAAATTTTTTAGTGCTGGCAGTGCAGTCTGGCGCATCCAAGCTGAGCGACAATCTAAACGAGTCCCTGGAGATCACCCAGACCCTTAACAAGGTATGAAACAGTACATGAATTGAATGTGAGTTGATAAGTGACACCCTTAGTTGCGGAAACTGAGATGCGTCGAGAAGGCGTGGCTACCTCGAATGCTTTTCTGCTTTCCGAGTTGGCTTTTAAATACACGGTGGGGGATTAACGTAGCTCTAGAAACTTCGAAGTTTGAATTCCTTCGCGCGGGGCACTCAGGCGCACTAAGAAGCAGGAAAATAAAGGGTGGCCTGGGGCCCGTACCTCAGCATCGTTCTCTGCACACGCGGCTGAATTCCCTCGTGCGGCGGAAACTGAGATGCGTCAAGGAAGCGTGGCTACCGCGAACATTGGCTACTGTGACTACCCTTAGTTGAACATTGTGTTTCCATAAGTTTTCATTCCGGCACCACTTTATAAATTAGTTTTACGGTGATACAATAGTTAGTTTACTTAACATGACCGGATCCTTTGATGAGATTAAATGCACAAGTGGGACAGCACTAGGTGGCCCACCTCGTAAATCCACGTGTGCCATTTTCGGAGTGCGAAGCATGTCAATGAAGGTCACAGACTGACGTAACGCTGTTTGAGTGAGAAAGGGCTTTGCGCTATTGCCTTGAAATCGTTCCTGACGAGGGGCGGGCTATGCACTTGAACCAGTATCGATAATAAACGTCGTGCTCATTCAGCTGGATACAACGGATAATCCTGCCAACTTCTCTTAGGGCAAGCAAGCATCGTATCATTCAGTGCCAAAGAACGAGCCAATACACGTGCAGTGGCTGAATTCCAGGTTTAAAGCCCATTCACACTTGCGACGAAGCGCCGCAGCGAAAGCGAAAGTGATCACTACCGTTGCTGTTCACACTTGCACGCGACATCGAGCGATGACGACAATGATTTCTTGTTATTGTCTCACGCTCGGAGTGAGACTTCACGAGACTTTCACCGCTTGTGGAGAAACAGCATCCGGGTGCTTTGGTAGGATATGACGTCATGAAGTCTCGCCTCCTGTTTCCGCTTCAAAAGCAACGGTGTGACTGTGGTGAAAAAAATTGGTCGAGGCCAATTCTGGGTGTAGTTCTGTAGTTTTGATGTTAAAAGAATTCACAATGCCCATGTCATTTACATAGCGCAGTGTGGTAGCTTTTGTAATGATTGACAGCTAAATGAGTTGTTTCATCCCTAATTGTTTCACAGGAGGTGCTCTGCAATAAGCATCAGTGTCCACACCAGGCTACCGTGGCTGAGCTGAAGCGCAAGCTTGATCTCCAGCAAAAGAAGATCAGGAAGCTAGAACAACAGCTGTAATCCGTTCTTGTTGAGCATGTCATAGATTTGCAGTGCAAAGCTGTTTTAAGCGGTAGCCTCTGGGAATTATGTTCACTAATACCTCTCAGGGCTGTAGCTGAGGAGGGGGCTCACAACACCCCCCCCCCCCAAAGCTTATGAGTGCTGTATCCTCCCCTCCTCCTTGTGGCTGTTTTTAATGGAAAAAGTTTACTGTAAACCGGTAATGGCTGTCATTAGAGTAGCGAAGATGTTCTGAACCTTTCGGTCGCTGTCGTCGTTCAAGAAACACCACTACTCGTTCGAGTGCAAAGGAAAACAATTGGATTTCTTTATGCAGAAGCACAGAAGGTTACAGCGTTCCGTCTTACAGGTTTTCAACTAGCCAACCGCCCCCGCTCCCTGCCGCCGCGGTTCCCTTCTTTCGAGGGAGAGGGGGCTACGTTCCCCGGTGAAACAAGAACCATATGTAGCGCGCGCGGACCCCGCCGGTGGTCTCGTTGACAGCTCCGCGGCGGCGCCCGCTTTGCTTCGTCCGTTCTCCCGTTTTTGCGGGATTTTTTCTTCGTCGCGTTCTCAGACTTTGAATCCATCGCAACACACTCCACTCGGAATGGTCTCAAGTACATTCCATCTCTAGCGGGTAAATGAGCTGTATTGGGCGCGTTAACATTACGCCGCGTGGCACTCTTACTGTGCAGGAGCGCACTTTACCATCCCGTCCCTCAAAAATCCTTTCGATCCTTCCAAGCTTCCATAGCAAGCGTGGTACCGGTTCCTTAATGAACACCAGCTGGCCCACACTGGGAGGTGGCGACTTCTTCCTGTCGGTAGCATAGGCGGATTTTAGCTCTCGCATGTACTCGGCTCCCCATGCCACCCAGAATTGGTTCAACAGGCGCTTTCGGCGCCTCCAGAGCACGCGGAGTGCCTCGGGCGTCGAAGCAGGCTGCTGCGCGACTTCCGACGGCAGTGTAGTTAGCCGCCTCCCAGTGAGAAAGCTGGCCGGTGTAAGGGGGGTGCCCTCTCCCACGTCACTGTATACATGCGTGAGGGGACGGGAATTTATCATCGCCTCCACTTCTGTCAAAATGGTGGCCACTTCGTACCAACCCAAAACTTTCTCCCGATCACTTTCTTCAGTCCCCCTTTCACTGAACGCACCAGGCTTTCGTAAAAGCCGCCCCACCATGGTGCCTGCTCGACAATGAATTTCCACTCTATCCCTGCGCTAGAAAAGTGGTCGATCACGTCTGGATGTCGCAACACATTCCACACTTCGAGCAGTTCTTTGGTGGCGCGCTTGAATGTCAAAGCATTGTCCGAGTACACGACGCGAGACAGCCCTCTTCGGGACACAATTCTGCGGAAAGCTAACAAAAAGCTCGCAGTTGTCATGTCATGTACCAGTTCTAAATGCACAGCTCGCGTGACCGCACAGGTGAATAGCACTATATAGGCCTTACGCGTGACACCATTGTCTCTAACATAAAGTGGGCCCGCAAAGTCAGTGCCCAGGAGACCTTTGTTTTTTGACAGCTTCTTCCTAACGTTCTCCATTCTGTTTAACGCCACCTGCTTGTTGTCGGCGAGCCTCACGTCAGCCTTCCAAGGGAGGGCAACTTCGTATCTGCCATTCGACTGAGTGATAGTGGCCTCAAAGTTGCACCTAACATGTTCCCCTAGAGGGTCATCATCCAAGACGTTGGTGACTCCCACACTTTCGAGCTCCCAAAAACTCCTCAGAAGCGAGGAAGAATCGAGATCTGGCGCCGTTGCCTTCAGCACGATCGCTTGGGAGCAATTCATTCTGCTTGTGCGTGACCGCGTTCGTCCCTGGACCGCCCACCCGAATACGGATTCCACCGCAGTCAAACTTTCCGTCAGTCGGTGGATTCGTCCGGTCATCGCAGTTCAGTAGTGGTCGGATCCCAGCAGCAGGTCAACGTCTCGATCGCTCTGTCCACTCAAATCGTCCCCAACTGAGAGGCCAATCTCATCTAACTTGGTCAGAATGCTTTCGTCAGGGCTGGGAAGGTTGTGGTCACAGATCGTAGGCGTTTCTAGCGCGTCGACCTCAATTTTTGTGTCATTCAGTCGGCTTCTCAAGGTTACCAGAACCCTCCGAAATGTGCGCTCTTTGCTTTCACCTCCGAATACGCCAACCGCCAGAATCTCCCTTCCGAGAAGTTTGCAGTTGAGTTCCTATGACAACTTTTCCGTATTAAAGGTGCGTTGGCTGCTGCTGTCAAACATTAGCCTGGCCAACTTCCTCTGCCTGCCACTCTCAACCCATTTCTTTCGTTTCTTTTCTGTAGCTCCATGCCGATCGTCGTCCACGTTCAACGGAGCAGTCGATCCCTGTTGCTCGCCGATGCACTCACAGTTCAGTCATCTTTCCAGATCCCGGGTTTCGGCAAAAAATTTTGTAGTAACGAAGATGTTTTGATCCTTTCGGACGCTGTCGTCGTTCAAGAAACACCACTACTCGTTCGAGTGCAAAGGAAAACAATAGGATTTCTTTATCGCTTTACCTCGCACATTCTCCCGTTTTTGCGGGGTTTTTTTCTTCGTCGCGTTCTCAGACTTTGAATCCGTCGCAACAATCATAAAGCCAGTAAGACAAATATGTTGTGAATTTCACAAATGCTTGTTCCAATTATGACGACACCTGCACTCATTTCATCGATTCTTAAAATGTGAAAACTAAAATAAGATGAGTGTGGAATAGATGAAATAAGGATTCCTTTTTTAAATACAAGATTTTTTCTGTCTGCCGTTTTCTTATTTTTTTGGGCAGCATATACAACCCCTCAAAAAATATTAGTCGTGCCACTGATGCCTCTTCCCAAAACCTAACATACAGGGTAGTGTTTTTTTCAGTAGCCTTGAGTGCGCGCTCATTGTATTGTGTATATTTTGGTGGTTTTGCAGGCAGCAAACTTCATCACCTTGCTCCAGATCGGGTGCTCTCCGTCACAAACTCTGACCTGAGGGGAAACCGGTGGAGCAATAAGACTGTGCAGAAGGTGCTCCAGGTCAGGCTGGCGTGTGGCAGCAGAGGATATGATTTCCTAAAAGACAGTGTCATACCCCTGCCATCTGAACGCACCCTGCAGAGGCGCATTGAGGAGGTTAAATTCGAACCAGGTACGTCCCCTGGTATCACATTTACTGTGCTGCTAGGCTGGAAAGTTGTTATGCCTGCGTGTTTGTATACGCAAGAATCCTTTTTTTTTCTCAAGTGACTCAAAGCTAATTTTACCAACTTCTTTATTCAGGAACATTTCCAGTTGTATCTCCTATGCAGCACAGCTAGAGAACAAAGCCCTTGTTCCCCTCGTAGCTAGAACAAGAGGCAATAACAATTGCCGTCACACAATGAAACACTGCGTGCATTTCAGTGGCACACAAGAGGAAAAGCAAATGTGCCTTCCTGAAACTGCAGCAAGCATCATTCTTTCTGTGGCTGCCTCAAAAACCAGTCTTGGCTGCGCCATGATCAGTGCCAACGCTTCAGTGCGGTCTCTTTGGACAGTTCATAAAGCTCTCTCATAGTGTTCAATGTCCACAAAAGTATTGGGCTTTGTGAAAGCTTTACTCGAGAAAAGTCAAGGAATTATAGGTTGTGCAATGGTGCTTTGACTTTCATAAAAACATTTTCCACTGGCATAATCATTGTTTTCTTGACTTTTATTTGCAGGGTTAATATGGAAGGTGGGGTAGAAGCGCATTGCTTCATGCAAACATTAACGTCAGTCCATTGCTGCTCAGTGCTGCAAGTGTAACTAAAGGAACTAAATCATGAGCAGTGTCTCTTCGTTCAGAATGGCACATTTTCCCCACCAATTCCTAAATATTCCTAAACGGGTGCACGTATCCCGAGCTACACGCATAACCGCTGCCCATAAAGGCACTGTTGGCAAAAATAAAGTTCCACCAATATTCTTACACCGTGAGTTCCACACACGGGAAAGGAAGCGATAACATAGCCCGGAATCGCACTAAAAGTCGCCATCAGGACTTTATTGAAAGCGGTCATCGAGTTTCCGCCGCAATGGTAGGCCTAGAACTTTCAGGCAGCTCAGCCGTTCAGCTCCGGCAGCGGCGCGATCAAAACAACGCCCCCAGCGCCTCTGCAGTGTTTGAAGTCCGCACAAAGCGGTGAGGTCATGCCGAGCTTCTGTCATCTGCGCCTTGTGGGATGAAAGCGCAGGAATTTGAAACATGATTTTCAGGCCGGTCAACGTAATTAATTACCATGCGCTGAAATATTTGAAGTGGTGTTTCGGGTGTGCCAGACCATTAAGCATCGATAAAAGCAATAAAAGTGGAACATCAAATTTTCGTGTCAGTATTCCTTTAGAGCTACGAAACTTCCTTCCCCCAGTAGTACATTGTCCCTATGCTATGCTGAACTTCACGACGAGACACAAGGCCATGCTGCTCACATGCCATTACACTATTGTAGGAATTCTGGAAGAGCTTCTACCGGCCTTGAAGACCAAGCTGGAGACGATGCGGCCAGAAGAGCGGCATTGTGCTTTTCTAGTCGATGAGATGCAGCTCACTCCCGGCCTAGATTTTGACCCCACAGTCAAAAAGCCCATCGGAATGGTGACTGTGCCACTTGCAAAGCCTAGAGCAGAAGGGGATGTCACCTATGCCAATCATGGCCTGGTGGTAATGCTCAGTGGGTTGGCTTCCCGCTGGAAGCAAGTTGTTGCTTACCACCTTACAGGCAAGGCTGACTATCTCCTATATATTATAGCCGCTACAGTACATTGGACTCACTGTGCTGACTAACTCAAAGTGTAGTCCAGTGTTGTAGCTCGGCTCGTTCATCTAGTTGTACTCTTGTACATTTGTACATTTGTTGTACTCTTGTACATTTGTACTCTTCAGACACTATATGATTTATTCACATCAACTGTTGCCAGTTTAGAAAATTGTTTGCTATTCGTCATTTTTCAGCCCTTTGCAGATCATTGGATAAATGTTTTTTCTGGCTCTTCTGCTGCGGCTTTTCTATATGTGACCGCATACTTTCCTGCAGAATAATTTTTTTTCAAATTATTTTTTCGTACAGGTGACTCGATGGATGGAGGGTTCCTGAAGAACCTCATCTTCTCCGTCATAGGGAAATGTGAGGCTGCTGGCTGCCTCGTGGATGCGGTCTGTGCAGATATGGGCCCAAGCAACAAGGCGCTGTGGAAGCGGTGCGGAATTTCCGCAAAACGATCAGGGGAGCCTGTGGTCTCCTGCAGGCACCCCTGTGCAGCCGACACCGACCGAGAGCTTTTCTTCCTGGCTGACGCGCCCCATGTTCTCAAGAATATTAGGGGTCACCTGATACGGCAGCAGTCAATCTTCCTACCAGATGACGTTGTCTCCAAGTACAGCCAAAAAATTGTAAATAACGTGCTGGAGCAACTTGTGGGGGCCCGAGAAATTGATAGAAAACTTGCCAGGGCACTAACATCGGCCCACCCAGTGGTTGGCCGCTTTTACATGCTTCCAAAATTACACAAAATTGGAAATTCCGGCCGCCCAATTATATCGGGAATAGGCACCATCACAGAGCCAATTTTAAGTTATATAGATTACCTCATTCGCGATATGCCCCCTCAATTTCCATCATACTTATGGGACACAAACCATTTTCTCCAAGAAATCGAGGGCATGGTTCTGCCGGACGGTGCATTTCTCGTAACATTGGACGTGACCTCCCTTTATACCAACATTCCGCACAGCGATGGCATCAATGCCCTCATTCAGTCGTACAACGAACACCGCGAAGAAGACTCTCCCAGCCCGAGGGTTGTTGAGGTATTAACGCGTCTCGTATTAAAACTCAACAGTTTTGAATTTGAAAACAAATACTTTCTCCAAACAAGTGGTACTGCGATGGGAACAAAAATGGCCCCCAATTATGCCACCATATTCATGCACAATATTGAAACCAAATTCCTCTCTACTTCAGACAGTTCACCTGCACTGTACAAGCGATTCCTTGACGACATTTTCATGATCTGGACAGACACTGAGCAACCACTTATTGCCTTTAAAGAAGAATTCAACACAGTTAATCCTAATATCTCATTCACCTACGAGTACTCTCGCACCGAAATTAGTTTCTTGGACGTTCAGGTTCATGTGCGGGCGGAGTCACTGGAGACGAGTGTGTACAGACCACCAACAGTACCTGCACGTCAACAGCTGCCACCCACGCCATTGCAGAACGGCTATCCCTTATTCCCAGGCACATAGATTTAGAAGAATTTGCTCCAAGGATGGAGACTTTCGTTCGAACGCCAGCCGAATGCGGGGCGTCCTCGTCAAACAGCGTTACCCGCCGGCCCTTGTTGACGATGCCATTTCTAGGGCGGCAAGTTTAAATCGTAACACACTGGTACAGGGGTCGCACGTGAATGATGGGAATAATTCCCGCGCTAATTTAGTCTTAACTTTTACTAGTAGCCCGCCAAACGTGAATAAAAAAAAAGCACTTCAACATTCTCCAGCAGAGCGAGCGACTTTCCAAAATTTTCAGTGATCCTCTGCGTGTAATATACAGCCGTGCAAAAAGCATAGGGGACCACCTTGTCCACGCCAAAGACAGGGACGCCCAGCAATTAGGCTGCCGACCGTGTGGCAAAAACAGATGTTTGGTGTGTAAACACGTGCAGACCGCGAGGGTGGCAATTAGCACACATTCGGACTTTCGATATTCTATACGTGGGTCATTTGATTGTGACTCGTCCAATTTGGTTTACCTATTGGAGTGTGGTGGATGTAATATGCAGTACATAGGACAGAAGATGGAGCTTTTCGAATGCGGTTTCACAATCACCACTGTCACACCAAGGCACTCCCAAACATTCCCTTGTCCAGACACCTAGCGATGCAAAATCACTCTTTCGATGACATTAAAGTCACGCTTCTACAGGGCAGTTTTTCTAGCTGTAGGGAGCGAGAACAATGTGAGTCTTACTTAATCTACAAATTTAATACGCTGAAGGGGGGTCTTAATGAGAGCTCTGGAACTATGACTGTAATTCGTACGCTGCATGACCATTGAAGCATTGTGACCCCGGGACATACGGGACCTTGTAGTTTTGTTGTCCTTTTGCTATCATAACATTAAGCCCTTCATGTGCATCGGCCTTTCCCACGCAGGGCATTGCACGGTCTGAGGTTTACAGGCAGCCTGTTGCTCCAGGTGTGAGGTTGTACATTGTAACACCAACAACCTACCGTTATGTTCCGCTGTCACTATAATTATCTCGCCCGCTCCCGGCCCCCTACCAACACTTCCCTTCCCGCCCCCGCTATTTTTTATTTTTTATTTATTTTTTGTTACTTTTATTATTATGTTTTTCTCTCTCATTTCCTTGTCTCAACGCTCAGCAAACATAACACGCCTCATTAATAACCAGATGGTACCCAGCCGGTTTATGTCACCATATGTCATACCCATTTTATCCTTGAGAAATGTGAAATGGAATGTTGAAGCTTTTCATTCCAACCGAGCGTGTAAGAAGTATTTTATTTTGGTGTCTGTTGTGGCTTATGCCTCGGGTGTGTTGTAATCACATTGTGATCCCCAATGCTGGTGTCCACGGAGTGCGCGCGTCCTTCCTGTCTTTTCGCTCATGTTTTGCTTTGCTTCTCTTTTTCATTGTTTCCCTCTTTTTCTCTTTTTTTCCCCCTTTTTTGTGGTTGCCACGGAGGCACGGCACATACCGGGGGTCGCCTCTCTCTTCTTGTTTTCATGTTTTTAAAAATTGCCGCGCTCCGCCATATTTTCGTAGATTGGGCTCAGGGGTCCACGCGTGCCGGCGACAGGCTGAGTACTAACAGTTAACAAGCCGTCCATTGACCTGGCGCAACACGACGCGACGCCGTGTACAAAGGGAGGCGTAGGCGGAGAAGGGGACGCCTCAAATGGGCTCCCCCATTGGCTTTTGTGGGACCCTCCCAAGTCGCGGAGGCTGCCTGCGCTTCAGATACAGTAATGGGCCCCGCTTGCATTCTTGACCATGCCGCTGAAGACGGTCGGTAGTTAATCCTTGTTACCGGTGACGCGCATGTAAACTCACTGCTCGTGGGGGCGTGTGCTTTGTAGTTTTTCCCTCTTGTAGTTTTTCCCTCTCGGAGACACCGGATGTTTTTGGGCCTTTCGCCACCCGTGAACTCGTCGCATTTCCTGTTATCCCCATCACTCGCGTTCATGCAGTGTGTTCCTCCTTGCCTCTTTCTTGCCTCCTCCTTGCCACCTTGTTCCTCCCTCTTCCTTTCCTCCTTTTTTTTCTGTTTTTTTTTGTGAGGCTCGTTTTCGCCTGCCTATGGCAGAATAAGCTCTGCGTGGTGTGTGTGGTCGTTTGTGTGTTTGTTTCCCATGTGGCTTGTGTTTCGGGGCGCCGCCCCCACTCTGAGTCCGTACGATTTTACCCAAAGCTTGCATTCCTGAGGAAGACCTGTCTCAGGTCGAAACGTTGGAAATAAAGTCTCCGAAGAGCGTACTTCTAGTTTGTATATATATATATATATATATATATATATATATATATATATATATATATATATATATATATATATATATATATATATATATATATATATATATATATATATATATATATTGTAGTAAGCATGCTGCGCCCATGAGAACTGTCATGAGCATCAGCCACACCGGGCAAATCCCCCTACGTGGACATGCTGCGCCGGATGCCGCTCGAGGAAGAGGACGCGCTCGTTCACCGTCAGTCTCGCGAAAAAGCTGGTCGTTTCGGCTCAACCCGTCTGCGTCGACGCCTCGTTCGTGAATAAACGAGCCCAGCCTTCTACCGGAACGCCGACTATCTCCTTTACAATTTTTGGTGGAGGTTGCGGTGCTGCTCGGGTCCCCATTTATCTATCCTGGAGCTGCGCAACCTGACACTTCCCTCGAGGATGTCTCAGGGTGGCCACCACGAGTCCACACCTCCTGTGGCACCTATCATCTGCCCTGGCACGGTCCGTTCGCGGGATCCCCCCTTCTTCAACGGCGCTGATGACCAGGATGCTGAGGATTGGCTCACCACCTTCGAACGAGTGAGCACCCATAACAATTGGGACGATAAACGCAAACACAACAACGTCAGTCTCTTTTTCACCGGTGTCGCAGAGACCTGGTATAGAACCACGGGGCTGATCTACGCACATGGTCGGACTTCAAGACCGAATTTACAAAGGTCTTTGGGCGCCCCGCTGTTTGGAAACTGCGCGCTGAACAGAGTTTGCGCGAACGCGCTCAGCGCATGAATGAGACGTTTACCTCTTACATCGAGGACATCCTTGACTTGTGTAAGCGGGCAAACAACGCTATGACCGAAGAGGGCAAAATCAAGCACATTCTTAAAGGCATAGCCAACGATGCCTTCCAGATGTTGCTCGCGAAAAACCCTCGGACGGTTGCTGAAGTCATAAACGCTTGCCAAGAGTTCGATGAACTTCGCAGAGAGCGGGCTCTCACTCGTAAGCCCGTGGAACACGACCATTCCCTTTGCAGATTGGCATCTGAGGATAGGGGTGTTCTCTTCGGCCAAATTCAGCAGTTTGTTCGCGAAGAGGTGGCTCGTCAGCTGTCTCTCGTTAGCGACGTAGCGAAGCCACCTCAGTCGGATTTTGCCCCAACCCTCAGGAGCGTTATACAACAACAAGTCGCTGACGCACTACCAAGCACTCGACCGCCCAATTCCGCGGTAGCTCCAGTGGTATACGCCGACATAACGCCGCAACCTACGATGCCAGCCCCTCTGACCTTCGTCGACCCAGTGCCACATAGGCCTTTCACCTATGCGGAGACCGTGGCACAACCTTACACTGGAACTATGCCGGGACCCTTCTTTGCGCCTGCTGCAACCCCTGGGAGTCATGCCACTGCCGGGGTTCAACGCGTCCGGTCCATGCGTGTCGCCCCGCATCCAGTGTCTACATTCGCGAATCCTTGGCGCACGGTGGATTACCGCCCTATCTGCTATTCGTGTGGGATTGCCGGACATGTTGCACGCTACTGCCGTCGTGGCATGACGGGTGGGCGCAACGCATCGTGGCCCTTACCCTATACGCCAACACCGCCCATGGAGCACGCTCCGACCCGGCTGCCGACGACTGCTCCGTCTGATAATCGCGACTTCGTCAGCCGCCGTTCGCTTTCCCCACAACGCCGCTCACTCTCTCCGATGCGCCGTCGTACTACCAACGATGACCCGGAAAACTAGACGCCGCAGTTTCGGAGGCACAAACCAACTGCGTCAACGTCGAAATGCCTAAGTCCTCATTGTTCGCCGTCCAATGTAATCGAAGTGTGTGTTGATGGTGTTGCTACCCTGGCGCTTATTGACACTGGAGCTGCGGTGTCTGTTATTGACGCGAAATTTTGCCGAATGCTACGAAAAGTGACGACACCTATAGGTGGTTTTACTCTCCGAACCGCTAGTGCGCAACCGTAAAGCCGCTGGCCGCATGCACTGCTCGGGTCACAATTCAAGGGGTTGTATATGTAGTCGAGCTCATCGTTTTGTCGGCGTGCTCTCACAGCGTGATTCTCGGATGGGATTTTTTGTCGCGCCACCACGCCATCATTGACTGTGATCGCGCCTAAGTTGAGCTGTTTCCCGAGGTAGAAAACCCGCAGGACGAGACAACCGCCAAGTTGCGTGTCAATGACGACACGCACATTCCTCCTGGCTCATCTGCGCTTGTGCTGTTGTCGTGCAACAGTATTTCTGACGCCACCGTCGTCTTCGAGCCATCCGGTGTGATTTGTGCTCGCAAAGGGTTGTCGCTGCCGTTCGCCGTTCTTGATATTGAAACTGGTGCCGGGACAATGCTTATTTCAAATACGACGTCGTTCCCTACCACACGTTTTCGCGGCGAATGCCTTGGCGTTGTAGAAGAAGTGCATCCCCGTCTACTTGTCAGTGTATTTGAGGAATTGACGCCCGTTGACATCACCGCACTTGGTCTTCAGTCTCCACCTGATGACACCCTTTTGAGAAGCGCCATTGACGACGACCTTCCTTCGGCCGAACGTGACGAGCTACTTACTCTTCTACACCGCTTCACTTCATCCTTCGACTGCTACGACACCGCTTTGGGCCGCACGTCGACTGTGTGATCGACATTGGCACGCACGCACCTTTCCGACAGCGACCCTATCGCGTGTCCTCCACCGAACGGCGTGTCATTCAAGACCAAGTCGGGGACATGCTGAAACGCAACGTCATTCGACCATCCGTGAGTCCTTGGGCTTCTCCTGTGGTTCTCGTTAAAAAAAGGACGGCTCTATTCGATTCTGTGTGGATTATCGCCGCCTGAACAAAATCACGCGCAATGACGTTTACCCGCTGCCTCGCATAGACGACGCGCTCGACTGCCTGCAGGGAGCCGAGTTTTTCTCGTCATTAGACTTGAAATCCGGCTACTGGCAAGTGCCCATGGCCGACGCTGATCGTTTAAAGACGGCTTTTACGACGCCCGATGGCCTTTACGAGTTCAACGTCATGCCGTTCGGACTCTGTAATGCGCCGGCCACATTCGAACGAATGATGTACAACGTACTGCGGGGCTTGAAATGGGAAACGTGTCTCCGCTATTTAGACGACATTGTCGTGTTTTCGCATAATTTTGCAACCCATCTCACACGGCTCGAACAAGTGCTAACATGCCTTGCCTCCGCTGGTCTGCAGCTGAACCTTAAGAAGTGCCGCTTCGCGGCTCGAAAACTCACCATTTTAGGACACGTTGTCTCGAAAGACGGTGTCCTACCGGACCCGGGAAAACTTCGTGCCGTGTCGGAGTTTCCGAAGCCAACAACGCTGAAGGACCTGCGAAGCTTCATCGGCCTCTGTTCGTACTTCCGTCGCTTTGTACGAAACTTTGCCTCCATCACTGCGCCTCTCACATAGCTTCTCGGCGGAAGTAGAGACATTTCCGAATGGTCCCCCGAGTGTGAGAGCGCTTTCTTAACGTTACGTCGGGTCCTTACGTCACCACCGATACTGCGGCACTTTGACCCGAATGCGCCCACTGAGATCCACACTGATGCCAGTAGTGTTGGCTTAGGTGCTGTGCTCGCTCAACGAAAGGACGGATTTGACGAATACGTGGTGAGTTACGCGAGCCGTACACTCACGAAAGCCGAAGCCAACTACTCCGTAACAGAGAAAGAATGTTTGGCGATTGTATGGGCAATCAGCAAATTTCATCCTTACCTGTACGGTCGCCCTTTCGACGTCGTAACGGACCACCACGCTCTGTGCTGGTTATCGTCGCTGAAGGATCCCGACGGCCGTCTTGGCCGCTGGGAACTCCGCCTTCAAGAGTACGATATCCGTGTTGTGTACCGATCTGGACGGAAGTATACCGACGCCGACGCTCTTTCTCGATCCCCGCTTGCGTCGGATATAGATAGCTTGTTCGCAGCAGACCACAGCCTGACCTCTCTGGCCATGACGGACATGGTTGCTGAGCAGCGCAAAGACCCTTGGGTTTCTTCGATCCTCGAGCATTTGTCGCACTCACGGGCAGCTCCTGCGCCTCGATCACTGCGCCGTGAAGCTGCCCACTGCACTATTCGTGACCAGCTCCTATATCGCCGGAACTACTTCCTCGAAGGTCGAAAATGGCTACTCGTGATTCCTCGCCACTTGCGCAAGGACATGTGTACCACGTTTCACACCGATGCGCAAAGTGCTCACGCTGGAATCCTTAAAACCTACGAGCGCCTCCGACTCCGCTACTACTGGCGCGGGATGTCTACCTTTGTCGCCAAGTTTGTTAGATCTTGCCCGGACTGCCAGCGTCGCAAGTCTCTACCGCATCACGTCAGTGGCCCACTCCAGCCATTGCCCTGCCCAGCGCGGTCTTTCGACAGGGTAGGCATCGATTTCTACGGCCCACTCCCAAGCACAGCCGCCGGTAACCGCTGGATCATCGTCGCCGTTGATCACTTAACGCGGTATGCCGAAACAGCTGCGCTACCGGCCGCCTCGGCTCGGTACGTTGCGTCTTTCCTTCTACGCGGTTTTGTTCTTCGGCACGGTGCTCCTCGCGAACTACTGAGCGACAGAGGCCGCGTCTTTCTATCTAGAGTCGTGGAGGCCCTTTTAGCCGAGTGCCACGTGGTCCACCGAAAGAGCACGTCCTACCACCCCCAGACAAATGGCCTGACCGAAAGGTTTAACCGCACACTCGGCGATATGATCGCCATGTACGTCTCCTCGGACCACTCTAACTGGGACCTCGTTCTTCCTTTCGTGACATATGCTTATAATACGGCCACGCAGGCGACCACAGGATTCTCGCCGTTCTTTTTACTCTATGGTCGCGAGCCCTCCTGCATGCTAGATACAGTACTTCCGTACCGACCTGACGCCTCCGAGTACGCACCACTGTCTGACATCGCTCGACACGCCGAGGAATGTCGCCAGCTTGCCCAACGATTTACATCAGAAGAGCAGCAACGCCAAAAGGCGCGTCACGATGACTCCATTACAGCTCCAACATTTACGAAAGGATCACTGGTCATGCTTTCAGTACCGTGCCCGGCTCCCGGTCTTTCGTCGAAATTTCTTTCTCAATACCAAGGGCCTTACCGAGTACTGGAACAAACGTCACCAGTGAACTATGTTGTTGAACCCGTAACGTCCACCTCGGACCGCCGACGTCGTGGTCGCGAGACGGTTCACGTCCAGAGGCTGAAGCCATACTATGACCCGCTAGTCTTGTGTTCCCCGTAGGTCGCCAGGATGGCTCCCCTTTCCGCCGGGGGGTATTGTAGTAAGCATGTTGCGCCCATGAGAACTGTGATGAGCATCAGCCACAACGGGCAAATCAGCCACAACGGTGGACATGCTGCGCCGGATGCCGCTCGAGGAAGAGGACGCGCTCGTTCACCGTCAGTCTCGCGAAAAAGCTGGTCGTTTCGGCTCACCCCGTCTGCGTCGACGCCTCGTTCGTGAATAAACGAGCCCAGCCTTCTACCGAAACGCCGACTATCTCCTTTACAATATATATATATATATATATATATATATATATTATAAGAGGGTTTTCAGGCTTTATTCTTCAGCCGCACCAGCAGCTGAGACCAGACCAGAGACCAGACGGGACCAGACGAGACGGTCTGTCGAGACCAGATGGTCTCGACATGGCCGCCGCGTTGCAAGGTGCATGGACACGAGCCGTAGTTGGAAATGAGAAGTGTAGTTTGGCTGTTACGGATGGGAAGCAGGGAGAAAGGAAGCCGAAGACAACGTCGCTGGTGAAACAGGTCAGAAGGCGTAAAGAGTACTGTCGCATTGGACAGAAGTGGGCAGGATGAAGAAGCTAGCATGGCAGAATGAGGAGGAATGCTAACTTCTTCCGTGGGGACCAGTTTGATGGCAGAAGGAGCCGGCGGTTCATCGGCGGTATGATCCATCAACGGGAAGAGCTCTACTTCGGCACGGCCACAGTCGGTGACAGCTCCATGTTCACAAAGGAAATCCCACCCCAGTATGACATCGTGGGAACAGGAAGGCAGGACAACGAACTGAACAGCATACATGACGTCCCGAATAACGACACGGGCAGTGCACACGCCAGTTGGATCAATGGGGTCAGCGGTACCAGTCCGTAATGAGAATCCAAGATGCGGCGTCCTAACCTTCTTCAAGCGGCGGCAAAGTTTGGCGTCCATGACAGAAACGGCGGCTCCAGTATCGACAAGGGCTAAGATTTCAGCGCCATTTATGGTAATACGAATGACGTTTGCGGGAGAGAGAGGAGGCCTTGGGAAGATCGACGACGGCGCAGTTTTGCCTCCGGAACGGCGGCGCCTAGTTTTCCGCATCCGTTGGAAAAACACGACGCATGGGAGATATTGAGCGGCGTCGCGGAGATGAAGACCGACGGCTTCCGAAGTCACGACTATCGGGCGGCATAGATGTCATCGGCGATGGCCCCCTGCATGAGTGGGGAATGGGCATAGGAAGAAGCTGCGGCAGGGTTGCGTCCTGTCACCGTGGCGCGGCGGCAATAGCGTGCCACGTGTCCAGGAGCCCTACAGGCAAAGCAAATTGGGCGATTGTCCAGCGTCCTCCAAGGGTTGGTGAGCGAGGGACCAGACAACACCAGCGGACGTAAAGGCCAGGTGGTGGGGAAAACGACGGGGCTCCGAGGCATGTACCTGGCAGCGACTTCAGCGTAAGGTCGTTGAGGGATAGAGTCGGCAAAGTGTATTGGAGCGGCCATCGTCACGGGGTGCATAGAGTCTGCATAAGGCAGGGTTGAAGTCACTGGAGCTTGGGGTATGGTGGCGGAATAGGGCACAGGGGCAACAACGGGGCTTCACGGCAGTGCAGCTGGGAGGGAGTCAGCGACTTGCTGCTGGATAACGGTCCTGAGTTCAGGGCTGAGAGAAGGTTTTTGCTCGGGCACATATTTGATGATGGACAACCTCCGAGCCACTTCCTCGCGCACAAACTGCTGGATCCGTTGCAACAAGGTACCGTCGCCGTCATCAGCGGCCAAACTGGAGACAAACTGATTTTCTGCGAAGGGTCGCCGAGTGACAGCCCTTTGCTTCCGCAACTCGTCGTAAAAATGGCAAATAGTAACGACCTCGGCCACAGTTTGGGGGGTTTTTCGCCAGTCTATGCCTTTCAGAATGTGTTTTATCCTTTCTGGTTCGGGCATGGCACTGTCAATCTTACGGCACAGGGCGACAACATCCTCAATGTAAGAAGTGAAGTTTTCACCACTTTTCTGTGCCCGCTCACGCAAACGCTGCTCTGAGAGGAGTTTTCGAGCAGCGGGGCGGCCGAATGCTTTTATGAAGTCGTCTTTAAACCCAGGCCACGTTTTAAGACGTGCCGCGTTGTTCCAGAACCATCGCTCTGCGCGCCCAGTCAAGGAAAATCCGACATTATTCAGCTTGAGGCGGTCGTCCCAGTGGTCATGGGTACTCACCCTTTCAAAAGTAACAAGCCAGTCCTCTGCGTATTTCTCGTCGGTGCCGTTGAATGAGGGAGGGTACCACTCACGAATTGCACCCGCGCAGACGATGGGTGTTGGGGCAGGCCGGGAGTTATCGTTGCGAGACATGCTGGGAGGGTCGATTGTCCGATTGCGGAGCTCCAGCGTAAGAGAACGAAGATCGTGAACCTCCACCAAAACTATAACAGGGTTTTCAGGCTTTATTCTTCAGCCGCACCAGCAGCAGCTGTAGCACCGAAGCACCAAGTCGCGCTGTCCGGCAAGTCGAGACGGAGAGCCAACGAGACGAGACTTCTTCGTCCCAGCGATGGCGATGCGACATCCACGAGTTTGTGCCTCTTCCCTGTTTGGCTTCTGTGTCACATACCCACTCATTGCAAATGACCAGTGCTGTCCAGGCTCCAACATTATTTAAACGAGTGTGGTGTTGGCGACGGTCTTCCTTACAATATATATATATATTTATATATCTATATATATATATATAGTATAAGTAAATAGTCGGATACACAGCAAGAACCACAACACACAATGTTTACTTACGTAGCGGCAACGGGCTTGCCTTCATCAGAGTAAAGTTACATGATATTGCTGTATATATATATATATATATATATATATATATATATATATATATATATATATATATATATATATATATATATATATTTATATATATATATATATATATATATATATATATATATATAGTAAAAATGGGTATAGCTTCTAGCTTCTAACAAAACTTTAGTTGTCCACGTTTAGGTCGTATGTCGACCTTTCTCAAGACATTTGGTATTTCTGTGCACGTATTTATAAGCTCGTCGTCAAGCGACGCGGAAAAAAATAGAGAGGAGGGATTTGGGCAGAAAAGCAACAACAAACACACACTCTCGGCGAGGTGAGGTAAAGGTTTACAAAAAAAGAGAGAAAAGAAAAACAAAAGAAAGAAAGAAAACAAAAACTGACCTACACATGCAGAGGGGAGAGAAGAGTACACAACTCTTTCAAAACGCTGGGCTCTATCGTTCGTCAGCTTGTAGAAAGAGTGACAGGGACCGCCCGCATCAGATGGGCACCGCTCGGCTCAAGAAAGGAAAGCGCAAAGCAGCGACAGGGATGCTCTCACACCATCACTGGGGGGCACAGAATTCCAATGGTCACTGACATTAGGGGAACGGTTGACATTAAGCGGTCGCAGCCGCACACATGTTTTAGTGACGCCAACCTTACAAATAAATAGGAAGGCTCGTTAAGAGTGTAGGTACGATCTCCGCACTGTGGCGCCAACCATGCACAATTCTTCAGTGAAATGATTCCAATCAACAAGTTCTTCAATATCGCTGTCAATAGTCTTTAGAATATCATGTGCTTCGAGTAGGCTTGTCTTCAATAAAATGAGCTTACAGATCGATGGTGAATCGGTGCTCATCTGAGTTCTAAGGTCTTCAGTCAGTGGGGTTACGTTACGGTGGATCAGGCTTCGTCTGTGGGAAAGGGCTTCCGGGTCTATTCTCGACGCCGTTAATGACTACGTGTTCGTTGAGAAGGATCGCGGTTGGTAGAAGATCTAAACTCTTGTCGTTGACTCACTGATTTCCGCGAGGCGTCCGCCAAGGATCGATAAAAGTCGTTGAGGGTGGTGTCTCCGGTACACCTTTGGTGCGTCCTCAATTATTTGGGTTTTGTTCGCGGACCCTTGTGGCCAATGGTCAGGAGCAGGAGTCGAGTGCCATCGCTGCCGTGTCACTCCCGTCGTCGTTGATGGCGGTCCGCACACTCCCTTCTTCAACTGCGTAGATCTTCCAATCCTGGTCACGGCACCATTTTGTTAAAGAACCGAGACGAGGACCGCGGGACGTGGGTGGATCTTTAATGGTGGATTGAACTCTACAATGATGGTGATAGCACTATTTGGAGGCAGCTTCTAGTGGCCACTCCTTCGTTTCTGATATTTCCTACAGGCGCATGCGCAGTGGCGTTGGTTCCGGCTGTACATATATGTTAACAATAAATGTTAGTTTCAAGTCTGCGCCTGCCCTGTGTTTTGTCCCTTTCTTGTTCGTCTCAAATTGTGCGGTTTTATACTTTACGTGCAAGGGATGTGCTCGGTGAGTGCACCATTTGTCTCCGCGTGGGCTCGTAGCTCCGAGCCCTTCACTTCACTTCCGGCCCCCATTGGGTGCGGACGTGCGATGGCTACCTCTGCGCTAGGCGATAAAGCGGCGGTTTCCAGTCGCGGCGGCCCCTCTTTCGGCGAGCCAGATGGATATCGGTGGTTGCTGCCTACTTTGCCGTCTGGCGAAAGCATGAAGGCATGTGTGTTTCGTCATTGTGAAACGTCGAAGCGCCCGTACCGGATAGATAATTTCTGTGTTTCCTTCCTTGGACCTGCTGAAGGAAGTGCGAGGCATCAGGCCCTATCAGATGAACTATATTTGGCTCGTCAAGTTCCGCACTCCAGCCGAACGTGAGCATATTTTGAAGAAAGGTTCACTGCAAGTGAAGGGGCACTTTTGCGCCGTCATTGACTCAATTCACCAGGATGTGAGCTTCAAGGTGCACTGGGTGCCCTTCGACACTCGTGGTGAGTGTCTGAGTAGGGCGCGGCAAGATTTCGGCGAAGTCAAGAGCGTGAAGCATGATGCCTGGGAGGCAAGCAGTTTCGAGACGGCTGAATCAGCCACCCCACTTATCCAGATGACGCTTAACCCGGACGTCACGCCCGACGACCTACCGCACGTGTTGTCTTTGTACGGTGGCCAGGGGCTCATCGTCGTGCCGGGACGTGCGCCACTGTGCCTTCGCTTCCGGCGTACGGGCCACATGAGGTGGGAATGCCGTGGGCCGAGGCGCTTCAATTGCCGTTCTTTCGGCCACACGGCTGACCAGTGTGTGAGGACGTACGCCAGGGTGGTGGGGGGCAATGACGGGGAACCCGAGGTCAACGAGAACTTGATGGAAGCAGAAGAAGCGGAGGCGACTTTGACAGCCGCGGCCAAGGTGGCTGTTGCAAGCCAGGAAAACCATGCGATGGCGGAGGCGGCAACGCCCCCTGAGCAGCCGCGCCAGGATGAAGGAAATGAACAGGATACCGACAACGCTAAAAAACAAAACCGCAGCAACCGGAAGAACGAAACACCGCCGTCAACGTAAGCATGGTGCCCATGGACGCCAAAAATGCATCACGTACAGAACGCCAGAACAAGGGGGAGGAATTCACCAAGGAAAGCAACGAGCAGAAACTGAAGCGGCTGGAATACGAATCGAGAAAAGCAGCAACGGCAAAGCGCAAGTCCTTTAGAGAACCGCGGGCCGCGTCTTTGACTCGTCTGCACCGGGCGAAGTAGTGGCGGTACTGTTTCCTTTTTTTTTCATGTTTTATGTGGAATGTGTGTGTGTCTGATACCATGCTGTCAGGGTGCAACTAGCCTTCATGACTGTAAACGGGAATCCATTAGGAGTAGGGACGCTGAATGTCCGGGGACTCGGGTCATAAAGGCACCCATTAAACCTTCGCACCCCCATTGGAGAAAAAGATGTAAATGTCATTGGCATCTAAGAAACTAAGGTTGAGAGTGAAGTGCACGCTGACAGAATGATAGAACCTTTTGTTGAGGATTTCTATGTTGCTGTAAGACACTCAGTCGGCCTTTTTGCTGGCTGCTGCCTGTTGTTAAATAAGTCTTCAGGTATAGTTGTGGATAATGTTGTTAGTAGTGAAAGCGGTCGATTTGTTATATGTGATTTTGTTTATGAGCGCGGAGAGTGTATTTATTTATTTATTGTATTTTATTTATCATAAACTGCGAATCATTTAAGGTCCAAGCAGGAAAGGTACAGCAAGTTCGAAGGTAAAACAAAGGCACAACAAAGTTACAACAAAATTGTTATAAGGATACATCAAATGTAAGAAAAACATGGAAATCCCCATCAAATTTTACTCGTTTCCATAGGGCTGAGTAAACCCACTGAAACACAACCCATACGCAAAGCACCACACTCTTAGGGACACATGTTAAATCAAAAAAGTATTGTGAAAGTCAGGAAACAAGGCGCGTTTTATGGTGGAATGGAAAGAAGAGTAGAAATTCGGGGCAACATGTTCCACTCAGTGATTGATTTCGGGAAAAAAAGAGTGTTTGTATATATTAGTTCTTGCGAAGATTGGCTAGATGCTGCAGCTATGTTTGTGACGGGAAGGCTTGGAAGAATCTTTTACAATGTAATTTTCTGGCTTTATTTCTAGTTTAGAAAAATATATTGGATGGAGTAAGTTAAGTCGAGCAGCTTGTCGTGTGTCCTCAAGAGGTTCAAGATTTGCCAACTGCCACACCGCAGAGAGGAAATCGCGGCGTCTATACCTACTTCAAATAAAACGGGCTGCCAGGCGCTGAATTTTTTCTATCTTTTGCATATTGCTTTTTGTGTGAGGGTCCCATAATATGGAGGCGTACTCCAAGGACGGTCTTACCATTGTTTTGTAAGCTTTCAGTTTTACGGAACTGGGGGAATTAGCTAATCGATGCTTTAGAAACCCTAATTGTTTACGTGCGGAAGAGCATGCATTTAATATATGGGTTGTCCTGTTGAGGCTTGAGGTAATTGTTACACATACATATTTGTATTCTTCCACTTGTGTAATCTGTGACCCTTTTATGTCATATTTGAAGTGAAAAGTTGATTTTGTTGGTGATACACAAATGAGCAGTTTTTTCTAGATTAATTACCATGTTCCACTCAGAACACCAAGTTTCCAAATTACCGATATTTTGTGTTTAAAACTTGTTGATCTGCCGTCGAGTTTATGACTTTGAAAAGGATGCAGTCGTCTGCGAACAGTTTAACTGATACTCTGGTATCTATTGCTTCAGCCAAATCTTTAATATAAATGTTAAATAAAACGGGACCGAGTACGGACCCCTGCGGTACTCCGGAAAAAAGCGTCTAAAAAACGCGAGCGCGATCCCTCAATCTGTACGTACTGTTTACGGTTTAGTAGGTAAGATGTAACCCAGTTTGTTATATCTGAAGGAACGCCAATTGACTTCAGTTTATTTATTAATTTTGTATTTAAAACTTTATCGAACGCCCTCGAGAGGTCAAAAAAGATCACATCAACCTGGCTACCAACATCTAGAGCCTTCGCAAATTCATAATTGTAGTTAATAACTGCGTAGTAGTAGAAAGACCTCGTCGAAAACCGTGTTGGTGTTCAGTGAGAATATTTTGGTATTGAAGAAAGTTATTGAGGGGTTTTGCGATAATATGTTCCAGCAATTTACAACAATGACAGGTGAGAGAGATGGGCCGATAGTTACAAAAATTGAGTTTAGGGCGTGGTGTATGTATGCCCCCACAAAATCAAAGGAACGCTTTGAATTTTTTGAAAGCCTTCAAAGCTATTTTCAAACAGAGAAAGTTTTGCGTGTCCTCGGTGACTTGAATTCTGTGTGCTTTCCCGAAGATAGGCCAAATGTAGAAGGGACAGTCGATCGCAGCGGGAAGCTACTAGGAATGATTGCAGCTGATAATCTGTTAGAAGATGTGGCAATGATAGTGGAAGGCGGTAAAGGCGTTCTTTACACGCACTTCCAAGGCGTAAGTCACGCGCGGTTAGATCGTATTTATGTTTCTGCAGATCTGACGCCAATATGTAATGACTATGAAGTACATGAAGTGTCTTTTAGCGATCACTGTTCGGTTCCGAAAATGAATTTAAAATTGCTTGACGATAACATTTTTACTGAAAACATTAAAAATTATTTGAAAGTAAGTACGGGCTGGGATGTATCATCAGAAGCCAAGCGTGGGAAAATTTTAAACAAAACATAAAAATCATGGCTCTAGAACGATCCAGCGAAATGAAGAGAAACGAAAGACAAAAAGAGGCAGGCCTGCGTAGCAACCTTAAACAGTTGGTACAAGAGGAGGCCAAAGAACCTGGAAAGTTTATAGAGGATATAAGAAACACGAATCGGGCCCTTGAGGCACTGGACGTTGAAAAATATAAAGGAGCAACTGTAAGGGCACGTGGCGAAAAAATGCTTGCCGGTGAACAACCGACGAAGCCAGCTCTGGCTGACGACAAAAAATATGCACGTAAACGTGATATCGTACAAATCAAAAGAGGGCAATTGTGACACAAAACAAGGATGAGGTAGCTCGTGCTTTTACAGAGTACTATCGCAATCTTTTTGCAATGCGAAATCCGAAAGATATGGGTTTTGAAGCAGAGTCCTTACAGTGCTTGCCAGAGTTGGAGAGTGAGGAAACAGAAATTTTAAACAAAGATATCAGGTTATACGAAATCGAAGAAGCCATAAACGAGTTGAATAGTGTAAAATCACCCGGGCCTGACGGCATTTGCACAGCGTTTTACAAGAATTTCAAATCTGAAATTGCGGTACTACTACACGGTGTGTGTTCAGAATATTACGAGCGTGGGAGTTTGCCGCCGTCGTGTGCAAGAGCCCATGCGGTGCTCTTTCCGAAGGGGGAGGACCCCGATCAGCTGATTAAAGTTACTGATTATAGGCATATCACGCTCACCAATAGAGACTACAAGATTCTAATGAAAGTTCTTGCAGAAAGATTGCGAAGTGTCATCAAATAATTATTCGGGTCTCACCAAACATGTGGTATCAAAGGCAGAACCATTTTTACGAACATTCATGCTGCACTGTGCGTACTGGAGTACTGCGACGATGACTTTAGAAAAGTAGCCATGATACAAAGAGACTTGGAAATAGCTTTTGACCGTGTGTGCGATGAAATAGTGTTCAAAACGCTCGAGTGTGTCAAATTAGGCTCTGTAATTAAAGATGGAGTTAAAATGGCCTACGGCAACTGCATTACTATAAATCATTGTTAATAAAGAGCTAACAGATAGGATATGCGTTAAAACATCAGTACGGCAGGGGTGCCCCTGAGCCCGTTAATTTCGCCCTGTATCTAGAACCCTTGTGTGCAAAGATAATTGGGAGTAGCAGCCTGCCGGGTTTTTGCCTCCAGTCGTGTGAACTGAAGATTTTGGCCTACGCAGACGATGTGGCTATTTTCTGTGCGGACAAGATAAGCGTGAGTAACGCACTTGCCCTCACGGAACGGTACTGTGATGTCACGGGTAGCAAATTAAACGTCAGTAAATCTGTCGGGTTGTGGCACGGGGAGTAGGAAGAGGCGCGTGCCGCTTTTTGAAAGGGTAAAGTGGTTGACAACTCTGTCAAAGCATTTGTGGATTCCGTTGGATAAGTATCGTGAAAACACGGCGTACTGGAGCGAAAGAGTGCAAGAAATGCGTCCGCAGAAAGAAACATGGGGCGGTAAAAAATTGTCAATCTTTGCGCAAGCAACTGTATGCAACCTGTTCCTTGTGGCCAAAGTGTGGTACGTCATGCAGTTCCTGGCGTGTTCCAGGATGCACGTGCAAACGTTTCACCGGTTGTTTGCTGTTTTAAAGCAAAGCTTTTTACCTCTACCCCCCAAGGGCTCTTTCGCGACCGTTGGTGTCACCAGAAAACTCCAGCGAAGAAATGAAAGAATTTACTGGCACCGCCCGGAATCGAACCTGGAACTAATATAATAACAAAACGAAAGCCCGTTGTCTTACCGATTTAGCTACGACCCCACGCGAAGACTGGGAAGACAGGTGGTGTACGCACGAAGCACATCTACGAGTTTACCCCCTGCGTTCTCGCTGAATGCCACGTATAATTCTCACGCGACCACTCACGTCCGTCTAGCGGCCCTGTGCGTACCTTGCTCATGTGCTAACAGTAACAAAAATTAAAGGAAGCTCACACCAATGCATGGTATCTCACTTCTAGTACGCCAATGTGCTAACGCCTGTGGCCTCCAGTGTTCACGTAAACAATCACAGCTTCTTGTCGTTCTCCCTGACGCCAAACCAAGGAATATATTCAAATACTCCTTGATGGCCACGCCATCACTCAAGCCCCAGCATCAAGATTCTGGGTCTACATCTCGAGGCTAACACCAAGAGTGCGTCTCCTTGCAGCGCCTCAAAAACAGCATTAATCAAATCATACACATGATCAGGCGAGTTGCCACCAAGAAGCGCGGCCTAAAGAAATCCGGTACCTTTCGATTATTTGAATCTTGTGTCCTCTCGAGAGTTACTTACGTCCACCCCCTGTCTTCTTGTCGACAAGGAAGACATAGAGATGCTTTATTCAATGGTTAGAAAGGCGGTCGAGCAGGCCATTGGTCTTCTCATGAGTGCGTCCACACAAAGGCTGCTTAGCACAGGGCTCCACAACACGGTGGAAGAGCTGATAGAAGGCCATCTTTCTAACCCGAAGGTCCGACTCAGAACTGCGATGGGAAACCGCATGCCTCACCAGAGTGCTGGGCAGCCCAGAATGTCACTCCGCTTGACGTACTCCCAGACTCTTGGCGACTAAAACTAAAGATGCTCCCTTTGCTTAGAAATATGAACCCCTCACATGACGAGGGTCACCAAAAAGCACGGGCTCAAGCGCGAAACACCACCCTCGGCGGGGATCACGCAGTTATCTACACAGACGCCTCCAAACATCGAGGGCAGCAATACGCCATCATCGTGGCTACCTCCAAAACCAACCTCCTTGCGTGTACCTCGCTTAGCACCCAAGAAATTACGGCAGCAAAAGAGGCAGCCATCACCTTGGCGCTCGCTCAACCAGGGGTTCGGAGGGTAGTCACCGATTCCCAGCAAGCCTACTGGAATTACCAGTCGGGTTGGGTGTCGTGACCTGCACTGCGCGTGCTAAAAAGCACTCCCCAAACGGTTCCGTTCAGCTCATCTGGACACCCCCTACGCTTCGATGGAGGGCAACAAATACACCCACCCAACAAGCCTGCACTTTTACCTCCCGTGCTATGGAGATGCACGAGGACAGTCACCCGCTTTTCACGTTCAGGGAGATAACCCAGCATTATCGCCTTCTGAGACAGACCGTACCTTCCACTTACCCTGACCTTTCCAGAGAACAACAAACTATTCTACGGCTCATACAATCCGGGCTCCTTCCCACAGCCTACGCGTCTTCACTTAATGTATCCGAATCGCTACGACGCTGAATGTAAATTTTGCTCAGAAGTAGGAACACTCCGCCCCGTAATCGGGGTGTGCGACTTTAGCCCTGAGCACCCTCCTCTCTTTCCGTCAACTACCCACCAAGACCAATGGGAGATGCTGCTGTCCAGGCCCTCTCTACCTACCCAGCTTCAGCGGGTGGACAGAACACAGGCCGCGCGGACTGCATATGGGCCCTACAGAAGAAGGAATCACTCCCCAGAGCTGCACTCTGGGCCGTTCAGAAATCTGAAAAGAAGTACTCCTTCTTCCTCCTCCTTCTCTGCCGCACATCTCGTCGCCTCCGTCCGCGGCGCAGAGACGGAGAAGACAGATCGTCTAACACCGGGTTGGAGCTTACATAATTTTATAAAAAAAGTTTCCATTCTTGTGCTACACCAATACAACTCAATCAAACACCGTTCCAGGTTCATGCATTGATTTAACCTTAACAAGAATATCTCTTTGAAGTAATGAATGTTGTGGTTAGGTGCATTTCACTTCGCTATGGTTTGGCTATTTGTAGAGCGATGTGAGTGAATTTAAGTGACGTCGCATGGGTAATCTTTATGGGTGCCGTTTACAGCTTTGCTTTCCAACCACATTCACGGGGTGGATTGGCGCGATTTTTTTTTTGCTTTTCGCCTCCTTCAGAAAAGCAGCCGCCGCGGCCGGAAATTGAATCCGTGTCGTCGTGCTGAGCAGCACAACGCCTTAGGCACTGAGCCACCGCGGTGGGTGATTTGGGAAATATAAGGAAAACATTTTTACACACTTGTTCGACGTAACATTTTAAAAAGGCGTTCAGAATCTCGTCGAGTCAGCTACATTTTTTTTTCATCGATGTTCGATAAAACTGCAAGCAAACACGGCTCAGGCAATTTAATTGAGCTTGAAGTACTTCCGTCGTTATCCTGAAACGGAAACGGATTTTTTACCATTCTCAGCAGTGAAGGCAGACTTGAAGTAAGGGTTAAATATGACAGCTTTCATGAATTCCACTTCCGCTGAAAGGACAGTAGGTGGGTTGTTTTTGAACCAAGATATTTCCAGAACGTCTGGGGCGACTCTGTGATAAACTTACTTAGTGTTGTACTGCAGAATGTTTCTTTGGCACTACGGATTTTTACCTTAATGACTGAGACAAGTAATTTATTTTTTCTTCCTACCGATGGACTGAACTTATCTGTTACATTTTCCTTACCCTTTTTATTTTTCGTTTCATATGAATAACTTCGCGTGTGATCGAAGGGTCGTGTTTTTTTTTTACAAATTTTTTTCATTGAGTTTAAGGAAACCCAAACAAACGTTCTTACGTTGTTCGACATCACCGATAGTTTGGTTTGAACAAGTTCGTCTTAACTGAAAGTCACTATTTTTTCATGCCTGTGGCCTACACAGTGAGAGAGAAGGGCGCTAAACAAGAGAAAGTGAGAACTGCAGACGACAAGAAGCTGCGCACCATCGGGATGTTGTGTCGAACAGCCGATGGACAAAAGCTGCTGCACTACCTTTTTTTTAAAGGGGCCCTGAAAGGCATTTTGAGCACACTAAATGAACTAGCGCAATCGCTAGATTGGGTCGCCAACGTCACCTGTGCCAAGTATTACTCTTTTACGCGCAGCGGAAAGCTCACACTTTTGTCGCAAAGTTTGTCGCTTTTTTCTCACCCTTTCCTTCGTGTTTTTGGACGCCGCCATCTTCACATGTCTACATCATCGATTCCCAGATGTTCGTCATGAGCTAGACATCCTGCTATTGGGCGGCTTTTTCACGCACTTCCGGCAAAGAGATGAGTCGTCTGCTCAGCGTCGGCTCGCCGGCTGATCTGCCAGCGGAGTGCCGGAGTGCTTTGACATTTTACGACAAACGAAACAAGTGTAAACAAACGCTTAACCGTTTGTGATGAATGCAACACGGCCATAACACGACGTGGATTTTATCTTACGTGAGTACGTACCATAAAGAAAGTCCCGTGGCACTTCTTCGGTGCAATCGCAGAGAACGCCCTGAGCCGAATGCCCGGGTTTGACGCGTACATTTTATTCAACTTCAAAACAATCCAGAGATGCGTTTCGAACGAACGCAACGTCACAACATGCGTTGCAAGTCTGAACCGCGATTGACAGACGATGAGTTGCCTCCTCCTGCCCGTCGTAAATACGGCACTCACCTCACACCCGGTTTGCGGGGACGAGCAGCAAGTCACAACTCTGGCGCGCAAGCGAGAAGGCTTTTAGCCAGGCACACTGCACATACCTCATGCGAGGTTGAGTGGTACGTCGTTCGAGAAAGATAATCCAGACCATGGGAAGCACTATCCACCCGCAGAAGTACAATGTCGCATTTCATCGCGAAACGAACGCGTCCACAACACACAGGAGGCGATGCACACACACACACACAGCTTCGGTCGCTGCATTGGCTTAGCTGCAAGCTTCGTTCGGACAATCAGCGATGCTACGACGATACAGAGCTGCGTGAGGACGACGTGCTAACCACTTCACGTATTTAAAAACACAGGGGCAAAGAACTAGGTTCATCGGAAGCAAAAAATCTTTCCTCCATTATAGTGCCTGATATATACTGGCTAGTGTGCCGAGGGCGGGCTCCAGGCGGGCGCCGGGAGCGATGTACGCGGCCGTCTGCCGCTTGGGGCGCTGCCGTGCGGGAGTGTGCGCGTTCATCCGGCCCGAGCAGATCGCGCGGTTACCTCCGAGCTGCGTAGCAGACGGAAGCGGCAGAACTTTCCATTCCCGCTTGCGACGAAAGCGAGCGAAAGCGACGGGAATTCTGTCGCGCAACCAAAATTTGTCCCGACCATTCGACAAAAACGATCGTCGCGCGACAAAGCGACGGAATTCCTGCCGCTCTCACTCGCTTTCGTCGCAAGTGCGAACGGGCCTTTATGCGCAATCTCCGCCCCACATAAAACAAGCTCTTGCTTGTCGCCTGAGCATACGGTTGATATCTGACTACGTTACACTGTGCTTGCCAGTGTATTTAAACGATGTCACTAGGTTTGAAACGTACGCGCTCGGCGTGCAGCTTTGTAAACGCAAGCGGTTTCACATACGCACGCTATTTTGCTGCCAATAGAGTTTTAGTACAGCGTTTGTGGCCTTTGCATACGCTAAACGCTAAATTTTTGCGTCCCGCTACGTGACACCGCGATGGGAGTTTTAGTAGAGCGTCTCATCAGTTTTGCGTAGCGACACACTAATGCATATGGCGCCATCGGTCAAATGTTTTCCGAAATGTCTCGCCGGTTGATCTGCTAGCGGAGTGCCGGAGTGTTTGGACATTTTACGACTATCCAAACAAGTGCAAACAAACGCTTTCCCGTCAGTGTTGAATGCAACACATGGGTGCAGCTTGTCCGAACACGGGTTCTCGCTGATCGAGTGCAGCGTTGGTTTGCTCTTCGCCTTCACGTTCATCGCCGCTGATAAAGCGATCCGATGCGGCGCGTTTTGTGCACGGGTTCTGTGTCGGTTGAAAATATCTTTTTTCACATGCCGCCGGTAGTAGGAATTACAACCACCGCAAAATAACACCCGGCACCAGCGGGGCCACATCTGAGACCGCGCTTTTTGGATAAACAGTGGGCGGTGCACCAAAGGGAACGAGCGCACGATTCTCCCCACGCGGCTGCGAGTTCGCCGCCGATACCAACTGCAGCCCTGCAGCTACGTACACCGCGAAAGGGCAAGGCCAGGCCGCACACATGCGGCCAGGTCATTCGTTCGCTTTTCCAGCCTGTGTCCATGGTGTCTACAGAGATTAAAAAGCCGAAAGAGCTGGACCGTAGCAGACGGCAGTCTGTGGGAGCCCAATAGCGGAAGTACGTCACCGCTGAGGAGCGGAGCATCATGGGAGGGGAGGCCAACAGCGCAGAAACAGTTGAAAGGAGGAGGAAATACGGCGCGACAGTAATTCGCGGTTTTTGATTTACGATTTCTCGGCTAATACTCATCGCTTTAACAAAATTCTTGCAGGAGGAGATTGCTAATACATTGCTTTATTTGGTTACATGTACATCCATGCATCGGCGGAAGGCATTTCAGGACCCCTTTAAGAATACTCTTCTAACCGGTGATGTTTTTCCTAAAAATGTCGTAGTGGAAGCTCATGAGAATGGGCGGATGACCGGTGCCTTCGTTGAAGATTGGGTAAAGACCGTTTAGCAAAGCCGTGCGGGGACTCTGCTCTTGAAGGAGTTGGTCCAGGTTCCCGACTCCTACCACGGCTACTTGACAGACGCCGTTAAGAGCCACCTTTAAGCGGGTTGTAAAGACATCATGGTAATACACGGCGCTAGGACGAGGCACGTACAACCGTTTGACGTGGCCATCAATCAGTTGTGTATGGACAGGCTGCAGAACAATTAAAACGACTTGCTGACGCTACAAGACCACCACCTCACACCTGCTGGGCGACCCAGTTTGGCACAAAGCCAAGTGAAAAATTTGGTCGCCACGGCTAATGACGATATTCCGGCCGAGTTAATCGTTCGGGCCTCTCCAAATGTTGCATCTTGACCGCGCTGGACGGAAGTGAGGACAGAGCGCTGGGGGAAGACGCCAGCAACAAAGGGGAAGGGACCTCGACAAACATTCATACGACGAGAAACCACGCAATGTGCTGCGACTAGCGCCGCTTGTGTAATAAAGTTCAGGTTCTAGTCCCAGCCCAGTGCGTTTTTTCATTCGGCTTATATTCGAGGTTAGCCTTTTTTATTTTCTGTCGTCCCGGAAGTAGGAGTCACCTAAATTATGTGCGCAGACGAGCTGCGGCGAACCAAATGCCGATGCGTTACCCGGCAAGCATGCATCATTGCGTGGTCCACTTACTAGAAAAAGTGGGATATTAAGAAAACAAATCGCGCCAATGCACCCCGTGAATGTGGTTGGAAAGCAAAGCTGTAAACGGCACCCATAACGAGTACCCATGCGCATGAGCAAGGTGCGCACAGGGCCTCTAGACGGGCGTGAGGGGTCGCGTGAGAATTTTACGCGGCATTCAGCAAGAATGCAGGGGGTAAACCCGTAGATCTGCTTGGTGAGTACACCACCTGTCTCCCCAGTCTTCACTTGGGGTCGTAGCTAAATCGGTAAGACAACGGGCTTCGCTTTATTAGTCTATTAGTTCCTGGTTCGATTCCCGGCGGTGCCAGTAAATTCTTTTATTTGTTCGCTGGAGTTTTCTGGTGACACCAACGGTCGCGAAAGAACCCTTGGGGGGTAGAGGTAAAAAGCTTTGCTTTAAAACAGATGAAGCGCTGTCGCTTTGCCATTTTTTCCTGCCCAGCCATTATGTTGTCCTGTAGACTGCGTAAAGCAACCACGAAGGGTCATGACTGTCGGTGGGATATACTTTCTCCCGCTTCCTTCTGTTTTGTTGAAATCGCAGTCCCATCTCTGAAATCGCCTATCATACTCAAGGCTAAGCCCCTAGAGCTAGGCCGGTATACCGGCGAGTTACCTCCGATGATGTGTTTTTATATGCCAGTGGCATACTGTTTCTTTAGTAGCAGCACAACAAAAATCTCATGGACAGCAGCCGCATAAATGCTACTTCGATTATTTGGCAACCTAGGATAATTTGTTAGCAGTCACTTCCTCGGGGATATCAGCCAATACTTTTGCTATAAGTTAGCTTGACTTAACGTTCAGTCACACATTATTACTCTGATCCTGGAATGCGTTTTCAGGTTGCTATTACGGATGTGCACGTAACTGTGAATACGTCTCCGTTCTGTCTGATCACCCCCCTCATTCCTTTCACTATACTGCTGAACCTTATAACAGATTATGCGATTACAAACTGAGTGATAGGACGCATGAAGCACGATATGAACCTCTTTTGGGAAGATGCTCTTTAATATTTCGACCGTGCTGTTCCCCTCCGGAAGCAGTTGCAGTAGCAGCAAAATAGCGGGTTAGACTAGTCAAGGAAGCCCAAAACCCGAAATAAAGCAGTTTATCGAACGCCGTTTTATCGAATGCCATTTTATCGAAGCCGTTTTATCGAACGCCGTTTTATCGAACGCCGTTTTATCGACGCAGTTTTATCGAAAGTGTTTTCCTCAGCCTTTTTGTTTTGTTTTTTTGTTTTGTTTATTTTATTACTTTATCACCTTCAACCAGGTTCTCTGCATTTGTCCTTTCGCAACGTGGGGCTCAAACTTCACAACATGGGGATTTCTGCATTCCTACTTTTTCATGCACATGGAGTTGCTGGGGGTCACCGAACCTCCGCAACTTTCTGCCCGCACCTTTTTGCACGTGTTTTCCGCCCACACCCTTTCCTCTTTTACCTTTTTATGCCACCTGCTTTTTTTTTCGGGGATGTCTCTATTCATAGTGCCCTCGCCGTCGTACGCCTGTGCCAGAATGGCGCTTCCAGAAACACGTTCACAGGCTAAATACATGGTTGAAGATAGTATCTCCCTGTTCTTGGGAACTTGTTTCCCACAACTTGGTTTTGGTTCCACTTATCCTACCATTTCGAGAAGTCCTTCCCAATTGGTTCCAGATGTACAGCGCCAAAGCGCTGCATGAATAGAGTTCCCCCCACCCAACTATCCCCACCTTGCTCCGATTTCCGAACATTCACTTAGCACTAATCTATTCATAGTTCTTTAAAACATATCTTTACAAGATGGAAACAATGCGGCCAGATGATCACGGTCGGAATCGCGAACGAACCACGTGGCCAGACTCATTGGGGAAGGATAAGGCTCCGGACCACGCCACCATGCAGGGTTGGGCAGGGTATATATGTGGGGATTTTTTTACCACAATCTAGTAAACATCTATTTGACACCAACGCTGCGAGGTCAAATGGAGCTTACGAAAACTGTACGTGGAAAGGAAAAGCTCTGTGCTGATGGGTACGGCTATATTGTGGACAAGTAGGTGAACGCCAGGTATTACTGGAAATGTGAGCGTTACAAAGAGTGCGGTGGTCGGATGGTGGCCCTATACGACGGCGAAAGAGGTGAGCACACCGAGAAAAGACGAAAGGAACACAACCATCTTTAGGACGCTACGAGGGCCGGGGTGTTACGGGCCAAAGAAACCATCAAAAGCAGGGCCATGGCTTTTGCAGCTCCTCCAGTGCAAATTATCCAGGTAACAGTCTTTATACTGTGCTCTGTTAGATGTAACTAATGTTGTTTGTGTTTTTCAGAATGTTTCCACCTCAATGTCAGCGGAAGGACGCCAATCTCTGGGATGCCCAGACACACTGCGTAAAGTGCTAGGCCGTGCTCGCGCCGCACACTTTCCTCCCGAGCCTGCTGATTTGAGCACTCTAACGGTTCCAGATACATTTAAAATGATCGGCCACAGGACCTTTTTGCAGTATGATGGGGTCTCCACTGACGGAACGAGGCTCCTTCTTTTCGTGACTTCTGAGGGGCTGAAGCACTAGTTCTCTTGCACTTGCTTTTATGGTTTTCAACTTTTTTTGCTTGTTTCAGTCCCCTACCATGCTCTGTGACGGAACATTTAAAACAGTGCCGAGACTGTTTTACCAGCTTTGCACCTTTCCTCGTGTAAAGAAAATTGGTGACCGGGCGGTTTCGTTCCCATTCGCATACGCTCTGATGTCGTTGACGACTGAGGAAGCCTGCACTCATTTATTCACAGTGAGTACCTCCCACTCTTTCATTATTTTAAATACTCTCGGCTGCTTAGGTCTCATGTTCTTAATTACTTTTCCGCATTTTAATGCACTCAGGTACTCGTCGAAGCTGCCAGCCGCCACGGATTTGTTCTCTCACCAGGCTTCGTAATAACGGATTTTGAAGCAGCGGCAATTAGCGCTTCAAGGCAAGTTTTCAAGGACAGCGCACACCATGGATGTTTTTTCCACTTGTCGCAGAATGTTTTCAGGAGAGTGCAGAAAGGCGGCCTCCAAAGCTTATACGCAAGCGATGGCGACTTTTCAAGCAACGTGCGTCAATTGTGCGCTTTGGCTTTCCTGCCGCCCCACAGGATCCGTAGTGTAAGTAACGTCACCAGTTATAATTTGGGTCGCAAAAAGCTTACGCTTTTCTTTTTCACTTTTCCAGGGGTGTGATGAAATAAAAACGAACTTCCCACCATCAGCGTCAGGATTCTCGGAATAGTTCGAGAAGAACTACGTGGTAGGAAAACCGCGCCAACTTCCTTGAGGTATCGTCATCCGTGCGCCGCCACGGTTTCCCCCTGACCTGTGGTCTGTTGACCACCTCGTCGCAGAAGGACAACCTCGTGGGAACAATGATACCGAGAGGTGGCACAGCCGTCTCTTGAAGGTTGCCGGTGCTGCCCACCCCGGCTTCTGGCGCTTCTTGTGCACGCTGCAGCGCGAAGAGGCAGCAACGAGCGACCGACTGGAGGCATGCTTACGCGACCAGCAAACAGGGAGGCAGAAGAAGGCACTTCGACTGAGGGATGAAAAGGTGATGCGTCTCTGCGTAAATCGGTGACACATGGCGACCAGCGACTTCCTCCGAGCTGTTTCCCACAACTTAAAAAACTGATCTTGGGGTCTTTCACGTCTCCACAATAAAACGTGTCACAGAGATACTATTTAGTATCCTCTGTTTTCCTTTGCTGGGTTAGGAAGGATTCTCTACGAACGCACAGTTAGTGCGTAGCTTACCATGTGTGCTCATTGTAACGGCAAGGCTATCAGTTAATATTATAACGTCGAATAAGCACAGACCAGAGGATGGTCAAAATATACAAAATTATTGTTTCGTTTGCACCGGGCCCTCTAGAGATTGATATTAGCCTAATAAACTCATACACACCCGATACATCAGCACGGGGTTAAGGGTGGTCTTTGATGACTAGTTTGGTAATAATACAAAAATCGAGCTTACGCCCTTGAACCCTATCAACGATCGTGCGAAGAAAAAACGGTGGTAGAAAGCAACAAAACCGCACAAAACATTCCAGATTGTATTTGAGTCTTATTTTGTGTAATGCACAGCAAATACATGATCGTAGAAAAGTATCTCTGAATTTGGTAACTCCCAATTCGACCAAATAAACACTGAAAAGGACCTCGAACTTAGCGAAATCCCACTTTCGATAAAACGGCCGTAGGTGGTTCGATAAAACGGCATTCGATAAAATGGCGTTCCATAAAACGGGCATTTTTATCGATAAAACGGCGTTCGGTAAACTGCCTGGGAACCCTTCCGCACAAATATCGGCCGTCGTCTTCGCGAAGTGCAGAAGCTAAGAAAACTGCTACTCTCGTAAACAATCAACGTAATTTTTTTCAATTCCCGAACAAAATATTTACTTTTGTAGAGCGCTAGATTTAGTTTACTTGAAAGTAAAATATGTTCAAGAGCACATCTCTCTGGTGAAAGAAGAAAACAGCGGTAGATAGGTAACCTTTTTCGTGTTTTAGTGCATCATCCAGCTGTGGAAGCGGGATTTAAAATTCCTTTGGTAATTCGATCCTCGCTGTGCAGCAAGGTAAAAAAATACTGGGCTGATATTCAAGAAGCTGCGGCACATAACGCATATTAAAAATAGTGATTGATCTCCGCCCACGTGCGGATTATTCCCTTAAAATAGAGCGATGTGTCAGCCGTCGTGTGGGCTAACCAAAGCTGCTTTTCGATATCGTGCGAGCACCTAGCTTTGTAAATCAGGGCCCACTTTTTTGCTCGCAATGCCAAGGATTGCTCAATGTCAGTTATTCTGGTGGGTCGTACAGGCTACTTCATTTGGATTGATAGCAACGCATATTTTGGAACTGCACCCGCCGCGGTGGCTCAGTGGCTAAGGCGTTGTGCTGCTGAGCACGAGGTGCCAAGAACGTATCGAAAGTGTGGTTTGGCGGCTTTCAGTGTATTTTTCGGAGTGTATTTTGTTTAACAGGCCACCGTATTAACCTAATCTGGGGTTAGCTTCAATCAACATTGTCTTTGTCATGCATTACATACAAAAACCTGCTTATATGTGTTGACGTGGCTCCCCCGTGTTTTTCGATCACCTTTGTTTGATTAGATTTTTAAAAATGTTTTGAGTCTTCATTGATTGCACTCAATCACGTATGCCCCCTTGTTTATATTACAGAATTTCACACTATACTAAATAGCAAACCTAACCCCGATGCATATTTAGATTGGTGTTGCCAAATATATCACTTGCGCCATGTTTATCATTACGTGATAAAATCTCTTGTCCTACCCCATTTTTTCTAGTCACGTGGTTTGCACGCAACTCCTACGCGGACCATGTGGCCACATTGTTTGCATCAGGAGAAATCTCGTGCCAAGAACTTCTGAAAGGTTAGTGCTATATGAATAGAACAGGAGGGGGGTCCGACAATGAAAGTGAATCCCAAACATAGGTGGTAGAGTCTAGAGAACTCACAAGTGAACCCGTCACAGCCAACTCGTCATATGTGAACTCATCAAAAGAGCTAGAAATAGATATGTCGGAGCAGGCTTTTACTAGCCGCCCAGTTTATAGTTCTGACACTGTACGCACAAGCGCTGATTTGGTTGTTTTGGGGTTTAACGCGTCCAAGAAAGACCTCGGCAAAGAGGCGCGCCGTAGTTGAAGGCTCCGATTTAATTTTGACCACGTATAAATCGTTGACGCGCGCCAAAATCTTGACACACGGGGGTTTTCGCTTTTCGCCTTTACCTGAAAAGCAGCCACCGCGGCCAGGATCGAACCCGCGACCTTGGGCTCAGAAGCACAGTGTAGAGTCACTAACACCGTCTTAGCCCTTGAGCCACCGCGACGGGGTTGCTCAAGCGCCAAGAAATGCGTTACTTATAACATACACACACGCGGGAACATAATTATGTGGCGATACAAAGGTGGAGTATGAAAAACTGAGAAGCATATCAGGGCATAGTAGCCTATAAGCTACAATGGCGTGTTTGCTGCGGATCTGATGGGGGACTATACAGAGACGCAGAGTCGTTATAGGAGTTCCACCTGCACAATGAACCGAATAAGAAATTGACGGAGCGAAACCTTGCGCATCCCAAAAACATTAAAAGCATGCAGGAAATAAAAGGCGTCTACTATAAATACTAAACATTTTGGTAAATAATAGGGAAGGGATGTGGAGACAATCTTTTTGAATTACGTAGCACAGAGGAAACGAAAAAAATATACTCGTAATTCTCAAGGGAAAAGCCTGAGAAAAACATTTTTGATAAAACTGCTTCGATGAAACGACCATCGATAAACAGCGTTCGATAAAACGACTTCGATAAAACGGCGTTCGATAAAATGAGCATTTGTTCGATAAAACGGCGTTCGATAAGACGCCGTTTTATCAAAAAAATGTCTGTTTTATCGATCGCCGTTTTATCGAATGCCGTTTAATCGAACCACCTACGTCCGTTTTATGGAAAGTGTGATTTTGCAGCTTTGATTGTAATTTTGGGGGTTTACTTTGTTTAACTGGCCATCGCGTTAACCTAACCGGCAATTAGCTTCATTCTACATTGTCTCTGCGGTGCACTGCATACAAAAACCTGCCTATATATGTTGAAATGTCTTTCCCGTGTGTTCGATCACCTTTGTTTTATTTGAATTTAAAAAAAATTGTGTCTTCCTTGATTGCGCTCAAGCATGTATGTCCCCCTGTTTATATTACAGAATTCGGAGCTATAGTAGTAGCTATTATAGCAACCCCGTGCGCAATATTTCTTACCTGTACAGTATCGGTGTGTTTAGGTTGGTGTTGCCAAATGCACTGCGCCATGGTTCATCATTACGTGATCCAGTATTGTCCTTCCCCAATTTTTCACGTGGTTTGCACACTATTCCTACTCGGACCATGTTGTCACGTTGTTTGTATCAGGAGAAATATCGTGCCTAGAACTTCGGAGAGATTACTGCTATATAAATGGAACAGCGGGAGAAGGGGGGATTCCGACAGTGAAATTGAGCGAGATCCCAACAGAGGTGGTAGAGTCCAAGAGAACTCGCCACAACTGAACCCGTCACGGCCAACTCGTCATAGGCGAACTCGTTAAGTAGGACACGTCGTCATAGAATTACACCATGCTCAATCATGCTCAAATAAAAAATACAGGGTTTCGTATAATTTTTTACTCATGCGTCGGCACTCTTACGTCCCCCCATCGATTCACCAACCTTACGTTTCCTTGGTGGCCTTGGAGGAACACGAAGAACCAATCAGGGCATTTTGTTGTTTTTTGTGTGCTTAGTTAAGCTAATTTGTTTGCTTGCTCGTTGTGAATTTTTGTTTCAATTTTACAGTTTTTTTTATTTTCAGGTAGTCGGGTGAAGGCGCTCTGTTGAGTAGACCTTCCCGATTTCTCTCTTTTTAGTGTTTACTGTTTTGATAATAATGTTTTAATGCCTTGTGATAAAAACGTAAAAGAGAATGGGCCCCAGACATGCTGCGGTGCAACAAGGCGGGGAGAGATGAAAACGAACTTACGTGTAGTATGGTGACTAATTTTGTAGCTAACTTTTTCTCGTTAGTTCTAAGCAAGGCATGGAGAACAGTAGGACAAGGCTTGGCAACCTCTTAGCAACTGAACTCAGGGCCCATTAAGAATTAGGAATGCAGAAATCGGGAAGTCTTTTGCTGGGGTTCCAGTTAGGTTTTTGACATTGGACTCACAAGCGCCGAGAAGCGCCTTACTGACGTGGAACATACGCGGCGCAATAATTAGATTGTATGCCGACACGAAAGCGGTGTATACAAGAAAGTACGATACCGAGGCATTCAAGTCTATACGCCACAATGCTGTGATATGCTTCGGGCCAGAGTGGGGACTAGAGACACAAGGAGATTCGTTATGGCAGTACCACCTGCGCAATGAGCAGAAAAAAAATTGTAGAGACAAATTTCGCGCATCACAAAAACAAAAAGAAAGCTCGCTGGAAATAAAAGCCAACTAGTACAAAGACTACAAATTCTGGTAAATAGGCTCGCTTCGCAGACAAGATTTGGAAATTACATAGCGAGGAGCAAACTAAAAACCTTACTGCAAATTTTGTTACAAGAAAAGGACGAAAAAAACACTTTCGATAAAACGGCTTCGATTAAACGTCCGTCGATAAAACGGCGTTTGATATAACGGCAATCGATAAAATGGCGTTCGATAAAACGGCGTTCTATAAACTGTCCGGATCCCGCTGCAGGAGTATTGGGGAACACTGTAAAGATGTCGACGGTTCTGCACAGAATCGGGAAGGCCATTCACCCGGGCAGGATGGCAACCCGACCTCCGGGAATTTCTCGCGGCGCACGGAAACGGGGAGGCGCGGACACGCGTGACCGCTCGCACGTGGGTATACGTGACTCATCGCAGGCAGTGGTGTCGGCTGCCCGCGGCAACCCGTTCAGGAGGCCAAGGCACCACGTGCCGTCGGCCTGCCCGCAACCGGCAGCGCGGACATGCGTGGGCCGCTCACACGTGGGTATACGTGGCTCATCGCAGGCAGTGTTGTCCAGGGGCGTAGCCAGAAATTTTGCTCGGGGGGGGGGGGGGGGGGGGGGGGGGGGGCTGAGACTGCACCTCGACCTCCTCCATATGATTTTTCAAGGGATTAAAATTATGTTTTTATTTATTTGTTTAGGTACACTAAGGGCCCCGAAGTGCATTACATATTGGGGATCGAAAAAGAAAAAATATACATAGGATCAGTGTACAAAGAAAACCATGGTAAGAAATTATACACATATAAGGCAATAACACAGTCTGTACACTCACTAGTTGCTATCAGCAATAGCAAAGTGGACAGAGTATGTTATAACATAGACAAGGCAATAGAAGTTCATTTACCACTTGGTTTCCGAATTGATAAAGTCCATCCATTCGCGTGAGGTATGATAAGATATGATAAATATGTATAATAAGTATTTATGTATATTATACATAATAAATACAAAACTATTAACTGATAACAATGTATGTTACACGTTGGGGACGAATTATTGAACCCGTCGTACTGTCAAGAACAAGAAAAATAAAATATTTCTTCATAAAATGTATTCGTATGTTCCGAGAATTGCTGCAGAACTGCTATCACTGCATGCAATTTTATTTTGTCTACATAACAACTAACACTTAAAGAAATATTTAAAAATATAAACAGATATTCTTAACAAACATGAAAGCAAAAGACACAGAAGTAAAGAACTACATTCATCTAAAACTAACAAAAGATTGCATGCAGTGGATATTATAAACGTGAAAAGCACGAAACAACTTGCGGGCGGACGTTTTAATGTCGCTTTGTCATTCAAGAATTTTTTTTCCATTTTTGCTGACATGCGACGGTTAGGGACAAATCTGAACGCCGCTGTCTTTTACGCCATTATAAGGCGTAGGAGCAGCTTGTTAACAGTCGCGTACAGCGGATAATTCCACCAAGATTATTCACAGAAAAAAAGGAGTCAAAACGTACACTTGTGGAGAAAAAAGCGAGACAATTATATTTGGATGACGGCAACAAAAGTTTCACTGGCAACAAAGTGCACATTTATACAGAAAATCTAGCAACAAGATACTTAAATCGGAAAGCTGCAGTTAACGCACATATTTAAGCAACAGTGACTGTACAGTGTACATATTACATAAAACAAGGCCAACAAAGAATAAAGTTCAGCGAGCACATGAGGTTGACCCCACACATAGAAACGCAGTGAACCCAGGCAAAAATAAAACTATTACCCTTGAAATTGTAAAGTGCTTTTAGAACACTGGCGTCGTGATGTAACAGGACCATATAGGTAAAATGTGTGGAAGCATAAATGCTTAAAATATTAAACAAAATGTGTATTTGAAAGGTGCTTTAGTGTGAACACAATTGCGTTGTGCCCGATGTAAAATAAGGCTCTACTTGACATAATAGAATGACAAAAGACAGAAGTTTAAAAGACAAAAGTTTTACGTAAGTCGCAGACGGTACATTTAGTTGCACATAGCCCATAGAGCAACAGTTTGTTGAAAAACGCCGCGTAAACCAGGTTTTCCAGAGCAAGGTGGGCGATTCGTACTTGACGTGCTTGCTAAATTTTCATTTCCAATTTCGTGATAATCCTAGAATATGATGTGGGCGGTTGCAGTGAACGGAAGCAATCTCTGCGGTTTCTAAAACTAATGTACAATGATTCGTTACCACAATCACACTCTTATGAAGCAGAACTAACATCGTTTCTTTTACTTGCAATGGTTTCTTACTGATTCTCTATTTAAAGGACAAAGCTTACTCGGCGGGGAATTTTAGCGAAGCGGTCAATGACTTTTGATACGCTGACATCAACGTCTCTGTGAGCGTACAGAAGCGCTTGGCCAACCATGCGTTCCTGGGACATCGTGGAGCGCAAGTAGTTCTTTAACAACCTCATGCTCGAAAATGTTCTCTCTGGGGTGGCAGTTGTCACTGGAAGGGTGACTAGAATCTGAAGCAGTTTGTGCACATTCGGATAGATCTGGCAGTCGCAGTGAGAGAGGGCAGTTATTCCTGTGCTGGGGCGGAGGTTTGCTGCTTTGTTCATCCACTTTGCCCACCAAGGTCGCAGTTCTCCCAAAGCAGCCCTTGCGTCCACGTCCTGTGGAAAACTAGCGACGAGGTTTTCCGCTGCTTTCTTGCGATTGTCTTGCAGTGGTGGTATTACGGATGGCACAATTACACAAAAACACTCTAATGTTGTCCTGTGCTTTTCGAACCGTTGGTGCAACTGTGCTAACACGTAGTCCATGAATGGAATGTATATGGTTCTTCTAAAATATTCCTCTGGATTTTCTAATGCAACGCCACAATCCTGCTGGCGGACGCCGGCTGGTGATTTCGACATTCATTTTGTTTGCCACGGCCTGCACTTGTGCAAATATTTTCGAGAAGGAGGCAGTGGCACTGTCTCGGTCATTCTGAATAGTCTCCTGTACCAAGTGTAGGTCGTCCATCGCGGCGCTCATGTCGATGCTGCTCGACTGCAGCCTCTTTGACAGCGGCAGAGTCAATGCAAGCACATTCTTCGCCACATGCAGGCTCACGAGGAATGTTGGTGACAGAAGTGCCAACGCCAAACTATTCGCCTGAGCGGAACTTTCACCACTGCCATTGTCTTGAATTTCCTCTAGTGCTGCGATCACCGCTTCAAAAAGACTGACAAATGAAAGCACTGCATCATGCTTTTCCACACAGCGCGTTTCGTATAATGCCACAAGCCGCTGCCTTGTGGACTCTGGGCACATCAAACATCATTTTTCTCAGAACGTGCGAACGGTTAGCAGATTTCCGAAAAAAATCGATGTTTCCTTTAGCGTCCCAAAGCAGTTTCGGATATCTGTAATGGAGCAGGCCGCACACAAAACTAGGTTAAGGGAGTGGCTGGCGCAATGTGTGTACAATGCGGTCGGATATTTTTCGCGAACGACGGCTTGCACACCATTGGTTCTACCTGCCATAGAGCTTGCGCCGTCATACCCTTGGCCACGAAGGTGTTGCATGTTAATTCCTAGGTCAATGAGAAATTTGATAATTGTGTCGGCAAGGGCTCTGCCGCTTTGGTCCTGTATTGGCACAAAGCCTAAAAACACTTCTTCGATGTTGTCGGTATCCTTGTTCAGGTACCTTGCGCAAACGGTAAGCTGTTCAAATCCAGCAATGTCTGTAGTTTCATCGGCAAGTACTGCAAAGCAGCCTGAGGCGTTTACTTTTGCAACCAATCTTTTTTTGATGACTTCGCCAGAAATTTCTATAATTTGGTTTTGTACCGCTGGGCTTAAATACGAGGCATTACTGGGGCAGCCCCCCAGGTGGTCCTGTAGAGCTGTATCGCCACAATCGGCTCGCATTCGAAGTAGCGCTCTGAAGTTTCCTTCGTTTTCCACGGAGACGGCGCTCAAGTCCAGATCGCCACGCAGAGCCAGACCCTGCCGTCCGCAAAAAAGAACTGTCTCAACAACAGGCTGCAATTTTCTTCTGTTTTCTCTTATTTGATTTTGTCTGCCCTGGTCCAGCTGATCAACCACACTAGGTGCGTTTCCTAAGAACGTTTGGATAAAGTTATCAGCCGCCAGTTGACAATCACGGTGATATTTGGTGCTTTTGTGCGCATCAAAGATTTCGAGAGCGTGCTTCCATTTCCGGAAAGGCTTAGACACGAGGGCTCCAGTGCGTGTATGTTGGCCCTTGCCAACCTCCGGCCCGCAGAACAGGACGCACAGTCGACAAAAAGCACCTTGTTGAAGGTCTGAGTAGCTCAACCATCGATATCTATCGAGCCATGCCGACTGAAATCTTCGGTTTTGCTTCAAATCTTTCGTAGATTTGAATATGTATCCTTGAGGTGGAATCCACGGAGATGTCAGAAGCTGATATCTGGTCTGGTCTTCCATTGTTGAGTAATTCGAGTGCAGCCCTATGTCAAATTTGCTTGTTAGGACCGTTTACGCATCTGAAAGAGGTAAATATTTGATATCACTATACGTGGTTCGATACATGAGCGATCTGTTTCTAAATTGTGCACAATAACTGAACGAATAAGAGAAATATGTGCGAATTCTCACCAGATGAGCATGTTGAGCCTGTCGGTACAGACGGTACAGACGCATGCTTCTGAGTTTCCAGATGTGGCTCTGGCACCAGTCCTTCGTCTCTTGTGTCAGTAGAGATTTTTTGTCTTGAACCAGTACCTGCGCAAACCACAAGGGAAAAAAATAAACAGCAGCCCTCTCTTGTCACTATACCCAATGACCCAATAATGCGCCATCTTTGTTTATAAGCTCCTGCCGCCATGTATATAAGTAGCATAATGTTCGGTGTGTGAAACTGCACCTTTGGCCTGCGCGAGCAAGGTGTTTCCTGCAATGCTCTGCGTAACGCGCTGGTTCACCGGTTTGTGACTTAGAAGCTGTTTTCGGACTAAGAAGCGGAATCTATATGAGTTTAGGGGAAACAGCGTAAGATGTGCCACCTAGGCTAAGGGTGCAGTGGCGACAAACTCAATACGAGTTGTAGAAAAACCAAATTTTTTAGACTGCGCCTCGTCATAGCTCCGTCACCCCCGTGGTTATCCGGCCTGTTCAATCCTACGCGTGATCAAAACCAGACGTGAAAATTGCATGTCAGGGAAGGGGACATTTTTTTTAGCGTGAGTAGCGATTTTTTTCGATTTTTTATGCAAACCATGGAAGGGAGCGCTCCTCTGTGTTCTTGAAAAGAGAGGAATTTTTTCTTTGAAGGGGGAAGAGGGTTGTCTCATCACGTTACTGAAGGACCTACTGAATAAAAAGACAGCGCAAGGCTTGATCCACAGTGCTTTTTGTCCTGCCGGCATCGTCGGAATTGTACGCCGGCGTGGCCGAAACATTTTAAGAAAGGCAGCGACAACATCGAAATATTGATTTCGAAACCGAACATGATTGAATTTCAAGCAGTTGCATGACTGAAGGAAAAAAATAGGACATATACAGAAAAGGTCTCAGTACTGAAAAGAATGCATGCAAACAAATGTCTCCACGAATGAAAGTCAGGAGACCTGAATTTTATGAGAAAGAGTTGCTGTTACATGTTGGTTATGCTAACACTTACTTTCGCAAATAATGCATCTTATTCCCCTCACTTGACTACTGGTTTATCAGTAATAATGTTGCTATTTTGCAAACGTAGCTGCCAATACCTGTCCGCCTTCGAAAACCCGATTCTAGGCTTCAAGATCATGCATTTTACGCACCATACATTGAACACAAGAAAACCCGTAAAAGAAATAGCATAGTTACCTCTGCTGGCTTCAGTGTCTTGGCACGGACGCTTGGACGTAGGAGGAAAAAATGTCGATATCCTCTTCTGTGACATATTGTAACGCCGAATTCCGTGCAGTCGCTACGCGGCATTGAAGGGCAGACAGATGAACTGCGAAGACATAAGTTGAATATTTACACTAAATGTTCTTATCTTCCCTGATGATCTGACGACGACGATTGTAGGGGAGGTTTCTTTAAAAGTATATTTAAACGAAAGAAAAAATATTTGCAGACTGAAGTTGAAGTTGAGCAGAGTAAGAAGTAAAATAAGCGTATCAGACAGCTAACTTTGTGTGAAACCCTGAGGATCCGACCCCGAGACGTCGTGTCTCGTTGTTTTGATCGGTCACTTAGGCTCCGCCCACGACGCACGTGCCAATCAGCATCTCGTGGCGATCTGGTTGGTTGCATTCGCAAATCCGTGCATAAACTGCGGCGGACAACGCCCCCGTACCCCGAAACGTTGGTAACTCTCTCCCACCACTAGAAAAAAGGAAAAGACGAAGAACAATTAAGTAAAACACAACAAACGAAACCACGTGCAAACACTTGAGGGCACCTGTTAAGTTCGAGCACCTCTTTTCCTAAAATCGCGAGCTGCTCGTTTATTTTGTCATATGTTCTTTTTTTTCCCGCCGATTGGGATGCGGTGATGAATGGACATCGCGGAGCGGAGACGGAAACGCATTACTTCGCGCCTCTGGGTTTGACGCGGGCGGCCACGGGGCGGGTTCAAAGAAGGGACGCGCGCTGCGCAGCGTTTCGTTTGTTTGTAATGATGCCGCAGCGCCCGGTGTCGGCGCCTCGGTTTGAGGGAAGTGGTAGGCTTGGCCGCTGCTGTATCGGGCAGGCCGACGAACTGCGGCAAGTATTCGCGGGGAGGGCTATGACGAACTAACGAGGCCGTCTGGGTGGCCCTCGTTTTGTGCGATCCCGAGCACTTTGGACCAACCGCGGGTAGAAGGGTTGTTTTCGCCTGCAGGTGTCCCCGCGAGACGGTTGAATGGGCTTCTCCCGCCAGTCATTCTGGGGATCTAGGTTTGGAAACATTGGGTCGCGCAGGTCATTTAGTCGCGTGTCTCGTGGCGGCTACGTGTGGTCTTCTTTCCGGGCTGAAAACGCGACGTCGTCTGGCTGACAACGAGGGCGGCAATAACGGGACGGCGGGGCGCGTGGAACGAGATTGGGGGGTCCGTCGGGAAACAATTAGTCGCCTATCGGCGGCAGAAAAAGGGATAAGTGCCGTGCGCGGTGTGTGGCGGCGTGCGCGGCCACAGAGTGGGGTGGGGGGGACGCTCGACAAAGCGACGTAGAATTGTCGGCTTGAATGTCTATCGGCGACCCGAAGCGCGCGCGCCGTCTCAAAACTTTAATGACCACCAGGAGGGAAACGGGCCACCAAGGTAGAGCTGGTGCGCTTTCCGGACAGGACTCCTGGGGTTCTGGACAAAATCCTAGGATGGTTTCCGGCGCAGGTGGTTGCCTTGGTCGCCGTGCATGACAGCGCGTAAAAATTACGGGTGGGAGGCTGAAGCCCCATAAGCCCCTCCCCCCGTCCCTAAGCCCCTGGTGGTGTCGGCTGCCCGCAGCAACCCGTCCAAGTGGCCAAGGTACCGCGTGCCGCCGGCCTGCCCGCACCCTTCATTTTCCGAGGAACGCGCAGCCGATGAGGCGACGATGGGGGCGACGGTCTCTAGGGGAATGCGAGGGGGACAGGTCAAAGAGTACACCACGGGTGTAGAGGGATATTTTCGTCTTGTATATTTCTGTGCGCTCTTGCCACAGAGAGGGAGCAAGTGTACGTGTCCATCATATTGGTGCTGTGTCATGACTGGATGTTTGCTGCGTGTGGGCTGGACTCTCGGTGGGCTAAAAACGGAGCGCGATAGTCCGGCCGGCCGTTCTGATTTACAGTACGGTGCGTGCACCGTCGGCTTTGCCGAGGAAGGTAGTCAGCCCCAATGCTTTCCGCTTTGGACTAATGTACAAATGTAAATAAGTGTACATAAATATCCCTTGTATTACTTGAACTTCGTCTTCGAGGCCCCATTCTTCTGCAATGAGAAGACCTGCTACCCGGAAGACCGCAAAGCCACCCCAACCTCCAGTTGGCGTGCGAGGCGGAACTCCAACGAACAATTACTAACACCAACCCCTAAATGGTGCACAGCATGTTGCCCGTATTAAATACGGCGGTAGCCACGTGAAATAATAAATGCACCATAGAGTAAAACCGCTGGGTGATAAACTGCCCTGTGATATCTGCGTTTGAGCGTCCTCGTTGTGAAGAAACATACTGCGCAGTGCGCATTTATGCGTATTCACAGCCTGCTAACCAACCTTATAATCACCTGCTCGTATTTCACACCAGCATGCAATCAGCTCACTTACTTTCTTTTTAAAATACAATAAACAATGCAGTAACTATGTATTCGTACACGCAACAAAAATAGAGAAGAATCTGCGATGAAAAAGAAAAAAGAACTCGAAAGGATTCAAAGAAAAACCGTGATATTCGTTTTCTCTAGCATTTCCCTGTTAGATTCCCGCTCCGCCCTTATGCAAGCTAACTATATCACCCCTCTTCAACTTTGAAGCAAAATATTCTGCTTGAATTTCTCACGCAACTTGTCAACAAACAATTGGCCATTGACGTCACACCGATCTATCCCCTTTATTGAAACGACCATCGCACCATCACCACTCTCACTCACTAACACCATATTTCGCTGGAAGTGATGCATTTAAATTATCTTCCTTTCCTGGTACAATAGCTGATTGAAATTCTCTTACAAAGCGCACATCTCATTTGAAATGGTGTTTGTTGCTTTGATTCACTGGAAATTCTCTTACAGACCCCATATCTCTTTCAGTGTTCTTGGTTCCTAAATTTGTTTCACTATGTTCATGTTCGCATTGTACTCCTGGTTTTGAATACTCCTTGAATACTCCTTGCTCTGAATACCTGCCCTGCATAGACCTTCAATGGTTCGCAGCATGTAATAAAAAATAAATAAATAATGCAAAGCTTTCAAAGCAACCTTCAGAGTGTGCCGACCTACGGCTCGGCGGGAAGGCGATATTATTCTATCACCGCCGTACTATTTGGATCTTCTACAACATTTCTTTCTGGCAACGTTGCAGTATTTTGTTGGTATGCGTGCTAATAAAGTTATACCAGACGCATCTGCAAACGCACGTTTGAGGGCGATGAATGCGGTCGGCGCGGCACCATCGACCCAGAGTTGTGCGCGTCGGCCGCGGCTGGCGCCGGTCGTCCGGCAAACTCGAGTCTCCGGTCAGTAAAGTGGTAGAGGCAAGTATGGCGAGAGTGTGAGGGGAAGGGCAGTATGCCGAAACGGCGCGAGACATTCCCTCCGGCGGGGAAAAGGCCATTTAAAGTAGAGCGAGAAGGAAAGTGGAGGTTGAGACTCTGGAGGCGAGGCACTACGAGACAACGCCAGCAATATCGCGTGCCTTCGTGCGTTGAATTCAACGTCCACAGAGATTTAAATTAAATAATCTTGTTTGCCTCTTTATCCGCGTGTTAGGAAAAAATCCTAAAATTGATTTTCGGCCATTTGTGTGGGCAGCATTTGCAAGCACAAACGAATTGGATATATCGACGGGTTGTGTGACTATTGAGGAATGTGTAAAGACACACTGTTTTCGTTAAATCCACGTTGCCTCTATTAGGCGGGTGTCATAGAAAAATGTTGTAAAGCAGTGTTTAGATACCTGAGTAAGTTACCAGTTCAATATCTCAAATATTGTGCGATAAAAAAATTAATATCTGAAAAACTATTTCAATGTACTCTGTCCTAATTTTGTCGTTATCCCGTTTGGTGGTAATTCCCTTTACTGTATTACATCTTTTTCAACGAATCTTCAAGGAAGTCTTGGGGTATCGGAAATAGTTCCATTTGCTCCTGTGATGAGTTACACCTTGTTAATTTGCCTTGCCACTACTTGCGCACGATGGTTTTATGGTGAGGGTGCTAACATTTATTTATACTGGAGTCAGGCGCTTCGTCCTGCACGGCGATATTTTGACGCTGGGGGTGTGTGGAAAGATTGGCTGGGAAAGTAAGAGCAGAGATTTAAGGATAGATAGGAAATCGGGGCGGTCCCAAAAAGTCATAGAGGTACCTTCTGCGCCAGGAAGGTATTCAGAACGGAGAATATGCGCTGCTCATAACTTCGGCTGATCACTCTTCATACTATCCCGCGCGCAAATTTCAGTGCATGCGACGTAAGAGCGCGACTGTTGTACGCCCGTCAAAGAAAACATTTAAACGAAAGCAACCGTTTAAATGGCACATTCGTTTTTCGGATGTTCAAAGTACCGATATTGGCCTGCGTAAATTTCTGTAACAATATTCTATGCCGATGTCCCCAACACATTTCATAGCTGTACCTTTATCTAGCCAGGGGAATCAAGCCATTGAAGGCGCTGTAAAACCATGTTCCTGGCGTCTCCCGCACGTTCTGGTTTCAGACACACATATAAGCTATTAATTACCCTAAATCATTTTAGGGAAATTTTTTGACGGGTTGCTACGTCCTTTGCGTGGCCGGACACCTCATCTGTAGTAGGGTTCCTGCCATTGCACTGAAGTTTCGACCAACCGAGTCCTCTAATACCTTTTGACTCGGGATTCTTACGGTTATATTATCACGCAGGCTTTCTTTTGGATAGCTAGCCATGCTTACCTTTACTGGTGGATTTAGTCTCACGCAAAACTTCAACAACGGTGCAGTCTTTGTGAGTGTAGAAGAAACGCCAGCTTCCAGAAATGTTGAAATGATTCTCTCGATCTGTACGAAAAGATGAATAAATAAAGAGACCAAACAAATTTGTATTTATTTGTTTCTTATATGCACACAATGCAAGGCAAAACACGGCATAAACTCTCAGAACGCGCCCTTCTTCTCCGAGGGCACGGCTGAATTCGTCGATATTGATGCTTGGTAATTTTCGAGATTGTGAAGGCCAGTTTTTACACCACCTGAATTTCAAATTCGTTCAATTTCGTACCATATCTTAGTGCTGTAGTTACTTCACAGATGTATTCACATTAGTGTCCCTTCTTGATTGCGGGAACTTTAAAATGGATTACCGCATGGAAAGCTGTCTTTACCATTGCGAGAGGGCACTGATTCTGGTCTATCTGGTGATGCCCTTTGTCCATCTACAACACCACATTGCCGGGAGGTTCGAGTTTAGCGGCTGTGTCCTGCCACAGGTGGTAACCCAGTTGGGTCTCTACCCCGTTTGGGGAAGTCACTAGGTGCATTAGGGTGTCTTGGCCCCGGGCACCTACCAGTAAAATACCTAGAAGCGACTCGCAAGCCTGCGGGACTACAGCGCTTGGTTAGTTCATCCCGCTTGTACGCCAAATCGCCCCCATAAAATTGGGCAGCTGGAAAATACACTTTCTTAAAGCGAAGCGTTAACACTTTTGTCCAGAGGTTTCGCGAAGACTGCGCAAGTTAACCTTTTGACCAGAGACACACCCCCGCGACGCCGGTACCTCTGTAGGCGCTGCGCACAAGGCCCCGTGTTAAGTCGTTTTGCGACTTGGCGGGGGTGGCCGACACCAGAGCGGCCGCGCAGCTGATCCACAGCCGACCTTCCACGCCGCCTTCCACGCATGCGCCGCTGGGTCGTCTCGGGATATCTGACGCATCTTGGGCCGCGTTCGACGTGAAACAGGAAAGCGAAGCTGGGCCTCCTTCTGTGAGCATAGCACGCCACCGCACGACCTTGACCCGTGGTCAGCAATACGGCTACAAGCGAAACCAAGACTCAACCAGACTAAGCCAAGCTTTTGCTTTGCATATCTAAGGTTCAGGTTTCCACCGAGTGGAAACCTCAGCAGTCATTCAGGCACTACGGAACCAGGGTGTAGACGAGCATTATGTAAGAATACTAGAGGATATCTACGATGGGTCCACAGCTACCATCATCCTCTATAAGGAGAGCAGTGAAATACCTACAAAGGAGGGCGTCAGACAAGGAGACACAATCTCAGCAATGTTATTCACAGCGTGTTTACAAGAAGTTTTCGAATATTGGATTGGGAACAGGTGCAAGTAAGGGTTAATGGAGAATACCTGAGTAACCTCAGATTTGCTGATGACGTTGCCTTGCTAAGTAACTCGGGGGACGAATTGCAAAGCATGCTTTCCGCACTGGGCGAACAGAGTAGAACCATGGGCCTGAAAACTATTATGCAGAAAACTAAAGTAATTATCAAAAACCTCGGGACAGCACAGCGGTTTGAGATAGGTTGCGAGGCAGTGGAAGTGGTAAGCGAATAAATCTTCTTAGATCAAGTTGTTACCCCGGATCCCAACCATGAGGCAGATATAATTAGGAAGATACGAATAGTGTGGAGTACATACGGCAGACGTTCTCAGATAACGAATGGTAGCCTACCATTGTCCCTGAAGAAGAAAGTGTGTGACAGCTGCATCTTAACGGTACTCACCTATGGGGCAGAAACTTGGAGGCTCACTAAGAGAGTAATGGAATGGAAGATAATAGGTGTAACATTAAGCGACAAGAAGAGAGCCGAGTGGGTCAGGGAACAAACTCGGGTTAAGGGCATATTAGTAGAAATTGAGAGGAAGAAATGGACGTGGGCAGGGTATGTAATGCGAAGGCAAGATAACCGTTGCTCACTAAGGGTAACAGAGTGGATCCCTAGATAAGGCAAGTGTTGCAGGGGGCGGCAGAACGTTAGTTGGGCAGATGAGATCAAGAAGTTTGCGGGGATAAATTGGTCGCAGTTAGCATGGGACCGGGATAATTGGAAATTAATGGGGGAGGCCTTTACCCTGGAGTGGGCGTAGATAGGCGGGTGGTAATGATGATGCTGAGCTAAGCTGCAACCATTTTTGTTCCAAAAGCAATACAAGGTTAATGCAGCGAGTTTCGCCGAGTGTCAGAATTTGACCTACCCGCCATGGTGGCTCAGTGGCTAAGGCGTTGCGCTGCTAAGCACGAGGTCGCGGGTTCGATTCCCGGCTGCGGCGGCCGCTTTTCTGATAGAGGCGAAAAGCAAAAACGCCCGTGTGTACGAGATTTCGGCGCACGATAAAGATCCCCAGGTGGTCAAAATTAATCCGGAGCCCTCCACTACGGCGTGCCTCATCGTCTGCGTTGCGTCGGCGCGTTAAACCCTACAATCAATCAATCAATCATCAATTTGACCTTGAAGTGATACCATGTGATTCGATGCCGGCGCGGCGCGGGCGGGTAGCGGCGCCTGTTGGCAAGTTGGAGAAGTACGAGAAGGGGCTGGCTCAAGAGGCAGGAAGAGGCACGTCACGTTCCAGCGTCGAGGCCTCCCAGCGCCGGCATGGAGGACCTTCTGTTCCCGAAGGGGCCTGCGGCAACCCAACGGGAAGTCTTCCCTTTCCTGCTTCATTTCCTGGAGACGACCGGCCTTACGCAGCGGCAGTAGCCCGGAGTGCAGTGATTGACTAATGTGCCCGGACTGACAGCTTTCTGGGACTGACGGCTCTCTTTATACCTTTCTCAATCTCTCTCTATTTCTACTTTATCCTATCACTCCCCCTCTACTTCTATTCCCCTGCACTGGGTTGTATGCAGGTGAGCTCCCTGCCGAGCTCAAAATATCCCCAGTAAATTTCCTTTCCTTTTCCCGTCGCAAACCACAACCACCACCCCAGGAACGTCGCGTGATTACGAATGTTAGAGGCAGGTTTTCGAACAGGAACCGGAGGCGAACCGAAAACCGGAAGCGAACCCGCATTGTTGACCGGAACCGGAACCGAACCGAGCGCAAATTTTTTCCGCCATTTTGGAACTGAACCCGAACCGGAACAAGTCAAAGGAACCGTTCCGAAGCGGTTCCGCCGCTTCAAAACTGTGATGTATTTTCTGTAGCGAAAGCTGGACTGCGCTACCTCGGGCATTCTTCGCGTGGTGCCCAGTTTTGACCTTTAAAGCTACAGGTCAAACCACACCCCTTCCGCAAGCACCCGGCACGGAGCAGCGGTCCGATGGCGGGGTGAGATAGGTTTATCTTCGATAAAACCAGCGCGAACTTATGGCGTATTCGTTTGGCCGCTCTGCTCCTCTGGCTCGGAGTCGCCAGATGCCAAGGCGGCCCGCAATCAGAGCGTGAGAGGCAGCGTACCAACCGAATGCATCTAGGACCTCGGAGCAGCGCGCCTGTAGCGCCAACGTGCAGCCAGCGCGGGAAGCCGCTGGGTAAACTCGTGGTTTCCGCCATCGGCTACCGGCGGGGCGCCGTTGCTCCGGCCGTCCCCATCGGGTGAACCTATTCGCACGCCCCGTGGGAACAATTTTTATTTTTAGTTCGCACGCCGCGTGCCAACAAAAAATAAAAATTGTTTGCACACCTTTCAGATTCTCCCGCAATGTTCGCCCGCTTCGCCTGCTTCGCTACCAGCGTGGCTGGCGCTGTCCCTTTCGAATCACTCTTGTCTCTGTTGGCATACCTCAAGCTTAGCCTTGTAAAGCTGCCCGCATAGCTGTTGGCTAATCTGTTTTAGTAAGTAGCTAAATAGTTTGTTAGTTGCAGCAATAAGTTTGATAAACACGTTGGTAAACATGTTGGATCCGCGGGGCCACACGTTGAGTTGTGTTTGGTTGAATGCTTGAATTGTGTTTCGGTGAGTTCAGTGTTGAAGCTGACTTATCTCCGCCATTTACTTTTTCTATTTTGTAATTCCGATATGCATTCTGATGTTGCTCCACCGGGAAAATCTCTACCCTTGTAGTTTTTCTGGGCTCTATCATATGCGACCGATGAGCAGTTCCCGGAGAACCAACGTGTTCAGCGGTTAAATGCTGGTCATTCAAATATGCATATTTATAGAAATAGAGTGCTTGGTACTTTATGTGAGTACAGCAGGCACGTGCAAGATACTGTGGTGAAGAAAAGCAGTGATACATATTGATTTTACATTCTGTGAGTGTTTTGCTTACCGAGAGGCACGAAATGCGGGGCGGAAATTTTGCAGAACATGAACTTCTTGACGTTTTTAAGCCACAGTTAGGTAGGATTAAATAGAAGAAACTTTAGTATGTGAAGGATGTATGAAAATTTTGTGGTTTTGGTGTCAGCTTGCTGAATCCAAATATGTATTGTGTTGATAGGAAATATTTTTAGTAATAGACGTTAGATTTTGGCAGGTTGTTTTCGCCAAGGAAGCACTGCTGTCGTCTCATTGCGTTCAATATGGTAGAACCAACTGGAGCTAATGTATTATACAGCCACTACTTTATGCACGGGACCATTACATTTGTGCATATCTACAGAGGGATAAGGGAACGTGTAAACCAGCAAGGGGGAGCGGACCTGCACACGTTTTAGTGTAACCAGTATTAACTACACGGACAATAAATGGTATACAGTATTTAGCAGCACAGAGAAAACAGGTTCGCGACGTGCATTTTTTTCCGTCTTTGTTGAAATGTTTGAAATTGAGAGGGGCAGGCGCACAGTTAAGTTTGGTTTATCTAGTGTTCTTACCTAATTTGCATGTATTGCAAGTGCCTGGCGCAGAATTTTGACGCAATAATGCACTACAGCGCATTTTTTTGTGCTACGTGCACATTTGTAATGAGATGGTGAGGCAGGAAGTGCTACAACGAATCCAGTGTAGTTACCACGTTAGGCCCCAGTGTTGTACCTGATACTGCTGGTCGCACAACCTTCCATGTGTCTTCTAGGCGACACCATGGAAGGGCAGTGCATACGGTACCAGCAGCCAGATCTCATTGCAGTGTCCTACCCAATGTCTACACCTGTCATTAGCGGTTGACCCAGCTACCACGGTTCTATCAAACCAGTGAATATTTGGCCCTTCATATTCATGATGATTCTTTCTTGATGACGAGGACCAGCGGTACTGCACTGTCACTACCTTGTCAACTAGGGACAACTGCATCGCCCGAACTCTTTCAGGCCTTACCTTCTCCTTCACCACAATGGGTGCACCCAAATGTCTGAAGGCTTCACCTTTCCATCGTTACATGCTTTTCGGTATATAGCCCAATTACATTTCTATTCCCCATTCCCAAGTTGGCACCTTGCACCTCCACACTGTTTCTAAAAAACATTCAATTCTCAAAATTTTATCTAAACGTAATTTTTTGCATTATGATTTGAAAAGATGGGTTTCAGCTTGGAATCACCTTAAAAATGTGAAGAAAAAACTGCTATAAAGGGCAGCTCTGCCTCAATCCCTGCCAGACACCAAACAAAAAGGGAGCAGTAGGTTTGCATTTTATGAATAGTTAGAAGCATTACCCAGTGTATCATCATGATCATTGTCATTCTTGTCATTGTCTGAAGCCATTGTGCAGTCACACAGAAAGTCGGACTCGCTCTCGGAGACAAATTCAAGGTGTTAAGCACACGTTGCTGCCCGAAGTATTGCAAAAAAGCTGTTTTTTTTCTAGAGACAATGCCACCAACATCATTCCTCATGTTTGGCACCATTTTTGTTACATTTTCCAAACAGGTTTTTTTCCAAAGTTCTGAAAGGGCCTTGGTACTAGAACTTGGTACCGCAGCGAGTGAGGCTCGCGATTAACTTTCATGACTTCTTTAAAAGTGATTCCTTATAATTGCTTCTAGCGACAGCTGCAAGATAGCTACAACAAGACTTAGGTGACATGTGCTGCCTCACTGTGGGCAAGTTCCATGAGGCCCAGCCCATGTTGGTTACAGAGCAGCCCCTCGGAGAAATAATCCACAGTGTATCATCAGTTTCTGCAGCTGAGACTTTGCGTTTGTGAGAACGTTATTAACATTACACCACTCAGGAAGCCAGCCCTGCGTTCCACAGAGCACCATGTCGCCTACAGGGTCCAGTTCTGCAAGTGCCTTGCCATGGTGGAGGTGGTGAAGGGGGTAGAGCTGTTCCAGGATCTGGTCTACTGAGCCATGTCACCAATGTCAAGCTGGACCAGAGGCTACTACCGCTAAAGGTGGCAGTGTGGAAAGTAGAGAAAAGTGCTGCAAGTCCTATTGCTGAATGGATGGCCTACCAGCACACCACGCTGCCTGCAGATGCCATGCCAAGTGGCTGACAGACAGGGATGAGCTGGATCCCGTATGGGCTGGGAAGTTTACCCACTCGTCGCAAGCTCTGGGGTACCTCCAAGCTGTCCAGAGGCCCCAAAGCCACTAGAACCCACTGGAAGTGATGTAGTTGGCCCCAGTCATTTTGGACTGTTTGGGAGCAGCAATAAGTCTGTTTTGAAGAGAAAAAATAAGGAAGTTGTAGCAGCCAAAGATTATTTCGAAGCAATAAAAACAACCCACAGGAACATTATATATACAGTACAACCCACTTATAACATCATTGGACATAACAACGAAGTCATGCACCGTCAACTTCGCTATATGTTGCATGGCAAAATAAACGCCTATTAACTACGCTTATTAATATTATTGGTTATAACAATTGAGCCTGACGGTACGAGCGTATGTACAGTATAGTATTTGGAGATATGTGAAAGATCATGGGTACATTGTGTGTGTGATCAGGCTGTCATTCATTTTGCCCACAATTTCTCTGTTGCAATGCCGGATTTCAGCCTACCAAGTCAAGCAGTGCTTTCACATTTATAGGACAGCAATGGAACACCACACATCAGGGCACGAATTTTCTAAAATTATGGCTGTAATTTTTATGTAATGTGGCATTAATGGGCACGTTTTCTTTGGTTAGGGAATCCTGTGGAGGAGCAGCAAATCAGGGTGCATTGTATTGCCTGTCGTTTTAAGGTCGAGTAGACGTGCACAGTTGCAAGGCGTACTGTGCGATTTCTACAACCTTCCACTCCTCTGCGGGACTTCCAAACAAGGCACACATGCATTTGTGCACCATAGCGCATCACTTCAAAATGACGACCATCATTTTAGAGAATCTGGTGTCAGTTCAGCCACAGTCAGAAGCAGATAGCTGCTTAGCATAAATGCACCAATTGAAAAAATCTCTTCTATTACCCGCTCAAAGACCAGAGGGCCCTGAACTCGGGCAACTGCAGCGTACAGTCAATCGAACTAAGATGGTCACTTGTTGCCCATAGCATCTCCTCCCACACCACATTCCTCTATTGCTTCAATAAAGTTTACAACACCCTGTCTGTATGTCTAATCTTTGCCCCCAGAAATACATCGCTGCCCATTTATCTCTAACGTCCTAGCTAAAGTGATGGTCGCCATGCTGCAATGAGAAACTGAAGCCTGTTCTGAGCAGCTGTGCGGTCCCTCGAGTTGTTTATAACGCACACCACACTTTTTCAGCATGCAACGTTTAGGAAGAAATGCCCCAAGGACAAAATTCCACCTTTGCTGAAAAATGAAAAATCTCACCCCAAAGATATTTTTAAAACACTCAGTAGCTTCTTGTGAATGAATTGATTGAGGGCGCCGAATTAGCTGTTTTTCATAAAACCAGCCACAACGATGGCCCTCGAGCCTTCGCTGAAGCAAACGTAGACAGGGACCGCCTGCACATGAAGAAAATTCAACCATGTAGAAGAACAGCAGCCTAACAAATTTATATATATGTCTTACACAAGATAACGAAAATCTGTAAAGGGAAAAAATTATGAGCGCCCATACGCAAAATGTTCAGCTAAACCACTTAAGCTGTCCAAGCAACAGGGTCAGAAACACCCATCTTTCACCTAAAATTTGCACGCATGCAGGGCAACAATAAGAGTATTTATTGGAAGAAAATGAGCTGGTAAACTAGTGGAAAAGCTGTGGCAAGTTGATGTTTGTGTCGGTAGGTGGGAGGGGCAGAAAACTAAACATATTTTAAAGGTACAGCAGACATGCCCACACAATTTCTTAAAGGGACACTGAAGGGAATTTGTCAAGCTCCCGTTTTTGCTTGCACTGCGTAGACTGGCTCAAATTAGCACACTTTTCATCGTTTATCCGTTTGACAAATTGGTAATTATTTTACAAAGCGCGAAAGAAGAAAAAATTCCCCGCATTTCCCCGAGGGGAAGAATGTGAAAGTTTGAATGCAGGAGTTGAATTTGCGCGGTTCGGTAATGTTCGCGAAAGAGAGATCACACACACACACACAACTACAAAGAAAGAAAGATGCATTTATTCACAGACACCTATTTGTGTTGTCGTTGTACTTGATTGCTAGAGCGGATCTCAGCTTTGAAATTTCGTGTCAGTACTCCTTTAAGCGGGTGCATTAGCCCTTCTCACGCCCGATTCCTGGCCAATCCCCCACGCGGGTATGTGCCATGTCAGCGGCCAGGCAGCGCGCACCCATCTCCCCCCGTTGCCAAGGAAGACGAGGAGATTCCTGGCTAATCCCCCACGTGGGTATGTGCCATGTCAGCGGCCAGGCAGCGCGCGCCCATCTCCCCCCGTTGCCAAGGAAGACGAGGAGCGCGCGCACCCGCAGCTGTTGCTATGTGGACGGACGGCGGTCACCGGAATTCAGGGTCGCTTATAAAGTGCATTCGCACTTAAAACTACCATGCGCGGTTTCCGGCGGCCGCACCAACTAAAGCTGTGACGTTGGGAGGAGCGGGCACTGTGATTGGACGATGCCCAAGGTGAGCAACCAACCAAGTTTCGGTTTCGGTTTTGGTTCTGTAAAACACAACCGGTAATAACTCAGTAATCATCGTACCGCGCTTCTGCCATGTTGTCAGCTGTAAAAATGCATAAAGTTAAGCCTCCCAGGACGGCTTGGAATCGAAGCATTCACTAGCCGAGGCCTACGCAGTGCATGGACGCCCTCCGCGTACTCGCAGACGCCCAAATGTCATGCACTTTTCCCCCATATTTGGAGCTTGCCTCACTCATGCATGTACCGTAAAAAGCGTGTTCGCACCAGGCCAAGGGTCTGTTCATTCTGGCCTGTGCCCACTGCCCGCAAGCAGTCGGTGCTTATGGCAACAGCACGCCAACGAGAACTCGCTAGCGCGCCAGTGCCAGCCTGCGCGCGTTCTGTGAACTAGTTCGTGGAGCCATGAACGTTGCGGCCCAAAAAAAGGTGAACTCAATGTAGAAAACATCGGCAGAAAACAAAAACGGTAACTTACAAAAAAAAAGCATGTACCCGCGGGGACTCGAACTCGTGACTTGCAAAACACTTGCGGGAACATACCTACCGCCCCAGACCACTCGGCCACAGGACGGGCTCCGCCGACCGTGGTGTCGCGGAAAGAACCGAGCCGGGACCACGAACGGGAGCCGCCGCTTTAATAGGACCGAATGGAACCCTATATACAATGATAATGATAGTAGTGCACGCTCCGTTCGAGCGCACGGTCTCTTCTTCTTCCTCCTCGCTACTATTTCCAACATCCTCCCTATCTCAAAGAAAGGAGGCAAACTATAATATCAGGCACAGCGTTATAGTTCAAAGTTCGGAGTTAACACAAAGCCGAGTCGGGCAGTCCTATGTCAGTCCGGGGCTTAGCCGAGCGCACTTCCTCCGCCACCGATGCTTGTATCGTCTGCCCAAACGACGTAGTGTAGAGGCGAGCCACGTGAGGTAGGGCACATAGCTCGCTCTGTCAGGGAAACAGTGCATAGGAAGCTCTTCGCGCGAAGAGTACGCCTGAAGTCGTTGAGACGCCTTGAGGCGGTGTAGGATCTGGCCTGCATATCGTTGGTTTGAATGTTTCCCCGTTTTTCTTCTGGGCACCTTTTTCGCTGACGTTGTGAGAGCGGTTCTTTTTTGCCAGAAAATCCAGATGCCAATCTTCTACCTTTCTTCTTGGTGTTTGATGCTTCTCCCCTTTTTTCTCTGTTTGCACTTTCGTTGCGTCCTGTATTTATCTTGGGTAGTAGTCTTCGCACGCCCCCTACAATCAATAACGTTAGCATTCGTTGAAGCCTTTCTGTCCGCGACGGCAGGAGATACGGTGCGGGGTTGCCTATTTTGGGTGGCGCGGTCGTTTCGTGTGTCGGATTCGGGTAATTTACTTTTGGGGTTGTGGCAGCTCAAAGATTCTAGCTGTGCTGGACGCAATAAAGTGCTATTTGCAAAATTACCGGTGTCCGATTCTCGCTTAAGGACCTTTCCCGGTTCGCCTATCAAGCTTATGCTGAGATTATCGTTGCATGCTTCGTCAGTTACGCCCGTCAGTAATGCCGCCGACCCGCCGACAGACGTGCTCTCACTGTTTGAGCCGTAATCTGGAAACGAAGGTAGGCCTCCACGGCTTAGGTTGCGTCTCATTCGTTCGCGAATCGTTCCTTTTAGAGACGCTCGCAAATCCTTAATAACTCCTTCTAAGTTCCATTTTGTAGTTACGATGGCGTTTACCCATGTGTCGGCCTTTTCGATTTCATCGGCAATCTTGTAAATGGCAACGAGGTCTTCGATTTTGCCGTCCATTTCCTTGAGAGTTTGCTCTTTCTCTATCAAAGACTGGTTCCAGCTAGAGAGCTGCACTAGTGAGGGCGGTCCATATGAAAGATGCAGCTCAACTTGCCTAATAATTGTGGAGACTTCGTCACGTAGCTGGAGTCGTTGGCTGATAAGCTCCTGCATTGTTCTCCTCGGCGTTAGTCAGCCCACAATATCGTTGGGAAGTAAGAGTTCCTTGGTATGGCCACGAAGAAGTACACCGTCGTTACAACGTATGAATGTGGTGTCTTCATCGTGAATGCTCGTGCTGAAGCTCGTTCCCCCCGGGTCGTTGCTTTGTGCTTCGTTCTGCGTCAGGTTCCACGGTCCTCGCCCCACGGCTCACGTTGTCGTTGGTTGGTAGCCCGCTCGGACCTTCCCCCGTTGAGTTCCCCTGGCGCGGCTGCAGGCACGGACACATGTGCACCGGCGGAAACTTCTTCTCGAAGGTCGATGGGGCCGGCGCTCGTTAGGGTGTCTCACGTCTGTGAAAGCCGCTTTTCCAGTCGTTTCGGCACCATGTCGCGGAAAGGACCGAGCCGGGACCGAGCCGGGAAAGGGAGCCGCCGCTTTAATGGGACGGGATGGAACACTATATACAATGATAATGATAGTAGTGCACGCTCCGTTCGAGCGCACGGTCTCTTCTTCTTCCTCCTCGCTACTATTTCCAACACGTGGTAATATAAGGTATATATTGTACAACAAGTTTACACTTTTATTTAGTTTTGGCATTTCAAGCAGCTTAGGTTACTATTTGTTGTATTGCGCTCGTGCAGTAAGCGTCCCCCAAGTTTCCACAATAGCTCACGTGTAGCAATTGCATTTCGTAGACGGAAAAGTGTTCGCAGATGCGTAGTCGTGCTGCTGACCGCTGTGCTTGTTCGCCCAGCGCAAAAAAGTGCTTCCCGCACCCTAATTCTGCGCTGTACGGTAAAAATATCAGTTGATTTTATTTCCTTAGTACCTATATTGACTTTGCTGACCATTCTCCCGCCTTCAAGAGGCCTTATATTTTCCTACTGGCGTACCAGTCAGCGAAGCGTCGCATGTGCGCTTGTGCAGCGCTTGTGTGAAGCGACCTTGACTTGGAGCTAGATACAGTGTACAAACTAACCACGTAAAGAAAGGCCCATTCTTCCATTCACAAACCTGTCCTGGCTTCGTTTCAACTGAGCGAATGAATTGCGACGACCCTTCGGCGGAAGGCGGACGAAACGCTGGGCCGACTGACTCTGTCTGAAGGCCGGGGAGCCGTGCAGTAGCGCAGCCAATTGCGAGCTCGGCTCCTCGCGACGTCACACGAAAACGCCGCAGAAAATGGGCGAGCGTCGTAAAGAGAGGAGGACAGCATTTTCGAATTAATTTTTCTACTAAATAAAATCGCGTAAACGCGCCAAGAGTGGTCGTAACATGGCCTGGGGACTCCGGACTACAATTTGCGCAAGTAATCCCGCAATGTTTACATATCACTTCAGTGTCCCTTTAAGGATACGACAGTGTGATGGACTGGTTTGGCCTTTTGGGTGTACGACGCGTACGAACAGTACTCGAGAGGGCAAAAGGGAATAAAATATATTAACAGCGCCACCAGAAAACGAGACAGAGGAAAAGCGGTATCATTGCGGAGCACAACAGCAAAAAAGACACGAGTCCAATACCCCTAACCAGCGTTCAATAGAGGGGGAAAAAACGTTGTCACAGACGCCTCGATGGTCGATGTTCGGCGAAGTCGAAGGCGGGTCACCGCCAGTACCGGTCGCGGTCGAGCGCTGGCTGTCTTTTGTTGTGTCCTGGGCGAAGGCGAGCGGCCTCGGCGGCGACGGGAGCGAGGGACGGCCGCCGGGCCCACGCACAAGCCCAAGAAGAAAGAGTGCGGCCTGCTCGTACCAAGACCAGAACACAAAGATAACGTTTATTGTTCAACAAGACGACACCGAGACGCATACGCACGTGACCCGTCACGTGCGTCCACAGCAACGACATCTAGTTACAATTCATACAACCAAGCGCACACAGTGAGCGGGCGCTCCACTAGAGGGCGCCACTACACCACATCATCTCCCCGTGCCAAAGAAGTTCGCACACTCTGCGAAATACATACAGCATCTTAAATGCACACTCCACATCATTCTCCCGTGCTTTGAAGAATGTCTACATCTTCCTTTCACTTGACTCACACAACAGGCTATCAGTCGCTCACGACAGTTCTATAAGTCCCTCCCAAAAAAACCCGTCCAAAACACTTTCAATGATGATATACGATTCAACGCAGACATGACACTCCCAACATGACACTAGGCATGAACCCTACGTCTACCCCCTACCGCACATAGTCGTGAAGCCACTGAGGCTGCTTAGTCTTACGGCGTGGACGCGTAGACGATGAACTTGAATTATCTGACGACCCAGACGCCCCCTCATTTTCCCTTGTGTTGTCTACATGGCTATTTGGATCTGTTTGTTCACTATTTTCTTCCTGACATTGTACCGTTTCCTGAGGAACAACGGATCCAGATCTTGCACTGGAAGGAAGCTCTGACAGATCAGAGTCTGTCTGGACACTGGGGTTTGCCCCATCTGTCAACGGTAGACTAGGGGACTGACTGTCACAAATGTCTAAGTTAGACGAAGAGTATAAAAACTCTTTATGCCTCGAAGAGAGTTCAACATTTTCAAAGGAATACGGTGCCGAGCCAATCTCAATTCCTTTCGGAACGACTGTGAGTTTCGAAGCGTTCCAGATCTTTCCATCACTGAGCTTAAAGGTGAAAGGTGCAACCTGAGCTTGCACTGTCAACGGCTTACTATACTTCAGAAATCCTTGCTTACGGAATTTTACCTTCACGACATCTCCCACCTTTATGCGGGTCGGCTGCGCACCTTTCCTTCTGTCAAAGTACTGCTTAGCTTTATGCTGCTTCGTGAAGACCTGATTCCGAACATGAGGCAGGAAATTGTCCGATTCTGCTGCCTTTTTACGTATCCTGAAGTTGCTAATATCCACTTTGGAACGAGGCTGACGTCCATGCAGCAAAAAAGCTGGAGAAAGACCTGTCACTGAATGTGGTGTGACCCTATACGATTGAAGAAATTGTGTAATGCTTTTCGAAGCATCCTTGCCTTCAAGTCTGGCTACCTGTAAATGTTCTTTGAGAACTCTGTTAAACCGTTCAATCTGGCCGTTAGCCTGAGGGTAATAATTCGACGAGAACACGTGGCGGATACCTTTTTCCTTTAGATACTCTTGCATTTGTTTGGAGACAAACTGGGGTCCATTATCCCTCACTAAAACCTCAGGGAGCCCTTCCCGACTGAAAGACCAGTCCAACAACTTAATGACATCCTCAGTTGAAATGGAATTTGTGCCCAGAACCTCAGGCCACTTAGAGTAGTAATCGACTAGTGTAACAAGAAATCGGGGGTACGACACATCTAACGGACCGACGATGTCCATTCCCAACTTTTGCCAAGGCCCTTCAGGCCATTCCACTGGCTGCAACGGAGCTACATGAGGCTTAGCAGACTTGTCTGCCAGCTGACAAACGTGACAATGCTTTGCATGTTCTTCAACATTGCGATCCATTTGAGGCCACCAGTAACGTTCCCGGAGAAGTTGCTTCGTTCGTACTATTCCTTGATGATTTTCATGTGCTAACTCGAGAAACGTAGGTACCAGTACACCAGGAATGACTACACGGTCATCACGCATGAGTAATCCGTCCACAACAGAAAGTTCATCCCTTACATGAAAGTAAGCAGTTAAATCACTGTGTACCTTTTTCTTATCAGGCCAACCCTTTGACACATACTCTGCTACCTTCTGCAACGTCACATCGGCCTTCGTTGCCAGCTGCACGGTTTCTTTATCGACTACTGATGTTACTAATGACACTATCTCTTCCTCCTTAACAAGTTCTTGACCGGTCTGAATGGGTAATCTCGATAGAGCGTCAGCCACCAGATTTTCTGACCCTTTGCAATACTCGATGTCAAAATTGTAGTACAGCAGACGTGCTGACCACCGTGAAATCCTTAAAGGTCCCCGACCTGAGTCTCCTGCGGCTAACAAAGCAACTACAGCCTGATGGTCAGTTCTAAGTGTGAACCGTCTGCCCCAAAGAAAAATGTGCCACTTTTCGCACGCGAACAAACAAGCCAGCGCTTCGCGCTCTCCCACAGAGTATTTTCTCTCAGTCTCCGACAAAGTTCTAGATGCAAAGGCTATGGGTTCAAGCCGAGAACCATACCGCTGCTGTAGTACCGCGCCAATTCCCACATCAGATGCGTCGGTAGTTACTACTACAGGCAAGTCAGGATTAAAGACTTTCACAACCGGAGAACATGTGAGGCACGCTTTCAACTGATCGAAACTGCGCTGAGCATCATCAGACCAACAAAACGTCTGACCCTTCCTGAGCATGAGGCCAAGTGGTTCAACTATCTCTGCATAGTTCTTTATGAACTTAGCATAGTATCCTGCAAGACCTAAGAATGATTGCAGTGACTTTATGTCCGTAGGAGCGGGAGCATGAGCTATAGCTTTTACTTTGCTCTCCAAAGGTGAGATGCCCTCAGCCGAAATCTTGTGACCCAAAAAATCAAGTTCCTTGACCGAAAAAAGACATTTGTCGTTCAACTTCATGCCACTGTTTGCTATACATGTTAAGACTTCAACCAGGCTCGCGTCATGCTCAGCTTGAGTCTTTCCCCACACAAGAATATCATCAAGATAGCAAACAACATTTTTGCAATTTTTTAAGATCTGAGACATCATTTTTTGAAAAACCGCAGGCGCCGACGCCAGACCAAAACACACCCTCTTAAACCTGAATAAACCTTCATGAGTCACGAAAGTAGTTAATTCCCTACTGCCCTCTTCCAGCAACAACTGATGATAAGCCGACGCCAAGTCAAGCTTAGAAAAACAAACAGCACCATGAAACATCTGCAACCGCTCCTCAACATGCGGTAAAGGATACCCATCAATGATAATTGCCTTATTCGGTTCCCGGAGGTCCACACACAGCCGAATGTCCCCGTTCTTTTTCCGGACGACGACGAGTGGCGAAACCCACTCCGAGGCGTCGACACGCTCAATGACATCATTGTCCTCGAGGCGTCGCAGCTCGCTGGACACTGGATCACGGAGAGCAAGAGGCAATCTTCGTAGCTTAGATGCAACTGGAGTCACACCTGGCCGCCGTTGGATCTTATGCGATACGTCCTTGACAAGACCCAACTCGCCGTTGAAGAGATGTTCGAAACCCGGGGGCACGTTCACGGGACACTGCACTGCACACACCGATGCTAGTCGACACGTAAGAGACGCACCGTCGATCTGAATGCCCAGTTGCTGGATGGCGTCGAGCCCCAAAAGAGATGTCCCTTTGTCGGTGACGTAGAATGTGACGGAGCAAGACCGTTGCAAGACTTGAACAGGAGCTTGGAATGAGCCGCGGATGCCGATACGTTGTTTGGAAAAATTCCACAAGTTGACGGAAGCCTTGGACAGCGCATGCTGTTTACTGAAGTGACGCTTGAAATCTTCGACAGTCATCAACGACACGGATGCTCCGGTATCGACTAAGAGTTGCATGGTCACTCCGCTGACTTCGGCTTGAACGACTAAGTCCTTTCTTGGAGGATTGTTGACGCTGACTTCAGCTTGGACGACTAAGTCCTTTCTAGAAGAAGTGCTGACTGTTAAGACGGAAGATCTTGCGGGTGCGTTGATTTCCGTGGATGCTGGATGCTCTACAGGTTCCGGTGTCGAAGCGGATCCCGTAGCTTCCTTCGAAGAAACTCGATGCACTGGTGCTGGCTTACGGCACATCGATGCGAAATGTCCCCACTTATTACAAGAGTTGCAGCGCCGATTTCGGGCTGGACAATTTTGAAATGCTGAATTATGCCATTTATTTCCGCATCGTTCGCACAACTGAAGCTTGCCTGCAAACTTCTTCTGCTGAACTGTACCGCGGAACTCTACAGCTGACTGCGGATGGAAACGTCCATCTTGGAGGCCACCATCTTGCCTTCCCGAACCCGGTGGAATGACGTCACGGCCTCCCCGGCTGGCCAGGCCATCTTGAATTCCTGTGCCGCCATCTTGAGCGCGCCGGCCTCCCCGGCGGCCCATGCCATCTTGATTTTCCACGCCGCCATCTTGAGCGCGGCGGCTTCCCCGACTGTCATCTTCCGCGACGCCACCTTCTCCTCGTCGACCTACTGCTTGTACTTGATGATGCGAACCGAAGGCTTGGTTCGCCAACGACAAAGATTCAAAACTCCGACCAATCTCTTCAGCTTTCTCCAAAGACAACCTTTCGCCATGTGCGAGCAGCTTTTCTCTAACCTGGGGGTTAGACGTTCCATGTATGATTTGATCTCGGACGCGCTCCGCGTACGTCAGCCCGAACTTGCAACGTACGGCTTTCTCCTTTAGAGCGGTCACGTATTCTAAAACACTTTCCCCCCGAAATTGACGACGGCTTGTGAACTCATGTCGCTCAACAAGCGTATTTGTGGACGCAGCGAAGAGCCGGTCCAGCTGCTCCAAAAGTTGGTCGAATTTCGAAATGGCCGGAGCCGAGGATGCGGTCACACTACAGTCGGTCGCGGAGTCGGTCACGATAGGGCTGATTACATTAGCGTCGGTCACGTTACTGGCGGCGTCCCTCCTTGCTTCGTCCTGCTCCGCCTCAGCAAAATACCTTCGTTGCCCCTCCCTACCCAAAACACTGACAAGCGCCGACGCGCGTCGTCCGTCATTCCAGTCGCTGCCGCCAGCCGCCTCGAGATGGGCCTGAAACAATTTTTTCCAGTTATGCCACGGAATCGGAGGCGGCCCCGGCAATTCGAGGAAAACGGGCAGGTTATCGAAGAGGCCCATGCTGCCAAGCAGGAAGGAGAGAGACGCAGGAGCAGAAGCAGAAGAACGAAGTAGGGCGAGGCCTAAACGACGGTTCGACAAGCGTCAGCACAAAGAACGCTAGGCCTCGCGACGCCAGACGCGCCGGACAGTCACACTCGAGCGAGGTCAAACGCACTCACGTTTTCATTCTGCCGGACCCGTCGGCGATGTCGTCGCAGCAGAAGAAAAGCATCCCATCCTCGTCGCCAAAAAGATGTTGTGTCGTGGGCGAAGGCGAGCGGCCTCGGCGGCGACGGGAGCGAGGGACGGCCGCCGGGCCGTCCAAGAAGAAAGAGTGCGGCCTGCTCGTACCAAGACCAGAACCCAAAGAGAACGTTTATTGTTCAACAAGACGACACCGAGACGCATACGCACGTGACCCGTCACGTGCGTCCACAGCAACGACATCTAGTGACAATTCATACAACCAAGCGCACACAGTGAGCGGGCGCTCCACTAGAGGGCGCCACTACACCACATCTCTCACCAGCTCTGCCCGAGCAAGACGGCAGAAGATGCACCACGTACTACGTTTGGGTGCAGCGGTGGTTCCGCCCTGGGCCGTGATCCCGAGCCTCGGCCAGTCTCACGATCACTCCCCGGTCGTCTGCGGGTACCACACGCGTTGGCGGGGCCCGACTCACACGCCTCAAACTACTTGAACTCAGACGGGATCACAGGAACTGTGAGTCCGCCCCTGGTCCTCGTCCGCTCGTCAGCTCCGAGTCTCCGCTGCCGCCGGAACCGTGTTTCACCGCCAGCTCTTTTCTTCCTTTCTCACGTCTTCGCGCGCCAGCGCGTGCTCCACTTTTCCCAACAATGATGGCCAGTCCTCACAGTAAGACATACCCAGCTTTCTCTGAGGAACCTAGCAAACCCACGTCAAGAAAGTGATATTAAGTGCGAATGCACTTTATAAGCGACCCTGAATTCCGTTGACCGCCGTCCGTCCACATAGCAACAGCTGCGGGTGCGCCCGCTCCTCGTCTTCCTTGGCAACGGGGGGAGATGGGCGACAGGGCACATACCCACGTGGGGGATTGGCCAGGAATCTCCTCGTCTTCCTTGGCAACGGGGGGAGATGGGCGCGCGCTGCCTGGCCGCTGACATGGCACATACCCACGTGGGGGATTGGCCAGGAATCGGGCGTGAGAAGGGCTGATGCACCCGCTTAAAGGAGTACTGACACGAAATTTCAAAGCTGAGATCCGCTCTAGCAATCAAGTGCAACGACAACACATATAGGTGTCTGTGCATGGCACATACCCACGTGGGGGATTGGCCAGGAATCGGTCGTGAGAAGGGCTAATGCACCCGCTTAAAGGAGTACTGACACGAAATTTCAAAGCTGAGATCCGCTCTAGCAATCAAGTACAACGACAACACAAATAGGTGTCTGTGAATAAATGCATCTTTCTTTCTTTGTAGTTGTGTGTGTGTGTGTGATCTCTCTTTCGCGAACATTACCGAACCGCGCAAATTCAACTCCTGCATTCGCACTTTCACATTCTTCCCCTCGGGGAAATGCGGGGAAATTTTTTTGGCATAAAGCAAGAAGTCAACGTGAAGATGAAAACGCTAAAATAATTTTCCAGGATTCTGAATATTTTCGCTAAATAACTACAGAGTAATCACTGTTGAAAGGACTGCCATGAGTGGGAAAGCTGCACGCAAATTTTTTTAAGTGCAATGCACTTCTTAAGCGACCCTGAACCTGCGTCCACCGGCGATGTCCGCGCACGTGGAGATGGGCGCGCGCAGCCTGGCCGCTGACATGGCACATACCCATGTGGGGGATTGGCCAAGAATCGGGCGTGAGAAGGGCTAATGCACCTGCTTAAAGGAGTACTGACACGAAATTTCAAAGCTGAGATCCGCTCTAGCAATCAAGTAAAACGACAACACAAATAGGTGTCTGTGAATAAATGCATATTTGTTTCTTTGCAGTTGTGTGTGTGTGTGTGATCTCTCTTTCGCGAACATTACCGAACCGCGCAAATTCAACTCATGCATTCGCACTTTCACATTCTTCCCCTCGGGGAAATGCGGGGAATTTTTGAAGGTAGCTTGGAGCACTAGGTTGAACTCGGGTGGATCTGAATCTCCACAAGTTTTCTTTTAGCGTGTGCATGCCCGTGGATAGCGTTTTGTAATAGCTATACTTAATGCCCGCTTTACAATTCACATAGCGAGGTCTCGATTTTTACACAACTGGCCAAACCGCTATTGCTCACTGAAGCTAAGGCTGACGTAGCCATCGGAAGAGTTACGTCCAATCATCTGTTTTTATTAATAACAGTGGCTCAGGCTAGTCAGTGAATGGAAGCGGTTTGGCCAATTGGATAAAACTATGGGAGAGAGCTCTTGCTTTGTATTGTGAATGGGCTTACGGTAGCAGCTTGGAGTTCCACCCAGATTAAGCCAGAGTTAGTCCAATAATCAGTAATAACAATGATTAATAATTAACAGCGACTCTGGCTAGCCAGTCAGGAGACGCATTTCGGCAGTTTGAGTGAATATCAAGAAAACCTGCTGTTGCTGCGTGTTGTGAAGCGGGCATGGGGTAGCAGTTTGGAGTTCTGTTTGGACTGAGCTAGAGTTAGTCCAATAATTTTTACAGTTGAACCTCATTATAATGAACGCTTATATAGCAAATTATCGGCTATAACGAACTAAATTCAAATTTGGTTGGTCACGCATCATATCAGTGCCGGAAAGTGGAACATCAAGAGCTGCACGCGATATCAGCTCTAATGAAGAAAATCTCCCGACGTCCAAAACTGTAGAAGTAGAAAAGGCCCTTTTATGCGTGGTCACTGCGGAAATCTTTATCCTGTTCCGTGCTATAAAAACCCACCGTACAAAGATCACGCCCTTCTTAAAAAATTTGGCCCATCTCCCTGCGAGGGGAACTCGAGTAAATGCGTCGCATAGGGGGTGGGTGTATTGCGTTAACGTTTAATGTTTGGAAAGCTGGTGGTAGTGAATGTGTTGTATCAGCAGCTTCTTGACGCAGTTTGAATGAGTCAAGGATATAAGGCGCGTTCGTAGCCTTTCATTCTGTGTCGGTTTTGTGGCGCAGTGGGTAGAGCACCATGTACCTTGCGTTCCGCCCGCAGGGTCGTGGGATCGAAACCAGGCGCCGGTAAGTATTATTTTTTTATATAGTGTAGGGTGAGGGGTGCGGACTACTAAGGACAACTAGAACGGGTGACATCGTGAGTTAAAAAAATGCTCTGCATTTAAAAAATAATAACGCAGGCCTGTTCTGTCAAATAAACTTCGCCCTGTTGTAATTTCACGTTTTCATGTCTGGGTCCATTTAGATTGAAATTCCACAGAGACAACTAAGGATTAACTCCTTTACAGTAAGTTTAAAGCCTAGAATAATGCTTTTTTGTAGCTAGGATTTTTTCATTAGCCAGATTACCGATACGTTAGAGCCAAGTTTTACCTCTACCATTACAACGCCTATCGGGTACAATAAACTAATTTACTGCCATGAAACTAGTTTGTTATAATGAGGTTAGACTGTAATTATTATATTGAATAATAATTAGTAGTGATGCAAGTGAAGCAAGAAAGACTGCTCCCACCATGAGTTGCGTTTCCCCTAGAGAGAACTTTACTGACAGCTGACGTTCTGTCTGGACAGAACTGTATGGAAAGCATCGAACTGTACAAGAAGATCACATGGCATTAGAACAATTATTACCAGGCCGGTGTCTCAAGTGGCTGAAAGCTCCTGGATCAGCTCGCTAAGGTTGCCAAGAATTAGTGGTTGATAATCTACGAGGTCGAGAGCAGTCCAGTGCGCCAACACAAATTTCAAAAATTTTCCTGATACGCCCGCTGTATCGTTGAGAAATCTTGCTTGGTACGTCCGGGTACCTTTAGATACAGCAAAAATTAAAAGGAGTGATAATAGAGCATGCTAATCAGTACAAACAGCATTCAGTGCTGTGCTCATGCGCATGTTTGCGGATCAGCCCGCAAGTACAGTTTTGAGATGAGAGGGGAAGGGTGCTTATCTAGGGTCTCATCCTCAAGAGCAATCAAAAAGTGTGTTTTTACGCAATGGTCTGCAGTTATAATACTGCCCTCTATTGAGAAATATACAGGGTGTTGCAGAATACAGCTTATATGTTGCCACACCCTGCAACATACATTAAAGGGTTGCACCAAACATGAAAAAACCCGCCCGCATCTTCTCACGGGGGGAACTCGAGTAAATGCGTCGCAGAGTGGTGGGGGTATCGCGTGAATGTTGCGTAATTGGGTATGGTTTGGGAATGTCTAATTGTTATTTCGTCTTTATTATTCTTATATATTGAATGAAGGAGAAGCGAAGGCAAGGAGTGTAAAGTTAAAATCTGTCTTTATTGCTTGGTGCCGTCAAGCAAAGCGTCAAGTCAAGCGAAAGCCAAGCAAAGAGGCTCTTGACTGAATTCCGAACGCGCGCTCCGCCGGTTATATACACACCGCCGGCGTTCGAGGGAGAGGAGTACGGGGGAGAGACGCGCATGCGCACACTTCCGTACACAAGCGTGCGAACTTTCCACGCACCCACCACGCCGTTATCACGTGTACACGCCCTGCCGCCATTACTGTTGAGCGCGACGCAACGCACGGGTGCGCGCACAGACGCATGCGCGCACAGACGCGCTCCCCCCGCACCGCCGCAGCTGTTGTTGAGAGCGACGGAGCGCACGGGGTACACGAGCTCCTCCCGCACCGCCGAACCTGTTGTTGAGAGCGAGCAGGGTACGGGGGAGAGACGCGCACCTGCGCCTCGACGCGCATGCACAGTGAGCGTGTGGACGGCGCCGACGCCGAAGCGCGACATCGTGCGACTAAGAAATGCTCCGCATTCAAAAAAAGTTTTCACAAAACCACTCCCATTATCTTACAATGACGCATTTTTAGGAGGCGTTGACATAACTTGCGTAGGCAGCCGATTTACCCACCGCGTCAAGCTGGCACATGCACGGAGAAAACGACGCTCGATGGGCACGTAACACGAACGCACACTTGAGACGACGCAAACCTTCGCGGGACAACAAAGATCGGTACCGCTCGCCGTCGTCACAAACTCACCCGCCAAACTGAGACAGATCTCTGAGCACTGCTTGAATGTGTCACAAGTAGCGTTGCAATACAGTCACAAAGGCGCCGATACAATTAACTAATACTTACACGTTGAGGGCCAGCTACAAATAATCCTTCTTTTCCTCCCTGTAGCTCCTGTAGCAGCACAAACACGAGGCCTCCCAGACTTCCGCAGAGTCTTCTGCTGGACGGCTGGCTGAACAGTGAACTGGCTCGACGTGTGTTCCTCCTCTCCCTTTTAGTTGCGTGCGAACTAGAAATAAAAATTGTTGGCACGCGGCGGGCGAAAATAAAATGAAAATCGTTCTCGCGCGGCGCGCTATTTAAAAATAAAAAATTGTTCCCACGGGGCGTGCGAATAGGGACACCCGTCCCCATCGCCCGGAGTAACTATACCCGGAGAGAGCGTGAGGTAAAAAGGGGGCGTGGCCGCATATTACACGCAACCGCGGCGCGCGTAGCCCAAGGTCGCTTTCCCTGAAGCGGGTGGGCGCAGATAGCGCTGGTGCCCGCACATCCGGGATTGCGAACAAGCGACTTTGGCTTGGTTTCAAGTCGGTTTGCGATGGCTATGCCACAGCTACGCATTCTTGTGAAAATTGAGCGTGAAAACATTGACACGAGATATTAAAAAAAAGAACGATGGCGGCTTGTGAGTCCTATGTTAATATTCACGATCATTTTTATAGAATTATTACCAACCCCTCCAGCAGCAGTAATATTATATTGCAGGAAACCAAACTATGCCGAGATCGCGATCTTTACTGTTAGCGCCACTGGCGGCAGTGGCAATACAGCGTATCAGAAATTCGCGACAGCGCGGTCACGGTACCCTAGCGTACGAGGGTGCCAGAGGAGCCAAAAGAACTTGTTATTAGAGATGAGCAAAACGGCTCACTTCAGTGAGCGGCTCAGAACGGCTGAGTTCACTGAAGTGAACCGGTTCATTTGAACGGTCCAGCGGTTCATTTAGGTCTGTAACCTGTGTTAAGCATGCATAATCTAAATTATTACTTAATTGCTTTTGAGTAATTTATTTTGCAGCTACATCGGGTGTATTTATAATGAAAATAATTGGCCTCACCGTCATTACAAAAGTTTTTATGTGTCAGTGGTATTTCAGAATCACTCTCGGTCGATATATAAAGAAAAAAAAGGCATTTTTTTTTGTGAACTTTCTAACCTCCCAAATATGATCTCTACTGATGAGCTGTGACGCCAGAAAAAAAATGATTCTGCAAACCATGATACAACAAGGTAATTTTAATATTGTGTTGCTGAACAACACTTTGTTCAGTTTATTCGAAGCGAGACGGGTCCGCATTTTGGCAGCGATAATAGATGACGCGAAAGCTGCTCACAAGACCCAGCTGGGTCGGCCGATACGCCTATAGTAACTCTACCTGAACGTGCCGACACGACTCGTTCAGGGCCATGCTCAGCACGATTCTTTAATCGAGCGAGCAGGGCCTGGACGTCGGTTCTTAGGAGAGTAGTAGTAGTAGTAGAAACTTTATTTGAGCTCTATACACCATTTTCCATAAGCAGCCGGGAAAGGAGGGAAATACTCTCAAACCAGTTCTCTCGGCGGCCGACCAGTGTTGCCTGTGCGCGCTGGGCTGCTAACATCGCTCGGCGCGGCATGCTCCGCTGCGTATACAGGGGGTATTTGGCACCGCGTGCTTAGTTTTTGCGGAACTTTCAACTGTTTTAGCCAATGCTGCGATGCCGTTCAAGGCGTAAACGTCACTAGGTCAGCACTGCGCGGTGGTGGGTTATTGAACAACCAGAGAATGTGAGAAACACAGCACGCATGTGCACGACACTGCCTGGAGAAAATGCAGTGCGGTTGCGGCGTGTTTTTGCGGCATCGCTTCCCAACGCACACAGAGTTGAGATATCGGTGGATTCCGTTGATAAATCGCAACGACTTTGTACCAACGACCAACTCCAGGGTTTGTTGGGTGCACTTGGACGGCAAGCAGACGGAGCAAAATCCATTTATCAAACGCAAAGCTGCGACAGCGAACGGAACCCCCTGAAATGTTAGAAGCAACTTTATGCTTTACAATGCAGCATTGATTGATTGGTTGATTGATTAATTGATTCATTATGGTGTTTAACGCCCCGACGCTTCATGGGTGATGAGGCGCGCCGTAGTGGAGGGCTCCGGGTTAATTTTGCCCACCTGGGGATCTTTCACGAGCGCCGATACAATACAACATTACAATAACTTCTGGTTCCTTGTAGTCAATTTAAAATGCCATATATTGTTTGGTCATTACAGCCGATTGGCATTAAACAATACCCTTTTCATCTAATCTAACCTTTAAAATCACGGCGTTTTGTTTGCTTTTTTTCAGGCCAACGCATTACACTGGCAAACGATATGAAAGGATAACTTTCTCCATCGCACACTGCTGGTCGATAGCAGGATAAGCAGGCTTCTAATTTTTGCGTTGTCACGGAATCTAATTACAATTACAAAACAGTTACTGCTGGTCGCGTAAAGCATTTGTGGTGCAAGCAGCGGTTTCACAAAGGTGGGCTCCGAGCGACAGGCCACATGCGCTGCGCAGAGTTAAATCAATCATAATAACGATCATGATCAACCAGAATTAACTCGCCCGAACGTCGACCCTTCTGCTCAACCTTCGAATAGTAATTTGACTGGTTGTGCGGTCGTGTTATTTTTCCGCCCAGGTAATTTCGTTTCGTGAGTAACCGTCATAAGGCTAGTTAAGAAAGATTATATTACATTGCAATGTCAACTGCGTAGCAATCGCCTCGTCGAAAGTCCATCGCGAGAACGGATCACCGTGACCCACATATGCTGTGCGCGCTTCGCATTCGACGTCCGCGCTTCCGTAAACATGACTAATCGGTGAACACAACGAGCACGGTGGCATTGAAAACACGTATTTACTCCCCGATATCGATTTCTATGTCAGTCAGTGCCATACCGGTACGTTTGCATCGCGGAACTGCGGAGCACCACCGGCACCACCACCACACTGCTACTGCTGCTCGCAACAGCCGGGATCGGCATTTTTTGCTCTGGCAGCAAATTAGGACCTAAAATCTGTCCGCAGATGATGAAAACAAAACAGAACACACACACATACAAGCGCTGCAACCGCTAACTTAACGCCAAACCACTACGGTTCACTTGGTAATGCACGGGTACCGAGCAGACGCACGGAAAGAACGGAGCACTTAACAGCCCAGCGCGGAAGTTTCGGCGGTCGCTTCATAGACGGCGCTAGCGTCAGGTCAGAAAAAGCAAATGGCGGCGCCCACCTCTAGCAAGGAAAATGGTGTATACAATGGTGTCTTCAGACGCCGGACGGGGCGGTTCCCTTGTCTCGGCACCCATATGCAGCCACCAACTCCTGGCCCCTGGCCGCCAGTGCAAGCTGGGTTGGCAGGGTGGGGCTGGACCGCAAGGTCTCCCATCGCTCGTGGAATGGGGTTGGGGGGGAAAAGGGGGTGGGAGGTATGCATGTCTTGAGTTTAGTGCACTATGCGATAATGTGTGCAAGAGTGCCAACGTTCTCTGCGCAGAATAGGCATTTGTCCTCCTCTCGTTCTGGATAGAATTTGTCTAGTAGGACGCGGTGCGCAAGCAACCCCGCCTGAATTCGCCTGATTATCGTTTGCTGGTCCTTGGTCAGGGCGCGATGCGGCTCAGGCAGGGTACACCGCTGTTCTCTGTACTCGTGCGTTATCTCTTTGTATGTGAGCATCAGGGTTGGGGTGCCGGTGTCCTGCCCTGCCCGGGGGGTCATTGCTCGGGCGTGGTAGTCGGCGATAACTTTGCCGGCCACCATTGTATGGGCAGGCACCCACGTGAGCTCTATGGCTCGACCCGGTGCCCTACTCTTGGATATAATTGGGGCTGCCTCTGAGGCGGTCACCCCTATCCTGAAGCCGCAGTACGCTCTTTTCGAGTCGGTAACCACTACCTCGACGTCCGGTTGGACGAGCGCCAGGGCTATGGCCACCTCCTCGGCCGTCGTTGTGTCCTTGGTCTTCACCACAGCGCTGGTGACCAGCCTTTCTTCGTCGGTGACCACCACCGCAGGGCGGTTGCTTCCTTTCGCAAGTGATGCATCCCCATAGAGCACTCCGGTGTCTTGACGTAATCTCTGGGACATCGCCTTGGCACGAGCTTGTCTCCTTCCGTCATCCTTTCCCGGGGCCATGTTCCGGGGTAGGGGCTTGGTGTTTAGAGACCTCTCCCACTCTGTTGGTATGGGCACCTTTATCGTGGCTTGTTCCTTGCGCCAGCCTACCTTGTCCAGCATCACGCGGTCGCGGATTGTTTGGCTCAGGCGGAGACGCTAACAGGACAGATGGGCCTCGCTGAGTTGGTCAACCGGGTTGTGCATGCCCATGGCCTGTAAGCGCTGGGTCGACGAGTATATTGGTATACCTAGGGCTTCTTTGGTGGCCTTTCGGATGATGTTGTTGAGTGTAGACCTCTGGGTCTTATTGAGGTTAAGATATGGGGCAGAGTATGTTATTCTGGATATAATGAACGCTTGCACCAGCCGTAGGGCGTCCTCTTCTTTCAGGCTCCAATTCCTGGTGGATACCCTTCGCAGCATTGCGAGGATCTTCTCCGCGCTGTTCTTGATCTTATCGACGGCAGCGTGTGCCTTTCCGTTTTGCTGTAGAATCAGCCCGAGGATACGACATTTGTTCGTCAGTTTGATTTCGGCGTCTTCGATTTGGATGGAGATGTCTGGTGGGGGCGTCTTACGGGGTTTGCGGGTTGGACCACGAGGAGTTCCGACTTTTGTGGCGCGCAGTAGGTCTTTGCGTACTTGTGTACAGTCAGCGCTGCCGCCTGGATAGATAGATAGTTTATTGGACATCATAGGGGTACAAGGGTTTCCTTGCCTTCCTAAGCACGCAATGCTTGTGGGAAGGCAGGCAGAACAGCAGCACCCTACCAGACGGGCAGTAGAGGTGCTTTTTGTGGAAAGAGAACAGAAAAAATGCTTCAAAAAGAAAGGATCGCGATAACAAGCAGCCATTGACGTATAAAAACAGGTAAAGAACGTGACAAAAAAAGGACAAGCGGTATCATGAAGATAAACGTGTACTGGACTGGTACGGTTGAAAAAAAAAGACAAGAAAGAAAAACAATGAAAAAAATCGCGCCAATCCACCCCGTGAATGTGGTTGGAAAGCAAAGCTGTAAACGGCACCCACAACGATTACCCATGCGACGTCACTTAAATTCACTCACATCACTCTACAAATAGCAAAACCAATGAGAAGTGAGATGCGCTTAACCATACTTCAAAGAGATATTCTTGTTAAGGTTAAATCAATGCATGAAGCTGGAACGGTGTTTGGTTGAGTTGTATTGGTGTAGCACAAGAATGGAAACGTTCTTTATAAAATTAAAGCTCCAACCCGGTGTTACACGATCTGACTTCTCCGTCTCTGCACCGCGGACGGAGGTGACGAGATTTTCGGCAGAGAAGGAGGAGGACGAGGAGGAAGACATACTTCTGTTCAGATTTCTGAACGGCCCAGAGTCCAGCCCTGGGGAGTGATTTCTTCTTCTGTGGGGCCCATATTCAGTCCGCGCGGCCTGTGTTCTGTCCACCCGCCGAAGCTGGGTAGATAGAGAGGGCCTGGACAGCAGCATCTCCCATTGCTCTTGTTGGGTAGTTGACGGAAAGAGAGGAGCTCGGTGTTTAGGGCTAAAGTCGCACACCCCGATTACGGGGCGGAGTATTCCTACTTCTAAGCAAAATTTACATTCAGCGTCGTAGTGATTCGGATGCATTAATGAAGACGCGTAGGCTGGGAAGGAGCCCGGATTGTATGAGCCGTAGGGTAGTTTGTTGTTCTCTGGAAAGGTCAGGGTAACGCGAAGGTAGGTTTTTTTCAGAAGGCGATAATACTGGGTTATCTCCCTGAACGTGACAAGCGGGTGACTGTCCTCGTGCAGCTCCATAGCATGGGAGGTAAAAGCGCAGGCTTGTTGGGTGGGCGTATTTGTTGCCCTCCATTGAAGCGTGAGGCAGTGTCCAGAGGAGCTGAATGGAACCGTTTGGAGAGTGGTTTTTTAGCACGCGCAGTGCAGGTCAAGACACCCAACCCGACTGCTAATTCCAGTAGGCTTGCTGGGAATCGGTGACTACCCTCAGAACCCCTGGTTGAGTGAGAGCCAGGGTGATGGCTGCCTCTTCGGCTGCCGTCATTTTTTGGGTCCTAAGCGAGGTACACGGAAGGAGGTTGGTTCTGGAGGTAGCCACGATGATGGCGTATTGTTGCCCTCGATGTTTGGAGGCGTCTGTGTAGATAACTGCATGATCCCCACCGAAGGTGGTGTTTAGCGCTTGAGCCCGTGCTTTTCGGTGACCCTCGTCATGTGAGGGGTTCATATTTCTAAGCAAAGGGAGCATCGTTAGTTTTAGTCGTCAAGCGTCTGGGAGTAAGTCAAGCGGAGTGACATTCTGGGCTGCCCAGCCAATCTGGTGAAGCATGCGGTTACCCACCGCACTTCTGAGTCGGACCTTCTGGTTAGAAAGATAGCCTTTCTATCAGCTCTTCCACCGTGTTGTAGAGCCCCAGGCTAAGCAGCCTGTGTGTGGACGCACTCATGAGAAGACCAATGGCCTGCTCGACTGCCTTTCTAAGCATTATATAAAGCATCTCTATGTCTTCCTTCCGGGGTTGACGTAAGTGACGCTCGAGAGGACAAATGCTTCAATTAATCGAACGGTACCGGATTCCTTTAGGCCACACCTCTTGGTGGCAACTCGCCTAATCATGTGTATGATTTGATTAATGCTGTTTTTGAAGCACTGCAAGGAGATGTTACTCTTGATGTTAGCCTCGAGATGTAGGCCCAGGATATTGATGCTTGGGCTTGGAGTGATGCCCTGGCCATCAAGGAGTATTTGAATGTATTCCTTGGTTTGGCGTGAGGGCGGACGACAAGGAGCTGTGATTGTTTACGTGAACTCTGGAGGCCACAGGCTTCAGAACATTGGGTTACTAGAAGTGAGATGCCATGCATTGGTGTGAGCTTCCATTAATTTTTGTAACTCTTAGCACACGAGCAAGGTGTGCACAGGGCCGCTAGATGGGCGTGAGTGGTCGCGTGACGCTTTCACGTGGCATTCAGCGAGAACGCAGGTGGTAAACCCGTAGATGTGCTCGGTGAGTACACCACCTGTCTTCTCCGTCTTCGCGTAGCCTCGTAGCTAAATCTGTAAGACAAGGGCGCTCGCTTTGTTAGTCTATTTGTTCCGGGTTCGATTCCCGGCGGTGCCAGTGCATTCTTTTATTTGTTCGCTGGAGTTTTCTGGTGACACCAACGGTCGCGAAAGAACGCTTTTGGGGTAGAGGTAAAAAGCTTTGCTATAAAAAAATAAAACAAACGGCTGGATAGAGGAGGGTCTCCTCTATCCAGCCGTCGGAACCCGCTCGCTCCGTCCATATTGTAATGTCATCCGCATAAAAAGCGTGCCCGATTCCCTCTATTTGGTCTAAGAGGCGTGGCAGGGGTAAGAGAGCCAAATTAAAGAGAAGTGGTGACAGGACAGCCCCTTGAGGGGTGCGACGTTCACCTAGCCCAATAGGTTCCGACTTCTCATTGCCCACCGATATTTGTGCCACTCGAGAGGGCAGGAAGTTCTTGATGTATCCGAATGTGCGGGCGCCACACTTCGTTCCGTTGAGGTTTGTTGTTAGAATGCTTGCATGCGTGACAATATTTAACCCGCCCTTCAAGTCGTGGGCGAGGATCGCCCTGGGGCTGTTCCTTGTGGCCTTCTTGATGACCAGCTCCTGAAGCTGAAGCATTACATCTTGGGTGGGAAGATGCTTCCTGAAACCGAACATAGTCCTTGGCATTTGATTTGTGTCCTCCAGGTGTGCTTGGAGTCGAAGGAGCACCATTCTCTCCATGACCTCCCCAACGCATGACGTTAGAGAGATTGGTCTCATGTTTTCAATGGCTGGAGCTTTTCCGGGTTTAGGTATGAAGCGAACTTCTGCTTCTCTCCATTCCGCAGGAAGCTGCGAGCTCTCCCAAGCTGCGTTGATGTGCTCAAGGAGAGTCTGCGCCGCTTTGTCGCTCATGTTTGTAAGTAGCCTATACGTGATGGCGTCCTTCCCTGGGGCACTCCTTTTGTTACTCTCGTCGATTGCAGACCAGAGTTCCGAGAGCGAGAAAGGCCTGTCGAGCTCTTCATTGTTCAGACCCGTATATTCTTGCGGGGTGGATGTTTTCCTTGTTCTGTTTGTAGGTAGCGTTCTTCGGGGGCCTTGATCAGCTTGTCACCATCGCCGTTGTATGTGTTTAGCACTTTCGTCAGTGCGCGGTTGCTTGCTGTTTTGCTGCCTGTATGGTCCATAAGATGGCGTAGCAGCTTCCATGTCTTCCCCACTGACAGCTGACCTTGGAGGCCATCGCAGATCTTTATTCAATTCTCCCTGCTGAGTTTGGCCACGTAGTCGGATATTTCCGTGTTCAGTTGGGCTATGCGGCGGGCTGAATGTCTGTTTTGCCTCTGCCATTTCCAGCGTTTCGTCAGTGAGTGTCGGGCCGCCCACGTGTTGGCGAGTCTGCTGTCGACGAATGGCGCTTGTGTCGTTTTAATTATTTTTTGTGTGAACTGGTCTAATGTCCGTTTCTGCTTGTCGGCCCACTCCTTGTACGTCTGGCCGGTCGACGCTGTTTCGTCTGTGTTTTCTTCTTCTTTTTGAGTATGCTTGCGCATCTTGTCCCAGTCCGTGATATGAGCTGTTACCAGCTTGGCTCGGTAGTTGGGACCCCTTATCGTGATTGTAACGACTCTGTTATCGGAGCCCAGATCCTCATCTTCGCACTTCCATATAACGTCGAGTGATCCGCTGAGCCACGACAGGGCCGGTGTTGTTTCCCTAGATACACTGTTTCCTCTGCGTGTTGGTACCCTAGGTTCGTTCAGTAATGTTATATCTTGGTCGTCCATTGTCTTGACTAGAGCCTTTCCTTTCTTTGATTGAAACTTGTACCCCCACAGCGTGTGCGGTGCTTTGAAGTCCCCGAGGATCAGGAGTGGTCTGGTCCCCGCAAGCTTCCTCGCATCCAGCACGACGCGGTCAAAATCGTATTTTTTGCGACGGTCTGCAGTGTACGCTCATAATGAATATGTTACTTTTACTTCAGATTTCCCGTGCATGTATTTCAGCGAGTGTATGTTCGCATCCCGCTTGCGCTGTAAGGTGTTGGGTGGCTGCTATATGGTCCTCTACGAGAATTGCCGTTCCCATCTTAGTGGGGTCGGTATATGTGACATACCCCGGGATCCTCGGAACTCCTCTTGTCTCCTGCAAGGCGAGGATGGCTGGTCGAATTTCTACCGTTTTCATGTATAGCGCGAGTTCCATGTCCTTGTAACAGATGCCCCTGCAATTCCACTGGAAAATCCTTGTGGGCTCTCTACTGCCCTTCCGCTTACTGGTCCTGATGTTTGTGTTCGCTGTCATGTTTATTGAGGGTCTGGAGCCTTCAGCGGCGTTTGGCTATGGCCTCTTGAAGTCTTTCCATGCTATCCCGTAACGCACACAAATGGTGTAAGCTCCCCTCCCACCAGTACGCCGACGGAGCAAAAGCGCCCGTCCCTCGCCAGCTCGCAGTCAATTACTCTTAAGAATTCGTGTTTCCGGAGTAGAATTGCTGTTCCAACCGCTCGGGTGGGTGTGAGGGTGTAAAACCAATAAAACTGGTGAGCGAAAAATTGTACAAAATTTTCAGTGTCCTCTCGAGAGGCAATTTTGGTTTCCTGTAAAAAGGCCACATGTATTTTTTTTTTCATTCAGGAGGTCAACTAGCCAATGTTTCCTTTTCTGCGAGGTTAGACTTGCCACATTTAAAGTGGCAAGCGTGACTGCGTTCTGGTGTGATGCCATGGTGTGAAAAGCGCTTACCGGTCAGGACGTCAAGTGCGTCCGTTAGTCGAGCTTACCCCGGCGGTCGTTGGCCCGGTATCTCCCTGGCTCGGTTTGTTGGTGACTGCACAGCCGTGTTTCCCGCGTGCCTTCCGCCGCGTCTCAACTCTCGTGATGTTATCGGGTTTGGGCGGTGCTGCGGCGGCCTTTGTCGGGGGCTCGTCGTCCGCTTCGTCACTGCTGGTCCCTCCTGGCTGGTCGTTCGGGAGGGCCGCCTCCTCTCCCTCAACGTCGGCGGGTTTCGTCTCTCCACTCCGCTGCTCGTCGTCCGCCGCGGGCTTGGCGTTGGTCAGGGAAGCCTCGCCACCCCGCTCCACGACCGTTTCCTTGATTCACGGGGTGCGCCGCTCTCGTGGGCCCCGTAGCTGACCATTTCTCTACTCGCGCCCGGCATCACTGTCGTCTCCTCCTTCTCCTTGCAAGGCTTTTGGGAAGGGGCCGCTTGCTTCCTGGTGTTAGGGCGGCCTCGTTGTGTTTCCTTCTGCCTACCGGTCGCCTCGGTGGGAAGGGGGCGAACGTCGTCGACGCTGCTGGCATTCTCCTCCGTCCCTTTTGTTCCCATTGTCCTGTCGGCGGTAATCCCGGCTGCGAGGGGTGGGGGGCGGTGTGTCTCGTTTCCGTTCCCTCTCTCGGCGTGCGCGTTGGGCTCGGAGCTGACTTAAGGTCGGAAGCCAGGCGTCTCGTTGTCTTCGCTCTTCTCTTCTCTCTTCCCCTCTGCCTCGTGTAGCTGGCCTGCTTCTTGCGCCGGAACGTCGCTGTTGTCTGGAGGCGAAGGCACGTGCGGGGATGCCTGGAGAGGGTGTGGTGGGTGAGCGGCTGCCTCAGGTCCCTCGGGGCTCATCATCGCCGCCATGTCATCGCCGTCCATGTATTCCTCTAGATTCCTCGCGGGCGTTCTCTGCTTCGCTCTGGACGCGTACGACTGCGTGCAGTTAGTCTCGTCATGCCGGTAAGCGCGGCACGCGCGGCACCATGGAGTTGAGCAGTTTTTACAATATTGTTCGGTGTGGTAGCAACGGGGGCAGAGCGACGGCCGTCCGGGCACCTCGATTAGAATGGGGCAACCGTTGAGAGTCGCTTGATGGGGGATGTCGGGGTTGAGAGAATCACGTGGAAGATCCTCGTGGTGCCGGTCATGTGCGTGAGGCCGGATTTCTGCCACCCCTCACGAACTACTTTTTGAACTCGGCCGAAACGTTCAAACTGTCGAATGAGCAGCTCGTCTGGGACTTTTGGTGGTACCCAGTGCACCCTTACCGCGATTTCTCGGTGGTTAGCGTTGATCACAAGGCACCGCCTACCTTTCACTGTGATCTCCGTGCGTGCTGCCAGCTCCTCTATGTCCGCTTCAGACGTGAATGTCACCATCCATAGGTGATTAAACTGAAAGGACCGAGACACTCGATCTTCTGTAGGTCCGTGATGTCACCAAGTGTGGACGCGAAATCTTCAACTCTGAAAGGCCATTCAGGCGGGTCTCCGTGCAGAAACAGGGAGTCTTCGGACATCTTTCCGGTGGGAAGCGGCGGCAGTAGGGTTCGGTAGGCAGCCGAGGCGGACTGTGGCGGCGGGTCCCGGGGAAGCCGGTCCGTAGCGAGTGCGTCGCTACTCGTGGGGATCTTTCTCTCGACTTGACCGTCCCCGTCGGGGGCTGTGAGGGGACTCTACCTCTTACGAGAGCCGCTCTGCTAAAGAACCGCCGGGAGCCGAGAATCGCCGTGGAACTGAGCGGTTGAGAAGATCCAGCTCGTTCCTGACTCGGACAACAGCTGCACGCACAAATGTAACTGTGGTGAATCATATGGTCACAGGAGTTTATTTTCCTATTACCTTGAAAATACACACGCAGTTCGTTCACTGCTGCCACTGCGGCTCCCCAATCTGTCACTCACCGCCGCTGCCGCCGCCGCCGCTATGGTTTCCAAATGGCGCCTCAGAATATCCGCTTCGCGAAGAGCGGCTCTCGAAAAGAGTGGGGGCCGTTCTTCGGCTCTTCGGTTCAGTAACTTAGCGGAAGAGCCGGAAGAGCCGAAGGACGGGTCAAAACTGCATCCGGTTCTCCCGACTCGAATTGTCTGCTCCCACGACAGGGGCCGCTGGAGGAGTTTGGAAAATTAGCCCCAGCTGGCCCAGCAGTGGAGTTGCTTTCTCGCGCCGATAATAGATGGCGCAGAGAGATGGCTCATTTTAGAGTTCCTGTATATAGCTCCCGCAGGGAGCTAAGAGTTTGGCGACCCTTTTCCACGCGCCGCCGGGATGACGTCACTACGGGTATCCATGCCGCGCAGAGAAGCCCCCACTAAGGCTGCGCCGCAGCCGCCGACGCGGGCGGCACCGCGCCCCGCCCAGGAACAACAGCAGCAGTAGCGTGAGCGACATCGCAGGAATTCAGCGTAGCCGCCGTAAGGCGCCGCCGACCCAAGCGTGGCGGCCGCCGCGTCGGCCGCCGTCAGAAGCGTGGCGGCGAGGCTCCTACGCCCAACGTTTTTAGATCCTACGCCCGCGACGGGCGGCTTTCCCGCAGCAATCCGGATAACAAGTAGGCGGGCGGTCGCACAACTCTTTATTTATTTATTTGTACATACTGCAGGCCTTAACCGGGCGCTTGCAGGAGTGGATACACGGGTAACATGAAACACAATAACGCTCCACTAAAAGAAAAGGAAAAAAGTATTGATACGCATAGGATACTTCGTGATTCACATGCATGCATTTTAGAAAAAATAAATATCTTCTAGACAGTTGACAAAAGATTCATTCCAGCGTAGAACAATTCACAGCATTGACCGGCAACTTATTCTAATAACAAATGGTCATTGGGAATAAAGAATACTTATGTGTATTGACACGACTAGCAGGCTGAAAAATGACCGCGTTATGGTTTGTCCTAAGTGAGTGTTTAAATGGGTCCTGTAAGTACACAGCGCACGGTATCTTAAAATGACCGTGATAGAGTAAATATAGGAACTTTAACCTTGAAATTATTGTTCGTTTGTAAAGTGGCTGAAGATTTGCTCTATTAATTAGGTTGGTAACGCTTGAATGCCGCGAATAATTAGAGTAGATGAACCGTGCAGCTACTTTCTGAATTCGTTCAATTTTGTCTATTAGGTGTTGTTGGTGGGGACTCCATATTATGCCGGCATATTCTAAGGCAGGGCGAATGGGAGTCTTGTATCATTTAATTTAACTTGGGTCGGAGCATTTCGCAACCTTCTTCTGAGGAAGGATAGTTTCCCTACCGCTTTTTTGCAGACGGTGTCAATATGGGGTTCCCAACTTAAGTTCGCTGAAAGCGTGTCACCAAGGTATTTCACCTGATCACTTTTAGGGAGTTCATTATTGTCTAAAGTGTACGAAAAATTCAGCGGATGCTTCTTATTAGTGAATGTGAGGCATTTGGTTTTATATGCATTCAGTCTCATGCCCCATTTCTGGCACCAAGCGTATATATTTTTTAGTGAGTTGTTCAACCTGATTTGGTCCTCTGAATGTCTTACAACTGTATACACGACACAATCATCTGCAAAAAGGCGCATCTGGACCGGTGATTGAATACAAAATTGGATATCATTGATATAAATAAGAATTAGCAGAGGCGCAAGGACTGAACCCTGCGGCACTCCTGAGCACACTTTTTTTTTCAGCACCGTGAAGGCTTCGCCTGCCCTCCTAACCTCGCAAAAGCCGCACTGGGCGAACAGAGTAGAACCGTGGGCCTGAAAATTAATATGCAGAAAACTAAAGTAATGATCAATAACCTCGGGACAGCACAGCAGTTTGAGATAGATGGCGAGGCAGTGGAAGTGGTAAGCGAATATATATACTTAGGCCAAGTTGTGACCCCAGATCCCAACCATGAGGCAGAGATAATTAAAAGGATCAGAATGGGGTGGGGTGCATATGGCAGACATTATCAGATAATGAATAGCAGCCTACCATTGTCGTTGAAGAAGAAAGTGTATGACAGCTGCATCTTACCGGTACTCACCTACGGGGCAGAAACTTGGAGGCTCACTAAGAGGGTTCAACTTAAATTGAGAACGACTCAGCGGGCAATGGAGCGGAAAATGATAGGTGTAACATTAAGGGACAAGAAGAGAGCGGAGTGGGTCAGGGAGCAAACTGGTGTTAAAGACATATTAGTAGAAATTAAGAAGAAGAAATGGACTTGGGCAGGGCATGTAATGCGAAGGCAAGATAACCGCTGGTCATTAAGGGTAACAGAGTGGATCCCTAGAGAAGGCAAGTGCTGCAGGGGGCGGCAGAAAGTTAGATGGGCAGATGAGATCAAGAAGTTTGCGGGGATAAATTGGTCACAGTTGGCACAGGACCGAGGTAATTGGAGAATAATGGGAGAGGCCTTTGCCCTGCAGTGGGCGTTGACAGGCTGGTGGTGATGATGATGATGATGATGAATACCAAAAGCCTGTAGTTTTGTGATTAAATCTTCATGTGGGACCAAGTCAAACGCCTTTGAAAAGTCCAAGAATATGGCATCAACCTGACTGTTGGTATTCATAGCGTTGGCTAGGTCATTAGTTATTTCGGCCATCTGTGTTAGTGTTAACAACCCAGATCGGAATCCATGTTGTTGGTTATAAATAAGGTTATTCCTTTCTAGATGACTGATAATAGATTTAAAAATTATGTGCTCCATCACCTTACAACTCGTGCTTGTTAGTGAAAGAGGTCTGTAGTTGCTCGGTTCAAATTTAGAGCCAGATTTTAGTACTGGAATTATTTTTGCCCTGCGCCAGTCATCAGGAATACTCGAGGTGTCCAAAGACACTCTAGAGATTATAAGTAAATATTTTGAAATCCAGGCAGCATATCGGTTCAAGAATACATTAGGGATAGAATCGGGACCAGTGGACTTTTTTAGGTCTAGGTCATTCAATAGATGTAATATTCCTTCTTCACTTATAAGTAATTTTTCCATCGGGTGCTCAACAGTATAGGCCGCCAGTGGTTGTTGTGAAGCAGTGTGCGTGAAAACTGACTGGAAATAGTTATTAAGCTCATTCGCAATGTCTTGAGGTTCAGTCAGTGTTCTATGCCCAGTTTTTATTTGCGCAATGGTTGGCCTATCTTCTGACAGGTAGCGCCAAAATTTTTGAGGGTCATCCTTAATAAAACTTGGTAAAGTTATACCGTAAAATCGTGATTTCGCTTCACGCACTTTATCACGCATAGTGCCAACGATACCAGCGATTTCGTTTTTATCTCCCTTTGTGCGACGTCGTCGCTTAATTTTTCGTTTCAACTGAATTATCTCGCGTGTTAGCCATGGGTTATCTTTGTTGACCCGTTTCTTTCTTTGGGGGATAAAGTTGCTTTCGCAAAAAGATATTATTTCTTTAAAACGCGTCCACAATTCCGGAACACTGTTCAGGGCGCCAAATTCGTCAAAGTTGCGTTATTTGCTATTTGTTATAGTCATATTTGCTATTGCGCCATCGTCTGCGCGCGCATAATCGTTTACGTAAAGGCATGGTCGTTTGGTAGATGAGCGAGAAACTTTGATAGGGCATATCAGGACAAGCAACTTATGATCTGAAATACCTTCTTCTACGCTAACTGTGCTGTTTTGAAGTGTATTTCCCACGAACATCAGGCCGAGAAGAGAGGAGGACGACGCCCCAATTCTGGGATGTCCGGAAACTAGTTGGTTCAGTGAACAACTGAACACAGTGAAAAGCAGCGATTCCGCACTTCTGGCATCTCTGTTATCGTAACACATGTCAGCCCAGTTTATCCCCGGTAGATTAAAATCTCCTGTTATTATTATGTGTGACCTTGAGTTTGTGTGCTACGAAAGATAGTCGTGAACACCTTCCAAATACTGAGGTGCAGCATTGGGTGGGCGGTATACGCCTGCAAGTAATATGGTCTTCCCAGAATACCATAATTTGCACCATAAGCTTTCGTGTTCGGGAATTCCTTCAAGAACAGAAAACGTGATGTTGTTTTTAATGGCTATCGCTACGCCACCACCTGTGGAAGTTCTGTCGTTAGGGAGTAGTTTATATGAGGCCGGAATTACTTCACAGTCCAACACGCCAGCATGTAACCAAGTTTCGGTAATTACCAGCACGTGCGGGTGATGACACAGAATTAAATTTTCAATTTCACTGAGCCTGTTCACTACGCTGCGGGAATTGAAGGACAAGATTCTTAAGTTTTTGGTCTTCCCGTGTCAATCCGCCTTCTGAACATCAGGTGTGGCCCTTGTAGCTGTTTTTGGTCGAGAATACCTTGCAGCAACTTCTACTCTGGCATTCTGTACGGGGTCCCAGACAAACATTTTGCCATCGACTTTTAGCTTGTCGAACACGAGGGACACCTGCGCTCCCTGTGCCTTCTCATCTGCGGCAGAGCGCCACAACTGGCTGCGCACATCTCTCACTCTTCGAGAAGTCCTCCGAAATCGATATTTCTCTCTCTGCCTTTTAATTTGTTATAGCAAGAAAGAATTTTAGACTTTTCAGAGAAATCAAAAAGTCGAAGAACAATTGGTCGTGGGCGTTCGCTACTAGGATTGCCTACTCTGTGGATCCTTTCTACAGATTTTACGGCAATATCAAGTATGTCAGTAAAGATAGTTCTTTGGACCTTTTCTTGTAGCGATTTTGAGTCTTCATCAGGCTCTTCAGTCACCCCGTATATTACGAGATTGTTGTGATGACTTCTGTTTTCCAGATCGTCGACCTTAGCTGTCAGTTCTAGTATTTGCTGAGTCATGCCTAGGCAGTTTTTTTCGTACTCTGCTAGTTTTTCCTTTTATTGCTTTAGCTTACCGATTTTATTTTCCATGGCAGTAATCTTTTCCTCGATAGTAGATACCAAACCCTCAACTTTTCTCAGATTAGCTGTAAGTTCTTTAAGCGTTTTGGTTGTTTTTGTTTGTTCTTTAAGGATTTTCTTCAACATGGCATTGGTTGATGTGGATTCCGACTCTGAGTCAGAAGTTGGCCCTGGGTTCTGTTCCACATCCCCAGATGTTAGTAATAACAGTCTAATAACATGGCAACAATCAAACATTGTGGCAATAAGACACTGTGGGCTCGGCAGCACCGTGAGGGTTACATCATCGTCTCGGATTGAGGATATTGAATTTTTCTCACTAACCTGCGTTACAAAAAAGAACCGCATGAGCGTGTGTCCCAGGTCGGTGCCGCCAAGCCCACTGAAGTGCATGGCTGGTTGCCTCCAAGTTTTATCCTGGCGCAGTGGTAGTTCCGTTGACGTCATCCTCGCCGGAAGATGGTATTGAAGATGCACGTCTGGTTGCTTATCTTGCTTCATCCATGAATTCCCAAGGAAGGGTGGCTGGGCAGCCGTGAATGGTGATCCGATGTCTTCTGACGGAGCATGCGTGGTTGTTCCGGTAACGAAGGCTACCGGCCACAAAGCGATCTGCGTTACAAAAAAGAACCGCATGAGCGTGTGTCCCAGGTCGATGCCGCCAAGCTCCCTGCGGGTGCTGTATAGAGGAACTCTAGCTCATTTGACCCGGATCTTCGATTCTTCGGGCGGAAGAGCTGGAAGAGCCGAAGAATGGGTCAAAACTGCACCGGTTCTCCTGGATCGAATTGTCTGCTCCCATGACAGAGGAGCAGACGGGGACGCTGGAGGAATTTGGAAAATTCGCCCCAGCTGGCCCGGCAGTGGAGTTCCTTTCTAGCGCCGGCAACAGCTGGCGCAGAGATCTTTGACCTGGCTTTTCGGCTCCGTTGGCTCTTTCTCCATGGTTTGATGTGCTGTGGGGCTGTGGCTCGCCCCGTTCGGCACGGATCACTGAAGGGGCGAGAAGGGGCTCCCTCTCTTCAAAAGAACCGCCGCTCACTTTTACTGAGCCACGGCTCACTCGTTCTTCAAAAAGAGCAGCTCAAAAGTTCCGCATCCCTCCTGAGCGACGCAGTTCTACACGTTATCGCCAGGTGTGGAGATGGATGGCACGTCTTTTGGGTTCGGGCGTCCGCGCCCTTCCCCGCTTCGGCGAACGGCTGCAGAAGAGAGGACGGAAGAATTCTGAAAAGTCCAATCCTTCCAAACAGCTTTGAAGTTCGTGATCTGCCTGCGGGCGAAGGATATTAGCGAGGCGCTTGTGTTTGAGAAACATAGTCCGCGAACGCGTTGACATCTTTAAAAGAAATACTTTTGTTAGCGAGAGAGCGGTTCGGAGTGTAACAAGCGGCACGCCAGCTCACTATGGTGTTCGGTTTTTCTGTTTTGTTTTCTTTTTTTTCAGTGACGTGAAGCAGTGTCAGGCTCATTCCTTCTTTTTGTGTCCATGTGCAGTAAAGATGAGTTGTTCACCAGTGCTTCAGTTTGTCTTTCTTCCTTTTTTTCTTCGTGTGTTCGTTCAGTTCGTGTGAGCGGCGGCGCCTTGGACTCAAAGCCTTTTCCGCTTACGAGTACGGAGTTCTTTTTCTTTGAAAGAATGGTTTTCACCTGTTTTAATTGAACGTAGATGCGCGTTTGCTCCTTGCGGGATTCTCTGTATTCCAAACTGCAGTTCTACAGTTGTCATCGTAGACAGTTCAAGGTATCCTCAAGGAAAGTTATGTATGCGAGGGATATTGAGTGTGGTAAATTAGCAGCGCTGGAACCACCGGAGTGAAACAGAAACCTGAGAGGCATCGCCATCGTCATCAACCACGATTCTCACAAAGAGTCATGCGAGGAGGTGCAGCCACGACCTCATCGCACCTCACGAGACGTTTCTGAGGCGATTTTGATATTGGAGGACGTTTGTCTGAGCAGTTCCGACAGTTTGTGTGCTGTTGGCCACTTGGAAGAGTTAAAAAAATTGTAATGTCAGCCTGAATCTGCGCGAAAAAGCAGACGGCTATTACGTAATAGAATTACGTATTACGTAATTACGTAATAGAATTCGAAGCCAACTACAAGACGCGGCTGGCACAAGAGCCACCCAGGAAATCCCTCTCCAACTGGGATCTGCTCAGACAGAAATGTACGCAAGTGGACCGCCCAAGGAAATTACAGAAAACAACATTAGAGAATGGATGCAAACCATTTTGAAGTGCAAAGAAGACAGCGATGCACCAATAGACCCCATGGTTCCGGCACCTTATGTTGATTCTAAGCTACAGCACATGTGGGACGCATATCGCAGTATCGAAGCGAGACGGAAAAAAACACCGGCACAAGAAAACACTAAGAATAAAGCTACTGAACCTCAAGACAGCAATAGCCAAACACGCAGACTACCTGACACGAATGCAGTGGCTCCAAGCGTGCGACGAAATGCGCGGCACTCTATCGATGAAGCGCACGTGGGCTCTCCTACGGAAATAATCGACCCCAGCAACAGCAAGACAGAATCTGCTAAGAAGATCACCAAACTTATACAAGATTACGAGGGCTCGGAGCTGCAAATGCATGTTGAGCTCATAAAGCTATACGCAACCCAAAATGATAATACGCGCTCCCCACCTGCGCAGTATATGGGCGCGAGCAACGAAATACTACACGCCGAATTCACATTCGAAGAGGTGCATGCCGCCATCAGAACGCTCAGAAGAGCGACCTCACCTTGAGAAGACAAGATATCCAACAAGATATTACGACATCTTGAAGCTCTCTCTTTCCCGACCTTCCACGCGGGAAGAAGAGAGGCACGCGCGCATTACCACTCGCAGCACTATCCACCAGACAAACACACCGTGTATGTGGATGCGGCACGGTACCCCGACAAAGCAGCCTTCGCAATCGCAGGCATTGCCTCCGCCACAGAACCGCAACCAGCAATCAAAGCCTCCATCTGTACGGCAAACCCCACCACTGCAGAAGAAGCAGCCCTGGCTCTCGCCATAACCAAGACGCCAACACCGACCGTCGTGCTATCGGATTCACAGCAAGCGCCTCGCAACTATGAGAAGGGCAACATCTCAGCCTCGGCACTAAAAATTCTTCAAAAAACAACCCCCCGACCAGCCCGTGATGTTGCTGTGAACCCCGGCTCACACTGGCGTGGGAACCAACGAGGTGGCTAATCAGCAGGCCCGAGCATTAATACCCAGGACGAGCACTCCTATTGGTGTTACGCATGGAGCAGTCGACGTCACTGGGTACGCCCTCGCCACATACCGAGACATCACACAACACTACCGCCTCACCCGCAGAACACTACCCCCACCCAACGCCGAACTTACGATAGAGGAAGCACAGATGTAGCGCACTCTACAAACCCACTCCTTCCCCCATCGTACGCAATTACAGCACTTCCACCCACACCCCTTCCTCTCTGCAGAGTGTCCGAGATGCCGCAACCTCGACACGCTATACCACTCCTTATGCGAGTGCCCCGCAGACCCCTACCCCCCCTTCCCCACCCCCACCCACTGGGAGCAGGCCTTGGGTAGCTGTTGCCTCGTGGATCAACGGACCGTGACGCAACGGGCCCTACAGGTCGCTTCGGCCATTTGGGCTGAGGCCACCCCCCAACCTGAACCCGGTGTCTCACCAATAAAGTGTTTTTCTCTCTCTCTCTTTGCTGAAACGTTGGCAACAATCGTGCTTTTACCTCCTTCAAATATTTCTTTTCTTGTGTTCTCTACCATCTTCAAAAGTTCAACTGCTCCTTGGATTTCATGTACGAAGATGACGGAATAAGGTAAGCACCCTCTCCTCTCTCTGGCACACGTAGCTTTGATCGGTGATAGCCACTTTAAGTACATTCACGACCACTTCCCTTCCGGACAACAATCACCATACATCAGCTTTCAAAGCGGCGCCACATTGACGCCGCCCCACGCAACATCACTCACTTCATTCTTCACTTTGGCACTAACGACCTAAAGAACAACAGCGCTGAAAGCACCATCGAGGCAATGAAAACTTGTTCACGACGTTCAGACGAACAGGCCCAAAGCACAGATAACCCGCACAACAGTACTTCCCAGGATCGAAAACAAACACAAGACAGACATACCCCAGACACACATACTTCTAGCTCACTCACAAGTCAGCTAAGCTTAACGACTTCCTCATGTACCTTGGACACAACAAAGGACACGTTGACATCATCCACCACGCAAAAATCCACCACGACGCCCTAGGACACCTGGCCAAGGATGGACTACACCCTAACTTTCGAGGCGTCCGACTGATTTCAGAAAACATCAAGCGCAGGCTGAGGAACTCATTTAAGGTGACGCTCTCAACTTCATGCATCAGCCTCCCGTCTCCGGCCAGCACAGAACAACAGAACCAACCCAACACCACCAACAGTAGCGAAATTTCATGTCCACCTAGGAACAGCCCATGTGACGCCAGCACACAAACCGTGGACGTGGCCGCAACACCAGCTGTACAGCACGCAGGCGAATAACAGCCCGACCCACCAAAGACATCACGCTCATGGTTCACGCAGACCCCAACACGCAGTATAACGCACACAGGCACCCAAACAGGCATCGATGTGGACCTCACCCCAAGCAGCCCCCCTAAACAACTGACTCCAAGCAACAAAGTGTCACCCCGGAGGTCTGCTCGAAACAAACACAAATGACTACCACCGAGTAGACCGGATGCTCCAACCCCTAAATCCCGCCCTTTCCTCAAAGCTCGAAAGCTAGCCGGCAAACAAACCAACTACAGATTTCATCTGAAAACGTACTCATCGTATCTCCAAAGCAAAAAGATCCCAAAAGGCCTCCGCCTAAAAGTTAGTTTTGCCCTTGGTGAGCTCCCTCCTGAACTAACTGCCACGTGGCAAGGTATTCTCAATAATGCTTCGGTTTCCCTCCTAGAAATTCTTAGAGACCACTGTACTAGCCAACTCAGCCTCTTCAACGACCAGAATGAAGCTCTTCCGCTAACTGAGCAGGAGAAAATAGATCTTAATATTTTTATAAATCGTAAGGAAAAGGATCTTAGTAATAGGCAAGCGGTTAAGTTTCAACGTGACCAGCTTCCCTCGCGAATTACAGCTTGCACTGTAGAAAATCAGCCTCTCAATAGCCCGGACTATGGCGTATTAAGTCATGCAATGTTGCCCCTCGATACAGAGATTGCTTTAGTAGAACCTCATCCCCAGCCAATAATCGTAGAGAAAAAACGAGCTCCCTCGCTACCGGCCCCAGCAACGTCATTGACATTTCCAAAACACTAACGGCCGACGAAAAAAGTATCCTTGAACGAGGTCCAAATTTCTGTCCCACAAATAACCGTGTGAATGAATACGAGTTACATAAAGATTACACTGAATTTTCTCGGAGAGTGAGACTAAGCGAGTTTTTTTCGAAAAAGCAGGACCAACCTGACGTTAACGAATGCACCCTCCACCCTCCTAGCACTTGGACTCCAGATGTAGATCGATCTCCAGAATTATATCTGTACCTAAAATCAGTATCAAGAGAAATATTGGCAACAACCAAGCGATGAAACAAGCGCAAGAAACTAACTCCGTCGGAAGAAGTTACCCTGAATAGCCTATCAGCCAGAACGGACATAGTCATAAAACCAGCCGACAAAGGTGGTAGCGTAGTTGTTTTACCTATGGGAAAATACAAAGATGAAGCTTATAGGCAGCTCAATAACCCTTGCCACTACAAGCCCTTAAAGAACGATCCGAGCCAGGAATACAGCCTAAAAATCCTTCAGAGCCTCACAGATCTGCGATCCAAAGAATTAATAACGACCACTGACTTAAATTTCATAAAACCCAATAATAAGCATGCAGGCCGTTTTTACCTCCTCCCAGAAGTCCACAAAGTCCCCGTAGAAATATTGTTCACTGCCGACATTCCTGGCAGACCCATAGTTTTGAATAACAATACCCGAACAGAAGCATTATCTCGGTTTCTGAATCATTACCTATCTGACATTCCGACTCTTCTTCCTTCGTTCGTTCAGAACACCCCCACTTCCTCCGCATAATAGAATAGATAAATAAGGCGGGGCGCCTACCCAGTGGAACCCTCCTTGATACACTTGACGTTGCCGCATTGTATACAAACATCCCTTTAGTCGAAGGAATTAAAGCTATTTCAAAAGCTCTATCAGAGAATCCGCACCAACATGCGCCAGAAGTGTACATAACTTTGTTAAAACTAGTATTAACTCTCAATTATTTTGAATTCGACTCTACTTACTTTTTGCAAGTTTTTCGAACCAGCATGGGTACTGCATTCGCGCCGACCTATGCCAACATTTTCATGGGGCAACTTGAAGCCACTCTAGTAAGCTCTTTTCCGCATAAACCTAAGGTTTACCTCCGCTACATAGACGACATCTTCATGATTTGGGAACACGCTTGCGAGACTCTAGAAACGTTCATATGTCATCTCAATTCTTCGCATCCGACTATTAAATTATCCTGCCAGTATTCTGAAAAAGAAGTGAACTTCCTTGATACTACCGTCATTATAGACAACGGTCAACCTAAAACCACGCTTTTTAGAAACGCAACTGACAGGCAGCATTACCTAGACTATAAAAGCCATCACCCGAGACACTGCAAGCAAGGGATCTTTGTAGGACAAGCCACCAGGCTTAGAAGAGTATGAAGTGATGACCCTGACTACGTAGAGCACCTAGATGAACTCAATTCCGCCCTTATTAACAGGAACCACCCCAAAAGCTCGCTCGATCAGGCGTACCAACGTGCATCTAATCTCAAAAGGGATGACGTGCTCAACAACAGCGACAAAACGAAAGCGCCAGGCCGCCTGCCCTAATTAAAGTTTCAAACGCCCTCCCAAACGTAAACAATATACTGCGCAAGTACTACCCTATTTTAGCCAGTAACGACCGACTTAGAAAAACTTTCCCGGAAGCCCCAAGGTTTACGTACCGGAGAAAGAGGAATCTAAAAGATATTTTAGTGCATGCTAAAACAGGGCCTTCAACGCAGCCAGTCATAGCTAGCTGCTCCCGCCCAGATGCAAGACTTGCAGGCACCTGCAGACCGACTTCATTGTAAAAAGCACAACCACTAATTATGTACACAAGGTTAATTCAAGTTTCACGTGCACTTCATCCAACATTGTGTATATGTTGGAATGCTCAATGTGCCACAAACAGTATAAAGGCGAAACGAGTCAACCTATGAGCCTACGGCTTAATGGTCACCGGGCAGATACTCTTAGCAAATCCTCCATAGCTGTAGCGCAGCATTTCAACCAACCAGGGCACAGTTTTGATGACCTTGGGTTGTATATACTTCAGTCAAACTTCAGGTCTCCTAGGGACAGGAAATACCGAGAATCATATTTAGTTCACAAATTAAACTCCATGGAACCTACTGGAATTAATGCGTCTTGGGGCAACTTGGAATCCTTGCGATATTCACCGGGAATACATAAATAGGCACTGTCTTGCATATACCTTATCCAAATGGTATTACCCCTCCCTCTGGTCATTACCTGGTCCACCAATTTCTTTTTTTATTCCTTAGCTTCTAGCTTAATACTCGCCCGCATCCCTCCAACCTTTGCTTTTGGAATTCCACTTTAAGTATTTTATTTCTCTCTTTTTTACTCGGCGTGGTTTCCTGCCCTGTACGTCACTAACTTTATCTTTTCGTTGTTGAGTTTCAGGACAGGCCTTTTCCAGGAATGTTGTGACACGTGCCATTTCAGTTGCCGGATCATTGCTTTTTCTTTTGTGTGTAGGTTTGTGTGGTTTCCAATCATGTTTTTTTAATTTTTTCCCCGCTTTTTTTCTTTTTTGCCTTGGGCTAGTTATTTTCCCCCTTCTCTCCCTTTTCTTTTGACCTGAGGCTTGCAGATAGTTTCTGATAAGGACCCCACTCTCACCGCCTGGTCTGCTTCCGGCGGTTCTGAGAAAATTCCGTGTGCCCCGCGGCGGGTCAACAAATACCCTCTCATCCTTTCTCTCCAAAAATTCACCAAATATCAACCCCCGGCTCACTTCCCTGTGACCTAATTTGCGGCTCAAACGATACAGCCTTCTTTGCCCCACAATATCTCCCCCGATATACTCCCAAACCAATCCGCTTTCTCAATTTCACTTCCTTCTTTCTTCCTTCTTTCTATCGTGCTTTTACCTTGTTCAAAGATTTCTTTTCTGGTGTTCCCTACCATCTTCAAAAGTTCACTGCTCCCTTATATATATATATATATATATATATATATATATATATATATATATATATATATATATATATATATATATATATATATATATATATATATATATAGTCTGGAATCAAAAACTCACACAGAGCGCGAAAAAATAAGGTTAGTAGAGACAGAGACACACGAGAAGGACATTGAAAACAAAAATAAAAGTTTACTGACGTTTCAGGGAGAGGACTCTGAAGAAAGGGAGTCCTCTCCCTGAAACGTCAGTAAACATTTATTTTTGTTTTCAATGTCCTTCTCGTGTGTCTCTGTCTCTACTAACCTTATATATATATATATATATATATATATATATATATATATATGCATGTCTTAAAATACATGAACTAGTTCGGCAGTTCATCTGTCAAGCTCCAGGTCATATAAGCAGTCATGGGAGACTCTAAAATAAAATTTTCAAATCAGTTTTATAGGCGCCCAAAAAATACCACCCGTCACATGGAGCCAACTTCGATGGGTATGGCGATCTTCATAACTAATAAAAAGAAATGTTATGACCTCCTTATTTCTTTTTGGAAACACTCATCGGAGATGGAAGAGTTGTCGGTTGTGTACTTACCATCCGGTTCAATTGAGTGGAAATCCACCAAGTTGTAACGGGAAGCTTCCAATTTGAACTGCATTAATATAAGGCTCGACTTCGCACCTCCGAGCGGGGAACTGTTGAAATCACAAATTTTCAGCATGAAGCAACAGCAAGTTTGGAAGTAAACGCTCATCTGAACATCTATATCCCGTTACTAACTTTACGTTGCGTTTGAAATTAAAACTTTAAAACCAGTTTTATCCAGTGGGAAATCTGCTAAATGGCGGAGCTTTAATTTGCTTGTGTTGGCTCGAACGTAAACAGGTGCTCGCCAGTGAACGGTAGCGCCGTTGCCGCGGAAAAGTCTACGGCTCACCCAATGACATCGGAACTTGAACGTCAGTGGCTTGAGCTGCCTCCCCCGCCTCTATCGTGGCGGACCGAAGAGAACCCGCCAGTTTGAGAGCTAAAACCCCTAAATTAACCCAGGTAGTGCCAATCTGTGGTCTCGACACCTTCGCCCTCACTCGCACTCCTTCCCTCCTCCGTGATTAGCCATTTTCTTTTTGCCGGCAAGCGCTGTCCGCCATTGGCCAGCGGAAAAGTCACGTGGTAGCTAGCTACTGTATTTTTTTGCCTCCTTCGGGGCTAGGTCCAGATTTTAACTGCGCAATATTTGCCCCTGCAGCCTCGGAGCCGGCCTTATTAAAGCCGCCAGAGGATAACAACCAACATAATGGTTTCCTGCTCAGCTCACCAAGTGTCGCGTCGGTGTTTGTTTGTTTGTCTGAATTTTCGGAATGGGAAACCAGTGAAAAAAGAATACGCAAACACAAGGCGTGACCAGACAACACACACGCGGGAGTAGCAACTGAACATTTATTTGAAGAAACCGAGAAAGCTTGTGAGAAACCAAGCCTATTTATTCGCCAAGACGTAGGCGTGAAACGATTAAAAATAGCAGTGTTAAATTTCTCTGCTTTGGTAAAGTCACCGCTCAATATTTTAGGGAACTGATTTCTTTATCGCTGAGGGGAAATAGACGGTACGCTAATGCAATTGCCTTCTTGCTGTTGGCTAATTAAGATCGCTTCCAGTATTTCCCTCTTATTTTTAGCTCTATCTTTTCCAAGAATCGTAACACTATCAAACACTGGTTTGCAACTGCATTGTCGACAGGGATAGGCAACGTGCCCAGCTCCTTGAGAACTGACTAAGGCGGAATGCTTCCTGCATCGGCCCGTTTGCCCGATGTAAACCTTCCCTCATCCCAACGAAATGTTATAAATTACCCTGCCATCACACCTAACTAATTTCTTGACTTGTTTTGTTTTACAGGCGCGTTTCTTATTTCCCACATTTTCAATGCGCGCGCACCGTCCCGAGAGTTTACACTGTGCGCAAAACACCTCTTCAACACGGTACCGTAAAGCAATTTTCTGTAAGTTGTGCGACACTTTATGAATATACGGGATTACGTCAACCTTTCCTTTTTCCTACGTTATATCGGTCCCCTGTGTTCTTTAGGTTCGCGTTTTAAGCTTTACGCGGAGGGGCTCACCGATGTAAGCCGAGGAGATGGAAACTCCGCTGCCGTTAACCGCTTAGCGTGGCATTCAAGGCTTTCGTGCATCATGTGGACGCCGCTTTTCTCTATCGTTTACTCAGTTTCACAGTTTAACCGATATATTGTTCGCAATCTTCTCTGATGCCTATTCCCAGTAGTAAGTGGGCAAATTTTTTTCTCTCTTCACACCAGAACAGATCACCGCACGTGCAAGCTAATCAATCCGGCTGCAAATTCGGGGAGCAGGGAATTTTCACTTCGCTGTACATGCACACACGTATAAAAGCGGTGTGCAACAGGTTGCGGAAATCGCAAAATACCGCGAACAACTTCCGCCGCGTCCAGTACAACGTTTCGATCAGTTATTTCGCAGTACGCCCTAATTTTTTGCGATAAGGTACATGGCTTGAATAGTTCCGTGATTTGCGTAATTCCAGGTTTGCTGAGTCGTTAAGCAGTGCAGCCACGGAGCTCGCTTGTAGCAAATCATAAGTGATGAAACCACACAAATGACACACGGAAAACAAGCGCTAAATAAAAACACGGGACGAGGAGTAGACGGGACAAGCGCTGACTTTCAACAAAAAAATTCCCGCGCCTTCCCGCTAGGGGAACGCGAGTAAATGCAGAGCATTGGGGCCTCAGTACTGGTTGAAGGCAGTGTTGCTTCCATCGCTTCTTCCGTGATGCTGGAGTAGCAGACACGAGTAAACGTGGGAGCGAGCGTCAACCAAGGAAGGAAGGAGCAACGCAATGACTGAAGCACGAGCGACCGCTAGCGGCTTTATATTTGCAGCGCGCGCAGTAGAGGGAGAGCGGTACGGGGGCGAGAGCGCGCATGCGCAAGCAGCGCGCGCTCTTCTACTCCCCACCGCGCTGCTATCACGCACCTGTTACGCCGAGACACGGCCGGACTGGAGGAGCGGCGAGCACGCACTTTCATATGAAAGTGCGCGCCCGCCGCTCCTCCATCCCGGCCGTGGCCGAGACCGCGACGGAGCGTTTCGGGGGTGACGAGTCAACGGGCTGACTACGACGCATGCGCGCACCTGCTGCGGACGCGGAGCTGTGGACACCGTCCGACGCAGGAAGAGGCGAGGCTAAGAAATGCTCTGCATTTAAAAGTTCATTGCCGGTCCAGCGCTTATAAAAATGTCTGGGAGCACGAAGAGAGGGGAAAAAGAAAGGGAAACATCAAAAACGGAGGCCAAAAAAAGAACAGTGACGTGCCGCCTACGATAAGAAATCCAATTCGTGTTTCGATAAGCCACAGACGGCCTGCTCATGCATTGATCCCCCGACCTCGCTATCCTTTTGAGGGCCGAGCGGTGAAAATACAAGATGGTAGTCTGGTCGTACAGGGGATGACACTGGTTACCCGAGACACATTTTACCCGAGACACCCGAGACACTGGTTACCCGAGACACTGGTTACCCGAGAAGACACTGGTTACCCACACAAATGAATCAATGTTGGCTGCACAGCGTAACAGGAATTTGAAATAGTGCTAGTTGCCGCGCTTCTGTCCTTAAAGTACGCTAATTATAAAACTGGGCACTGCATCTCACTGTAAGCTGTAAATTGTTTTCCTTAACTGCACCACCCTCGCCCAAGCCTCTTTCAGGTATACCTGACAGCACCGCGACTGGCTGCTCGACGTAATTGCGAGCGCCTTTGGCACTAATATTGCCATAACACGGACAGTCTGGCAAAAGTACAGCCGGCATGGTAGAAGCCAATTTGAAGAAAATTAGAAAAGAATTAGAAGAATAAAAAAACTGCAAAAAAGCTTCCTCGAAAAAACAAAAATTTTCTGGCAGCTGTCCTCCCAGAAATTTTCTGCAAAGTTATGTTTCCTGTTTTTCATGTGTCCGTTTTTTTACCAGCATTTTCTGTTTTGAACTACAGAACATTTATGTAAATTACCTGTTTTCGGTTTGTAGCTTTCTGCTTTTTCACAAAATGTTTGTGCTACTTAAGGTTCTGTTGTTCTCCACAGAAAACCTGTGGGCCTTCTGTCTTCCACTGTGAGCTTTTTACAGACTATTTGAGTTGTGCATAGATCGTTCTTTTCTTACCCAAGTTATAATAATGTATTTTTTCGCGTTTCTGTTAAAATTGTTTCGCTTTGACTTAATTTGACATCAACCTCTGTCAAAATAAGTCAAAGAAAAAGTATTCAGTAACTTGACAATTTCGGTTATGGTCTTTCATAAAATACATATTCTATTACTTTTTCACATCTTGGAAGTACAGCACTTGACTTCGCGGCTTTATGCTTCATGGGTGAGAATAATAAAACCATCAAAATAAAACAAAACCCTGTATCACATTGTTTGAAAGTGCCAGCACAATTACTGGTGAACAGTACATAGCATAGAGTAACCACTCAGGCACACAAGAAAGGAATGTGAAAGTATCAATGACATTATTTTCTTCCAAACTTAAGGCTATTTCTGCCAAACTCTGCCAAACTCAGTTTCAAACAACGTATGAACATTATCAATCAAATATGATGATCTATGAGTATGAAAACAAAATGAAATTTCATCATATTGTGCCACAGTGAACAAAAGGAGACTTTCAGTGGAAGTGTTGTTAGACTAGAAATATCACATTTGTTTTTCAATTTTCAGAAATGCACCCAAACACGCCACTGAGGTAAAACGAACTATTTACAGAACGTAATCAGTGACGTTAAACTGAGGACCTCTTTCCTACAGTAATATTGAGATACAGAATGTTCATATTTTATATTACTACAGTACAATACTACTACGGTAAGAACTCCGATAGGACCAGGAAGGCATTTTTTTTATTTCCAAAAAGAGAACATGAAGAAAAGAAAAGCAGACATTTTCCCTGCTCTCGGGAAGCAGAAAGATGCAAAATAACGCAAGTAATACGGTAATCAAAAATGAGGAAGTGTGTTGTGACAAGGATCTTAACATCTTTCCACCTAAATAAAATGACAAAAAAGGAAGAGAACATTTAAATGTCAATGCATGTAATAGCAGAGTAACAAAGGATGCAGCACGTTTGGTGCATAGCGCTTCTGTTAGAAACATTTCTGCTCAGGGAAAGTAGAGGGGCGGGGCTAGTAGATTACGTTGTCTTTCAACAGTGATCAGAGGTGCGGCCTTTGGAAACCGAAAATGCTGCTTTTGATTTTATTTCTCCACCTTTGCTGCCATTTTATTTATTTATTTATTTATTTATTTATTTATTTATTTATTTAGTATCCTGCAGTGCCCAGATGGCATTATAACAGGAGCGAAAATGAACTTGAGGTCATATACATGTGTCATTCACGCTAAAACACATCTCTGAACATCTTCACAAATATACAAATAAAACAGAACTACAGGTCGAACAGATACTTACTAAAAAGCGCGTCAATGTGTCAGGTGACGCTCTCGTTTCAACGCGGGAACATGACCCTGAAGGGATTGCCCTCATCAGGCCTTGCCGAATTAAAAGAAGTGGCAAGCCATTCGAGGGGCTGACTTGGGCCAATTGGAGGTGGCCCCAAGCGAAGAGCTGGGGAGGCCAGCCGGTAACGGGAGAGAACGCCGGAAGGAGTGGGACGGAGCAGGTTCGAGCAGCGCGACGTCCAGTTTGAAGACTCGAAGCTCGTCGGGATTTCGGGACCCGAGCTCGAGAGGGGTCTACCTGGCGCGGTGTCAATTAAAGTATAGTTTTGGATACCGCTACGTGAGAAACATTGCCGGCGCCACCCCATTCCTTGCGAAGCCGGTCCTGTGAGGAGCGCGAAGAGTCGAAGCTAGGCGTCAGCTTCTCATGTAAGCATTCGAACAAAAGGAACAGTCAGCTGCTAATAACCGACAACAGCGAAAATGGAAGACCAAAACAAATTCTAGGCCTTCAGGGCTGTCGGCTTTGGCAGAAGGCATTACGATTCCCGGTAATCATATGTAAGGTAAAACAGTTTTTGCAACCTTGACATACACTCGAACGTGTTTTGTCACATCACTTTACGTTGTCAAGGCATGAAAGTTTGCCGACATGCACTATAGACAGCAAAAACTGTAGGTTGAGTTCCAAATAACCCAGTGTGTATATACGCGCGTGCTGATTCTTTACCAGGCATCTAACCAGTATGGAGGTCAATTGAGCAAAACGAGTCACGTCTTCGTTAAATTTATAGTAACACATATATGTTTGTTAAGACCTGGAGGGATATTTCGGAACATTTTGCACAGCCATATCTTCCCGATATTCGGATAGGCGTTATAGGAAAACTGAACTCAAGAGGAGGAGGAGGAGTAAGAGGAGGAGGCGAAAACTTTTTTAACAATTAAATCAATCTGGTTAGTGGGCCGGGTCCTCAGTCCAGGACAAGAGAGTAAAAGTAATTTTCTTCAAATAATAGAATGCCATCCCGAGTAGTATAGGATTTGTTCTTCGCGCCTGGAAGGGTTGAAAAGCAATAAAGAGCTACTTAGAATTCTTCGGTTTCGAGTCTTGTAATATATGCAGGTATACTATTTATTACGTTAGTTAGCGAGTATATCATGCCTTCAACACCGTAATCATGTCATCATTGTTCGAGTTGAGAGTCAGTTCGTTATGATAACGGTATAATTACGATAGAAATTCGGAGCACAAAAGCCGCCTTCGAGTACTGTGGACCACGTTGTTTAGGATGCGATCGCGGTGGCGTAGCACAAACCTTCTCATTGTATTTGCATGTGAATAAACAAAGCACGCTGCGGATATGCACCTTCTTGCACGCAGCCGTAATGAAAGTCAATTTGTGAAGAAGGGAATGATGCCATACAACATGAAGGAAATATCCACACGATCTTTGTGAGCCTCCCAAACATCCCGAAACCTCCTAATAAGAAGTTGGCGACGGCGCAGAAAAATCAATGCGTTGGGCAGAAAAAAAAGCAAGAAACATTAATCCTATACAAGACAACAACGAAAGAAACAGAAGAAAGCCGCTTTATTTCGATCCTGCTGTGCGATGAGCGTGTAGAGGCCGCTGCTTGGTATGCAGTATTAGACTGTTGAGTCTTCATAGGAGCATCTCAAAAATACTGCAGGGAAGTCTACGCATTTTGAATACTTATCGAGAAGCTCTGATCGCTGATCCTCGCGAATAAGCAAGAAAGGACGAGTTACACACGATCTTCTGACCGATATTCTGAAGACAGTTGTTCTCTACCTCTTTGTGTGTTGCAAACTTGTGGGGGATACAGCTTCAAATTATTCAGATGCGTCAGCAGCTGGAAAAATAACTGAGTCGCTATAAATACGCTTTTTAACGCACTAAAGCAACGAAGCGTGCGATTTCTAGCTTAGGCACTGTTGCCCCTCACAAGCGGAGTGTAGCAGACGACAGCGGCGCGAATCCCTAAGCCGACGTCAGAGCCAGGGGGCGCCACTCAAAGATCTCACCGCCAATACTTTTGCAGAAGGCTTGAAAAAGCTCTGAGCCTATATGGTCAAAGTATTTCCCTTTTCAGCTTCCTGCGTGGTAAGAAGTCTGAAGTGGGAACAAAGTTGAGACTAAATGGAAAATATCTGTTGTAGCTCTCCATTTTGTTTTCCTCCTTCTAGCGTGTATATTTCAGCTAACGCTGGTCAATCGCCTTGTTCAGTTACATGTAGTAGGTTAAGCTATAGCGCAAAACGTTTTTAAAGATAAACGCAGATTGTTGGCGTACACCATCAAGAATTTTTCGGCCTATGGGACCCTTAGAAAGCATATCGTATGTCTCCTATATGTTTCGTTTAAATATTCGTTTCAAAGTTGTTCTAATGCGAACACTATTTTAAAGTTGACTCAATAAAAAGTGGTTGGTAGTGAAATAGGGTAGGCCTTGACACGTGCAATGAACCAAAATTAATGAGACACATTACTGAGAAACCATGAGTGCGCCTTGGTGGGAAAGGGAGCCTTATCAATACTTGTGGCGCGATTTTACTTGTTGAGTTTTGTTGCATACCCCATTATGTGAGAAAAAATTTGCCAAGTTTTACTAGAAATCAGTATCCCGCAGAAGTTATGAATGTTTGCGTTTGAACGAATCACCAAAAATATTAATTCTGAGAAAGTCAACATGAAAGAATTCAAAGAAGCGCAGCGCATGCACAAGATAAGCCTGAATTGCTTCTATCTCTCGTATTCGGTCTTGCTCACCGCGCAAAACACACCCTCCAGGTTCTCCCACTATCACCCTACGCCTAGAGGGCCATATCATTGCGCCATCTCCAAGCGTGAAGATCCTGGGCATGATATTCCAGGCGGACCGCTCCAACACCCTCCTCATCAAAAAGCTTAAAACCACAACAGACCAGGTTACTCATATGATACGAAGAGTCATGACCAAAACCAGGGGTAAGGGGGAAGCGGACACGATTCGTGTTGTCCAGGCCTTCGTCGTATCTAGGATTACATACGCTATACCTTACGCCCTGCTTAAAGCCACAGAGCTCGAGAAAATAAACATCCTGATAAGGAAAGCGTACAAGCAAGCCATGGGTCTCCCGTCAAGCACCTCAACCGAACGACTACTCCGACTTGGCATCCACAACTCGGCTGAGGAGTTAATAGAGGCGCACCTGTCTAGCCAAAGATTGAGGTTAGGAGCAACCGAAACGGGGAGGTTCATCCTCTCACGCCTGGCGCTGTCGGCCCCACTCAGCCACCCACCTCTCCTTACTGGAAACGTACCCCACTAAATTAGAAAACACATCATAGTGCCCGTCTTACCACGCAATATGCACCCTGTGCATCACGAGGATCGCAGAGAAGCCCGAGCCGGGGCAATATTTAGGTTATACGGAGATGCACCATCTACCGCCTACACAGACGCAGCTTGTTACCCCGGACGAGAAGCCATGGCAGCCACCGTCGTTTTAAATAAGCAGCACAGATGCAGCATCTCAATTCCCGGACACAACCCTCTCCAAGCCGAGGAAGCGGCGATAGCGCTTGCGCTTAGCCAAAGCGACGCCAAAGTTATAATCTCGGACTCTCAGCAGGCATGCCGCAACTTTTCCAACGGTCGCTTGCACGTCACAACACTTCGACTACTCAATCAGAGACTACCAATGAGACCAGTGAGGATTGTATGGGCACCAGCTCATAGCGGAATCCCCGGCAACGAGATCGCCAACCTCGTGGCTCAAGATTTGACCAGTCGAGCCAGCGCTGGTGAAGCCGAAGCCGAGCCCGAGCGCATGCAACCTCTTGTCACCTACCAGGAAATCACGCAACACTATAGGCTGTCCCGTAAAACCTACTCTTCACCACACAAATCGCTACCGAGAGATCAGGAAAGGTTACTGCGTGCCCTGCAGGTCAACACCTTCCCGCATCCCATAAGACTACACCTCTTTGACCGGACACACGTTTCTCCCCTTTGCCGCTTCTGTGGAGAGCCTGGGACTCTCAGACACATAGTGGGCGGCTGCGACAAGTCCACCCTAGACCCCCCCAACATCCACCTTTCCACAGAGCTTTGGGAGAGAGCCTTGGCCAACTCCGGCCTCGAAGATCAGCTGCGCCTCTCAAGCATTTTTTGGATTAATTAAAGTTTTTCTCCCTCTCTCTTGTCTGATTGATATCATGATTCAATGAACTCGCTGAACAATGACGCCTCTAGGTCAGTCTTGCAGTTCGACTTCCTTGTATTACTTGCTGGCAAACTTTCATTTGCTTGCCTATTGTTATATACTTACAATATTGTGGCTGCCTATAATAAGAACAGCTAGTAGACCGAGTAAGCCACACAGAAAGTAAACAACTGCTTTTCTAACGCGCCGTCAAAGCCTCCGGAACTCTAACAACACATCCAAAATATTGCGCATCCGCATGGTAAGAAGTTCAGAATACCAGTTGATAATTACTCTGGTGACAAGAGTCTTAGGGCATTATTACATTGTTGTACGTGACACTTTTTTAATATTAGCCGGAAAAGAACTGCAAATCAGGGCTATTTGTGTTACGTGCACAAATTGAGTACTGACACGAAATTTCAAAGCTGAGATAGCTATGTGACAGGCTTCCTTTGTATTTGGAGATATGTCCCACCAAGTTTCAGCAGTAACCGTTCAATATAACATATTGCCACTGCGCAACTGTTGTTCAGAACTGAAATAAAGATTTTAGAAAGAAATCTTATTCCTTGCTCTTTTAACTAGAGATACACGGATGACCGGCTTGCAATGAATCCGTGGCGTTGTGCACAGTACTGCACGGCGTACACATCAGTACACATTTTCTACGGACACTTCCGTCGCGGCGTGGTAGCGTATTCTCTTCCTTGGCTACTGCTCCGGGAGTCGGAGTTCTGATTGCTGCTAGTGCTAGGTTCATTTCTTTGTTTTTAATTCTGCGACTTCCTTTCACCAGTTCGTCCTTTGGGGAGTATCGGAACTGACCAGCCGGGTGGCGTGTATAACCATTCGTTCACTCACATTTAGTCCCAGTGTATACTGATTGGGGCAAAGTCAAGTAGCCCCCAGAAGACGAACTTTTAGTCCTTTTGGCCTTTGAATGCATGCAGTCTTTTTAGGCCCACTCTGCGGAAAGAACGTTTTCAGGAGGTTGAAATTTTGAGTGCAGTTGGCTTTGAGGCTACTAGGACTCACGTTCCCACAGGATGGATCACGTTCCCACAGTACTAGAACTTCAACGCACCATGACTCAGCTAACGGAATTCATTCACCGCATCACGTACAAGCGGGCCGGAGTGAAGGAATCAGACGTCATCCGATTTAACCTTTTTCATCAGGCACGTTATGTACGGCATACCTTACCTGTCTCTCAAGCCAGCTGAACAGCGAAAAGTTTGTGCTTGTGACATGACGCCATGATATCATTCACTGCAGGGGATGAAGATATGCCTTTTCGTATGCTGTGAATGATCACATGACAGCATGCCACAAGCACAGATACGCACGCAGAGAATAATAATAGAAGTAAAACAAGAGCAAAGCAACAAACGTGAACAATGAATCGTAAGACTTATTTCGGAAAGCGCGGTAACCTGGCACAACAGACGACAGTTGATCTGAAACCTGATGACTGGTATGGAAAACGATGAATCGCAGGAATACAGTATTATGATTTGTACTAGCTGATATGTAATTTGTGGCCATCCTAAGCTACCGACAAAAGAGGTTTCCTGGTCATCTGCTACCTCATTCGGCTCCCTCCTACCGTGAATAGTCATCGCTCGTTTCGTTTTGCATATCCCAGGTGGCACCGACGATCCAAGATCAGCTCGCCCGTCCATAATGGCCGCCATTTTGCCATAGTCGAAAATTGATATTATTTATTTGCAGAATAAACAGGTATCTACAGCCTTGAACGGAACCAGCGTAGAAGGCACGGAGACGGAGCGTGGCCTCCGCGATCGGCTACCGGCGGCGCGCCGCTGGCAGCAAATCGCGGAGGCCACGCACAGAGAGAAGAAATACACAGGACAGCCGCTGGACCAACAACTTAGTTTTATTAAGTAGAAAAGAAATATATATGCATAAGGACCCACAACACAAACAAATGGAAAGCAAAAAGCAAGAAAAACAAAAACACTGCGCACAGATGTGCTACCGAAGCAAAATGTACCAAAAGCGAACTGATACGCGCGAGAAAAGCCCAATCACGACTCCTGCAGATAAGCAAACTCTTTTGAGTGAAGCACACCCATTCGCTTGGCTAACGCACGTGTCCTGCATTTTCGCAATGTGGAAAGGTTCTACAACTTCACGTGTGATCTGCCGTCCGTGTTTAGACAAAATGTCAGTGCCTTGTAAATTCGGTGAGCAGCCACATTCGGTTCAGGTTGATTACAAATGAGAACTTGCGGGGCCTTTCAACGGTAACTGATTCTCACGTAACCGTACATTTATGCATCGGCCCGCCCGTTTGGCCCACATGACAGGGGAATGCTATAAACAACACCCGTTGCGCAAGAAACATAGCGGTTCGCATGCTTAACGCCACAGCCTACCACTTGTTTATCAGACCTACGCTTCGCCCTATGATCTACTCTGGCGCAAACAGAACGAAGCTTATTGTACCATACTGCAACCCTACTTTCTTCAGCTTATGCGTAATGCCATGAAGGTAGGGAATGACAGAAACATTTCTTTGTCTATTGGCGTCAACGTCTACATGGAAATTCTTATTTTCAAAGCTAAACAATTTCACGAGTTTCCACATGTCCAAGTTAACAGGGCTTCCGGGAATCCGGCGAGCCTTAACTTTACCACTTGGCCTTCGAAGCTATTTCCCATTTTATGAACACATGACTTTGCGACAGCAGAACGCAAAGTTGCTAAAGCGATGACATTCTTCACTAGCTTGAACGACCAGACGAATAATGCAGCAGTGGCTTAACAGACCGTGGGGCGTACCTCCAACAAGTGTGGCATCTCTTAAACTGAAGAGACAAGTCTAAATACTGAGTGCAACCTTCTGTCACTGTTTCGACCGTAATGTTAAGGCCATGAGCCTTTTTTTTAAAAACCTTTAAAATGTCTACCGTACACCTGAGGCTAGAAGCTTCGTCGAAAATAACCAAGTAATCGTCCACATAACGGAAAACTTTCTTCACCATACCGCTTAAATCCTTAACAAGGAAGCGGTCAACGTTTGCAAGAAAGATATTGTTTCCAATTGGGGCCACTCGCGAACCAATACACACACCAGACTTTCGCGCAAGCACCTCGCCGTCGTGATATATTACCAAAGAATTTAAATAAAAAAAATCGCGGCAATCCACCGCGTGAATGTGGTTGGAAAGCAAAGCTGTAAACGGCACCCATACCGATTACCATGCGACGTCACTTAAATTCACTCACATCGCTCTACAAATAGCGAAACTAGTGAGAAAGAAAATGCACTTAACCACACCGTTTATTACTTCAAAGAGATATTCTTGTTCAGGTTAAATCAAAGCATGAAGCATTAACGGTTTTTGGTTGAGTTGTATTGGTGTAGCACAAGAGTGGAAACTTTTTTATAAAATTAAAGTAAGCTCCAACCCGGTGTTAGACGATTGTCCTCTCCGTCTCTGCGCCGCGGACGGAGGCGACGAGATTTGCGGCCGAGAAGGAGGAGGAGGAATAAATGTTTCTGTTCAGATTTCTGAACGTACCAGAGTGAAGCCCTGGGGAGTGATTCCTTCTTCTGTGGGGCCCATGTGCAGTCCGCGCGGCCTGTGTTCTGTCCACCCGCTGAATCTGGGTAAGTAGAGAGGGCCTGGACAGCAGCATCTCCAATTTCTCTTGTTGGGTAGTTGATGGAAAGAGAGGAGGGTGCTCAGGGCTAAAGTCGCACACCCCGATTACGGGGCTTAGTGTTCCTACTTCTGAGCAAAATTTACATTCAGCGTCGTAGCGATTCGGATACGTTAAGTGAAGACGCGTGGGCTGTGGGAAGGAGCCCCGATTGTATGGGCCCTAGGGTACTTTGTTGTTCTCTGGAAAGGTCAGGGTAACGTGAAGGTACGGTCTGTCTCAGAAGGCTATGATGCTGGGTTATCTCCCTGAACGTGACAAGCGGGTGACTGTCCTCGTGCAGCTCCATAGCACGGGAGGTAAAAGCGCAGGCTTGTTGGGTGGGCGTATTTGTTGCCCTCCATTGAAGCGAGAGGGGGTGTCCAGACAAGCTGAATGGAACCATTTGGGGAGTGGTTTTTAGCACGCGCAGTGCAGGTCAGGACACCCAACCCTACTGGTAATTCAAGTAGGCTTGCTGGGAATCGATGACTACCCTCCGAAACCCTGGTTCAGCGCGAGCCAAGTTGATGGCTGCCTCTTCTGCTGCCGTCATTTCTTTGGTCCTAAGCGAGGTACACACAAGGAGGTGGGTTCTGGAGGTAGCCACGATGATGGCGTATTGCTGCCCTCGATGTTTTGAGGCATCTGTGTAGATAACTGCACGATCCCCACCGAGGGTGCTGTTTTGCGCTTGAGCCCGTGCTTTTCGATCACCCTCGTCATGTGACTGGATCATATTTTTAGCCAAAGGAATCATCTTTAGTTTTACTCGCCAAGAGTCTGGGAGTACGTCAAGCGGAGTGACATTCTGGGCTGCCCAGCCAATCTGTTGAAGCATGCGGTTACCCATCGCAGTTCTGAGTCGGACCTTCTGGTTAGAAAGGCGGCCTTCAATCAGCTCTTCCACCGTGTTGTGGAGCCCCGTGCTAAGCAGCCTCTGTGTGGACGCACTCATGAGAAGACCAATGGCCTGCTCGACGGTCTTTCTATTTATTATATAAAGCATCTCTATGTCTTCCTAGTCGAGAAGAAGACAGGGGGTTGACGTAAGTAACTCTCGAGAGGACAAAAGCTTCAATTATTCGAAAGGTAGCGGAATACTTTGGGCCTCGCTTTTTGGTGGCAACTCGCCTGATCATGTGTATGACTTGATTAATGCTGTTTTTGATGCGCTGCAAGGAGACGTTACTCTTGATGTTAGCCTCGAGATGTAGGCCCAGGATCTTGATGCTGGGGCGTGAGTGATGGCGTGGCCATCAAGGAGTATTTGAATATATTCCTTGGTTTGGCGTCAGGGAGAACGACAAGAAGCTGTGATTGTTTACGTGAACACTGGAGGGCACAGGTGTTAGCACATTGGCGTACTATAAGTGAGATGCCATGCATTGGTGTGAGCTTCCATTAATTTTTGTAACTCTTAGCACATGAGCAAGGAGCGCACAGGGCCGCTAAACGGGAGTGAGTGGCCGCGTGACGCTTTCACTTGCATTCAGCGAGAACGCAGGGGGTAAACCCGTGAATGTGCTTGGTGAGTACACCACCTGTCTTCGCCGCCTCCGCGTGGGCTCATAGCAAAAGCGGTAAGACAACGGGCTCTCGCTTTGTTAGTCGGTTAGTTCCAGGTTCGATTCCCGGCGGTGGCAGTTAATTCTTTTATTTGTTCACTGGAGTTTTCTGGTGACACCAACGGGCGCGAAAGAACCCTTGCGGGTTAGAGGTAAAAAGCTTTACTTTAAAACACAGTAGCTCCATGAAGGGCGGGGCGGCAATGCCGCTTGCATTCTTAAAAGCCATTTTATCATTCTCTAACGTAATCAAATTGGCGCCTTGATGAGACCGAACTGAGAATATACAACCCTCATCCGCATCGAGCGCTTCTTACGGGCTGCGAGCAGTTGACGGACACTCGAGCGCGTACGCGGTAAGTGTCAGCCCTCATTCACACAGCCGTTTTTTACCCCGTCACGTCACCGTCTTCCGTCATGGACAGCGCTTCCTCGGGAGATTTTTCACCGGAAACGGTGCGACAGTGACAAGAAGCCGAGCTCTAAGTTTCCGTTCCGTCAACGCGACGGTACCACGCTGGTTTATCACGCCTGTGGTAAACCACCCGGTCATAAAACAATGTTTTATGGTTAAATGTCGCAAGAATATATGCTATTTTCTGTACTTTTCAGATTAAACACGCTCAATTCAAGGCTAAACTGATCGCTATAGGCAGATGACCCTGTGCTCTATCCAGTGCAAACGCTACTCCGTTTACTTTTCTGTCGCGGTTTTTTGACCTGACGGTGACATGACCCGAAGGTAAAGGTGACGGCTGTGCGAATGAGTGCTCACGCGACTGTCGTACCACTCTCCTCTTTTGGATGGAACAGCACGTGAGTGTTTGCTTGTTTGCTTAGCGCTCACGTGCCTGCCATGCGGATGAAGCTCGGGAACATTATTCTATCGCTGATATTATGGCACACCAAAAAAACGAGAAAACCCTTACAGTTTCCAAGAATGATAAAACAGGTCTGAATGAAAAAACTGGAGGCCTATTCGGGCACTATCAGCAACGTATTCGCGACCAAGCTTGCTTTCATCAATAGTGTTGCAAGCAGGCTTAAATTTTACGACGGAAATAAAAGGTGCGAAGCGTATATTTCACTTCAAATTATCGTGTAAAAATTATTGCATGTGAAAATGCAGAAGGTCCCACAACCATATTGCGGTATTCAGCGTCTAAATGTCCAAGGAGACGAAAGATCCAACTAGACGAAAAGTCCAACGGTGGATATTCTGTCTCGTTGGATCTTTTGTCTCGTTGGACATCGAGGCTCGATTGGACCTTTCGTCTCGTTGAATCTTTCGTCTCGTTGGACATTCAGGCTCGATTGGAACTTCCGTCTCGGTGGATCATTCGTCTCGTTGGACATTCAGGCTCATCCGTATTGTACGAAAGTCCGAAGCACTCTATACAATAACCTTCACTACCCAATTCACCAAATTCTTAGCGAGAACGTCTGTGTTTCAGGTGCGAGTATATAACTTTGCTTAAGTACACGATAGTTTAAATTTTAATGTACTCCCGGCATTGGCCTCTCCACGTTATCAGGAATGCTATTTCCGAACAACAGCTCCACGAAGATGAAATGTCTAGTTTACGAGGTATATGCTATCACTGTCATATCGACTGAAAAGTGCAAACAAGAAACATTTTTGCGAATGCGCTGGATTTTCCTTTATGCCTGTGCGTGCCTGTGTTAGGGTGTGCGAGATTCATTAAATTCCTCTGGGAATAAAGCGCCAATCGCCTATCTAAAAATAATAACTCCCTACGAACTAACTGTAGTTCCTTCCCGCCACATGGACACGTGCAGCACTTAAGCAAGCCTACCTGAAATCGCCACCGCCTACCTGATATCGCCATCGCCACCGCCATTCAACAACAAGCTGGCTTGAACATGAATGACACGGACCGGCTGCGACTTCACAAAAAAGCCAACGTCATGGTCGTCAGCACCCTGTCTGAGGAGAGAGCAACACGATACGAAGCCCTCCAAAGTCTTCAGCTGGCTGACTGCACCTACCCCTTGGCCAACAAATTCCGGCCCCATCAAACACATCTTCAGGTATCGTCTTTGACCTCTACACCCAAGAGACGGCCGACGAGATCACCGAACAATTACACCACCCTCAAAGTGTTAGATGCACGGCGCATGGGAACCACCTCTCTTGCTCAGATCTTGTTCGATGGGCCCAGCGTGCCGTACTGCATAAAGTACAGAAATACGACCCACCGATGAAAGCCACTGCGCCGGAAAGTGGAAACTTGTGCTCTGTGCTGGAGCACTGGACACAGACATGATGTCTGCCCGCAGCGAAACCCCCCTCCCCAACCTGTTCCCAACGTGCGGTACTTCTTACGCCACTGAGACACACGCACAAGCTCCCAAATGCATTGTCTGCGATGGAGCACACGTCACGGGCTCTCTGGACGGTCCTCGACGTCTTCGTTGAAGACCCAAACCGACGTATGCACAGATGTTGCAACGACAAACCCCGAAGAACCAACACCAGAAAGATCAACCCTCCTCTAGTCACCCTCAGCATTCCAGGATCCCGGGGAACACCCATCGACAGCGCTCTCCGTCGAATCAACACCGCACACAAACCAACCCTCAGGAGCAGCCAGAACCATCAATCGTAGATCCACGCTCCCACCTCTCTACCTCAAACGAACCTAGGATGCATCAGCCAGGACCCCTTGCCAACCAGCCAACCTCTCGCAGGTGAGCGGCCCAAGGGCATTCAATCCAGTGGTAACTCAATAACCCCCCATCCCATTAGCACCCGCCTCCCAACTTCCCCTGCTGTACTGCAAGAAATGCAGGCCATGCGCGCTGAGATTACGGCAATAAGAGCTGAAAATGCCTCACTACGACAAACCCTGGCCCAACTTCGGACTCCCCATCCCAATGCAGAACCCCCTACAAAGCGAAAGGCCCAATCCCCCCTGAGCACGCTGCAAATACGACTCCCTGGGAAAAGAGGCTCACGCGTCTCGAGCAGCCTTATATAGAGCAATCTAACTTATCCAAAACATCTTGGAGAGCCAAGCTACATTGCAATTTCACATAAAATCGATAAAAAAAGGTGCTCATGCACTTCTCTGCAACACCTGCACAGACGAATGCCCCTCCTCCTCCCCTGCTCCTACTTTTGACATAACTGGTAATGGCTCGCCTTAAAGGGATTTTGGTTTGGCAGTGGAACTGTCGTGGTTTCGGCAGAAAGAGAGCCCCCCTAGAATGCCTCCTCGAGTCCCAAAACGAACAACCCCACATCATTACCATACAAGACCCCGCCGGTCCAGTAAAGTGTCGTGGGTATACCACTTATCAACCTACCAACGACACAGCCATTCTCGTACAGCGCAACATCTCAGTACAACGGGACAGCCTTGCTGACAGCCCTATCCCTCACGACTTGTTATCTATCTTCTCCGCCAACAACACTCATCCACCAATTTATATACTCAACATCTACAGTAAACCCTCCGAACATCACCACAACTTCAAACCCGTCTTTGTAGCCGCCAAAGACCATGCTGCGCAGCACCCCCCTTATTATTACTGGGTACTTCAATGCTCCCCACACGGCCTGGGGCTATCCACGCGATACTACGAAAGGAAGGCACCTCTGGGAGCTCCTACAAACTCAGCATTTCACTCTAGAGACACCCCCTGATCAGCCAACGCGAGAAGAAAATAGCGCCCAAAGAGGCACTACACCGGAACTCACGATCAGCTATCACACAAGGCCAACCACCTGGCACCGTCTACATCATACACTCGGTAGCGATCACCGCATTATACAGTTGCAAGCTTGTAATCAACCCCCTAACGCCCCGCACAAACTCCAAACTCATAAAACCGATTGGGCTGCCCTCCGGGAATTTCGTGCTTCTGCTAACTCCAATGACGCAACACTTACACCCCTAGCACAGTGGACACAACAACTTCTCCACGATGTTCACACGCATCAACCTCCCCTAGGCCCAGCCATACAATCTCCCCATGTAGACGCCAGACTACACCACATGTACTACACATGCCACTACAAGCCACATGCCACTACAAGCTCTTGGCAGCCCTAAACGTCTTTGGCGTAAGGAACTTTATAACAGGCGACTCAAAACCCGCATTGCCCACCTCTTAAAGGCCATAGAAACCCACTCCCAAACATTAGTCCCGGCAGCCTGGGACACTGTATGCGACTGCATTCGAATGAAGCGCACGTGGTCTATCCTAAGACACCTGATGGATCTCACTTCCTCTCGAACTCTCGAATCTAATCGTGTAACGCAACTATCCCGCCAATTAAAGGACTCCAATCACACCTGGCTCCATGCCCTAACCCAGCAGCACGTCACAGCAGGCTCGTCTGAGCCACTGCCTCAATACACCGCCCCCCCTAACGAACCCCTTGATCTACCAATCCTTGAAGTGGAAGTGAGAGCAGTCCTACATGACCTCCGACTGCAGTCAGCTCCAGGTAGTGACCGCATTACCAATAAAATGCTTTGTAATTTAGATATCCTTCAATAAAATAACTCCCCGATCTGTTTAAATGTTACTGGGAAGCAGGCGCCCCCCCCCCCCCCGAGTTTACTCACGCAGAGGTCACTCTGATCCCTAAACCAGGGAAACCCGTATCCCACATTAACCTTAGTCCTATATCGCTAACTTTCTGCTTAGGAAAACTGATGGAGCGAATAGTACTTGACCAGCTCAATAACTACATTGAGCTCAAGCAGTCGCTTTCCCCCCATATGTATGGATTCCGTGCAGGGCTTGCGGCTAATGACGTACACTTGCGCCTGTACACAGATCTTCTCCAGCAACCGCCCAAACACTACTATTTCGCCATCTTAGCCCTAGACTTACTAAAAGCATTTGATCAGGTAACTCATCAAGGCATACTTCGAGGCCTCGCCAGCTTAGCTCCCGGTGATCGTACATATAATTATGTAAACACATTCCTCTTCAAACGCACGGCACGCTACAAATTCAGTGACCTCCAATCCCCCACGTACCAACTCCAGTCCATCGGCACTCCACAAGGTTCAGTCCTCTCCCCCATCCTCTTTAATCTCGCTGTCTCCCATCTTCCCCCATCCTGGACAATATCCCTCGGTTATGCTATAGTATGTACGCTGATGACATCACCCGTTGGGTAACTGGGGGCAGCGGCGCGTACATAGAAGCAACACTTCAAGCGGTACAACAGGTACCCCAGAAAGCAGGTTTAACATGCTCGCCATCAAAATCCGAACTCCTCATGCTATCACCACACGCCACCACCCCTAAAACAGCACCAAGCATGCATGTGTATCGTGATAATGCTCTGATACCAACTGTGAATTGAATCAAAATACTCGGTCTAGTCATCGAATCCATTCGCCGAAACACATCGGTCCTACACACCATTTCCTCACACGTAACCCAAATCATAGGCCTCCTGAGGCGCGTAACTGCTAGGGGCCACGGCCCGACGGAGAAGGACCGCTGCCGATTTATCCACGGAATTTCTACTGAGCCGCATTACCTACTCCCTCCCATATCTGTCCCTTTCTACCACGGAAGTCCCCAAAAGTCGATGGACTCATCCGTAAGCCTTACAGGGCTGCTCTCGTCTTGCCTCCTCACGCATCCAATGCCAAACTATGTGCCACCTGCACCTACAACACCCTGGACGAAATAATTGAAGCGCATCGTACGGGCCAGATATATCGCCTGGCTAAACACACACCTCGCCAACTCTTTGTTAAGGAGGCACAAATACATACTCCTCTTACATCTACCCCCACAGCTCGCATTCCACCCGATTATAGAGATAACATAACAATCTTCCCACTCCCCCGTAATATGAACCCTACTCATGATACTGCCCGACAAGCTGCTCGAGCGAGTGCCCTAGTTTCCACTTCCCTCCCTCGCCAAACACCTTCTACGTAGATGCTGCAGCACAGAGGCACAAGCCGGCCTTCACTGTGGTTGTCGTCTCCTCGCCGACTACTACTCCTCTCACATCTCTCACTATTCCCACCACAACCCCACATGTTGCGGAAGAGGTGGCCATAGCCCTGGCTCTCACACACCGGCCTCCTCCTGATCTATTATTATCTGATTAAAAACGGCCATCAAAAAGTTTGCTAGCGGCAGTATCTCCACGCTGGCCTGCGAAATTCTGCTTCAAAATTTAGGCCCCCAGCATCCTACGGAGCTCCTCTGGTTACCGGCACACACGGGACTAGACGGCGCGGAGTGGGCTCATAAGACGGCACGAGCACTCGTCACCCGTGCGCCTGACGAGACAACTTCCCATCAAGGAGTTTAGTCCGCCAGGGACTCCCTCATCACTTACAGGGAGGTTACAGATTACTACCGCCTCTCCCGCAACACGCTGGCCCGGCTCACCCATTCCTAACCCCGTCGAAGTAACGGCTGTGGCGCCTCCTCCAAACGGAATCGCTCGCCAACCGAACCCTCCTTTATCACATTTACCCAACCGCCTACCTGTCTCCGCTCTATCCACAGTGTGGCGCCGCTAAATCCACTGTGCAACGCCACACGTGTGCCTGCCCTATGACCCCCACCCCACCGTAACTTCCCCTGACCACCGGACGGAGGCCCTGGGACGCTCGGACAAAGATTCCCAGCGCCCACTGGTCACCCGAGCACAAGCCGTGGTGGCGGCGCCTTAGGCCGGTGGTGTCAATAAAAGTTTTTATCTCTCTCTCTCACTTCCTCAATTGCGCACTTTGCGTTTGCCTTTTATAGTTAGATGGGTTCGCCGGAGTGGACACGTCCCCTTTATATCATTCAAATAACTTCAATCTTTCTACCTGGAAGCCTACCTATTTATAAATATCAGAAATTGCCCCATTGTGCTGAGCTGCCTTTCGATCCTGCGCAAGACTGTGCGCAATACCGGCCTCACCAGAGTGAATGGATAAAGCTTGAAATGCTAGTTTGGGTTCGTCTGTGATGATTCAACTGTTTTCAGGAACTGAGTAAGCTAAATAACGGCGGGATATTGACCCTCAAGGGTGACAGTGCAGTGTATTTACGCCACCCTTCTACAAAAGTGTTGAGTTCGGGCCTCAATTTCGACTGGGACGCGGTTCTGTAAAAGCCTGTCGAGTTCTTTGTTGCAGCTCCAAGACGGAGCTTGGCGATACATTTTTGTCCACTTCGTGCAAGAGCGGAAGGTGCATATTTGTTTTTATAAATGTGGCGGTACGTTGTAAGCGGTTTGTGGGACGTCTGAGCACGTATTCGACGGTTTAGCGGTCGGCAATACCTGCGGGATTTGTGTTGGCCATCGTGTCGGCAGAGCCTTGAGAATACCCGCCAAATTCTGCAAGCATTTGAATGCGACTAACTGAATTCAAAAGGCGCAAAAAACGGGACAAGAAATGACTACACACGGCCCAGTTTTTTGCACGTCTTTTTGCGCTGTTACGAATTCAGTTATTATGCACAATGGGCCAAGTCACCGTTCTAACGAAGTTCAAATATGACGGAGAACGGATATTTTTTTGGAAACCAGAATATGCACCCTTAACAACAGGAATGACTACCAACACACGCGGACCAACTGTGACGTTATTCTGTACACATCACCTTGTGTATGGAAGTCGAATTACCTAAAGGTGACGGTGAAGTGATTGTAAACATGGCGGGATTACTTGTGTACATTATAGTCTGGAGTCCCTAGACTCGTTTTCTACCACTCTTGTTGCGTTTACGCCACATTCTTAGTACAAAAGGTAATTTGAAAGTGTTTTCCTAATCTCTGCATCCTTCTTGACGATTTTCTATGACGTTTCGTATGACGTTTACTCTTGTAGGCTCATCTTGACTGCGCCCACTGCGATTTGCCGACCCTATAGGCGGCCCGCCCGCGGGTTGTCGCAATTCATTCCTTAAGTTAAAACTAAGCCATGACAAGAATTGTGCCTGGAAGAATGTGGCTTTATTTTGCTAGTTTGCAAAAAGTCCAAGTCAATGTATCTCTACGCTAGCGCACCTGCAATACGTACGAACGCACCTCGTGCGGCCTCGTGCGAACGCGCCTCTTAAGACACAGAGACGAGCAAGGCAAGCTCCGAAGTTGAGAAGAAGCTGAGCGTCTCCGATGCTGCGGAAAGCGTGCAGCCACTGCGAACGCGTCATCTAGTACACGTTACGACTTTAAGCACGTCTGGCCTCCTTATCTGACCTATAATTCCGCCGACAACAACATCCCACCAGCAATACCGTTGGACGCCAAGCATGTTGCTGCGGGGAACCAAAACCGAAACTGATTTCAAGTGAGTGAACTTTTGCTGAGCTTCAAATAAATAATTGTGCGCAGGCACCAGAAGGGGTGGTTCCCTATTCGCGGGACCCATATGTGTCCACTAATTCTTCTCCTCGAGCCACGAGCTGTTGCTGAATGGCGAGGTCAGAGCTGGACAATAAGGTCTCCCATCTGTCGAGCGGGTTAGAATTGGCGGAGGGGGGAAGGGTGTAGGGGGTGTTTTGATTTTTTTGCACTCCCCAATAATGTGCGCGAGAGTGCCGTCTCCCCGGCAGAACGGACATGTGTTGTCGTGTTCTGCAGGGTACATTTTGTGCAGAAGCACCGGGAGTGCGAGCGACCGTGCCTGTAAGCGGCGCAATATCGCCTGCGGCCGTCTGCTTAGTTGCTTGTGCGGCTTCGGAAGCCTCTTTCTACTATTTTTGTATAGGCGGACGATCTCTTTATAACGCGAGACGGGGTGCGGTTGCTCTTCCTCGGCCCGGATGGCTAGTTCTCGGGCATAGTGGTCGGCAGTGACGTTGCCTTCCACGAGCGAGTGAGCCGGGACCCATACGAGCTCGGTGACTCGTCCCGGTGTTGTGGGTTGTTGAGATCTCAAGTATATTTGCTGCCGTGAAGGAGATAATCCCTTCCGGTAGCTTGCGTACGCTTTCTTGAAATTGGTAACCACCGTGCTTACCTCCGGCATGGCTAGGGCCAGCGCCATGGCTATCTCTTCTGCCACGGTCAGATCCGTAGTCTTAACCGACGCGCAGGTCTTCAGCTCGTCAATGTCCGTTACGGCCACCACGGCCTTCTGTTCCGTGTTTTGGGAGTGAGGCGTCCACGTACCGGACCTGGGGGTCCTCCTTTAGCTTCCTGGCCAGGGGTTTGGGCCGCGCGGCCCGCCTGCCTTCGTGCCGTTCCACTGTCATGTTGCGCGGTAACGGTTTGGTTGTGATGGAGTCACGCCATCCCTGAGGGAGTGGTGCCTCTTCCATCTGAGGTTCAACCTGCTACCCTATCTTGTGTAGGGCGGCTCTTCTGTGTTCGGTCCTGCTCAGATGAACTCTCTGGTTGTACAAGTGTGCTTCGATGAGTTCGTCCGTGGTGTTGAGGGTGCCCATGTCCATTAATCTTTTCGTTCACGAGTACATTGGCAGACCCATGGCTATCTTGGTGGCTTTACGGATCGCCGTGTCCAGCGCTTCCCTTTCCGGCTTCGTTAGCTGGAGGTATGGGGCGGAGTAGGTTACGCGGGACACGACGAACGCCTACACTAGCCGCAGGGCGTCTTCTTCTTTCAGTCCGCGGTTGCCGTTCGCAACTCTACGTATCATGCTTGCGGTCCAGTCGAGTGCTTGATCTTGGTGACGGCGGCCGAGGCTTTTAGGTATCCCCTGAGTAACCGGCCCAGGACCCAAATCTGTTCAGTCGGTATGATTTGCGTGCCGTCGATAGTTACGGTCACGCTCGGGGGTGCTTGCTTCTTTGGCCTGCCCGATTGGACGATGAGCAGTTCTGACTTCTGCGGGGCGTACACTTGGTGTATCAGTGGACAGTCTCTGCCGCTCTCTGCAGCACTCCTTCCATCCAGGCGTCAGAGCCCGCGCGGTTGGTCCACACCGTGATGTCATCAGCGTATAATGCGTGGCTCGCACCGTCTATTCGCTCGAGTAACGCGGGTAGGGGTAGGAGTGCCAGGTTAAACAGCAGAGGCGACAGGACAGACCCCTGAGGGGTGCCCCTGTCCCCGAGCTCCACGGGATCTGACTTCTCCTTGCAAATCCTGATCATTGCCGTTCTTTTGGTCAAGAAGTCTGATGTAGCCGAACGTACACCGGCCGCATCCCGTCCTTCCTAGATTTTCCAGCACGGCCGCGTGCGACACGTTATCGAACGCCACTTTCAGATCTAGGGCCACTATCGCTCGCGGTGCTGTCTTCGTTGCTTCCTTCACAACCAGGTCACTGAGCTGGATCATGACGTCTTGCGTGCTTAGGTGTTGTCTGAAGCCGTACATCGTGGCCGGCATCTGTCCCGTCTTATCTAGATGAGCTTGGAGCCTCTTGAACATCATGCGCTCGACCACCTTCCCCACGCAAAAGGTCAGCGATATCGGACGCATGTTTTCGATCTTGAGCGGTTTGCCGGGCTTCGGTATGAACCTGACCTCGGCCGTTTTCCATTCGGGTGGTAGCCGCGACTGCTCCCAGGCCTTGATAATGTGACCCACCAGTTCTCTTGCCGCCGCATTGCTCATGTTACCGAGCAATTTGTAGGTAATCGTGTCCGTACCAGGAGAACTCCTCTTGTTACTTTCGTCTATTACGGACCAAAGCTCAGCGGTGGTGAAAGGTTCGTCGAGGTCCAGGTTCTCCATCCCCGCATACTCGTCAGGGATCGGATACTGGCCTTTCTCTGTTTTGAAGTACGTCCGTTCCAGGTCTTTCAGCAGGCGCTGTCCTTCCCCGTTGTAGGCGTTCAGTGTCTTGATCAAATTGCGATTGCCGGCCGTCTTGCTGCTCAGCGGGTCAATGAGATGTCTCAAGAGACACCACGTCTTCCGCGCCGACAGCTTGCCCTGGAGGCCATCACACACGCTGAGCCAGTTTTCGCGGCATAGCTTGCTCGCGTACTCGGCTATTTCCTTATTCAAGCTCGCTATTTTTTTGACTAATTTCTTATTGTGACGCTGCCGTTTCCACCTTCGCGTGAGCGAGTGGCGCGCCGCCCACGTGTGCGCGAGGTGGGCGTCCACGAAGGGTGTTTGCGCAGTCGTCACAATTTCTTTGGTGAACATGTCGAGCGTTGTCTTTTGGTCGCGGGCCCCTCGGCGTACGTGTGGTTGCTTTTTTCGTCCCGGCTTTCTTCGGTGTCCGAATCTTCTTCATTTGCTATCTCTTCCGTGTGCTTTCGCATCCGGTCCCAGTCCGTTCCCCTGGCCTTGCCCAGCGTTCCCCGGTAACTCGGTCCTCGAATTTTAATGTAGATAAGGTAGTGGTCAGACCCGAAGTCTTGGTCCTCGCACTGCCAGGCCACCGGTGCCGTTCCCCAGAGCCAGAATAGGTCCGGCGTGGTATCTCGGCAGGTGCTGTTGCCTCTCTGGGTGACGGTCCCCGGCTCGTTCAGGAGTACCATGTCTTGGTCTTCCATTACTTGCACTAATTTTGTCCCTGTCTTGGTTTGATGCTTGTAGCCCCATTTCGGGTGAGGAGCGTTAAAGTCGCCGACAATCAGGAGCGTCTTGTTCCCGGCAATCTTTTTCGCTTCCCGCACCATCCTGTCGAAATCGTACTGTTTTTGCGAGGGTCTGCAGTACGCGCTCATAATAAACATGTTTCTGCCATTGCCAATCGTTTGCGAATGTATCTCCACCAGCGTGTGGTCGCCGCCGCTTTGGGCAGTGACGTGCTGCGTTGTGGCCACGTTGTGTTCTACAAGCACCGCCGTGCCGCGCTCCGTCGGGTCGTGTAGGTCACGTATCCCGGCAGGCGCAGTTTGGCGTGCGTTTCTTGCAACGGAATCACGTCTGGTTTCTGGTCTAGGCTTTCAAGGTGAAGTAATAATACGCTGTCTTTGTTGCGAATTCCCCTGCAGTTCCATTGGTACACTATCGTGGTGTCTCCCCCAGATTATTGTTTCCTTTATTTGTTCTCTTCATCTTCTTCTGCAGTTTCAAGGCGGCCACGTCTGTTCGCGACCGATGCTTTGAGTCTTTCGTTTCGCTTCTTCCGAAGTGCGGCGAGCCTTCCCTGCGCTGTGATGTTGGCGGCCATGGCGTTCATGGGCGCCGCCAACCGTTCGTGCTTTACGGATAGTGTTTCAACCTTTACTTTGAGGTTGTCTACCCTGACGCTAACTTGGTTGACTGCTGCGAGGATCGCTTCGAGCTTCTCCTCGATCATCTTGCACCAACTTGGGTTCTGTACCTCCGGAGCTGGGGCTGCGGCTTTGCCGGACTCGTTGGCTGGGGTCGTCTCGGCGTCCATCGCCTCTTGGCTACACGATGCTTCCTGTGCGGTCTTCGATGCCCGTTCCCGCACTATGCGGGCCAGTGGCGTCTCCCTCTGCGGCATCTTTCTCTGCTTCTCCGTGGGGTCCGCGGCTGCTACGCTCGCTGTTTGCTGAGCAACCACTCGGGTCGCTGTACGTTCGTTGGCCAGTTTCGCGATCTTATCCATCAGCGACTTAATCTCCGCGTTCTGTCTTTCTGTGATTTTTCTGAGTTCGGCACTCTCGTCCTTCGGCTTTGCAGCCGATCCTACTTGGTTGGAAGTTTGGGGTTGCGAAGGGGGGATTTGGGGAGTTACCGCGCTAGGTACGAGCGGCGAAAATTTTTCCGCTCGAGCTACGGGAGATCCTTCTGTCCAGCTCACCTTCTTCTCGGCGAGCAGGATCCCTCGGCGTGTGCTCGGCCCGGTCCCTGATCTGGAACTCACCCCAGAGCTGGCCCCGGAACCTCGAACTGGGACGGTGGTTGCCGGCGGCGCCTCCCGCTCCACCGTGCCTCGTTAATGGTGTGCGGCCGCGGGAGCAGGAGCGCGACTGACGGCCGTGGCGGCGGCGGCTTTGGTGTCTGCCCCCACCTCCGCGGGCCGGCGTCCTCGATCGGCTCCGCGAAGCGGAGCTCCGTTGGGGTCTCCTGTCATGACCTATTTTCTATTGGTCTCTTTCATCGGACTCTTCCCCCGCGCGCTGGCGTTTCCAACGGCGGCGTCTGACCACGTACAGTGTCTTGTACTTTGCGGCCGCCCGTCATGTGCTTGCCGCTGCATAGTGCGCACTTGGGATCGCACCCGTGTTCTTCGTCCGGGTTGCTTAGTCCACAGCCCCGGCAGATACGATCTTGCGGGTTCGGGCACACATCCATTCGGTGGCCCAGTCTTCCAAATTGATAGCAAACATCGATTTGTTTCCGATGTAACGTGCATTCCATAAAAGACGTTGCCGTACTTTACGTAATTTGGGACCTTGTGCACCTCAAGCGCGATCACGATGGACTTGTTTTGAAGATGCGATTGGCTTGAACTGCAGTCGGATTGTATTTATGCACTATGATGTCTTGGATCTCTTCGGCTGTGTCCTCCAAGGGAATGCCGCGTATAACGTCATTGACGGTGCCCCGGGGGGCCGACTCGTACACGCTGATCGCGTGCGCCATGCCTCGAACATCGATGCACTCCACGGTCCCGTACTTGTCTGCCCTGTCCCGCGATGGCGTACATATGATGATTAAATTGTGCTGGTTTTTCTAGGAAATCACATCTTCTCTTGCTTCCATTGCGCCGATCTGAGGCGCCGCCGTTACTGCTCTGCGGACTTCTGCCCGCGACACTTGGCTTACACGAAGCCCTCCGCACGGCCGCATAATGACCTTTGTGTCGTCGCGCGGCAGTTCCGGCAGCCGCGCGGCCTTTAGCAATTTGGCTTTGTTTATCTTCGTCTGAGTCCTTTGCTGACGTAGAACGCCACCCGTGGCGCCGTCGAGGTCGGCGGCCTGTCCATTGACGTTACTACTGACGTCCGACTTGGCCTTGGCGCCATCTTGGGTCCCTTTCTTTCTGCGCGTTAGGCTTAGGTCGATCGCGCTGTTCTGCTTGATTTTTTCCCCAGAGGTTTTCCATCCGTGGGTTGTGGTCACTTGTTCTGGAGAAATCTCAACGCCATCAACTTCTACACGCATTGCGGTAGCCATTTTAGGTCAAAAAACGATGCCTGGTCTCGAAAATCGGAAAAGTTGGCCTCGGTTTGGCGGGGCCCGAGAGCCAGGCCTACCGCGTCCCTCGCCAAAGCCGAATTGGACATTAGGCCTAATGACGAGTGCTCCTCGCGGGGCACAAAATCGTCTCTAAATTCCAAACAAATGTCCCCCTACCTCGAATTCGGGTGTCCAGAGAATCCCCGTAGGTTCGCACATTCGGTCAATCCACTTTCGCAATAGTTTGGGCTCAACTCTCCAAAAATAAACGACAACTACATTCCGATGCATGTGCTTGTTGCCAGTAGTAGTAGAGCTACTTCTAAAACAATAACATTGACAAACAATCATCTGCGTATACATAAAGTTTAAATTCCTGGGTATCGTCCAAGCACGTCACGTGACGTTTCCTGTGAGACGAACTTGTCTTGAAATACGATTGGACGCTGTTTAGCGTACTAAATTTCATGCATACGCAATTGCGCTTTGGTCAGTGCTGTTTTTTCCTTAGGAAAAACATTATTGCTATAGGCAATAAGGAAAATTGTAAGAATGTAGTTTTGTGGTACATTTCTTGGGTGTTCTAGAAGGTTTCGGTTTCGTTACCGCCGGGCAATACGTATATGGTTTCTGACGTTATCTGTAATCGCGCATTGGGCATACTTCAGAAATCTGCATGATCCGCTATTCCCATGTTATTGACTGCAGAAATGGGTTCGCATAAACCTCCCTTCGCCACTTGAAGCTAACAAGTATCGTTTCATGCAGTAAGGCCGAGCAGAGAAGGACGCAGTAGCTGAACTCCGGTGCTCCATTTCATCGGGGATGGTGAACCACGGGGCGTCTCTCCCGCAGCTACGGATCTCAGCTACACGCCTTTTCTCCGTACTATCCGCAACGTCGTCGGCGAATCGGCCACTTAAACACATTAGGCCAATAAAAAGGGCCTCTAACTGCAGATCTGAACCCGCACAGTGAATGCCAACGCTTCGTGCTTCATCAAATTACGCTTCGGTAACATGCAACGAGGCTTACAAATAGCAAGTACATATGATGAGGCCCACCTCCGTCATATCGGACATCTTCGACATGTTTTGTGTGGTAAAAATAGGCGAACACAAGAAATAGGACAGGACAGGCGCTTCAAAAATTGCATCGGACATTGTTGTTTCCTTGTTGGATTGCAGTACTTTGAGCTGCTAAGCTGAGCATTGATTGAATAACGTTTGTGCAGTAGATTTTACCCTAGCCCCCGCCAATATCTGATAAGCAGCTACTACGCTTTTTCTTGCAGGATTATCGAATGAAATTGTGTGGTCCTGCTGAAGACCGGTCTGGTGTTTCACCCTGCGAAATGGTTTACGGTTTACGATAAAAAATTTCAGTTGGTTTGATTTCCTTTGCTTTTAATTTGCTTTAGATTTTCTACAGGTGTACCCGTCGCACAGGCATATGCAGCTTACATCGAAGCGTTGTACGTCAATTATATGAAACAATACGTGCTCGCTAGAAACGGTCAGCATTATCATCATCATTACAAACCTACTCAGGTGCACTGCAGGTATAGTGAACTAGAATGATCTTCTAGTTCACTGTAACTGCAGGACAAACGCCTCTGCCATTGACCTCCACCCGCTCCTATCCTGCGCTGCTCGAGTCCACAGTTTACCCCCGAATACCTTTATTTCATCCGGTTTATCAGGTACGTCTCTGAAGTCAAAAACATGTGACTAGGGGGTCATGGTGACGCCTGAAGTATCGCTAAGGCACGATAACCGATATCGTTGGAAAATATGGGCGTCTCACGGTGAAACCAAAACCGAAACTAGTTCGAACTCTCCGAAACTAGACCACAATAACTTCATTCTGACACATACGTGTTGCGAATTGCACTAAAGTATTTCCTCAAAAAACATTCTTTACACAAACGCAGGAGCGCATGCATGAACCTTAAAATATTGGCCGTCGTCCATTACATCGCAGGATGGGTTTGCTTTATTTCGCGTTACTGCTGCAGTTGTGGCCGCCGCAGACCTCGCAGGGCATTTTTTATTCTCTCGGACTAAAAAAATAAATACAGTATTGGCGACTGCATAAACGAAGAAAACAATGTTTATCTGCGCCCGTATATGCAAAGCAAACAGAAGCATAAGTTAAAACAAATATTAAAAAAAGCGGCGGTTGCTTGCTACTTAGTAACCAATTAACTCGTGTATGTAATAGTCCTAAAATTCTAACTATATTTTATTTCTTGTAGTGCGAAATGTTCACAGTATTCTTTGTGGGCTGAGCTATCACCAAGCAGCTCAATGATTGGCGAACAAGGGAGTAAGTCGCACATTGGTGTGACGATTCGGAGCGGAGCTCAGAAAAGTGTAACGGTATTGATGGCTTTGCAAACATTATTATTAGAAATGAATTTATATAAAAATCTCATTTTAAACCATTTTATGTCTGAAATATGGCAGGTCAGTGCATGAATAAAGTACTCACTAGTCAATGCGAAGTTTCGGCTTGGTTCCTGGCAATGACAGTCGCTTTTGCCATCAACTAAAAACAACAAAACCGAATGATAAAGCACCATACGCAAAAACGTAAATGTACCTCAAGTATTGAGCACGTTCAAATCAATTAGGCGTCATAAATTGTTCCGTAGCCCCTCCGCCTCCCACGGCTGCCCGAAAAGCCTCACAGTATCTTTTACTAGGAAATTTCCAGTTTCAAGTAAATGATAACAATTTCAACATGTTTGCCAACCTCGGATCACTTTTAGCCTTCCGCCCATTTAAGTCACTACAACTGTAGAGTAATGGACAGTTCTGTTTGAAGCTACGGAGCGAAAAAGTTACAGGCTGGTTGCCGATGCGGAGCCCATTCAATTATGCATACCGCTGTCTCTGGAGCTGCTTTTGTCTGCTCGTTAAATCCTGTGAAGCTTAACTTGAATCAATTTTTTTATTGCACTGGCCAACTTAGGATGGATCATGCGTTGATTTCAAGAAAAATGGCAAGTGCAAGAAGTTCGTTTTTCGAACCTGTGGGTGATTATTAAAATATGATTATCTGACCACAACTTTCACGTGTATTTATTGATGTTATCACTCTGTGTGTGAGGAACCCAACGGATTAGACCCTGACGAATTGCAGTACTCAAAACTAAACTTTGTTGCTTGTTTTATTGACAGACGATACTGCTGAAATTGACCACTGAACATTGCGGGACGATACATTCACGTTTGTGCCGGTGAGCTCGAGGTCGCAGGTTCGATTTATGGCTGCAGCAACCGTTTTTCAGATGGAGGCGAAAAGCGAAAACGCCCGCCCGTGCGTTCGATATTTCGGCGCAGGTTAAAAGTCCCCACGTGGTCAAAATTAATCCGGAGCCCTCCACTACAGCGCGCCTCATCGCCAGTGTAGCGTCGGCGCATTAACCCCCCCGTCAATCAATCAAAATGCTCACGTGCAACTGGTTACATGGACGCAAAACTGGGTTCTACATGCATAAGAATAACAAAATTGTCAAAACGGTCAGTGAAATTTGATGGGGTAAAATTTTACAAAACTGCTTCAAACCCATCGCTGTCCGCTTTATCCGAACGAACGCACTAAACTTCTCTCATTGTTCGACCTTTAGTCTCGGTGAATCTTTCATCTCGATGGACATTCAGGCTCGATTGGACCATAAGACTCGGTGGATCTTCGTCTCGTTGGGCATTCAGGCTCGATTAGATCTTTCGTCTCGTTGGATCTTCCATCTCGTTGGACATTCAGGCTCGATTGGACCTACCGTCTCGTTGGACCTTCAGGCTCACTGATCACGTGACGAAGTGGACCTTTCGACTCGTTGGATTTTCGTCTCGTTGGACATTCAGGCCACAAGCGTATTGCGGTAGAGGTAATTCCAGGCAACTTTAGAGTGCTCCAGACATTCATTTAAAGGGGCCCTGAAAGGCATTTTGAGCACACTAAATGAAGTAGCGCAATCGTTAGATTGGGTCGTCAAGGTCATCTGGGCCAAGTATTACTCTTTTACGCGCAGCGGAAAGCTCACACTTTTGTTGCAAAGTTTGTCGCTTTTTTCTCACCCTTTCCTTCGTGTTTTTGGACGCCGCCATCTTCACATGTCTACATCATCGATTCCCCGATGTTCGTCATGAGCTAGACATCCTGCTATTGGGCGGCTTTTTCACGCACTTCCGGCAAAGAGATGAGTCGTCTGCTCAGCGTCGACTCGCCGGCTGATCTGCCAGCGTAGTGCCGGAGTGCTTGGACATTTTACGACAAACGAAACAAGTGTAAACAAACGCTTAACCGTTCGTATTGAATGCAACACGGCCATAACACGACATGGATATTCTCTTACCGGAGTACGTCCCATAAAGAAAGCGTTGAAGCCCCGTGGCACTTCTTTTGTGCAATCGCAGAGAACGCCCTGAGCCGAATGCCCAGGTTTGACGGATACATTTTTTTCCACTTCAAAACAATCCAGAGATGCGTTTCGAACGAACACAACGTCACAACATGCGTTGCAAGTCTGAACCGCGATTGACAGACGATGGGCTGCCTCCTCCTGCCCCTCGTAAATTCGGCACTCACCTCGCGCGCGGTTTGCGGGGACGAACAAGCAAGTCACTTAACTCTGGCGCGCAAGCCGAGATGGCTTTTAGCCACGCACACTGCACATACCCCATGCGAGGTTAAGTCGTACGTCGCTCGCGAAAGATAATCCAGGCCATGGGAAGCACTATCCACCCGCAGAAGCACAACGTCGCATTTCATCGCGAAACAAAGGCGTCCACAACACACACACCATCGCCTCCTGTAATGCCAAACGCATCTCGCACTTCGAAATGAGAGTGAGTAGTATGCCTGCAGTGCCCATATGCCGCGAGGTGGGGCCCCAAGCTGAACCGGGATCACGCAACCGTAACTGACCTCTGGGGCGGTTTGTGCCTTGTTGCCAAGGCAACCGATGTTTGAGATCGTCAAAGAAAGGCGCTCGCTCCAGCGCTAGAAAGCTCAGAGCCGCGCCGGAGCATGTTTAGCCAACGTTGCCGCTCTCCACCACGCGTCGCCCCAAGCTGAACTGGTCACATGATTGAAGCGTTTTGTGCACGGGTTCTGTATCGGCTTAAAATGGCTTTTTCACATGGCGCCGGCAGGAATTACCACCACCGCAAAATAAGACCCGGCACCAGCGGGGCCACATCTGATAAATCTGATAAACAGTGCGCGGTGCATGAAAGGGAGCGAGCGCAAGATCCTCCCCAGCGGCTGCGAGTTCGCCGCCGATTAAAAGTCACGTGCTGCACTGCAGCAACGCACACCGCGAAAGGGCAAGGCCAGGCCATGCACCGCACACATGCGGCCAGATTTTTCGTTCGCTTATCCATCCTTGAGCGGAGTGCGGAATTCATGGTGTCAACAAAACTTGCCCGTAGCAGACGGCAGTCGGAGGAGCGTAATGCGGAAGTACGTCACCGCTGACTAGCGCAGCATCATGGGAGGCAGGGCTCGCGCGCCGTCAACAGTTGAAAAGAGGAGGAAACGCGGCGCGACGATAATGCGCGGTTTTTGATTTACGATTTCTCAGCTAATACTCATCGCTTTAACAAAATTCTTGCGGGAGGAGATTGCTAATACATTGTCTTATTTGGTTACATGTAGATCCATACATCGGCGGAAGGTATTTCAGGACCCCTTTAATAGTGAGAGACTGAATGTCCAAAGAGACGAAAGATCCGCCGAAACGGACGGTCCAATCGCGCCTGAATGTCCAACGAGACGAAAGATCCAACGAGACAAAATGTCCCATCGTGCCTGAATGTCCAACGAGACGAAAGATCCACAGAGTCTGAATGTCCAACGGGACGAAAGATCCAACAAGACAGAATATCTACCGTTGGACCTTTTGTGTCGTTGGATCTTTCGTCTCGTTCGACGTTTAGACGCTGATTCTCTCGAAGCGGTCTGGGTGGCCGCGGGGGGTTCAGAGAAAGCTTTGCCGTGGTACGCTCAAGTTCGTATTGAGGACATGCGCAGAGAACGTGTTTCAGGTCCTCGCGAACTGCACAGGTAGGGCACCGAGGTGAGGAAGCTCGACGAAGTTTAATAAAGGAAATGCTTAGTGTAAGCCACATTCAGTCGTACTCGATGCAGGACAGCTTCATCTCGCTTGCACAGACCGCTTGGCATCTGAAATCGGCACTCTGGGTCTATTGTGTGCAACGGATCGTAGGTCTTACTTGGGTCGGTCCACCGCAGTCGCTCAGAACTCTTGGCAAGCGATGGCGCCAGAGTCGCTCGGTCTCGCCCTGTGAAAGCACTAGAGTAATAATTAGGCAGAAATGTGCTGATGCAGCATCTCTGTTGGCTTCATCGTTGCCAGCCACCCCACTGTGAGATGGAAGCCACTCCAGAATAACGACGTGGTGGTTGTTTATTGCCTGCGTGTGCAGGTCATTAATTTCTTGAGCAAGCTGCCCTTGTGGCAGCACCATGAGGTGCGGAAGGGCTGCTCGAGAGTCGGTGAAGATTGCCCATGCCTGAACTGGAGCAGTTAAAATGTGTTGCAATGCAGCACGCAGGGCCATAGGTTCAGTAACCATCGATGAAGTTTTGTGAGCTAGTTTCGCGTTAATGTTTGTGCGGGTTGATGGGATCCATATTCCGATGGCAGATGACGTATCTATCTCCGATCCATCCGTGAAAATGTGAGTGTAATTTTGGTAGGTAGTAGCAATGCGCTGCAATGAAAGGAATTTCAGAGCAGGCAGAGGCAACGTGGCTTTGCTCTGGATGCCGGGAACGGTTAGTGTTATTTTCCAGGATGGAAATATACATGGTGGCTTGGTATGCTTTCGTGGGCTCTGATACACTGGTGGTAATAAGGCACGTACCTCGGCTTCCGAGTCAGAAGCCAGTGGGTGGTCGACAGTCCTCGTCACAAATCGCAAGCGTGCACGAATGAGTTCTTGCTGGCAGAGAACCGTTGGAGAGATGCGCCTACTCTCCGTGAGAGTCGCAAGGGTTGAAGTATTTTTAGGCACCCTAATGAACACACGAAGCACTTTGGCTTGTAAGCCTCCGAGAAGCCGTGAATTGGGTTTTGAGAGAGGCTCGAGGGCAGGCAAGCTGTAGCGAAGCCATCCCTCGCAGAGTGCATTGTAGAGCCTGACGAGAGACTCCACCGAGCAGCCTCCCGCACTGCTGGAGATCATGCGAAGGGATCAATGCGTACGCCTCAAGCTTATGCCATATATGTGGGGACCACGTCATGGTCTTGTCAAAAGTCACTCCGATAATTTTGTGGCTGCCAACATAAGATATAGGAACGCCTCCGAGTTTGAGAAGATACCGGGAGAGATCATGACTGGTGAAGGCTATCGCAGCGGACTTCTCCGCCGATATTTCGAGGCCACGTGCTGCCAGAAAGGTTGCCATTGGGTTAGTGGCCCTTTAAAGCCTTGCGCACAAAATCCGCTGGTAGCTTCCTGAGCACCAAATGCACAAATCGTCACCATAAAGAGAAATTTGAACGGATGGCGGCAAGCACTTCTTGATTCGAATTAGGGAAATGTTGAACAACGTCGGGCTTAAAATTCTTCCCTGGGGGACACCTCGACGCACAGTGTGAAGTCCAGTGTCACCGTCCTTAGTGGACACGTACACTTACCTGCCGGAGAGATAATTGCAGAGCCATGCATACATTCAGCCTCGAACTCCGACGGACTTCAAGGCTATCTGGATAGCTTCATGCTACACAGATTCAAGCGCTGCTTTAACATCGACAAACACTGCAATGGAGATGCGACGCAAGGCTTTGGCTCGCTTGACATGACTCACGAGGGCCAGGACATCATCAATGCTGCTCCTGCCTTTTCTGAAGCCATAAATTTCCTGAGGATATATGAGTCTGTTCGTCAAGTCCCAATTGAGGCGTAGATGCACCATTTTATCCATAAGCTTACCGACACAACTCAGCTTGGTAATCGGTCGGTAAGAGCTGATGTTCGTGTGTAACTTTCCGGGTTTCAGAACAGGTGCAACAAAAACCAATTTCCAGCTATCCTGTGTAATACACTCTGTAATACACTCTTTAACAGCCTGCAAAAGGTGAACATGAGGAAGAGAGCAAAACAAATCTTCTACATCAATGTTAATGGCAGGGGTATCTGAAAGGGTATGCGTCTTAGGATATTCCGCTACCGCGAGGGAATTGGGGACAAGAAGAGGATCTTCCACGTTCAAAGCCTATACACACTTCTGAAGAAAACCACAAACACAATATTGCCACGTGTCTCGCTCTGTAATAATGACACAAAAAGGAATCCTAGGCTTGTGCGTTTTAGCGCTGAAGAAAACATCAAATTGAAGCGTGTTGGCTATTTCGACTCCCTGAGCCAATTTGTTCAAATTCATATCAGTCAACAGAGAGAAGCTTCCTTTTTCCTTGCAGGCAAGTCAAAATCAGTCTTCGTAAAGTTTTTCTCGATCGCGGTTAAGACCTTCTCACCAAAAAGAACCTCCGCCATGACTACGAAGGAACCCTCCTTGTCAGACTCCAGCACACGTAGCTTATTAAATATACGGTGATATAAGGTGTCGTTGCTCCCAGTGCCAGACAAAATAGACCACAAAATGCGACCTTGGGGCAAGGTTTGAGCGCGAACGGAGCAGCGATACGCTCAGAAATTTTTTAAAGTGTTCCATTTATCGATGTAACACCCTGTATGTCCTGGTGCTAAGTGTATGCTGCTGAAGGCATCGGGCAGAAGACTAGCCAAATTTCTAGTGTTTCGGACGGATAAGCAAAGGGAATCAATGAAAAGAAGACGATTTTTTAAAAGTTTCCAGGTCTGAAAAGGGAATACTTTGATCATTCCAAGGCTTGACGTTGGTATTTGGGCTTGCTCTTGTTAGAGCGTGAAGCACAATAACATCATTTGTATTAGTGGACGCGAAATTTAAACAAATTTCCAGAAAGGAAGATTTCAAAGTTGGACGTTTTATCTCAATAACTCATTAATATGTGAAATCCTGAATGACAAATGAAAAGCTTACATTCTAAACAACCGGACTCCCGGGAACTATTTAAAGTGGCAAGTAGGAATGTTTTGGCCTTGTTGCCCAGGTGAGACAATGCTGCGTATGTAATGCCGCCAGGCCCAGGAGCCGAATCTTGGTTAAACGACCTAAGCGCAGCTAGCAGTTTTGCCATTGTGTAAGGAACGTCGGTGCTAGCAGCACTACATTGTGAGGTGTCGATGCAGCATGGGCCAAGTGCCGAAGCGGTTGTTGGTGCCGAAGTGATTTTCACGCAAAATTCGTCCGCTACATTCACAACACTAACACGCCGCTTGAGGGCTATACACTCAAAGGGACGCCACTGTGTCGGTTGTACGTGAAGGGTTCGGATCAGCCTCCATATTCGAGAAAGAAGCTTTCGAGGGTACAGTTTGGAACAGAATTTCTGGCATTCTCGTTTGGCCAATTTTTCTAGATGTCTTTGAATTTGCTTCTGCACACGCCTGGAAGCGCGTATGTCTTCTGGTGACTTCGTTTTCCGAGCCCTGTCGTTCTGCCCTACGATGTAAGGCGCGGAGTTTTTCGTACTCAGCGTCAGCCGCAGAATGCGGTTTTGGCAGCTGCAGAACTTTGGTAGAGGCACCCCGAACACGTTTCATCTCGCATATGAGATTTTCGTACGACGTGAGAGATGGTTCCGATTCATCAATAGCAGCAGCATACATCCCCCAATTACTGCAGCTGACTTCGCGCCTTCGATGGCAACCAGAGACACCATCGAGACAAATGTACGTAGGTACATGATCACTCCCATGTGCCTCCACATCTACGTGCCAATGCGCCGCGGGCAGCAACTGGAGCGAAACAAAGGTAATTTCGAGAGCACTTGATGTTTTGCCGCGGTAGAAGGGGCGGTCACCGGTGTTAATTAGCGCCAGTTTATTCTGATTACAAATATCAAAACACGGGTTCTTCTCACTGATATTTTAAGACTTCCCCAAGATGGATGGTGTGCGTTAAAATCCCCATCAGGATAGGGGGGGGGGTAGCCTGGATGATGTCGTTGATGCGGTAAGTGTCGAAGCCTGCTCGAGGGGGAACGTATGCAGCAATGACGTAAATGGAAGGCAAGCGGTGTTCACAGTCACTGCTACGAGAACCCACAACGCCCTTCGGACAACGCCTCATCGTCCGGAACAGTTGGTGGGAGCATTTTTTTGGTCTTTTCATTAAAACCAATAGTTCCTTCTGTTATGTATATTTGGCAGAAATTTGAGTTGTAGTTGGTTGCCGTGTATTTTGGGTTGAGAATACATGTTTTTGTGGCGCTACCAAGCGCCCTCGTCTGATGATTATTGGTACTGTGGCAATTCTTGTTCGCAACACGATACCTGAAAAAGACCTGCGAGGGCGTTTCCCTTCCACCACACAGTGACACAATCACCTTTAACACTTGGCAACTTATTCCACAAACTAATTCTATGAGGAAAGAACGAATCTTTGAAAACATTTGTACGGCAAGGTATTTCACGAAATTTCCAACTATGGTCACGTGATCTAGACACAAAAGGGGGGGTAAACAGAAAGCTGTCACGATGAATTCCAGCTTTTTTAAATAGATACGATAAAGTAAACTAAGTTTGACAAGCTACCTGCGTTCTTTTAGGGGTTCCCAGTTAAGCTGGTTTTTATGTAATGTAATACTGGATCGGAAATTGTAATCACCCGTGCCAAACGGGCGGCACGGTTTTGTACACGTTCGAACATTTCGCATAAGTAGGCAAGTTGCGAGTCCCAAGCGGCGCAGGCTTACTCCATGATGAACCTTACGTGGGTGAAATAAAGATTTTCCAGTTTAAGAGGAATGCTGTCTTTATCCCTGTCTTTCCCTTTCTGAGCGGTCTTTTTCCCTGTACGCCGCTTTTTCGATCGTTCGTAACGATCGGTACAACGAGCTTTTGTGCCGTAGCCAAGCGCAACCGACGGCGCCAAGTCAGGGTGGGCCTCGTCCCAAATCTTGGCTGGCCTGCCTACAAGCACAGAATACACATTTTCTACATTTGCACGCGGCGCTTGGATTTGCTGTAGACGTTGCTGGCTTACCTGTCAGAAAGTGGGCACCGCAGACTCGAATGTGACGGCTGCTGGGATCGAGATCAGCACGTTTTATGCGCGATAGCCGCAGGCATCGCCGTTTTGCACTGGGGTCTTTCGTCCGCTCACACTGATGTGATACAACTTTCGGTAGACGAAATAGGCTGCTGTTCCCCGATTTCTCCCTCGAATTCGACTTGCTACGGTTCGAGCAGCCGACAACAGCGCACAACACCATTGTGGAAACCCCGTCCAGTCGCTGCCGCTTCCACAGCCGCGCGGAGACAGCGCCGTGTAGGGTATCCGCGGAGTAGGCGGTGTTCCAATATGGAGATTATGTATCCCAGCATTCCCCGTTGTGACGTCGGTGCAAGGCATGTATTTGATCGCCGCTATCTGCAACTGCGAATGACATCTGTAACGCAACTTTTCTACACACTGTCATCCCCTTTCTCGCATGTGCAAATTTATTTCAGCTAAAACTGCCGTTTGAGCGATAGGTGACCAAGACATCTGTATAGCATGTTTCGATGCTTCCGCGCAGGCACCACCATCTCTCGGGCTCTCGGCGCACCGCGCGCCGCGGCGACCAGTAGGACCGCCGAAACTACGCGGCCGGTCAGCGAAGGCTTAGCATCGCGGCAGATATCTGATCGCCGCTTTTAAAATAAGCTCTGAAAACAATCCCTAGCACAATTTTTCCCCATACTAACACCTACGTTCTCGCTTGTGGAACTTCTTTTAAGCGATAAGATGGATTCGGAAGAGCAGCGACAAGCGGTTGCCACCGTGGTCTGCGCCTGTTTGAGCCGCTGAGTGTGCGAGCTGGCGGGCGCGGCCGGCGTGTGCGCAGACTGTTTCCAAAGGCAGAAAACGCTTCACGATTGCCTGCGAACGACACGCGCAATCTACAAATTGAGCTCAGCGGTCGTCGCAGTTGTAGCGGTGAGTCGAGTAACGAGTAGCTGGTTTCGCTTCAGCCATGGTCACGCGCAGTCGCACTGGCTGCGAGGCACCGACGACGCATCGCGCGCGCGCGTCGGGCCATGTGTCTGAAATTCACGCGTACGACTAGTCGTGGCGACAGTCGTAACGATCAGTCACGTGCGATTCGCATGCACCAATCGTCCATGCCTCTAGCGCCTAAAATCTAAAAATACACAACCTATTTATTCGTTTCGGTCAAATGAGAAGAAAATGTCATGACTAGTTCAACCAATTGAGTCGTACAGGAAAAGCCAGCCCGGAAACCATGTTGACAAATTGTAAAGTAATTATTGCTTTCCGAATACTTTATTACTGCCATATAACTTATGTGCCTAAGAACGTTTCCGCGCACGGTTGTAAGGGAAATGGGCCTAAACGTTTTGGGGTTGCTTTTGGAGCCGTTTTTGTGAATGGGACCACACTAGCGGTTCTCCAGTCATGAGGCAGTTCACCAGTAGCCAGCGTTATGGTGAACAAGGTAACAGAAAGTGGGCAATGACTTCGGAACGAGCAATCAAACAAAATTTGGCATGCCATGCGGTCCACCTGCTGAATTAATTTTAACATTTTAAGCAGATTGAGAACACCATTAAAGTAATAGTTATGGGGCCCATAGGTTGGTCTATCTTTTCAAGCACATGCGGAAGGTTTCCTGATTAGGGGGGCCCAAAGTCTGATATGAAATAATGATTAAAACGTAGCTTTTTCAGAGTCAGCCGCAAGTATTTCACCATCAACTTAAAGGCTGGTTACACCTGTAGCTTCCCTGCCCTGGGATTTACCAAATTTCCACATTTCTTTCGGATTTTCGTTCCTAGAGGACAAAAGTATGGAGTCTTTGTTACGACTATCTATATCGTTTCCAAGCTTCCTAATGGCATCTAAAATGCTTAGTCTTTTACTTTTCGTGTACGCGTTCAGGAGACGACGTTTTTTTCTTTATTAGCAGCAAAGTATCTCTAATAATCCATGTCTTATCAGCACGTTTTCTTTAGGGGAGATAATTTTACTATGGACATATTTTTCTACTAAGTGTTCCAATTTAATTTTCAGTGCGTCCCATAATGAATTGAAATTAAGGGAGTGTCCCATTTCAATAACTTCTGTGAGGACAGACTGAAGTTCTTCCGACAAAGCTGTGTAATCCCATCTGTTATAGAAAAATACCTATGTCAGATTGGTGTGCACTCTTTTGCAGTTAAGCGGGGATAAATAGGCACGAACGCAGTCATGGTCGCTGATGCCTGGGATGATATTATATCTTTAATAAGTGATTGTCTGTTTTCAAATAGTATATCTAAACCATACGCTTGCTCTTTCCCTTTTCTAGTGTGTTCGTTTACAAACTGGAAAAGGTTGTTCAACCGAACCAGTTCGTGAAAGCTTAACAAAAGTGCGGACGAATCGGTCAAGACAGATTTGTGATTTAACCATAGCAATGCGTCTTATTGAAATCGCCTCGTAGTATGTAATTGGTCTTTAGAGTAAACAGGAAGTCTGATAAGGACCGAAAAACATCCGGGCTGTGGAATGTGGGAGGACGATAAAAAGATCCAATCGCTATCGATTCCGCGTGTGCGAACGACACTGTCAGTAGACTAGATTGCAGGCTGGAGTCAACAAGCACAAAAACGCCCCATCCCTTCTTCTCCCTATAACTACGGTATACTTCAAAGCCAGGTGGGAAAACTTCTGAATTACGGATGGAACTATGAAACAACACTCTGTGCCAATGATAATGTGAGGACTAGCTGTTGCAGCAAGCATTGCGAATTCGTCGATTTCATTTTTAATGCTTCCGGAATTTACGTTTAGAATGACGAGGTCAGAGTTCTGTGTCCGGGTTGATGGCTGCAGTAACCCTTCAACAAGAATAGCTTACGTTCGGCATATGAAATACATGTGCACCAACAAACCAACCTCGTTTGCAGGGTTTTATGTATGTAATGCTGTAATAACAGCTGCCAGTTGTTTGAAATCACGTGTTAAGCTAGACTCAGGCGCTTGGTAACTGCATTCCATTTCTTGTGCTACTGAGGCAATGCAGACGTACCAGTTAAACGCAGGCAAGTAATATATGTTCACACTATCAACATTGCAAAGTGGCGAATAAAGATAGTTCACTGTATTATAGCGGGAGCAGTCAACTTCGATTTTTTCCCAAACGGCCAAACTGGTTCCGCTCACTCACTACCCAGTCATTGATAATTATTAATCACTATGAATATTTGCAGATTATCCTGCGTAACTCTATCAACGGCTACATCCGCTTTGGCTTCAGAAAGCGGCAGCGGTTCGGGCGGTTGAACAAAAATCAAGACGGGCTGCTCTTGACTGAGCGGGGCGTGAAGTATTATAGCTACAGCTATTTCAAAAAGCCAGCCTCAGCCACAAAAAGAAAAAAGAAAAGAGGAAAGATTGGGGAGACTCGAACCCTTGATTGTAGCATCTGTAAGCAGATACATAACCTCTACAATAAAGTCCACGACGGGAAACGGCATCTGATCAACCAAAGTTCATTCCGTCTGGACGGAACTTTTAGCAACCCACGCTAGACACTGCCTATGTAAACAACAGACAACGCGGGAGGCGGTGTTGATCCGTGGTCATCAGCGCATCTCAGTACAGCGGGTAAATAGAGAGGAAAACAAAACCACGGTGGCCGCGTCGTGCGTATAACATTCTTCCTCAAAACAACTAAACAACCTCATGTTAAGGCGAGCGTCGCAATCGAGGCACGGTACAGTGCTCTTGTCGCGCGATGCGACGTATCGTTGCGCTACGGGGCGAGCGCTTCACAACAACCTATTTCAATCCAACAAGGGAACATACAGGAGTGCAGGAACGAAATACGAAGGCATAAATAGAAACAAGGCGCAGCCTCCACACAACATAGTTAAAATGTAGTACTCCCCCTCGAAAGATGCAAAATTTAAGAAAAAATCCGCCGCTGTACCGTTATGCTCGTACCTACAAGGGGGCGATTTGAAAAGGGGTATTTTTCATAATTGCACGACCGCACCAAAATGACGTCGGCCGAGTGCGGTTTTGACGGTTCAGTAAATTTTTCTAAAACTTAAAAAAGTATGCATTTTTTGTTCCATTTTATGCAAATTCAATAGTCGAATATTTTCACGATTTTATGCCTGTGATTGGCCAAGACGACGAAATAACAAAAAAATTGTGCTTTTTCTGTAAACAGGTTTCCGTTCACAAAGCATTACCGAAAGTTTTTGTACAGCAACAGACATTGTATGTAAAAACTGTAAATTTGCAGACATTTTTAGTGTATAACGACATGGAGTTGACATAAACATGTTCTACAGCAACGTGAATGCAGTGGAAGCTGCACGGTGTTAAAGCTAGATGTATGTGAATAGTAAATGCGGTTCGCAGAGTGAGCAACACACTATGATTTACAACTAACACAAGGAACGTGAACGCAAGAAATCCAGCACATAGCTCGAACTACGACGTTTGCGTCTGTCGTGTTCTATATTCCGCGAACCATTCGGAAGCCCTCACTGCAGTCTTCCTATTGCACGCCGATAACTGAAGTGGGTGACACATGTTCGTTGGGGCAATCCGCTTTCCGACGCGGCGCGTCAAAATATCTAGCAGATTGGATGCGCACGGGAGCGCCAGGTGCGGCGGGTCATCCGGCAACCAAACCGGTCCTAGGGGCGGAGAAGCGTGCGACGACGCCGCCCTTTCTGCTCGTGTTCGGCTCTTAAATCACGCGAATGCAAGAACGTAATCATCATAACTGAGTCATTTTCAATGCTCACGTTCGATCCTTTGGCGTTCACGAGCTATGTTTAGACGCAGGACGCCGCTTTACGCAGCCCACGAAAATAAACACCGAGCTATGCGTACGCGTGAGCGGCATCCACCCAGCACAAATATCCATTTGGACACAAAAAAAAATAAAGCGAAACAGTCTATCTTGGTGCGTAGGTAAAAGGGGGCTCTATAAACCCTGTAAATACCAACAAAAAGCTATCGGGCACAAAGAAAACAGCAGACTTCCCCAAATACTGTCTGTAGTGAGCAGCCCCATAGCGTTGCAGAGCGTCCGCTCCGAAGGTGACACAGTACGGCACTGCCGCAACGTTAGAGGGCGCGTGGAGCCGCAGCTGAGGAGAAGGTAAAAAAGAGGAGAGCGGCGGGGAAGGAGGGAGAGGTTGGTGCTAGCTATTTTAAGGGCCTTAGCAAAACCTCGGCGCCGTCGGCCTACATCGGTGGGTTTGCGAACCTGCGCCTACCCCGCGTGACGCACGACCTACAACAAACGGACGGAAATGGTCTACGAACAGCTCCGCTGTTAAAAAATACAGTGTGCCGTAGTCGCACGAGGCGTCACCCCTCAAGAGTGGAACTGTGCATATCCGATGTAAAATGGATTACGATTTTTCACGCGTGTTGTCTCGTCGGTGGCGCGTGGTCTCTGATACCACGCGTGGTGTTTCCTGCAACTTAACACGTGGCGACAGAGTTTACTTTGCTTTATTAGCAGCCGAAATACGGTAATAAACGCAACCACAGATGATGCAGGACGCAGGAACACCTATGGCGCGTCATTGCAGCAAGTTTACATAGAGAAACTTCGGTACTTATGCATAATAACTGCGTAGATGTGAAAATACCCCCTGAGAATCAGATATTACCCTTAAGGATTGAAGTTAAGTCCAGGAGAGTGCATTTGTAGCAGTTCTTCCTCGTTGTTTGTGACGACCCACCAGAGGGCCACACGATGCGCAAGCATTTCTCATCGCCCGAATCTCGAAGAAGAAAATAAAAACACCATCGTGCATCGTCTGCCGCGTTTCAACCCGATTGCTTGCGGTAGGATAAACAGATATATTATTACTCGCACTCACATTATGTGGTGGCGCTCTACTTGCCCCCAAGTACTTCGCATTCGTTGGCTCGGCCATGGCGTCAAGGTATATGAATAAAAACAGCGACATTTTGAAGTGATGCTACCATAGAATCGAGAAAATAAAGATTATAAAGGTGAGGGAAGAGTAGAGAAGAGTAGTTCGTAGTTCGGCTGCGGTTGATCCCGTCATACAAAGCACCTTTCGACATTACTGGCTGGCGTCATGCATGCCGCATCCGGCAGACCAGAAGCCTCGACGGAAACAGTGGAGCGTAGAGGCGAGCTTGCTGTGACGAGGAGCGAAGTATGCAGCGGTTCCAATCACTTCGGTGTTCGCTGGAATGGGGTGTGGCCGACAGATGGGTACTGGTGAGCGGGAGCTGGCAATCGACGGCACACACAAGCCGGGCGAAAGCCGGGTGCCACGTTCGCTCAGCTCCGAAGCTACGACCAAACTCTGTAAGACAAGGCGCTGACCGTCAGCTGATCTGTGTGGTAAAGTGTACGAATGTAGTGGTGCTGTGCTACGTGGGGCGTCGGGACGACCTAATGGCCAACGCCACATCGGACAAAGTGCGGGAAAGTGTGAATGACAGGCGTGAGTGACGACGAGTTGGTGGAAGAGAAAGGCGCGCGAAGGAGGAACAGTCGAAACACGAACTCGTTCAGCGTTGCCCGAGTGACACGGCGGCTAGTCGTTCTCCTGTGATTCCTCGCTGCGTCTTCTGAGGCTACTACAACTGCACATCGGTACCGTGAGTGGGTGTTTTGGCCAGGGATGACGTTTTTTTTTATTTGGGCGGAAATTTTGGAAACGTATAATGGTGGGGGATTTTAGATTATCCGGGGACCAACATGACGTCTTGGTCCACCAGCGTGCCTGAAAGAACCCTACCCTTAGAAGCATTCAAGTTGCATGGCGTGGACATCATTCCGGTAGCACTAGTCACCGCAGGCGATGGGGTGATTCATGCCAAAAATTCCAAATTCCATTACGAGCAGCTGAAACTAGAGAGCCAGCATTACATGGTCATCTCGGAAGTAAGGCAATATGGCAGGGTAGGGCTGTTGTGCCGATCCAGAAACCTACATTGTGTACCGGACCTGCTGCTGTGCACATCGTTAGCCTTGGTTCCCGTGAACGCCTTCATTCCGCCGCACCTCGCTTGCGTTAAGGAACGTTGATCCGGCACGTCGATCCATTAAAGACCCCTGAAAAAGTCCTAGAGGAGCTCAAAATGGCAGGTGGGACGTCAGTATACCGTTGTATCAGGGTGGAGAATGGGAGGCGGTGAATCCCTACCGCGTCCGTTATCATGACTTTTGCAGGACTAAAATGTCGATTTGAGGTTATGGCTAGGCTGCTGGTGCATAGGGTAGCCCATTTGGAGCCTAGGCCGCTGCAGTGCCGGAAGTGTTGGAGATTTGGTCACACATTTCGAGGATGCAAGTCAAATATCCAGTGCAAATAGTGTGCAGACAGTCATGATGCGCCAACCTATCGATCAGACATCAAACTCTGCTGTCTCTGCAAGGGGGCCCACAAAGCAATCTATTCCAACTGCCCGACTACGTCGCACGAATGTTCCCTATTAGAGATAATGGACAAAACCTCTTCTTCTGGTTTGAGGCTTCCGCTCTGTTGAAACGTCGTCCCCTGGATTTTGCGGCACCAGTTCACAAAACAAGTGCCGCTGCTTATGCCGCGTTTCCTGCTACTCTAGCTCCTGCCGCTCAAGTCCGTCAAGCAGGTAATGCAGGAGATGGTTACTCCGCTAACTGACACTCTTGGCACGCTGACTCGTATCATAACCCTTCTGGCGACAAAGCTAGGATGGTGACTGCCGGCTGTTTACGTTGACTAACATGCTAAATGTTCTACCTCTGAACCTCAGATTCTAGCTAATACTGAAACACATGATAATGAGGCTATTGCAAGCTGCTCCTCCAAGAATAAAGAAGTATCAGATTCAGACTGCGACAGCGACGAGCCGCTCACTCCGAAGGCACTTCAGATTGTTAGAAATGGCGAAGTTGGAAAAGCGGCTCCTGCTGTCAACATCGACAACTCCTAGTCATGGACGTGAATGAAGTGTCTGCAGCAAAGATTCTCCCCACAAAACAGAAGAGCCGTCTCTTCCCTATAGATGAGGCTAAGGCGGCACGATGCAAACCAGCAAGCAAAAAGGTGTCCTGTATGACTGCAACTAATGGCCCTGATATACTGGGGGACGTTGTTGCGTCAACAGTACGAGTCAATATAGTATCTCTGAAGGTTGTTCAGTGGAACTTCCGCTCTATGTATGCTTCTTTTGTTGATCTCAAGTGTCTAGTTGCAAGTTATAGTTGTGATGTCGTCCTTGAAGAATCATGGCGTAGTAATAAAAAAAAAATTTGCTTGGAGAAACTATTGGGTTATAAGCTAGACCGCAATAGTAGAGGTGGTTTACTAAACTTACTTTCTTCAAAGCTGTCACGGAAATTTTACTTCGTTGGAGCTGATGGCGACCAGTGCTGAGGCACTTGCTGCAGACTTCGTTTTACCTGGGAGTCCTCCGAGCTCCCTCGTCAATGTGTATTTTCCGGTAGGCGTCCGTAGAGTTTCCAGTTTATTTCCAGAGAATCAAGGGTTATTGTTGCGGGTGGCTTCAATGCTCGTCACGTTTCTTGGGGCTTCAGAATAGATCCTCGTGGTTTAGAGCTCTGGCACTGGTTGGAGAAACATGGTCTTTGCCGTCATAACTCCCGGGCAATTACATTTTTGCTTGCTGGATGTAGATCGGCCTTGGATTTAACCTTCTCCTCAGGCGATGTACATGTCGCGTCCTAGGGTACATTACCCTGCCGTTCAAGCAGTGATCATTTTCCTCTCGAGTTTACAGTACACCCCCCCTAATTGGAATGTAGGTCAGAAAGCAACGATTTGTTGATGCACAAATATAAAAGGGAGTATTAAGGGATTGCTTTACATCAATGCAGGCTCCATTTTAGAGGCTCAGTGAAGGATGGAGTCTTTGCAAGCAGCAGCAAAAAGTGCTGAGTTCAGTCAACAGTTCCGCACAAAAACACAGTCTTTAATTGGTGAAATAGTCAATGTAGCCGAGATTATAGCCGTAAAAAAGCAGCTCTGAGGTCTCTCCTGCAAAATCAGTGCTCGGCAATTTGGATAAACTATCAGCATATGGCAGAAATGTCCAACGTACAGTTGCTGAAGCTAAAATGAATCACAGTGCTCGGCAATTTCGATAAACTATCAGCATATGGCAGAAATGTCCAACGTACAGTTGCTGAAGCTAAAATGAATCACAATATTGTCTCACGGAGTATGTCAGAGCTGCAGAGCAGACGCCTGCAGAGCAGACGCCAAATCTTTCCGATCGTCGACGCTCGCTCGCACACATCACTTTGTTGAGTGCTGCTTCGCCGCCTGTGTATTCTTTGAGTTGTTAGGGGAGCACAAGTTCGCTCCAATAAACGTGTTTTCCTTAAAGACAACTGCGTCGTCTCTGGCTTCGTGACATCTGGTAGAGGTGCGGGCTGCGCATCCTTTATCACGACCTCTGGAAGCCGCCAGCCCAGTCCAACTAGAGCCAGCCTCCGACTGCAAGGATTGCGGTCAGAGTTCGGCCTCCTGCCAGAAAGACCCAACACAACGACTGCTGCAACCACCGCCATGGTGCAAGAACCAACGTCGTCAAACCTGCTGCAGACCCCCGGGAACCGCCAACATTCCAAGGAGCCCCAGCCGAAGACCTGGAGGAATGGTTGGAGAAGCTGGAGCGCGCGCGGATATTCAACAGGTGGGACGATGAAGAAACCTTCCGGCATATTTTCTTTTACTTGGAGGATGTAGCTCGAACTTGGTTCGAGAACCACGAGAGCGCCTTGACCAACTGGACGCAATTCAAAAGCGAGTTTCTTAAGAGCTTCACGACCGTGGTGAGAAAGGAACGAGCTGCGCTTTTACTGGAAACTCGAACGCAACACCCGAACGAAGGAGTCCTAATCATCGTCGAGGAAATGACACGACTATTTCTTCGCACGGAACCGGTTATGACAGAAGAAAAGAAACTGAGGTCTGATGCGAGGAGTAAAGCAAGAACTTTTTGCTTGCCTTGCCCGCAGCCCGCAACCCGCCCCAAATAGGTGGCCGAATTCGCGTCCGAGGCGGCCGCCAAGGAGAAGACGTTGGAAATTCGCACGAGGCAGTACGACCGTCCCATCAATGCGCTAGTTGCGGACTTGACCGATGACGGGGCTCTTAGCTCTGACACACTACGTGAGACAATCGGCGCTGTCGTCAGGGAAGAACTGCGGAAACTCTTCCCAACAACGCCGCAACCCCAAGTCCCCGCTATGAGCAACGTTATCCGGGAAGAAATTCAACCCGCTTTGGGGACTTCTACGCCTTACGAAGTACCACGTGAGCCTCAAGCTATGACGTACCGCGCGGCTGTTCGACGACCCCGCCCTGCTCCAACCGGTCATCAAGAAGTCCCGCAGTGCCGCCGTCCACTGTCGCCCGCCCGAACACCTGCAGGCCAAAACCAGGCGCCGAGGAAGACTTACGTATGGCGAACTGCGATAATTCTCCGCTGTGCTACCACTGCGGAGAGGCCGATCACATCTATCGTCGCTGCCCGTACAGGAGACTCGGACAGCGTGGTTTCTCCCTCGACGCCCCACGGCCCCGACCCGGCGAGCGCCCTACTTAGATCGACGAATACCTGTGCAACACCAACCCAGGACCAGCCCACTTCAACCGATCGACGTCGCCCTACCCATACCAGTCGCCCAACGGCCGTAGCAATGCTGATTTCGCACGTGGAAGGTCCCCCAGCCCACGCGACGGGAAACTAAAAGCACCAACTTCTGGAGGTAAAGTTGCACGATCGCGGAAAAATGAAAACCCTTCAACGACGAAACCACTCGCGAAATACGATGATTCCCGACATGCCCTCGGCCCAACGACCCGATCTAACACGGATGTGACTCTGGAACATGACGACAACCACACAGCGCGACGCGTACCCGACTCGACCGAACCTTCCGCTGAGAAGACGACGACCACGACGCACAGTGCCCGACCGTCAACACGCACAAGCCGAGATACGACGCCACGACGCACCCGGAAGTCGAGGAAGGCGGCACCTGGCGTCAAGGTGTCCATCGACGGCTTTGAAGTAGTCGCCCTCATACACACGGGAGCCGACTACTCAGTCATGAGCAGACCATTTGCGTCTAAGCTGAAGAAAGGTACGACCGGATGGGATGGTCGGCACATTCGCGCAGCAGGAGGCCACCTCGTGACGCCAAGTGGAACTTGCACATCGCGCGTCACCATAGACGGCACAAAGTACCCTGCGGCGTTCGTCATTATGCCTAACTGCTCCCGTGACGTAATTCTCGGAATTGACTTTTTGACGGACAACGGTGCAATAATTGTTCTGCAGGCCAAGTCTATAACATTCTATTCCGATCACTGCATGACGCCGGAACCCAACCCCGAAAACCGTGCTGCTATCAGGATCGCCGACGATCATGTCACACTGCCACCCCGCACAAGCTTGATGATCAGCGTCTACTGGGAAGATGCGGTTCTTGACGTCGGCGCTACCGTAGAGAGTGACCAAAGGTTGCTCCTCGACCGCGGTGTCTTTGTCGCAAGAGGCATTGCTCGTTTTAAGCAACGCAAATCCGAAGGTTTGTTCACTAATTTCAGCGGGGAATACCAGCATTTAAACAGGAGCGCTGCAATTGTGTACCTCGAAGAAACGCAAGAAGCAAGTGATGTGATCGCGGTTGCCGACTTTGAACGCGCACCCGAAGATACCTTCAAGCTTCCGAATCACTTCGACTTGAATCCGGCCTTACCGCAAGAAGAACGTAAGAAATTATTGGATTTGCTGCGTCGCTACAGCGATATTTTCTGGTCGAACTCAAAACTACGTCAGACACCTCTAGCGAAGCACCGAATAATAACCGAAGATGCAGCCCGACCTACACGACAGTCACCGTACCGCGTCTCTTCACACGAGCGGGAAGCCATTCGGGCCAAAGTCGATGACATGCTGCGCGACGACATTATACAGCCATTGAAAAGTCCCTGGGCTGCGCCGGTCCTACTGGTGAAGAAAGAAGACGGCACATTAAGGATTTGCGGTGACTACCGGCGATTGAACAAAATTGCCAAGAAGGACGTGTACCCCCTGCCACGAATCGACGATGCCCTAGACAACCTCTGCCACGCGAAGTACTTCTCATCGATGGAGCTGAGGACCGGCTACTGGCACATTGAAGTGGACGAGAGAGACCGGGAGAAGACTGCATTCATAACCCGGCGCGGCCTAAACAAGTTCAAGGTGATGCCATTTGGGCTGTGCCGTGAACGTTTCAGAGTCATTGACACTGTGTTAGCTGGCCTGAAGTGGCACGACTGCCTCTTATACCTCGACGACGTTGTGGTATTCGCCCAGACATTTGACGAACACCTTGCAAGGCTGGAGTCTGTACTCTAGGCCATTCGCACGTCGGAGTTAAGGCTGAAGCCTTAAAACTGCCGTTTCGCGTACGAGGAGCTCAGGTTTCTGGGCCACATCGTCCATGGCGCGGGAGTCCTACCTGACGCGGCAAAAACTTAATCCATTGCCAACTTCCCAAGGCCGAAAGACAAGAAGGGCGTGCGAATATTTCTTGGACTAAGCGCATACTACCGGAGCTTCGTCGCAAACTTCGCACACATTGCAGAGCCACTCACACGCTTGACGAAAGATACCACCCCTTTTAGCTGGAAAAACGCCCAAGAAAAAGCATTCTGCGAGCTGAAAAAACACCTGCAAAGCCCGCCCGTGCTCGCTTATTTCGGCGAAAACGCCGAAACGGAAATGCACACGGACGCCATTGATATAGGCTTGGGTGCCGTCCTCATCCAAAACCAATGCGGTTGCAAAAAGGTAATCGCCTATGCCAGCCGTTGTCTGTCGAAGGAGGAGAAAAACTACTCGTCCCCTGAGAAAGAGTGCCTGGCAATTATATGAGAGATATCAAAATTTCGCCCATACGTGTATGGTAGACCATTCAAGGTTGTGACAGACCACCACGCACTGTGTTGGCTCGCCCATTTGCAGGACCCCTCTTGCCGTCTTGGGCGGTGGAGCGTGCGCCTGCAGGAGTTCGACGTTACAGTCATCTATAAATCTGGCAGGAAACACTCCGCCGCCGACTGCCTGTCGCGCGCCCTAGTCGACCCACCAATACAGGACTCTGATGAAGACAGCGTATTCTTCGGAATCGTGACGGAGAGCGATCTAGCCGCCCAGCAGCGTGCCGACCCCGACTTTCGCGTCATAATCGACTACCTCGAGGAATGCAACGTCGCCGTTCCTTGGACCTTCAAACGCAGCTTACCAGCATTCAGCCTGAGAAACTCTGTCCTCGTGAAGGAGAATTTCAGCCCCGGAACAAGAATGAATTACCTTCTTGTCCTCCCCGCGGCCCTTCGTGACAAAATGTTGGAAGCGTGCCACGACGACCCGTCTTCCGCAAATCTCGGCACAGCCCGCACAATTGGAAAAATCAAGGCGAAGTACTACCGGCCCCGCCTTACATCCGACATCACTCACTACTTCCGGGGCTGCCGTGACTGCTAGCGACGGAAAACGCCACCGACGAGACCCGCCGGACTTCTGGAGCCAATCGCCGTCCCATCGAGGCCCTCCCAACAGGTTGGAATGGACCTACTGGGCCCGTTCCCTACGTCACGATCCGAGAACAAGTGGATTATCATAGCAACATACTACATGACGCGCTACGCAGAGACCGCCGCTCTTCCGAGGGGGACTGCACAGGAAGTGGCAAAGTTCTTCATAAGCCAAGTGGTGCTGCGACATGGAGCCCCGGAAGTCCTAATCACGGACCGCGGAACGGCCTTTACTTCGGAGCTGATACAAGGAATATTACGCTACAGCAACACGGATCACAGAACGACAGCGTACCACCCCCCAAATGAACGGACTAACGGAACGTCTGAACAAGACAATCGCAGGTTTGCTGTCAATGTACGTTGACGTTGAACGTAAAACTTGGGACGAGGTGCTCACGTATGTCACGGTTGCGTACAACACGGCTATCCAGGAGACTACGCAGATGACGCCGATCGAGCTTGTCTACGGCAGACGGCCGACTACGAAGCTTGACGCCATGCTTCCGCATGTAGAAGACGACGCCCTCAACCTCGACGTCCAGGGATACCTTCCGCGTGCGGAAGAGGCCCGCCAGCTCCCTCGAGTTCGCACAACGGAGCAGGAGCTCGTGGATGCCGGGCGCCACAACCTCCGACGCCGAGACGCCGAGTACCACCCACGAGATCGTGCTTGGGTTTAGACTCCCATCCAACGACACGGACTCAGGGAGAAGCTTCTGTGACGGTATTTCGGACCCTACCAGATCCTACGACGTGTTGGCCAACTTACCTACGAGGTGATCCCCGATGGTGATTCTGGAACATCACGACGACGCACGCGGCCCGAAGTCGTCCACGTGGTTCGCTTGAAACCTTACTATGCAATATGACGGACTTTTGTTTGTTTGTTCGGACTGTGTTTTGTTTTAGCATCGGGTCGATGCACTCTTAGAGGTGGGGAGGGGGGGTAATGCCGCGAACCATGTATGCGTTTGTTTGTTTATTTAGTGTTTGTTTGTACTGGCCCGCTGCGCCCGGCTCTGTTATCTGTGTCAAGCGAAGCGCGTCTTGCATTCTTTATTGTTATGCCGCACGGGCTATCTCATTCAGATAAGCAGGCTGTTTTGTGTTAAGATCACTAGCCCAGAATACTCTTCTCTGATCTACAATGTTCTGGATGTAAATCTACGGTTCCAGACACTCGCGCCGTAAGATAAAAGCCTGCTGAGCAGGTGCCACAGGTTTCCGATCGTCGACGCTCACTCGCACACGTCACTTTGTTGACTGCTGCTCCGCCGCCTGTGTATTCTTTGAATTGTTAGGGGAGCACAAGTTCGCTCCAATAGACGTATTTTCCTCCAAGACAACTGCGTTGACTCTGGCTTCGTGACAATATAATACTCAATGAGTCTGTTTCAAATTCTAAAAATAAAGCTGCCCTTTCTTAAGTTTATTGCAAGCAATCCGGCGGTTTCTCTCAAGCAGTTACAGTCATTGGAGGTGTTGACTTCTACTGAAGAGGTCGTTTCTTAAGCGTTCCGCTAAGGACTTGCGGTTCGGTTTTTTTCTCTTTGGAAGAGCGTTCGAAGCGCAAAACATAAACAAGGGACGGCGAGAGGGATGTTTCGCGCTTCGAACGGTCTTGCAATGGAATTCCAACTTGCCCAGAAGTCCGCCTTAAAGGGACACTGAAGTGATTTGTAAACATTGCGGGATTACTAGCGCAAATTGTAGTTCGCAGTCCGTAGGCATTGTTTCGACCACTCTGGCCGCGTTTACGCGAATTTATTTAGTAGAAAAATCAATTCGAAAATGCTGTCCTCCTCTCTTTACGCTCGCCCATTTTCTGTGGCGTTTTCGTGTGACGTCAGCAGGAGATGAGCTGGAAAATGGCTGCGCTACTGCACGGTTCGCCGACCAGCCGACCTACCGATCGAGTCAGTCGGCCCAGCGTTTCGTCTGCCGGCCGCCGACGGGTCGTCGCTATTCGCTCGCTCAATTGAAACTAAGGCACAACACCTTTGTGAATGAAAGAATGTGCCTTTCCTTACTTTGTTAGTTTGTACACTGTGTCAAACTCAGAGTCCGGGTCGCTCCGCACAAGCGCTGCACAAGTGCACATGCGACGCTTCGCTGACTTTACGCTAGTAGGAAAATCTAAGGCCAATTGAAGGCGGGAGAAGAGTCAGCAAAGTCAATATAGGTACTAAGAAAATAAAATCACCTGAAACTTTTACCGTACAGCGCAAAACTAGGGAGCAGGAAGCACTTTTTGCGCTGGGTAAACAAGCACAGTGGTCAGCAGCACGACCGCACATCTGCGAACGGTTTTCCGTCAAAGAAATGCAATTGCTAGACGTGAGATATTGTGGAAAATTGGGGGACACTTACTGCAGGAGTGATATACAACAAATAGTCACATAAAGTACTTAAATGCTTAAAATAAATAAAAGTGTAAACTGGTCATACATTATAAACCTTATATATCCGAACCCGGCCAGCGCCGGCTCGTGGCCTGCGGTCTGAGGCGCTGGAGTTTGTTTTGAAAGTCGCAAGTTCGGATCCCCGAGGGTACATGTATTTTTTTTTGTAAGTTGATTTTTTCGTATGCGGCCGATGTTTTCTGAACTGAGTTCACCATTTTTGGGCCGTAACGTTCACTGCTCCACGAGTGAGATCGCAGAACGCGCGCATACTGACAATGACGCGCTAGCGAGTTCTCGTTGGCGTGCTGTTACCACAAGCACCGGCTGCTTGCGGGCAGTGGGCCCAGGCCTGAATCAGCACACCCTTGGCCTGGGGCGAACTAGCTTTTTACGAACAGACATGAGTGAGGCAAGCTTCGAATATGCGGGAAAAGCGCATGACATTTGAGAGTCTGGGGTGACGCGGAGGGCGTTCATCCACTGCGTAGGCCTCGTCTAGTAATTTCTACGATTCCAAGCCGCCCTGGGAGGTTTATCTTAGACATTTGACAGCCGACAACATGGCAGAAGCGCGGTACGGCGATAATTGAGAAATCGAGAATGCCCATCCAACAACGCCATCAGATGTCAAGCATGTTGTTTTACAGAACCGAAACCGAAACCGAAACTTTTGATTGCTAACCTTGGGCATCATCCAATCACGGTGCCCCCCCCTCCTGACGTCACAGCCTTTAGTTGGTGCGGTCGCCGCAAACCGCGCATAGTAGTTTTTCTTCTTTCGCGCTTTGTAAAATAATTACCGATTTGTCAACCGGATAAACGATGAATAGTGTGTTAATTTGAGCCAGTCTACACAGTGCAAGCAAAAACGGGAGCTTGACAAATTCACTTCAGTGGCCCTTTAATCAGTTACACTTCTCTTTGGAGTAACTATCACCTTAGAAATCCCGGAGAAACGGATTTTGTGCCAGTCTCATCTTTTGATCTGACGGAGGCCTTGTCCATCACACGATCTGCATCTCCGGGGCTTGACAGCGTGACTGTTGGTGCTATTAAATGTGTAGCTCAGCACCTCCAAGCGGTTCTATTGAGTGTCTATATGTGTGTATGTATATCATTTATGAAGTTTCTTTTACAAAATGTCAGCTATAGTGTAGTTTAATGCTTTCTTTTATGTTGGTAGGTACTATCCATCGCAGGGATTAAAGGCGCAAAAAAAAAACGCGGACACTAGAAGAGAAAAAAAAAACCAAGACAAACGAGTGCCCGCGTTTTTCTTGCACCTTTAAAGCCTGTGATTATGTCGAACCAACTGGTCCACATTTAGCTATTGCTTGTACTATCGACATGTTAAGGAGAGATTTATTTCTTTAGGACTATTTCCTGTGCTTTAAACTTCTGTTTCTACTCTGCCACGCCAACCGTAACGGGCAAACACCGTGTCAAGCTGCAGGTTTGTAGCTTTTTGTGTTTGCACTCGCATTTCTATGTAAGAAATGCTCAATAAAGTTGAAGTTGAAGTTATCTAATAACTTCATCCCTCAAGTTCGCAAATCTGGAAGGTGTTCAAGATAATTTTGCCCCCCAAAAAAGCCAGGTGAAAGTTTCGATATAAACAACTCAAGGCCGATTGCTCTGAACTCTAACAAGATAAAATATTAGAGCGAATAGTCTTTGAACGGCTAGCTTCTTTCATGCAGGATAGGCATGTAACTTAGTCTTGCTCAGATTGGTTTTAGACGGGGAATGCTCATGTGGATTTGGAGGCGAGGATTCGCTTAGCACAAAAAGCAAAAATGGTGTCGGTATTAGTAACCTTAGATGCAGCTAAAGCGTAGGACAGTGTCACGCATAGTATTATGCTAAACAAACTATCCCGCATGAACCTTACCAGAAAAACTTTTTGCTTGTATTAGGGAGTTTTTGGCCGATCAGGGATTATTCTGTAAAATGGACGTCTATTTTCAAGCAGATTTCCACAGACTACAGGTGTGCCTTAGGAATATGTTTTATCGCCTTTACTTTTCAACATACTTTTGAGGGACATTTCTCTACTCCCAGAGGTAACAACAGACGTTTGTGCGGATCATAAAGCGTTCTTTGCGGCCGATGTCGACATTCGCACGTTATATAAACGTTTGCAGGCCTATTTATCTCTGTTGGAGACATGGCTTGACACCAATAATTTAACGCTAAATGTGTCGAAGAGTGCTCTCCTCGTCTTCGCGGTTGCAGGGAAAATTTCAATTTCTCTAACTCACAAAATCGAGTCATACCGCCGGTGGATTTTCTGAAGTATCTTGGTGTCACATACACTCCTGCTCTTGATTGGCATGCACATATTACGCATCAGTCACTGAAACGGAGAGATCATTTGGTCGCATGAAAAGGATATCTGAAAAACGAGCAGGAATGCACCGGGACCCTCTTTTGCTGTTGTACCGGTGCTTCGTCCCGCCAGTCATGGAGTTTGGCTGCGTCTTGTGCTGCAATTGCCCTATTTACAAACTGCGATCATTATGCCTGTTGGAGAGGCGCATCCTTCGATTTTGCCTTGCCTCCCCTGGTTCGTCTTGCACCAGGTTTTGCAATTAGAGGCACGCATTTTAAAACTCAGGGTGCGATTTCTTTTACTGACCGTTTAGCCTTACCTACGCAAGTACGAAGCCCCAGCGGGAGCTGCCAAGCCTGTATTTATTTGTGCTCCGAGATTATTTTTTACATCTCCGTGGCCGAAACAAAATTCCCCCCAAGTACAATTCGTTCAATCATGCCTTGATTGTATTTCTATTAGGCTATATGAAGTTATTCCAGTATATACTATTGAACAAGAAACTGAGTCTTTCTTTCGAAATTTCTTCCGTTCGGCTAGAAAGCTTCTCACACGCTCTCTATGAACCGCTATTTTAAATGAGTATCTTTCCCAGTATCGTACTTCTTCTGTGATTTATAGAGATGCAAATGAAAATACGGATAAATCTGTAAGTTGTAGTTTTTCACAATCTTTATATGGGAGTTATTCATTTCGATTTTAGGACTACACACCCATTTTTATGGCAGAATTTCTAGAAATAGCTCTGCTCTATGTAAACCCCCGCAACATGTATCGGAAATCATCATATTATCCAATTCGATGTGAGTTATATCGTCATTAGCTTCCTCCTCCGACTCTCCATTGTGCCGCACACTACAGTTTTTGTTCCAAGGTGCGTGAAGGAGGTACGTTTCCCTTGGTTCCCCGGCCATGCGGACATCAAGGGCGATGCGCTAGCAGACCAATCACGCTGTCGCAGCTTCCATTCAATTTGGCGTACTAAATCTGGCTGTTTTTGCATCTTCAACATTAAGAAGTTATTGGCACTTAGACGTCATACGTTCCGATGCACTCCCATTCTTTACTCTAAGAAATCGGCGCTGGTGGCCTTCACGACAACGCTGCAAAACGATCATTCAGCGTGCCTAAATGTGCGAATTTAGCGAATGACGAGGCCCAGCATGCGATTAAGGTAAAATCTAGGATCTGCGCTGGGACAACACCGCAAGGCGTGCGTGTGCGCTGTTGTCCCAGTGCCGATCCCAGTTTTTACTTGCGCTGTTGTCCCAGCGCAGATCCTTTAATGGCATGCTGGGCCTCTTCATTCGCCCAATTCGCACATTAGACACTCTGAATTGTCATTTTCTTATGGTTTTTGAGGAGTATCAACATTTAAATTTTGGTTGGAATGTTCATTTTTGTGGTTTTCGGCAATGCGAGTGACTTTTACCCAGCTGCGCTGCAGAATTCCACGGCTAAAGGGGCCACGCCACCGCATTAGGAATGTTACGCTCACAGCTTGCACTCCTACAGGTCCTGGTCGGGGCGCTGCTTGGCCTTTCCCGCTGTACGTCGCCGGCACCTTCGTTTGGGCCTCGCCTGAGCGAATGCTGCCACGTCAGACTGTTCGAGAACAGCGAGCCACTACCTTCAAAAAGCGGCCGGGATCCATCGGATGTCCTGCATCCAAACCTGGTAGATTTTCGTCCCCTCGGCTGGCAACCTGGAACCACGTCAGCTGACCTCGCTGCATATAATCAAGCACCCTGCTTCGACACTTCGGGCCAGGCCACCGCATTAGGAATGTTACGCTGACAGCTCGCACGCCTACAGGTCGTGGTCGGGGCGCTGCTTGGCCTTTCCCGTTGTACGTCGCCGGCACCTTCGTTTGGGCCTCGCCTGAGCGAATGCTGCCACGTCAGACTGTTCGAGAACAGCGAGCCACTACCTTCACAAAGCGGCCGGGATCCATCGGATGTCCTGCTGCCAAACCTGGTAGAGTTTCGTCCCCTGGGCTGGCAACCTGGAACCACGTCAGCTGACCTCGCTGCATAGAATCAAGCACCCTGTTTCGACAGTTCGGGCCATGCCACCGCATTAGGAATGTTACGCTCACAGCTTGCACTCCTACAGGTTAGTTACCTTCAAACCTCAGGTTATCGTAGCAGCAATCCTCGTCTCGTTGCGGTGTCGTGGCCCCCCGACATGTCCAACGGTATCAAGCGGTTTACGCGAGCAGCAGTGTATTTATGGCGCATGCTATTGCTTGGAGGGGACATTGAAGTTAATCCAGGTCCCGTGACGAAAGCGCAAGAAGAAAAACTGGACATGGTATTTGATGCCGTGCAACGCTTGGAAACAAGCAAATACTAACACGCTAGAATCTGTAAACAAAGTGTTGCAAATGCAGATTGTACTAAAAAACGATCTCGATTCCCTAACGAAACGCGTAAAGGAAGTTGAAGGCAAACTAGAGTCACTTTCATCAGAAACAACAATCTAGAGCCAGAACGATAATCTAACAAAAATACGAAGTCAAATACAGGATTTAGAATCAAAATTTGCCTGAGCAACTTCTACTCAAACTAGAAGCAGTAGCAACGAGCATGACATATCAGTGATGCACGATAAGATTGATGACTTGGAAAACCGCTCAAGGCGATCTAACCTTCTCTTTTATGGAATTCAAGATACGGGTGAAGAAGAAGACTGGGACACATCCGAGCAAATGGTTACAAAGTTTTGCCAAGACAAACTAGAAGTAACAACAGCCTCAATAGCACGTGCGCATCGCTTTGGGCGATTTTCAAATGACCGTACTCGACCAATCATTATGAAGTTTTTTAATGAAAAAGAAATCTAAACTGTGCTCAGTAATGGACACAAGCTAAAAGGGACGGACTTTGGTATTTGTCGCGATTACTCTCAAGCTGTTCGCGTAAAAGGCGTAAACTATGGCAGTTTTCAAAAACCATAAAAAAAGATAAGGACCGCATCAGGCCTTGCTTTTAACAAGCCAAAAATTAACGAGGAACTGTACATATGGGACACTCAAGCAAACTGCGCGAAGCTTGTTTCCTGTGTTGCCTCTCCAGTCTGACACGACGCGCACATTTCATCAGGTCCTAAACTACAAAACACATTAACAACTGATAAATCTGGTACTGAGAATGGTTGTTGCTTTTTATACGCTAACATTAGAAGTGTTATTTCAAAAAATGTCGCACTCTCTTCAATAATTGACTCAACAACCGCAACAATAACAGCATTAACTGAAACTTGGTTGAACGAAACTATTCCTAACGAAAACATATTTGTTTTTGAATCTGGTTTTAATATCTTTCGTTGCGATAGGCAACACCGTCAAGGTGGCGGTGCTCTCCTTGCAATTAAGAAGCAGTATCTTGTAATACCAGTAGTGATTAAAACTTTCTTTGATTGTGTGGTAACTTCTATCCAATTCAAATCACGTAACGTTATTGTTGGTGTGTTTTATCGTCCACCGGACTTGACTCGTGGGTTCACAGAAGAATTTCACCGCATTTTAACCGAACTGGCGGAGAAATTTCCACATACTGGTGTAATCGTTTTTGGGGACTTTAATTTTTAAGACATAACATGGGCAGCATTATCAACCCGCAGTGCACATTCTGAGTCCCATGCATTTCTCCATTGTTGCCAAGATTTCAGCCTAACCCAATTAGTATCAGGCCCAACGAGAAGGTCTACACATTGTTCCAATATTCTTGACTTGATCCTAATTAACAATCCAGATACATGTTCCGAAAAAACTCATATCGATGGTTTATCCGATCTAGACGTTCTAACCGGTCGCTTCATTACGTCCCCATCAAAAGGCAAATTAACAGCAAACAGAACAGGTGCTACAACAGAGCTAACTTTGATCGCCTTAACCATGAACTATCGTTTTTAGGAGTAGAATGTTTTGGTGTCAATTTGTTGCGCACAGTGGAAGAAAACTGGTTGTTACTTAAAAACGCACTTGTAAATCTCATAGATAAATGCATCCCTGTAATCTCCATAGAAACCGATAGCACTGCTCCCTGGTACTCGCACAAACTTCTTCGGCTAAATAACAAGAAGAAAAGATTGTTCAGGCAAGCTGACAAAAATAAATCATCTGAATCCTGGCAACGGTACAAAGCATGCGACAACGAATATCAGATTAATCAAATCCACCCGCAGAAAATTCTATAAACATGATTTATCATCGATGTTAACAACAAACTCTCGACGCTTTTGGCGTGTCATTAATCCCAAGCATATTCCTGATATCGTCTTAGTGAACAAAACGGCACAGCAATAACTGGAACAGATTATTCCGAACTACTCAACGAAACATTTTCATCGGTATCCACGCGTGAATGTTTCGAACCAATGGCCACTATCACCACTAACATTGTCTCTCCTATGTCAGAAATAATAATTACTGATTCTGGAATTTATTCTCTCCTTACTAATCTCAAGAGTTCATCTTAAGCGGACAATACAGGCCTAAATAAATCAATTCTAAAAAATTTGGCACCAAGCACTTTTCCACTATTGTCAGCCTTGTTTTCACAGTCACTATCAACAGGCGTAATACCCCGAGATTGGAAGGTGGCCAAGGTGGTACCATTCTTCAAATCAGGTGATCGTTCCTCACCCCTTAACTATCAACCCATTTCTCTAACAAGCACCATTTGTAAATTGTTAGAGCATATTATACATTCGCAAGTCATTAAATACCTCGAAGAAGATAACCTCATATTTAAGCATCAGCACAGTTTTCGCAAGAACTATTCATGTGACACAGAACTTGCCGGCTTCATTCACGACGTACATTCATTTATAGATGCTGGAGTCCAAGTAGATGCCATCTTCCTAGATTTTGCAAAAGCATTTGACCGTTTCCCTCATCGTCGGCTCATTCACAAGCTTACTAAATTGAACATTGACCCTACAGTTATCACTTGGATAAAAGAATTTTTTTCTAACAGAACGCAATTCACATCAGTTAACAATCACAGCTCATCTCTAGTCCCCGTAACATCTGGTGTACCACAGGGAAACGTACTTGGGCCTCTACTTTTTCTAATATATAATAATGATCTATCAGACGGCGTTAAATCTAATAGACTTTTTGCGGACGACTGCGTAATATATCGTAATATTCATACTAACTGTGATCATGACATTCTCCAGTCCGACTTAAACGCTGTAAACACATGGTGTTCCACCTGGCTAATGCCCCTCAGCCTTGCTAAAACAAAATTAATGTCTTTCACTAATCAGGCTTTCCGCCCATCAACATCTTATATCTTAAACAACAATCATCTGGAACAGGCTTCTTCCTACAAATACCTTGGCGTTCACCTAACCACTAACTTGAGGTGGAATGATCCCATTGACCATATTCTCGCATCTGCAAATCGTTCTCTTGGCTTTCTAAAACAACCTCAAACATGCTCCTGCACTTACGCAAGCTGGCATACACAACACTAATACGTCCTAGAATAGAGTACCCTTCAGCCATATCGGATCCTCATCAAGCATATCTAATACCTGATTTGGAAGCGCTGCAAAACCGTGCTGCGCGCTTCATTTATTCGGATTATCCACGTCACATCAGTCTAACAGCAATAAACAATCGCGCCGGGCTTGAAGCCTTATCCCATCGTCGTTTTGTACCTCGTTTAACACCATTTCACAAACTTTACTATAATGCGTCTCTTCATAATGATTTCATGTGTGAACCTTGAGCCATCTTCCCGCGTCGTGATCATCCACACAAGGTGAAATGCATCACGTGTCGTTCGCTGGCATTTGCTCAATCATTCATACCTCGAACGGCAATAGAATGGAATAATCTGCCATGACACATTGTCATCGAAACAAATGTGTCGAAATTTTCAGATGCCCTAAACAAGAGGGTGCAGACCTAACGCCATTTCATGCCCCGTTTGTACATTTGTTTTCCTCGTTATTGCTTTTTTTTCCGCTTGTACATTTGTTTTCCTCGTTATTGCTTATTTTTCCCGCATGCTAGAACACGTGTTGTGACGTATCAATTTTGATACGGTGCTCCCAGAACTACTTTTTTTCCCTCCTCTGCGAATGCTCCTTTTATTACGCGATGCACTGTCCTTTTCCTTTGCTCTTTTTGTTCATGTGTTTTGTTTTAATGAAATCTTGATTTATCGTTTCACTATTCTGTTTGGATGTATACCCTATGTAATACCCTCCGCCGAAGGGCCTTTAGGGTTGTTTTGAAAAAAAAAATAAATAAATAGAACAGGGCTTTCACCTACAGAACTATTTGTGCGTTGCCATGTCCCTGAAACAGTCGAACATTTTTGTCACGCCTGTCACCGCTTCTCGGCCTCTAGACAACGGCTTTTGAAGGACCCTATTGAGAGTTTGGGGTTCACTTTATCTCTTCCGCTTATATTATCTATTGGTGCAAAAAATTGGCGGTAAGCAAAAAGGGTTATCTATAATAGCATTCAAGCTTCTCTCTCTGCTTCAGGTTGCTTGAATTGCTGAAGGGTTTTAATTATTGGGCAAGTGAGGTTGTAATCAGAAAGAACTTTCATTGTACGGCCTATGTCTTTCAAGGGATAGACAAGCATTTTGAGGGCCTCATGAATTGCAGTAAGGTATTTAGCCCTGGCCAATCCCCCCTTGAAGGTACGCCCAAAAAACTTTGAGGGCATCATCATCAGCAACATCATCATCATCACGAAGCTGCTCGAAGTAGTTCGCGCTGTGTTCTTGAACCTCCGGGTCGCCGACCGAGCCTGGCGTTCCTCTCGTTCCTGTGTTCTTGGACCTCCGGCCCGGCGAGCGGGCCTGGCGTGCCTCTAGTTCCCCTTCTTGAGGGCCGTTGCAACAGCCCCGGTGCCCGCATGCCTTGCGGCGTAAACCCGAGGAAGGGAATCTGATAGCGCTTCGCGGCGTAGACCCGAGAAACACCACCTCATCAGCAGTCACGCCGGGTCAGCGACACCAGAGACATCCGCCCCCTGCCGTGGTGTGGTGAGACACGATTTTACGTAAACTTTTGTTGTCTGTAACTGTCTGCGTGTGAGGCCCCGTGAAATAGTCGCAAGTCTGTTGTTTCAATGCCTGTTTGCGTAAATGGAAATACATGTGATGGCGGTGGATGTCGGAACGAGTCGTTAGGTCTGTGCGAGGTGCTGGTTGGACCTATGATTCTTACAATCTGTTACGGCGACTTCTTAGGTTTCTTGCGACAGGTAGGCAGTACGATGCTACGATAAACAGCAGTTGCATGATAAACCTTGCTGTTTGGCTAGTTGCTTCAAGGTTGTTGTTAACGGTAAGGTTGTTGCGGCCGCCGTCGTTATCTGAGTGAGGACCCGATGGCGAAAACAACGCTACGCGATAACCGCTTGTTCCGTAACCCAATACGTGCGGCGGAACCACATGAGAGCTGACCGCGCACTTCTCGGCGTAGAGGAACACTTATGGTACGTCGCTTACAGTGAAAGGAATAAAGTCATGTTTCTCCACACGTTATTCTTAATCTCACTGGGGCAGCCTTATGCGTGCGTCGGGCGGATGACTTCTGCGCGGCCCGCGCCCTTACAGGCTGCCATGAAGTCATTGACGAGAAAAGGGGTGCCTTCTCTGCTGTCCGTGCGGGCCGTACAGGGAGCATCGCCTTAGCAAAATACGCTTGGCCATGAGTATGGCGGCGTACGCACATGGTTGCCTGCGCGAATTTCATGCCAGTTAATACAACCTATAGCGCAAGCCACTTCAGCGACGCAATGGGTGCTCTGGCGGTAGTGCCGCGGAACCATGAGGATTAAATTGGGGAACATTACATGGCTATCTTCTTATTGGCACACCTTCAGAAGACCATAGCACCCCAATACGTCGGAATTGTTTTCACGTGCGTAGTACTCCGATCGTTCAATACAGCCACTTATTTATTCACACCTGCTAATACCACCATAGGAATTGTCTTCAATATTCCAGAAGATGATACCCCATAAAAAGTGCTGGACAGTATTTTCAATTACAACCCGGATTGACCAATTCCCGTTGCCAAACGTTTGATCAGCGAAGGAAAGTTTGACATCCACCTGAATGCGGCAATACTGCAACAAAGGAAACCGATACAGCTTACTCCGAAACTTCGTAGTTGAAGAAAAATTCGTCCTGGCCCAGGATTTGAACCCGGGACCGCCGCTTTACTGTAGCAGTCGCTCTACCAACTCAGCTAACCAGGAGGCTAGTCGTATGTAGGGCGAGAACGAATTGATCAACAACTCTAAGTAATCGACACGTGTTAATCGAACAGATTTAGGGAAAATCCGCAAGGTGGAGTAAGTTTCTGCGAAGGAAAGTTTGTCATCAACCTAAATGCAGCCATACGGTTACAAAGGAAAGCTATACAGCTTCCTCAGAAACTTTGCAGTTGAAGGAAAATTCGTCCTGGTCCAGGATTCGAACCCGGACGACCGCCTAATTAACCGGAGCAGTCGCTCTACCAGCTTAGCTAACCAGGACGCTAGTCGTTTCTAGGGCGAGAATGAATTAAAGTAATCGACTTTTTTTATTGCTGGTTTCAGACATAATCCAGAAACAGCGGCACATAAATAAAAGCGCTGACTTCATTTACGCCAGCGTAACATAACTAAAAATGGGGCAGAGATAATACCTTTTCAAATTCATGCAGCCATTCCGGAGTACATTGTTGACCCTTCCACATTTCTGCAATACGTTGAGCACTCTCGCAGAAATACCGAATTTCCGACTTTCCCTAAACGTGACAGTGCCGAGCTGCCATTCGTGACCTCCATATTCTATGGAAGACCAGCAACATCATTAGGTCATAAGGCCCTCCATTATCATTTTGCACCGCTAAAACCGGATGCCATAAGGTCTCAACGGAAACTCTTTTTTTAATGTTCGCTGAAGAACGTCCCACAAAAAATTAGCGCCAATCCACCTTGTGAATGTGGTTGGAAAGCAAAGCTGTAAACGGCACCCAAAACGATTACCCATGCGACGTTACTTAAATTCTGTCACGTCGCTCGGCAAATACTGAAATCAGCAAGAAGTGAAATGCACTTAACCACACCCTCTCTTGCTTCAAAGAGATATTGTTGGTAAGGTTACATTAATGCATGAACGGTGGTTGCTTGAGTTGTATTGGTGTAGCACATGAGTGGAAACTTTTTTTTAATAAAATTAAAACTCATACCAGCTGTTAGACGATCTCACTTCTCCGTCTCCGCCGTCGTGGACGGAGGCGACAAGGACGGTGGCTGAGACGGAGGAGGAGCAGAAAGAGGTGGTCGAGATAGAGGAAGAAGAATATTTCTAGTCAGATTTCTGAACGGCTCAGTGTGCGGCCCAGGGGAGTGGTTCCTTCTTCCTTGTAGCCCATATTCAGTCGGAGCCGCCTGTGCTCTGTCCACCAGCTGAAGGTGGGTAGGCAGAGAGCGGCTGGACAGCATCATATCTCATTGCTCTTGTTCGGTAGTTGACGGAAAGAGAGGATGGTGCTCAGGGCTAAAGTCGCACACCCCAATTATGTGGCAGAGTGTTCCTACTTTTGGGCAAAATTTACGTTAAGCGTCGTACTGATTCGGGTGCTTTAAGTGAAGACTGGTCGGGAGTGGGAAGGATTGTATAAGCCGGATTGTATAGGCCGTAGGGTAGTTTGTTGTTGTATGGAAAGGTCAGGGTAAGGCGAAGGTAGGGTCTGTCGCACAAGGAGATAATGTTGAGTTATGTCCCAGAACGAGACAAGCGGGTGACTATCCTCGTGCAGCTCCATAGCACGGGGGATATAAGTGCAGGCTTGGTGGGCGTATTCGTTTCCCTCCGTTGAAGCGTGAGCGGGTGTTCGGATGAGCTTAATAGACCCATTTGGGAATTGTTGTTTTCAGACACGCAGTGCAGGTCGGTACCACAAACCCGACTGGTAATTCAGGTAGGCTTGTTGGGAATCGGTGACTACCTTACGACCCTCTGGTGGAGTGAGAGCCAAGGTGATGGCTGCCTCATCTGCTGCCGTCACGCCTACGGTTTTGAGTGAGGCACAAGCAAGGAGGTTGGTTCTGGAGGTAGACACGATGATGGTGTACTGCTGCCCACGATGTCGCGAGGCGTCTGTATAGATAACTGCATGGGTCCACCGAGGGTGGTGTTGTGTGATGGGTTCATATTTCTAAGCAAAGGGAGCATCTTTAGTTCTTGTCGCCAAGAGCACAGGAATACATCAAGCAGAGTGACATTCTGTGCTGCCAAGCCAATCGCATGAAGGATGCGGTGACCCGCCGCATTTCTGCTCATTCGGAGCCAGTGGATAGAAAGATGGCCATCTATCAGCTCTTCCACCGTGATTTAGAGCCCCGCGCTAAGCGGCCTGTCTGTGGACGCACTCATGGGAGGACCAATGGCTTTCTTTCAACCGCCTTTCTAATTATTATATAGCGCATTTTTATGTCGTCCTTGCCGAGAAGAGGACAGGGGGTTGACTAACTGATTCTATAGAGGACAAAAGCTTGAACTAATCGAAAGCAATCGTATTCCTTGAGGCCTCGCTTCTTGGAGGCAAGTCGTCAGATTATGTGTATGATTTTATTGATGCTGCGTTTGAGGCGCTGTTGGTGTTGGCTTGAAGGTGTTGACTTGAAGATGTAGGCCGAATGTCCTGATGCTAAGGCTTGTAGTGATGGCCTGGCCTTCAAGGGGTATTTGAATGTGTACCTTGAGGTGTCGTTTGGCGTGAAGGCGGACGACAAGGAGCTGAGATTTTTTTACGGGAACACCGGAAGCCGCAGGCTTTAAGCACATTGTCGTACTAGAAGTGTGATGCCATGGGTTGGCGTGAGCTTCCTTTAATCGCTATCTCGTCACATTGTACAAAAATGCAGGGGTAAAACCCGTAGATGTGTTTTGTGAGTGCACCACTTGTCTTCCCTGTCACCGTCTGCGCTCGTTGCTAAATCGGTAAGACAACGAGCTCTGGCTTTGTTACTTTATTAGATCCAGGTTCGATTCTTGGCGGTGCCGGTAAATTCTTTTATTTATTGACGGCAGTTTTTGTTGAGGCCAACGGTTCCGAAAGAACCCTTGGGGGGTAGATGTAATATCCTTTGCTTTAAAACACCCCATTCCAACAATCCAAAAAACATGTTCCACCGTCTCGGGCTTTTTACACAAAGAACAGTTCACACCCAAAGGCACAAACAGACCCTTCTCCGACATCCAAGTTTTAACTGGTAACACTACAGCTTGCAGTTTAAAGAAAGAGGTTTTTACACCAGGGGGAATGGCCATAGCTTTTACCAGTTTAAAAATCTTCTGCCTGGGACCCGCCTGAAACATGGATCGGTATAAATGAACCGGAAAACAGATTTCAGCGAAGCCTTTATACAACTTCTTCTTCGACACGGCACTCAAGTGCTCCATCGAAAACAGTAAAAAATTGTGTCGCTTGTACAATTTCTTTTATTAAATACCCGTGCACTCCTCCGTTGTGATTGATTGTAGGGTTTAACGCCCCGACGCAGCGCAGGCAATGAGGTGCGCCATAATGGAGGGCTCCGGATTAATTTTGACCACCTGGGGACCTTTAACGTGCGTCGAAAACTCGTACACACGGGCGTTTTTGCTTTTCCCCTTCATCAGAAAAGCGGCCACCTCGGCCGAGAATCAAACCCGCGACCTCGTGCTCAGTAGCACAACGCCTTAGCCACTGAGCCAGACTGAGCCACCGGGGCGGGTCACTCCTCTGTTGTTGTAGCTTTGACATGACGTAACAATGAATTGGGGCAATAGTCGGCCTAACCTGACTTGAATAATAGTGCGGAGGAAGGGGTCGTTTACTTCGCGCAAGAAGTATAAAAATTAGCGCCAATCCACCCTGTGAATGTGGTAGGAAAGCAAAGCTGTAAACGGCACACGCAACGGTTACCCCTGCAACGCCCATTAAATTCACTGACGTCACTCTACAAATAGTGAAACCAGAGAGAAGTGAAATGTACTTAACCACACCCTCTATTACTGCAAGGAAATATTCTTGGCAAGGTTAAATTAATGCATGATGCATGAACGGTGGTTGAATGAGTTGTATTGGTGTAGCACATGAGTGGAAACTCTTTTTTTTTATAAAATGAAAGCTTAAACCCGGTGTTAGATGATCTCACTGCTACCTATCTTCCGTCGCGGACGGAGGCGACGAGATCGGCGGCAGAGAATGAGGAGGAAAAGAGGGAGGAAATGCTTCTATTTAGATTTCTCAATGGCCCAGAGTGCGGTCCAGGGGAGTGGTTCCTTCTTCTCTGTAGACCATATTCACTCCGCGCCTCCTGTGCTCTTTCCACCAGCTGAAGCTGGGTAGGCTAAGAGGGGCTGGAGAGCAGCATATCCCATTGCTCTTGTTCGTTAGTTGACGGAAAGGGAGGAGGGTGCTCAGGGCTAAAGTAGTGGCAGAGTGTTACTACGTGCCAGAGTGTTCCTACTTCTGATCAAAATTTATATTCAGCGTCGTAGCGATTCGGGTGCATTAGGTGAAGACGCGTCGGGTGTGGGAAGGATACGGATTGTATGAGCCGTAGGGACGTTTGTTGTTCCATGGCAAGATCAAGGTAAGGCGAAGGTAGGGTCGGTCTCAGAAGGCGATAATGCTGGGTTATGTCCCTGAAGAGACGAGCGCGGGACTGTCCTCGTGCAGCTCCACAACACGGGTTTAAAAGCGCACGCTTGGTTGGCGTATTCGTTGCCCTTCATGGAAGCGTCCAGATGAGCTGAATGGAACCATTTGGTGAGTGGTTTTTAGCACACGCAGTGCAGGTAGGGTCACCCAATCAGACTCGTAATTCTCTAGGCTTGTTGGGAACCAGTGACTACCTTACAAACCCCTGGTCAAGTGAGAGCCATTGCGATGACTGCCCCTTCTGCTGCCGTCATTTCTTCAGTCTTGACTGAGACACAAGCAAGGAGGTTGGTTCTGCACGTAGCCACGATGTTGGCGTACTGCTGTCCTCGATGTTGGGAGGCATCTGTGTAGATAACTGCATGAACCCCACCGCGGTTGGTGTTGAGTGCTTGAGCCCGTGCTTGTCGGCGACCCTCGTCGTTTGAGGGGTTCATATTTTTAAGCAATGGGAGCCTCTTTAGTTCTTGTCGCCAAACATCCAGTAGTACATCAAACGGAGTGAGATTCTGTGCTGTCCAGCCAATCTGGTTAAGGATGCCGCAACCAACCGCAGTTATGCTCATTCGGAGATTCTGTATAGAACGATGGCCCTCTATCAGCTCTTCCACGGTGTTGTAGAGCCCCGTGGTAAGCTGCCTCTCGGTGGACGCACTCATGGGAAGGCCAATGGCGCGCTCAACCGCCTTTATAATCATTATATAAAGCATCTGTATGTCCTTGCCGAGAAGAAGACAGGGAGTTGACCTCAGTGATTCTTGAGAGGACAAAAGCTTGAACTGATCGAAAGGTGTCGGATTCCTTGAGGCCTCGCTTCTTTGAAACAACTCGCCAGATCATGTGTATGATTATATAGATTCTGTGTTTCAGGCGCTGCAAGGTTACATCACTCTTAGTGTTGGCCTGAAGATTTAGGCCCACGGTCTTGATGCTGGAGCTTAGAGTGATGGTTTGGCAATCAAGGAGTATTTGAATGTGTTCCTTGAGGTGTCATTTGGCGTGAGAGTGGATGAACAGGAGCTGAGATCTTTTACGTAAACGCATGAAACCACAGGATTTAGCACATCGGCATACTAGAAGTGAGATGCCATGGGTTGGTGTGAGCTTTCTTTAATCGCTTTCGCGTGCATTTAGCGAGAATTCAGAGGTTAAATCTGTAGATGTGCTTGGTGAGTGCACCACTTGTCTTCCGGAACACCGCGTGGGTTCGTAGCTAAATCGGTAAGACAAGGGTATCTGGCTTTATTTGCTCCATTAGTTGCGGGTTGGATTCCTGGCGGTGCCAGTAAATATTTTATTCGTTCGCAGTAGTTTTCTGTTGACACCAACGGTCGCGAAAGAACCCTCGGGGGGTAGAGGTAAAAAGCTTTGCTTTAAAAACGATTCACAACTTGTCTCAGAAAAGATGCGAGAGCGATAACCGGCCTAGGCGTACTCTTCGAAAAAGATTCGTTTTTCTTGTCCTTTCCTAGGACGAGCCCCAAACAAAAAGAGCCCAAACGCGATGCAGCCGCTGAAAATTGGCACGAGAACACTGGATCACTCGCAACACGTACAGGTGCAATCAGAAAAAATTGGAGCACGGAAGCTGTGGCCGAACCGCGTAGGAGCGCCGTATAGCTGCACCGGCGGCAACCGAAATAACGAGAACACGCATGCGCGCCTGCCGACGCCGATAGCCCACCTATACACCTCAAAACAATTCTTTTTGACCTGACTTCGAGATTTCTTCGCAGCATAGTGCTCTCGGCGATAGTGCTGATAGCATATACATCTAAAAAGTATTGAAGATGAAAAAGCTGTCGTTGCAGAGCCCTCTGAGAGCGCCGCTTTTCTGGGAGCTCGCATGCGCTGGAACTGTGCCAAAGACGTTGTCAGATGTGTCTCTGCTATCAGCGCCATCGCCGAGACCAGTATGCTGCGAAGAATGGTCAAAGCCAGGTTGAAAGAAGTGGTTTGAGATGCATAGGTAGGCTATCGCCTTCGGCAGGCGAGCATGCGCGTTCTCGTCCTTCCGTTTACCGTCGGTGCAGCTACGCGACTCTCCTATGCCGTTCGGCTTCAGCTTCCGTGCTCCAATTACTTCTGACCACACCTGTACCAAAGTTTTGCGAACAAAAATATGTTGCACACCATTGCGCGTGCCAACATCGACAGCGCACGCCCTTTCCCTTCCTTCTTTTCCGCTTTATCACGCATGGCAGTCGTCTGGCTTCGCCAGTACAGGTCGCTATCTCTGTAGTTTTCAAGTGGAACGCCTAAGCATTTGACAGGCACAACCCTTCAGTTCATACCTGCAAAGACACTAGCGGTTCAGTCGCACTTGCTGGGCCAGAATCCTAAGCACGTGTTCCAATTTACAGAGCTCCCAGTATACTCACAAAACGTCTTAAGCAACGCAAGTGCACTACTAATTCTTTTTCTCTCACGACAAAATAAAGCGATGTCGTCCGCGTTTGCCAATGCACGTCCCTCGCATGCCTGCGACTGGAAACTACAAATACCATTGCTATTTATTATGCTAGCACAAAAGGACTTGATGTACAAACAAGAGTAAAGGCGACAGCGGGTATTCGTGCCGTACTGAACGCGTTACATATGCTGGACGACTCACTTACTTATTTACTACCAGCATTCTTCAACACTCCTTATACCCAGTTTTACGCCCTCTGTTATTATTTTCTCTAGGTTTACTTTTTTCAAAATAGTAAAAGTAGCTCATAAGAGACCTTATCAAAGGCCTTCTAAAGGCCTATTAGTAGCATGGCTACAACCTCATTCATGCCGTCACAGCCCTCTAGAATTATCCGTGCTATGTGTATATTACTAGTTATAGACCTTCCTTTTATTTCACATGTTTGGTGTTCGCCTACTATATCTATTATTAATGTATGCAACCTCCTTGCTAAGACCTTCATTAATATTTTATGATGTACATTCGTTAAAGATATCGCCCAATACGCAGTAACTTTTCTGAGCTCTTTTTTTGCATCTGTTTTGGGTATGACAACTGTGAGCGATTGTGACAACGAGGGGGGCAGTCTTTCCAGTGTGTAGGCTTCTATGTACAGGTCACATAACACTGGACTTAGGTCATTGCGGAAAGCTGTGTAGAACGCCTTGCACAACCCGTCAGGACCTGGAGACTTTCCCGGACTTAGCTCGTCGATAGCCTTCTGAACCTCTTCCACTGTAATTGGTACTTTTTTTTTACCTCGTCATCCATCGTCGACAAGAATCTTAAAAAAATTGTCCTTAAACCGTTCTAAGTTTACAGGTTGGCACGAAAACAAACCATCATAAAACTCACAAAAAGTATTGCTAATGGCTTGCTGTTCATCAAGAACCTACCCTTTATACTATATTTCCTTAATAGAGTTGCGGGTCGCGTATCTCTTTTCAGAGCTATATGCCCTTTTTGTAGGTGCTTCCCCTAACATGAACTTTTCCGCACGGGCTCACACTTTCGCGCCATGATATGTTTCTTGTTCTATAGCCTCTATCTTATGTTTCAAAGTTTCAAAGTCGTCCTTGAACAGTCCAGTTGACTTGCACTCTAGTGCAGAAAGCGTCCCTAGGCTTCTTCTAAGCAGGACTTCCTTTTTTTTCTCATAATTTCAGGCAGTTGACCTTTCCAATGCTGTCATCTTAATTTCTGCTTTGAAGTTCCCCACTTAGAACCCAGCCTACTCTCTAGGTTATTTGGAATCTATGCTGTCACTTACGCTGTTCACAATTACTTCGGTAAATAGCTTGTATACAACTAGGTCTTCTGATGGATCTGTAATTTTAAGGAAAACACACGATGCAGTGGTGATTTACCAGCTACTTTCCCGCCGAATTGCTAGTTGTTCTAGGGACTACCAATGCTCATGCTGTGTGTGGAATTTACTTTGTGCCGCTTCCTTTTTTGTTGAAATCGCAATCTTGTCTCTGGGATCGCCCATCACCGTCCGCGTTAAAACCCTAGAAAAGGCCTTCGTTCTGGTGAGTAGCTTCTGTACATAATCAGGAGACACCTTTAAATGCCAGCGGTGCATTTCTTTCGTCAGTTCTAGTATAAATGAAATCCTACAGTGGACACGTTAGAATTAGATTCTTTGGGAGCCTACGATAATTTGTGAGCAGTCAGCTTCTCGAGGATGTGAGCCAAAATCTTCTTAAATGGAAGCACGAAATAACGATCAGTCACTGTGTATTGCTCACATTGCTGGAGTGAATTTTCAGATAGCTACTATTGCGAATGTGGGATTTCCCATAACTACGTCTCTGTTCCGCCCGACCACCGTCATCACTCAGTCGCTAATTTGCGAAATCTCGAATATCTGAGTGCAAACTGGAAGGGCAATTGGACGCGTGAATAACGACGCGGAAATCTTTGGGGAAGAGGGTCTTCGGAACAAGCAGCAAGAGCAGCAGAGTAGGAAGTTAGACTAGTGAGTTGGAGTATACCTCCCAAAGCGAAGCAGCCCTGAATGATACAAAACTACAGAACAAGCAGAAAGAATGCCGCTGGGCAGATGAGACACCACGGTACTGGCCTGCCGTTCCGCACGTGTCATCGGCTCTAGTGATGTAAAAAAAAACACCTATTGCTCCTCCTGCCTCAATTCCAAGGCAGCATACTTAGTGCCTGCAAGTTTGGGGGATACAGTTTCTTGGAAAATGATGTTTTGCCTACGATAAGCGAATAGTTTTCTTTTGTTCATTTGCCCGTGTTTGGACGCTTTGAACACTTTACGGTTCCTCAAACACTGACAATAATACCAGGCACTACAGCGCTCCCTACATTACCAGTGCTGGCGTTTCATTGTGAAAGGTCGGGCAAAGGAAGGGACGCCTAGAGCAAAATCTACCTTATGGTGTTTTGCTTATTTTATGCCCGAAGGCAAGAAAAAAAAGTACCAATATTATTCATATCGGAACTCCTGGCGGAATAATGTAAAACGATGCGGTGAGCCATGTCTTTTGTATTTTTCCGTAGAAACCAAGTTCTGAAAAAATATGGTTGTGTGTGATGCCCCGAAGGTACTCACCACTCTACTATGAGGGTCACGCTATCAGGCCGGCAAAACAATTGAACGACATTGGGAACTTTGACGTCCGTCGTAATCTCAACACATTGAAGTATTTATTTTATTTCCACGTAAAAGAAATCTGGCTCCAACCCGCGCTGTGAAGGTGGTTGGAAAGCAAAGCTGGAAACGACGCCCACAACAATTGCCACTGTGACGTCAATTGAATTCACACACGTGGTTCTACAAAGAGTGAAACGAGATGTCCGCCTGCGTTACCTAGAATTCGCAGGGGCGGCGTCTCGAACGCAGAAGCGTCGGCCACGGCCGGGCTAGAGCAGCGGACGGCCACCGCTATAAACGGCGAGGAGCGTCATTCGAAGGGTGAGACAGCGGAACCCAGCTATCCTGATGTGGCAGCTCGGGATTACCCCACCGCGCGACAGAAGTGCGGACACCGAAAGAGTTAGGCATGTGAGCTTAGTGATTCCCATTTATACCGATTTAAACTAGTTAGTTTAGTACGTTTGAGAAATGCGAGAAAGCTGAGGGAACTCTTATAATCGCTATTTATCAGAAACAGTTGCTCCTTTCGCTTTTTGTAATACCTGTTAAAATACAACCAAATTGGCATTCCCCAACTGAGAAAATGGAGTCCCATTCGTGGAAAGCAGTGCGCAAAAGATAGGGTTTGTCCAGCGGCCAGATGTCTCTACGTGGTTTCTATATTTTGTTTTGCCGCACCACAAACAAATATTTAAAGTATCTGTGCCGTACGACAACTGAATTCCATCGTGTCCGGGTAACCCACGAGGTGCTGTCGAACCATTTAATCAAACCGTGCGAAGGAATCGCGCAATGGAGGCGAAGCTGTGTCAAAACAGGCAGAAAGCAACCGTCACCAAAGCAGAAGACAACGCCGGGTCGCGCCGACGCGCCCTCTGGCGGGAGCACGTGGGGACCGCTGAATAATCATTCGCCGCGCCATCTACACTATGCTGCGTGAGTGATCACCACCCTCACCGTCCGCATCCACGTTTGGATTTTCTTGTCCCGCACGCCATTTAAGAACCATCGACTGGTGGAGGTAGAAAGCTGTGCTGTAAAAAACGGCTGCTGGATGCTGCGATGGAACCCGCAACCTTACGGGCAACGATCAGCCGCTGAGCAGTTCTTGAGGGCCACACTTGTCATCTACTGTAGAACCCCTGTCATTTGTACCCTGGTTTAACGAGAACTCAGGTTTTACGAGGGTCTAGTCGAATCCCAGTGAAGCCACCGTAGAAAGATTGCATTTTCGGTTATCAGAAGCAATTTCATGCCTTACCCGTGTTATCCGACTTTTCGCACGAAACGCGCGACCTACGGGCGGACAAGAAGAAAGGGCCGTGGGCTTGTTCAGCCCGCTAAGTCGGTTCTTTCCTGCATAACTTGTTTCTCTGTCTCGACTTCCGTAAGACTTCCCTCCAGCAGACGCCCGTTCGTCTGCACAATCGGTTTCCCCCTCTCCTCGCTGGCGTCTCTTATTACTGCGAAGCGGCCGCAGGAACAGTGTGCAGGTGTTCATGGCTCTCACTCAGCAGTGAACGTATGCTTCCACATGTGTGTGACGTGACCTTGTGTGCCGTAAATCACACTGTCCAGCGCGAATCTCGCCGTAGACTGCGGAAAAAGGTTTAATTTAATCATGACCGGCTTCATGTATAGCGACCTGTTCATGTTAAGCAATTCCGTGTGCTGAATTTGTTATTGCGTGTTGGCTTTTTTTAGATGGTTTCGACGCCACTGCGCCGGGTAGCGCTGAAATCGTTCCCCCATTCTCTGATCTATACGCGTTTGCTCGACCTGGCGTAATTTTGTCGTTTTCTCGCTCCGTAGCGTTCACTCTTTGCCGATTCACCCTCAGGATTTCTGTGGGCTCGATGGCGAGCATAAATAGGGCTTGTTTAACGCGAAATTATTATATCGCTATATTAGCGAAAGCGCTCACCCGCCTGGCGTTCACCGGAATGCACCCACACGGATATCTTCCGCAAAAAACATCCGAAGCTACTACCCTTTGGTAATGCATTTCATATTTCTCCAGGAGTTTAATAGAGCACGTACGAAAAATTCAGCACTTTTCTTTTTATAGCATCCATCCAAAAAAGTAAACATGAGAAATGAGAGTAAGCGTTGGGTGCGCAATGTTTTATATCGTGCGTTCGAAAAAAACAGAACGAAACACTCAGCGTGCGGTCAATTCCCACTGGCTTACAATGTGTGTCATAGCACGAATATCGCCGAAAAACGAGCGCGCACAGGAAATTTCGCCGCTAATATTTGCTGGCCTTCAGTTTCTGTGGAGCCAGTGTTGCAGCATCATGGAAAGTGGTTCTTGAAACTGTAGCGGCAGCGTGTCTGATATCGAGGTTATCAGCCATAGCCTACACCCTCGGTGTCGATGACGGTTATGGCTTACAAACTTGATTTTGCGGATGCGGACAACACATAGTCTACAACGGCAGAAGGTTCGGCAGCAAGCCTAGGCCGCCTAGGTTTCCTGCTTAGGACATCTTCGAGAAAGAATATGCTGAAATATTTTGTGCTACTTTGTATTGTGCTTTCAGTGAAGACATCGTACATGATGGTATTTGTTGCGCAGAGCTGAGCAAGACCGGTAGCCGCATGCCCACGGCAATTTCCTTTCACGAAGTCCCCATGGCTTTGGTACGGTGGCAGTGGTTCAAAGAGATTTCCCGCCGTAACTGCAATGTTCACCACTACAGGCATTGACCGGGGACGACTGTTACACCAACTTTCCCATACGTTGTGCTTGCTGTAAGCCCCGCCGAGGTAGCAAGAAGCGTGTCTCCTGTTATAGTGAGAACGCCGCAGCACTGGAAGAGGTCGCCACAGACTGGTGCTCCCTTCACTGGAGAATAATTGCTTTCGTGCAAGGATGATGGCGCTTCCACTAACAGATAAACCTTTTGGAGCTGCTTTATACAAATTAAAGCATCCTGTGGGAACCTTTCCTCAAGCATAGATGCCGACAAAAAATCTTTTCAACTTAAAGCCGGTCAATAACGTTTTTAAATGTTTAAATGAACGTAAATGCTCGAAAATTAATAGTTCTAGTTCAGCAGGCAGATATGGTAGAAGAGTGTTATACGTCCATGCGTGGAAGTTTGCATAGGTGAGAAGCGGGTCTACCCTGAACCGTATATTCTGGGTCCTGCCCGGCAATATACACACTAACTGGACCAGTCGGCATTGACTGATACGACGGCTACATTTCATTCGGACAGTCGCCAATCGCACTGCGAGCGAAGCAAAGCTGTTGGCAGTAGGGATACAATTTAGCACCGCCTTGCGGAGCGCGCTGTCGCAACACAAAGTTTTCAACACGCTGGTTCCTAGTTCCGCAGGGTGCTATGGGCGGTTCGCTATCGATAAAGGTGGTCGTGGTTTTATTACAGTGGGATTGTCACCTGCACAGCATTACTCTTTCCACGTTTACTTTTTAGTGTTTGCAGGTTCCCAGCCCCCAAAGCATTAGTTTATAGTTTACATGGAAGTCTGTTGCCAATCCATCGCGGGAAATTTTATTTAATAATACTGTCAACCCTCGCTTGAGGGTCATAACAGGGAGGGCGTACAATAGTGAGTACGAACAGAAAACAAAAAAAAACAACAAAGGGGAATTACAAATCATTGCACACAGGAAAACAGAATTGGCAGTAGTTCAACCATGACCAAAATAATCATCAATTTCTCTGTCAAAAGTTTGCACATCGGTACTATCGGTTTGCACATCGGTGAAGTAAACGATCCCATTGTTTTATAGCATCCGGAAAAAATGACCACCGAAAGATTGCAGTGCGAGCGTTGAAAGGTTTAATGGGGGCATCATGATTCAATCTGGCGCTACGTTTTCCGGGAAGGCGTATGTGCTCGATTTAGGCATTTTTAATATGCCTTGGATTTTACAAATAATGTTTCAAGTTTTTGTTTCCGTCTTCAAATTTTGAGTGATTCTAAATTGTCTGAATTCAGCATATCAGTTACTGAATCCCGCCTTCTATATCTAGAGCACACAAACCGTGCTGCAAGCCTCTGAATTCGTTCTAACTCGGTGAACAAGTGTTTCTGGTGAGGGCTCCAAATCACGGAAGCGTTCTCCAGTCTGGGTCTAATAAATGTTTGTATGCAAGCAGTTCAACGGGGTTCACTGTTTTATGCAACTTCGCTCGTAGAAAATAAAGTTTTTTAAATGGCTCAGAACAAATAGATTCAATATGACGGTGCCAAGATAAGTTGTTCGTAATTGTCACCCCTAAGTATTTAAAATAGAACGTTTTACAGAGGTTGTTGCTCCCAATGTTGTACTGAAACTTGAGAACATTTTTCTTGTTGGTGGTGTGTACGTATGTTGTTTTGTTTAAGTTAATTTCCATATCCCATTCCCAACACCCCAATTCCAAATCTTCAAGGCACTTCTTCAAATCGAGTTGATTATCAGTACAGCACCGACATCTAAATCAAACAATCATCAGCATAACGTTTCATCTTAAAAGGCGGCTTTAGAATAGTACTTATATCATTTATGTACAATAAAAACAACAGCGGGCCAAGCACGGACCCTTGAGGCACAGCTGAAAACACATCTAGCGTAGCTGAAAAAGAACCACCAATCCTCACCGCTTGGTTGCGGTTACTGTTGCGGATCTGGTAGCGTGACCGGTGGTGGCGTACGTTGATCCGGAGTTCGGGCAAACATTGGGGCTTGTAGGGCGACGAAAGAAACTTTATGTGCAGATATCTACATGTCGTTTGACTGAGTGAACAGGGTTCTGCGCTCCTGCGCGCACGAGATTAAATAACCAGGTTGGGTCCACCCCGTTTCCTCCTTTTCTCAACTGACGTCAGTATGGTCCAATCAGGGGCGCCTCAGCTGACGTCCACACACTCACAAAGAGATGGCACTTTGCACAGGTTAATGTTCAGTTGACTCCTGATGAAGCAATGGTTGAAGCGCTGGGAGGACACCCGGACCCGGTCGATAATCCGGCGTGGAGTACTCGTTGACTAGCAGCGTCTCGGACCACAACAAAGCAGTCCCCCGCTGACGATTGCCGCCGGAAAAGCAATGCTGCACGTCTTTGTAAATCCCTCCCTGCCTCGCCGGCGGGAAGCCGCGAAAGCGCCTTGTGTCCAGCAGAAGCGTCCCTCTCCACCGCGTCATCGCATACAAAGCCGGGTCGCTCCCCATCGATGAGGGTAGGGGAGAGGAAAACTTGCGATAATGGGCCGACGGAAGCGTTGGGTGACTGAACCCGATAGCATTGCAGACAGGCGTCGTAATGTCAATACGCCGATCGTAACAGCATCTCCGGCCGGCGGGAATCTCCCGACGACATTGGTTTCCAGCCCGTGTAGGAGGTAGTCTTGTCCCAGGTAGAGACTTCGGGACGGCACACAAACACCTCAATCAGTCCTCCCAGAGGGTAACCCATTGTTTTAACACGACGAAACGGTCAGAATCACGGCACAGACACTTGCGTGAACACTCCTGGCTTTTCCTGTCGTGAAGGGCTTCATGGCTCTCTCACGTGCACTCGCAGGTTCCGAAAAACACAAAAAACACAGCTACAAAGCAAGCGGGTGCAAGGACAATTCTCTGAAACGCCACCAGGCTGCTTCTAAATTCAAACAAACATACTGACTTAAACCCATCTAATGTGGCAACACTCAACACGAGAATATGAACTGAATAAAAATAAATCTGGTATGCAAAACGCATCAACAAAGGAACTCACAATGACACCAACCGCAGAATTCAATATTGGTAATAAAAACATTGTTCAGGAAAAAAAATATGAAACCATATTCCTCGAGGCCATCTCTACACTAAGGGCAGCGGCTTAGGCCGTCAGCGTTGCCATTGAGCTTCCCCTTTTTGCCCATGACCATTTGTCAAAACTACTCAGCTACAACTGCCGTAATTCGAGGCAACCGAGGCAACGCATGCTATTCGCCACCGTCTACAGCACAAAAGTCAAAACTAAGAGACCGATACGACGGTACAGCAAAACAAAGTATGACTTTACATGACTCTTTGAAGAACATAACATTTCGCTACACTCACGAAAATGAAAATTGTAATTGCATGAAAATCCACAGATATACAAACACTTATCTGAAAGATAACCTACAGATAGCTAGCTCACAGAGCTCGGCTACGTCAGTCAACAATAATCTGTAGCTTCCTTCTTTACACTGAACCATAAAATTGCGCTGGGCTCACCATTACGCAAGACAACCATCACGTATACAAATGCCTCAATATTCAAAACTGACCATAAACACGTACTACTAAACGCAACTACTTCCGGTGTTTATATACAACAATTTCGTACACCAACAGGGTGAGACGAAACGAACACTGACACGCAGATTCCGCCTACCTTACGTGACGTTAAGTCGCCAACATTAACCACTTCTCCAACCAACAACACAAAATTTACGCTTACCTCGCGCTCTGTTCGACCTCGAACAATAACTACTCCTCTAACGCCTATCAAAAGGTGTAACTACGCGGTGTTAGATCCCGCACATGAACCACTTCTTCAATCGAAACACACAAAAGTTGCGCTTACTTCCCGGTGAGTTCGATCTCTAACAATAACAACTTCTGCAACTCCACGCAAAAGTCTAACTACGCGGCGTTAAAGCACGACGATTGACACACTGGTAACCAAACGAAACACACGCTTAACTTCCTCTTCTTACGGAAACACTTGAATGACAAAACAAAATGAGTAAAGTACGCAGTTACGCACGCGCACGTGGATTCGTCTGAATCCTTGGAAAAATCCTAAGACCTCGTCAAAACAAACATTTCCGCGTGTAGGCTGCCGAACCGTTGCTGCCACTTAGGCCGACCGGCTCTGCTCATCTTTTGCAAAGTACACCGCCCAGTGTACGGGGGAGGTCTTTGACACTGAGGGGGAAAATCGGCGCAACGCGAGCGGATAGTACCGAAGTGATGGGAACCCAGAGAAGAATGGGACGCCCGACCATGACGAATGCGTCGGCGGGGAACGCACTCTCACCGAAACGTCCTCTCCCTCGCTCTCAGAGAATTCCTTAGGAACCCAGTCACCCCCTTCTGCCCTTGAGAGTTTGGCCTCGGTCGTCGTGGGGTGCGGACGTGTTTTTCGTTCGCTCCTGCGCGGCCGGGGCGGTATCGCGATTATGCCGGCCACGCGTCGCGAGCCATGGGTGTTTCGTTCGGGCGTCGAGCGCTCTGCTGCGTGGGGCCGTCGAGCGCCTGCTCCCGCTCGCCAGTAACCGCTTTACTACTACGAACATCACCCAGCAAGCTCCCCTCACTTGGGACCTCCGCGCACGACTCATCGCAGCACAGCCTCGCCTCTACGATCCACCGCTCCCGTCGAGAACTTCTCCCGGACGCAGCATGACGCCAGGACCTGTGTTTGTGATGTGTACTGTGCTCGGTGGCCCCCAGTGACTGTGGCAACGCTTCTTTTCCTCGCGGCGCCTAAACTTTTCTCTTTACCTATCTCCTTTTTTCTCTACCGTATCCTATTCATCCCCTTCTATATTCCCCACCCCCCGGACTGGGTTGTATGCCGGTGAGCCCCCAGCTGGGCTCAATAATATCCCCAGTCCATTTCTTTTCCGTTTCCATCAAACCACTACTACTTCTGCCGTTTCTGGCATAGTGCCCCTCGGCCTTCGTCACGGCTAGGGGGCGGCCTCTTTGTTTCCCTCGGACGTCTGAGTTTCCGTTTAGTTCTGCTGCTTCCAGCCATCTTAGCCGTGAACGCTGCAAAGTGAGAGGGTTCACGTTCTTTCTTTCCCTTCTCACGCTGAATGTTTTTCGGCCGCCTCCTTTTCCTTCTTTTGGGTATCGCGGCGCATTCGAGTGGCAATGCGCCGATCCCAGGAGACTTGCAGTCAAACTTGTATGGCATGTTCTGGCTGCCCGGGCCTACCTGCGCGGGTACTGGTTCGGTTCGCGATCTGCCGACGCGGCCGACTCGCTACTTTCTGGCGCCGCTACGCAGTTAGCGCGCGCTTCGCGATCCGTCGACGCCGCCGACTTGCTACTTTCCGACGCGGCTACGAAGTTAGCTCGCGTTTCGCGATCCGCCGACGCGGCCGACTCGTTTCTTTTCGGCGCGGCTACGGAGTTAGCTCGCGCTTCGCAATCTGTCGACGCAAACGGCTCGCGTCTAGTCTGAGCGACCACGGGCTCAAGCCGCTCTTGCAAACTCTCGGAAGTGGGTGGGACAAACACCTTACCTAAGAAGTCGGAAAATTTATCCTCGTCTCTAGGTTGTTCCTCGAGTTTAGAGCCTTGCGATGTCACCTCAACTACCGTGGCCGGCAGGGGCGCCTTTACGCTTAGAGTGCTGCTCTCACCCATGCACTGACTGCTGGGTGCCACCCCGTTTGAACTGGGCGCTATCGCTGCCAACTCCCGAGCTTTTGAGCGGGTCAGCGAATGGACAATTACCCCGAAGTTCAAACCCTTTTGCCGCAACAATTCCTCGGACCAGTTGGAAAACAGGTACGAGTATTCGGGCGGCAAACTAGGCGACACCGCGGCCTCGGTGTCAAGTATCCCGAAGGAGCCCTCGATACAAATTCGCGCGATTGGAAGACACACGCTGTGTGCCTCAACCGCCTGCTTGATCCAGGCGCACTCGCCTGAGAACTGCTCTGGGGTCACGTAATATGGATGTACTACATCCATCGTCGCCGCGGAATCTCTGAGTACCCGGCAGTATTTGCCGTTCACCGTCATCTCCCGAATGTACGGTTGCAGCAGATTCCTACACCCGGCGGCCACGTGGCCCGGCTGGCGACAGTTGAAGCAAGTCAGTGGTTGTCGCTTTTCGAAAACCTTTTTCTGATACTTGGCATGGTAGTCTTTTGTCTCCGCTTTCTCATCGTCACGGTGCTTCAAATCGTTCTCTCTAGCGCCCTCGGCATCTCGGGAAACGCTGTCTTTTTGCCATTTGGGTTTGAACTCCCGCTTCGGACCCTCCCTTATTTCTCCAGCATGACGCGACAAGAACTCGTCAGCGAGCTCGGCAGCTCGTGTCACCGTTGTGACATCTTATTTGTCCATTACCCAGCTACGCATGCTTGCGGGGATCCGGCGGTAGAACTGCTCCAAACCTAGGCGTTGTACAACTTTATCGTGGTCGCCAAACGGGCCCTTCTCCTTTAGCCACTCCTCGAAATTCGCCATCAATTTATACGCGACCTCCGAGTATGAATCATTTCTCCCTCTTTCACCTTCCCGAAACCGCTGCCTGTAGGCCTCCGCTGACAACCTGTACTTCTTTAGAAGACACACTTTTACTTTGCTGTAATCTTCTGCCTCTTGTCTAGTCAAGCCGGCTACCACGTCGGCGGCTTCACACGGCAACAAAGTCAGTAGGCGTTGCGGCCAAGTGTCTCTAGGGAAATCCACTTTCTCGCATGTGCGTTCAAAATTTACCAAAAATAAACCCATGTCCTCTCCCACCTTAAATGGTTGCATGAGGTCCTTCATTTTGAACGACAGCTTTACTCCTCCCCCCCTAGAGGCCTCGCCAACACCACTACCGCTTCTGGCTTTCAGTATTTCAAGTTCAAGCCGCTTCATCTCTAGCTCATCTGCACGACGCTGTGCTTCCGCTTCTGTTTTCTTTCTCTCATCTTGCTCCTGTTCTTTCATAAGCTCCAGGCACTCTGAAAGCTCATCGTCGTCTGCCCCCACTGCTTCGATAGCCTCGATGATTTCTGGCTTTCTTTTCTCATCGCCTAAGCTTAACCCCAACATTTTTGCCAACTCTAGGAGGTGCGGCTTTCGTAGTGACTTCAGGTTCGTGTCTGTATAGAGTGCTGCTAACTATTACTGCAAAAAATCCTTTACCCCGACGCACCAAAGAAACCTCGCGTCAAAAGAGTAATACACACAAAAAATCCTTTACCCCGACGCACCAAAGAAACCTCGCGTCAACAGAGTAATACACTTTACCTTCCTCGCTACACTTTGTAAGCAGAGCCTGGTAATCCCTCAAACAGAATAGCCTCGCACTCACCAAACTTTGCAGTCATGACTCCGTGAAGTCGGTTCCGATGCTTGGAGTCGACCCATGCCTCATGGAGACGATCCCGTCCGCAGTGGAGATCTCGCCGTGGTGGAGCCGATCCCACTTGCTGCCAACCAGTGTGGCGGATCTGGTAGCGTGAGCGGTGGTGGCGTACGTTGATCCGGAGTTGGGGCAAACTTTGGGGCTTGTAGGGCGACGAAAGAAACTTTATGTATAGATATCTACATGGCGTTTGACTGAGTGAACAGGGTTCTGCACTCCTGCGCGCACGAGATTCAATAGCCAGGTTGGGTCCGCCCCGTTTCCCCCTTTCCTCGACTGACGTCAGTATGGTCCAACCAGGGGCGCCTCAGCTGACGTCCACACACTCACAAAGAGATGTCACTTTGCACAGGTTAATGTTCAGGTGACTCCTGATGAAGCAATGGTTGAAGCGCCAGGAGGACGCCCAGACCCGGTCGATAATCCGGCGGGGAGTACTCATTGAATAGCAGCGTCTCGGACCACAACAAAGCAGTCCCCCGCTGACGATTGCCGCCGGAAAAGCAATGCTGCACGTCTTTGTAAATCCCTCCCTGCCTCCCTGCCTCGCCGGCGGGAAGCCGCGGGAAGCGCCTTGCGTCCAGCAGAAGCGTCCCTCTCCGCCGCGTCATCGCATACAAAGCCGGGTCGCTCCCCATCGATGAGGGTAGGGGAGAGGAAAACTTGCGATAATGGGCCGACGGAAGCGTTGGGTGACTGAACCCGATAGCATTGCAGACGGGCGTCGTAATGTCAATAAGCCGATCGTAACATTACTCAAGTAGACGCCTATCCAATATAAATTTTATCACTGAATCCCATTTTTCGCAGTCTCAAAAGCAGTTTAGTGTGGTTGACAACATCAAAAGCTTGAGCAAAATCAATACAAATTATATCAACCTGTTGGCGATCGTCTATAGCCCAGCTGAAATCGTGAATTGTTTGAATCAATTGCGTCACTGTGGACTTGCTACTTCAACAGAATCGACAGCTGGACTCGTCGGGCTGTCCCAGCCCAGCGCAGCCCAGCTGGGACAGCTGGGCTGGGACACTTCTAAATACATGCTGACAGTCAATAAGTAATTGATTGACCTCCAATCACGACCTCCAATCCAAGTGAATCATGATATGCTTTGCTATAATATATACTCTATAACTTTGCAGCAAACAGACGTCAGTGACGCAGGGCGATAGTTGGTAATAATCATTCGGTTGCCGGCTTTAAACAAAGGTATGATAATTGCACAGAGCCAGTCCTGTGGACTAGAGGGTGTTCTAAAGATTTTTTCAAGATAATAACAAAGAAGAGCGATACCCATGCTGCGTATCTTTTCGGAAATGCAGTTGGTATTTTGTCCGGGCCGCTGGCCTTATTCGCATCCCGATTTAGCTTCCGAGAAAACACACCTTCTTGATCAAATAACAAGGGTTCCATAGGACATGCGCATAAATAATGCAAGTTGCTATCACCGCGCACATCTGACGGCATCGTGAACACCGACTGGAAAAACCTGTAAACTTGTCTGCCATCTCAATCTTTTGCGCCACTATTCTCGACCCGGCAGTGATCTGTTCAATTTTTTTTTCGGCCGCTCATATAAAGCCACAAATTTTGAGGTGCAGTCTTAAGAAATTCTGCAAAGGTATGTTTGAAGAACTTACTCTTTGATTCGGACAAGGCTTCTCTTAGAGTTTTACGAACTTGAGGTAATTCATTACTGTTCCTGCTTTTTTTTCGTAGACTTTTAATTTTTCTTTTCATGTGAAATATATTCCTGGTTATCCATTAGCTGCGATGTTTTACCTTTTTAAGACGAGACGGGATGAATCTATGTCCACCGTTGTCCACGATTGCCTTAAATCGATTCCACAATGTCTAAACAGGCTCGTATTCTGAGGCGGACTGAAATTCGTTGAAGGTGTCTTTTAGAAATCTAAACTAGAAGGGTCATCTGCTTCCGCCAAATTTTTAGCTGTTACACGGGAAACAGACTTTGGGCGGGCACGTTTCTCTGTGTTAAAGTAACTAGCCGGTGGCCTGACATGCCCTCTTCCACTGACACCATGTAGTCATCCAAATGGCTTAATAAGAACACGAGGTCGAGCATTGGCTTGGTGTCAGTAGTTATTATAGTGGCTTCTTTCACGATTTGTGCAAGATTGTGTGAAAACAATATCTTTAATAATTGATCACCGCTTGAAATTTCGATATTACCCGGCGTCAAGGTTTCCCAGTTAATATGGGGAAGGTTAAAAACACCAGCCATTATCAATCGTGTGCCATCGTGTATATTGTTGCAAAGCAAAGTATTAAAACAAAGCCTTTTACCTCTACACCCCGAGGGTTCTTTCGTGACCGTTGGTGTCAACAAAAAACTCCCGCGAACGAATAAAATAATTTACTGGCACCGCCAGGAATCGAACCTGCAACTAATGGAGCGATAAAGCCAGAGCCCGTTGTTTTACCGATTTAGCTACGAGCCCACGCGGTGATCGGGAAGACATGTGGTGCACTTACCAAGCACATCTTCGGATTTAACCACTGCATTCTCGCTGAATGCACGCGAAAGCGATTAAAGGAAGCTCACACCAACCCATGGCATCTCACTTCTAGTAGGCCGATGTGCTAAAGCCTGTGGCTTCCAGTTTTTACGTAAAAGATCTCAGCTCCTTGTCATCCACTCTCACGCCAAACGACACCTCAAGGAACACATTCAAATACTCCTTGATGGCCAGACCATCACTCTAAGCTCCAGCATCAAGATCCTGGGCCTAAATCATCAGGCCAACACTAAGAGTGACGTATCCTTGCAGCGCCTGAAACACAGAATCTATAAAATCATACACATGATCAGGCGAGTTGTTTCAAAGAAGCGAGGCCACAAGGAATCCGATACCTTTCGATTAGTTAAAGCTTTTCTCCTCTCGAGAATAACTTACGTTAACCCCCTGTCTTCCTCTCAGCAAGGGCATCAAGATGCTTTATATAATGATTAAAAATGCGGTTAAGCAAGCCATTGGCCTTCCCATGAGTGCGTCACAGAGAGGCAGCTTAACACGGGGCTCTACAACAACGTGGAAGAGCTGATAGAAGGCCATCTTTCTATCCAGAATCTCCGAAAGACCATAACTGCGGCGGGTTGCGGCATCCTTCACAAGATTGGCTGGACAGAACCGAATTTCACTCTTTTTTATGTACTACTGCATGTTTGGCGACAAGAAATAAGAGGCTCCTTTTGCTTAAAAATATGAACCCCTCACATTACGAGGGTCGCCGACAAGCATGGTCTCAAGCACTCACCACCAACCGCGGTTGGGATCATACAGTTATCTACACAGACGCCTCCCAACATCAAGGGCAGCAGTACGCCAACATCGTGGCTACCTCCAGAAGCAACCTTCTTGCTTGTGTCTCACTCCAGACCGAAGAAGTGACGGCTGCAGAAGAGGCAGCCATCGCCTTAGCTCTCACTCAACCAGGCGTTCGTAAGGTAGTCACTGGTTCCCAACAAGCCTAGAGAATTACGAGCCTGGTCTGGTGTTCCTACCTCCACAGCGTGTGCTAAAAAACCACTCCCCAAATGGTTCCATTCAGCTCATCTGGACACCCGCTCACGCTTCCATGGAGGGCAACGAATACGCCGACCAAGCCTGCACTTTTACCCTCCGTGTTGTGGAGCTGCACGAGGACAGTCACGCGCTCGTCTCGTTCAGGGACATAACCCAGAATTATCGACTTCTGGGACCGACCCTACCTTCACCTTACCTTGATCTTTCTATAGAACAACAAACTTCCGTACGGCTCATACAATCCCGATCCTTCCCACACCCGACGCGTCTTCACTTAACGCACCCGAATCGCTACGACGCTGCATGTAAATTTTGTTCAGAAGTAGGAACACTCTTCCACGGCTTTAGCCCTGAGCACCCTCCTCTCTTTCCGTCAGCTCTCAAACAAGAGCAATGGGATATGCTGCTGTCCAGCCCCTCTTGCCTACCCAGCTTCAGCTGGCGGACAGATCCCAGGAGGCGCGGACTGAATATGGTCTACAGTAAAAAAGGAACCACTCCCCTGGACCGCATTCTGAGCGATTCAAAAATCTAAGTAGAAGTATTTCCTCCCTCTTTTCCTCCTTAGTCTCTGCCTCCGATGTCGTCGCCTCTGTTCACGATGGAAGAGGGGGAGCAGTGAGATCGTGTAACACCGGGTTTGAGCTTTCATTTTATAAAAAAAAGTTTCCACTCATGTGCTACACTAATACCCACTCAACCAACCACCGTTCATGCATCATGCATTAATTTACCCTTGCCAAGAATATTTCTTTGAAGTAATAGAGGGTGTGGTTAAGTGCATGTCACTTCTCTCTCGTTTCACTATTTGTAGAGCGACGTGAGTGAATTTTATTTACGTCGCAGGGGTAACTATTGTGTGTGCCGTTTACAGCTTTGCTTTCCTACCACATTCACAGGGTGGATTGGCGCTAATTTTTTAGTTCATCTAAAAATTCAGTTGATATAGCGGGGGTCTATAAACAGCTCCAATTAAGTATACCAGGTTTTCGTAAGTTATCTTACACCATACGTACTCCTGTAACGTGCAATCAATTAGTGCTGTGCATTGAAGATTTCACGACAATCGCAACGCCATCTCCTCGAGAATCTCGATCCCACCTGAACATGGTGTAGCCCACCAGAACAATGCAGGCGCTTGATGCAGGGCTGATGAGCCACGTTTCTGTTATGATTACTACGTGAGGAGACTGTGATCACATCAGACAATCTAGATCAGTTACTTTGTTTGCAATGCTCCAAGCATTTAACAGGATGACAGTTAGCTATGCTTATGACGGGGTTGCACCAGGGGGACTGTGGGAGGCGTTCACCCTTTCCCCGCCCTTTCTGCAAAAGGAAACGTTTTTTGCGCTTATGGTCCCAGCCATAAAGCCTGCTATCTACTTTAAGTTTATCGTGAACCAGCGTTGTTTTTCCCCCTGAGCCCTATCTGCTGCCGCACTATCCCACCGTTTCTTCCGTACTTGTACGGTTTCTTGGGCATAATCGTTGCTCACACTAATCGAGCTTCCTTTCAGTTTGCCACGGTTCTTCATTACCCATTCCTTCTCTTTGAAATCAGAAACTTTCATTATAACTGGCGTGGACGCTGAGTATTTTGCGAAACACGTTTTCTACAACAGACGCCAATAAGTCCGCCTCTGTTTCAGATTTTTGCTCAGGGATGGCGAAAACTAAGACGTTATTTCTTCGACTTCGGTTTCATATTCATCAAGTTGTTCTGCCTGCCGCTGTACGACAGACTCTAGGTATTCAATCCGTACGTTCATTTCTTGAATTAGCGAAAGAGATTGTGTAAGATTGTCGGTCTTAGCATTTAGAGCTGCTATATCTACCTTAATTGTTTTAGTCGCGTCGCTGGCTTCCTTTTGATTTTTAGGATTTTCTCCAGCATTTCCTGAATATCTGGTCCCGGGTTTTCCTCTATGTCACCCGACATCAACAGGCACAAAATTACAGACCAACAATGAACCGCAACAGCACAGCACGTTCGAGGGCACGGCTGAACCAACAAAAATCGATTATCACTACGGTACGTAACTGTGCCATACCGGGACCTAACCTGCAAAACAAGAAGAGCGGGTGCAAAACAAGCATCAGGCTCTGAAGAAGTTCATGTCAGTCCGCTTCTTAAGTGCCTTTTCTGCCGATGACGTCACCCATGTCGGTAGCCGGCCAGCGACGTTGGTTCGACGATCCCGCATCGATGAACGAACAAGCACGCTCTTACTTCATTTCTGGTGCGCGTAGCTGAAGTTGTAGGCGTAACCCACGACAATACCTGCAAAACAAGCAGCAGCGGTTTCAGCATGCCGTTGCCGGCAGAGTTGCCCTGCATTATAGGCGAAGTTGATGTTCGGAATTTACGAGGCCCACACTTTACGACGATTTTTCGCGGTTCCGAGAAGGTCATATATTCGGAGTTCTTCTGTATTCACATTCCGGTTTTGCGACCTTTTCAAAGAAAATTACAAAATGCAATAAGTATGTTCATTTGAGGGTTGGATTTCACCGTTGCACAGTGCAACAATCTTCCGGTCCGATTGCCCTTGCGCAGTTGCAGCGCGGTTGGGACAAACTCGATGATTCGTGTCGTCTACAGCGCCGAGAGTGCTACATTTTGTTTCCTCAGGCTTGCGCTCTGCTGACGTATGAGCTGTAGACGTACCATTGCGATATTGGTTCGCATACCTCTCCTCATGTTGTAACGATGAAAAGAGCATTGATAGCATTGACAGATCATAAGGGAAAGTGCGTGAGAAGTCACGAAATTGATAGGAAGAAAGGGAAAAGCACCGAGTAGTGTTGAACGCGCATTATCAAGAGTGAATTGTGGGCCCGTTTCGTCGTGAACCAATAACCGTTATTCCTTGTTTCGGTTCCCTTTCGGTTTGGGTTAACCGTGAACAAAAAATACGGGTCGGGTTCGGGTTCAAGTCGGGCGAAACTATCGGTTTGGTTGGGGTGTTTGGTTCGGTTGGGCTCTGGTTTGAAACCCAGACATATTTATAGTGCTGAATATGCCGAACACAAAACGATGGCTGGCGCTCCAGCTTCGGTTTTAAAAAGCAGCTAGAGATGGTCCAGTCTAGCCAGGACAAGTAACCTGTGCTACAGCGCAGTGCGAGAAAAAACACAGACAGATATAACAACACATGCAGTGCTGATACACCTTGGTATCATCTGTCTTTAAAAACGCGAATAACGGCTGGCTTACTCGTGCTGCTAACTTTGTAAAAATGCACTTCTCGCGTGTGGAAATGTTTGGAAACAAATTGTATCTGTAAAACATGGCGTGGGAAACGCAGGGCTGGTAGAGCCTGGCAGCAACGATTCCACGAACCGAACGGGATGCAGGGATTGGGGAATAGAAGCCATCCTAGCTAAAAAAGAAAATAGATAAGTCTCCTTATTAAAAAAAAGGTGCCCTAGTACGGAGTTCCGTTTAAGAGCTGAGGTCCAACTGTGCCCATTCAGTCAGTTGTCGCTGGCTTTGAGTGCTTGAGTTGCCCTGCCACTACTCCCATTTGACGAAGTTGGAGTGAGGTTCTGGGCGCAGGTCTGAATTGCGTGACAAATGTCCGGGTACTCCCCGCAGTGTGGTCATTGGGAGGTGCCCTCCATTTTTCGGAATTCGCATATCATGTGAGCAGTACGCGGGAACCCGGTTTGTATTTGTTTAAGTAGAGTTGAGTGATGTCGCGTTAGTGCACTGTGAGAAGTTGGAAAGGACCGCCGGGAAAGGCTTGCCCTCCCGAAGTATTTCTCTCGCGTCAATATAGCGGCTGCATCAGAAGGGATGTGTCCCCGGATGACCATACACTGGTTCCCGGTGTTGAGTTCGTGGGAAACGCAATTTCGCGCTAATATCCAGCGGCGCCGAGGAAGCCAGAGCAGCCAGTATTCAGTTGACCTGCTCTGTATTGTGTTTTCTATTATCTGTGCCGCAGTTGTGTCCAGGTGGTTGTAATTAAGCTGGCGACACACCGCTTGCGAGTCGCTGAAGATTGTGTGCCAGTATCCAGCGGCGCCGAGGAAGCCAGAGCAGCCAGTATTCAGTTGACCTGCTCTGTATTGTGTTTTCTATTATCTGTGCCGCAGTTGTGTCCAGGTGGTTGTAATTAAGCTGGCGACACACCGCTTGCGAGTCGCTGAAGATTGTGTGCCTGGAAATCTACTTTGGGTGACTTACAGCAGCTGTACCACAAATGTAGCAGCGTGGGTACCGAGGGACATGTGCGACGTAGCGTATAACAGAAAGTCCAGTGATTGTTTGAGTTCGGTTCCAGTGAAGGATATACTTTCACGCAGAACTGAAGAATCAACGCTGCGTGAGCGGCACTCATCCCACAGTATCTGCGAAATGCTTATCATTAAACATAGATATTAACAATACTTTCAATGGATAAATTAATTAATACCTTCGGTTAGCTGGCACCAATAGCACCTACAGGATAACGCAAATATAAAAACCCTTAGTACTCTTTCGTAAAACCCAAACCTAATTATAAATATAATGTAGTGCCCATTGAAGCTAAAAACGAGCAGCTATTTTAAACAGTTGCCAGAAGAAAATTTAACGACGATCTGGACGAGAACCTTGGTAAGATTTGGGAAAATAAAGGAAGGAGTATTCACACAAAGAAGGCACAGAGAGTCGTTTGGAGCAAAAGCATAATGCAGACACTACACTCCACAATCGATAAAAATATTATACTTACGTAAACCGTTTCTGCGGCTTAAGGTTCACAGCACCGTACTCCGTTTGTTCAACAAAAAATAACTCTAAACAACGAGACATTTATATATCAATGTACTTTAAATCTTACCACACGTGCCCGTTCAGCATTACGGGTAAAGTAGGAGGATTGTAGCACAAAAAATCAGGGAACCGTATTGCAGGGAAAATTCGCTGCGATAATGTACACTTCCAGCAATAGCACCCTAATCCACTAGGAACGCGCATATGCTGTAAAACGTGTGGGCAATCAAACAGGCCTTAGAAGATGATATGAGAGAGATGATGATGCCAAAACTGGCTATAGGGAACAGAATTTGTATGTCTCGAAAATATTATGGCACAGAAGGACGGACGGAAATAAAAGGTCAGAATTTTTTTCAACCCCGTAAACACATTTAAACATCAATGGTTTAGTACTCGTGATATGTATTGCAAAGGTGACTGAAAAACATTTTATACAAACGCTGTTACAATAGTTTACCTCCAAATAGATTTCCACTTACTCAAAAGATGGATCGCTACGGTAACTCGCCGTCATTGTTTTGTTTCCGTAAGCATTGTAAATAGTAATCCTGATGCAGTAATCAGGTGTTTGAACGGGTGGAGTTTGGCCATTTTTGCGAATAAGATAAAAAGACCCTCGTTGATCAAGGAACTGAAAAGAAACAATATTTCTGGTTATGTTCGAAAACAGTTGCACACACACACACACACACACACACACACACACACACACACACACACACACACACACACACACACACACACACACACACACACACACACACACACACACACACACACACACACACACACACACACACACACACACACACACACACCACACACACACACACACACACACACACACACACACACACACACACACACACACACACACACACACACACACACACACACACACACACACACACACACACACACACACACACACACACACACCACACACACACACACACACACACACACACACACACACACACCACACACACACACACACACACACACACCACACACACACACACACACACACACACACACACACACACACACACACACACACACACACACACACACACACACACACACACACACACACACACACACACACACACACACACACACACACACACACACACACACACACACACACACACACACACACACACACACACACACACACACACACACACACACACACACACACACACACCACACACACACACACACACACACACACACACACACACACACACACACACACACACACACACACACACACACACACACACACACACACACACACACACACACACACACACACACACACACACACACACACACACACACACACACACACACACACACACACACACACACACACACACACACACACACACACACACACACACACACACACACACACACACACACACACACACACACACACACACACACACACACACACACACACACACACACACACACACACACACACACACACACACACACACACACACACACACACACACACACACACACACACACACACACACACACACACACACACACACACACACACACACACACACACACACACACACACACACACACACACACACACACACACACACACACACACACACACACACACACACACACACACACACACACACACACACACACACACACACACACACACACACACACACACACACACACACACACACACACACACACACACACACACACACACACACACACACACACACACACACACACACACACACACACACACACACACACACACACACACACACACACACACACACACACACACACACACACACACACACACACACACACACACACACACACACACACACACACACACACACACACACACACACACACACACACACACACACACACACACACACACACACACACACACACACACACACACACACACACACGCGCGCGCGCGCACACGCGCACACGCGCACACGCGCACACGCACACGCACACGCAAGAAACGAAAACTTTCAACAAGGTAAAACCACGATTGTTGCCAACGTTTCAGCAAAGAGACTTGCTTTTGTCAGGTCTCTTTATATATATATATATATATATAACACATAAATAAGGGTTGGAAGCCAAGAAAACCTTGGAAAGCAAACATTGAAACAGATAAAGAATTTGGAAAGAAACAGACGGGAAAGAACGACCGGTATTCTGGAGGTCGTGGGTTCGCATCCCACCTGGCGGGCATTTTTTCTCCGCTTTCTTTCTTTCGTTCCCAATTCTTTATCTGTTTCAATCACCTACCACAACCTCCCTTTTGCTTTCCGAGGTTTTCTTGGCTGCCAACCCTTATTTCTGTAATATTTGTACGAGCCCCTCATTTCCTATTCTGATTCGCTACATGCATAGCGAGGGCCTCTGTTCTGGCAGTCTTGGTGCCATAGGGGGCTTAAGAGGGTTTAACGCTGGTTGACCACTCTCGACATGTCGTAGACACTCGAGTCACGGCGCGGGGATTAAAAAGAAGGTCCCTTTCACCCCGAGAAGTCAGAGTGGCTCTGGCTACCACCCCCAAGCACAGGAAAAAATTACATTGACATAAATAGCCCAGAAAGCAGGGGGGAAAATCGCCCCGCCGGTAGCGTAGTGGTTATCCCACCAGACCGGTATTCTGGAGGTCGTGGGTTCGGATCCCACCTGGCGGGCATTTTTTCTACGCTTTCTTCCTTTTTTTCCAAATTCTTTATCTGTTTCAATGACCTACCACAACCTCCCCTTTGCTTAACGAGGTTTTCTTGGCTGCCAAACCTTATTTCTGTGTTATTTCTACGAGCCCCTCATTTCCTATTTTGATTCGCTACATATATATGTATATATATATATATATATATATATATATATATATATATATATATATATATATATATATATATATATATATATATATAGAAAAAAAAGTCGCCCAGATAGGAGAACAGTCGCCCAGATAGCCGAATTGGTGAGGCATTCCAGATCTAATCGAAAGTCGTGGGTTCGGTCCCAACTCTGGGCGCGTGGTTTTTTTCTTTCTTTCTCACGTAATTAATAAAAAATATAATGTAACATCCCTAACGCTAAGAAATAGTCTAACCATTCCCCTGTGCCTTCTTTGGCGTTGTAGACTGTCGGCATTTCTTTCTGCATTTCCTAACGAGCCCTATATATATATATGTATATATATATATATATATATATATATATATATATATATATATATATATATATATATATACACACACTTAGAAAATGAGGGGCTCGGTGAAATAAGACAGAAAATAGGGTTTGGCAGTAAAGAAAACCTCGGAAAGCAAAGGGGGGTTATGGTGGGTCATATCAATAGGTGAAGAATTGAGTTAGAAACAAAGTGGTGAAAAAATGCCCGCCGGGTGGGATCCGAACCCACGACCTCCAGAATACCGGTCTGGTGCAATAATCACTACGCTACCGGCGGGGCTGTTTCCCCACCACTTTCTCGGGTTTTAGTGTTAAGGTATTTTTTGTTTCCTGCACTCGGGGGTGGTAGCCAGCGCCACTCGGACTACTCGGGGTGAAGGGGACCTTCTTTTTAACCCCCGGGCCATGACTCGAGTGTCTACGACATGTCCAGAGTGGTCGACTAGCCTTGAACCCTCTTAAGCTACCTTTGGCACCAAGACTGCCAGAACAGAGGCCCTCGCTGAGCATGTAGCGAATGAGAAAATGGGAAATGAGGGGCTCGGTGAAATAAGACTGAAAGTAAGAATTGGCAGTCAAGTAAACCTCGGAAAGCAAAGGGGGGGGGGTTATGGTGGGTCATAGAAATAGATCGCACCAGACCGCTATTCTGAAGGTCGTGCGTTCGGATCCCACCCGACGGGCATTTTTTCACTGCTTTCTTTGTGACTCAAAAAACTCTTCATTTGTTTCTATGACCCACCATAACCCCCCCTTTGGTTTACTAGGTTTTCTTGACTGCGAGCCCTAATTTTCTATATATATATATATATATATATATATAGGAATGCTCCCCGATGCGGTTCGTCATTCGGGGAGCACTGGCGGGTAGAAATGCGCTGCTTCCTGAGCTCGTCGTAGCTAAGACACCATTTCATGACGTCTCCAACCGCCTGTGGGTCATTGCTGAGCACCATCTGGAACGCACCGTCCTCTATGCCTTTTAAGACGTGCTTAATCTTTTCGGACTCGGGCATAGCAGGATTTACGCGCCTACAGAGGTCGACAACGTCCTCAATATAGCTCGTGTACATTTTGCCGGCAAGCTGTGTGCGCCTACGTAAGCTCTGTTCAGCCTTAAGCTTGCGGACCGCGGGGCGACCGAACACTTCCGAGAATCTCGTTTTGAAGGCAGACCAAGTTGTCATGTCGGCATCGTTGTTTAGGAACCACCGCTCGGCTGTTTGAGTAAGGCTAAAGCCGACGTTAGCGCGCTTCATCGGGTCATCCCAGTGGTTGTGGGCACTCACTCTTTCGAAGTACGAGAGCCAGTCTTCTTCGTCGCGGTCGTCGGTGCCGGAGAACTTGGCAGGGTCGCGGTGAGGAAGGGTTCCGGAGCACATGATGGGCTTATGTTGCGAAGGCGCCATGTCGTGACCGATATCTGGGATAGTGGTTGTATTACGGGCTTGCTCCGTAGTTCCAGGCTTGAAAGGCGTAGGGAAACTGCACCTACACCACACTATAAGGGGGATAATAGCTGGGGACCAGCAAGACGCTTGGAAAGACCCAGAGACCAGAGACGGGCAAGGGGCGCAGACCGATGTCTCGGTGTGTTCTCCTAGAGCGAGCCACTCGCGATGCTGACCGTTCCTCTTCTTCTCTCGCCCAGCACCTTGCGCCTGCCATCATCATGCGGCCCATAGCAGTCTTTCCTCCGCCACATACCCCGTCGGTTGCACAGGGGAGATTGGCGCACACTAAACGCAAGGTATGACTACTATCTCCAGTACAATATATATATATATATATATATATATATATATATATATTAAACTATCTTATTAAACTATACCCCTTACTGTTGACCAGTTGCGACGTTTACGCTACATTTTTGGTGGAGGTGCTGGGTACCAGCCGCGAATCTCGCATGCACAGCGAAGACACCGCCTCTGAAGACCGGGCGCGTGAAACAGAGCTGACGCCCGTTCATCAACGCACCAGTGTCGGATTCGAGGTGCATCGCCTGAGTACGGACTTCTGCCCGCGACATCCAGGGCAGCAGCGGCACACCCTACGGCCCCAACAATGGCAAGCGACAACCTTACGCCACGTCAGGGCGTGTTCCAACAGCCGCGAAAGGCACCAAGTTTTCATGGAGACGCCTTCGAAGACGCGGAGGATTGGCTTGAGCTGTATGAGCGGGTCGCGATATTTAATGGATGGGATCAAGCGCGGAAGCTGCATGACGTTCACTTCACCTTGGAAGACGGTGCGAGGACGTGGTGCGAAAACCACGAAGCAGATTTTACAAGCTGGGAGGAATTCCGGCGCAGATTTCTGAAGACCTTTGCCCGGGGTGACCGCAAAGAAAAGGCTGAAGCCGCTTTGCGCTCCAAAAACCAGGGCCCCAATGAAAGCGTTTCGATGTACTACGAGGAGATGTCCCGTCTTTTCCGACGTGCAGACCCGAGCATGGCTGAGGATAAAAAGCTTCGTCACCTTATGCGAGGTGTGAAACAGGAGCTTTTCGCTGGGCTTGTGCGCAATCCCCCACGTACCGTGACTGAGTTTCTTACGGAAGCGACGACGATGGAAAGGACGCTAGAACAGCGTGCCAGACAATACGACCGCCACCCTGCTTGCGCGTCGGTGGACGTGTTTGCTTCGGCCTCGGGGACCAGTCGTGACACGTTGCGGGAGCTCATCCGCTCAGTGATTAGGGAGGAGCTTCACCTTCTACAACTGCCTCAGGCCTCACCGACGTACGCTTCTCTGACCCAACTCGTGGAAGAGGAGGTAAACAAGCGGTTCAACCACCGGTGAACTTCGACATGCCGCCGCCCTCACGCATATCGGAGAGCGCGATTACATACTCCACGGTTCTGCAAGAAGCCCCTACGTACGCTGCTTCGAACGTCGCCGTTGCTACTACCGACGCGTACGCCCCGTCGTCTGCTGGTGTCTTTATTCGTCGCCAGCCTGAAAACTGCCCAACCCCTCCTGCTGGACGAAGCGCCGTACGCAAGACGGACGTGTGGCGTGCGCCGGGCGGGCTACCACTGTGTTTCCACTGCGGGGAGGCTGGTCATCTGTACAGGTCGTGCCCCTACCACCGTGCTCGCCTTCGAGGTTTCCCTCCAAACGCGCCCTGCCCTCGGAATGGTGAAAGACCCGCCGAAATCCAACAGTATCTGTTCGCGCAGCGCGCTCCCTCTCGCCAGGAAACCACGCCAGCATCGTTCCGACGTTACAGGTCGCCGAGCCCTCGTCTCTCCTCTAGCTCGCCTGGGCGGCGCTCGCCCAGCCCCAATCGGGAAAACTGAAACCAGCGACCTCTGGAGGTGGGGCCGCTGAAAAGACCGTCAGCGAAGATCCTCCATCGGGTTTACGACGACGTACATTGGAACCGACGCATCTAGAACGTTATGGGAAAAGAGCCACATGTGACCTTGCCGTTAGTATCGACGACTACGACGTGACTGCGCTGGTGGACACAGGTGCGGATTACTCGGTAATTAGTAGCAATCTGGCAAGAGAGCTGAGGAAGGTACTGACGCAGTGGACTGGGCCTCACATTCGCACGGCAGGCGGTCACCTGGTTACCCCTACAGGCCAATGCACGGTTAGGGTTACTATACGGGGGTACACCTACGTGGGTAATTTTATCGTACTCCCGGAATGCTCGAGGGACGTCATACTGGGTATGAACTTCCTGCAAACGAACGGCGCCATCATCGACCTACAGACATCGACCGTTACATTCTCCACCGAACGAGCCATCGCCAGAAATGATTCAGAAGCAGGGCAATTCTGTGCCCTCCGTGTAGTGGACGACAGCGTGGTGGTACCGCCACGAAGCAGCGCAGTGATCCTTGTTAAGGGGGACGTGGCTGAAAGTTGCGAACGGCTAGTGGAAGGCAACATGAATTTGCTTTTAGAACAAAAAATTTGTGTCGGAAGGAGCCTTATCCGCCTGCATAACGGCTGTGCGAATGTGGTGCTGACAATCTTCGGGAACGAGCTTCAACACGTCCCAAAAGGCACCGCCATCGCCTCCTCGCATGAATTCGTTCAAGCGGCACACGTTTGCACTGTGGGAGAAGGTGGGAATGAAGCATCGGCTCCGAAAGACTTTGTCGGGTTAATCCACATCAGCCCTGACCTGTCGGCAGAGCAGCAACGGCAGCTGACAGCCCTCCTCGAGGATTTTCGCGAATGTTTCTCTACTTCATCGAAAGTTCGACAAACGCCTGTGGCCAAACATCGCATCATCGTCGACGAAACGACCAAGCCAGTCTACCAGCATCCCTACCGCGTGTCCTATAAGGAAAGAGAAGCCATCCGGACCCAAGTAACGGAAATGTTACGAGACGACGTGATTCAACCGTCGACAAGTCCGTGGGCATCCCCTGTTGTGCTGGTCCAAAAGAAAGACAAAACCTTACGATTTTGCGTCGATTACAGGAAGGTAAATCGTGTAACAAAAGGAGACGTATACCCTCTTCCACGAATAGACGACGCCTTAGACCGACTGCGTAATGCAAAGTACTTCTCCTCTCTGGATCTCAAAATTGGTTCTGGCAGATTGAGGTTGACGAGCGAGACCGAGAGAAGACTGCGTTTGTCACACCCGATGGGCTTTATGAGTTTAAAGTACTTCCGTTTGGTCTCTGCTCGGCACCCGCGACGTTCCAGCGAATGATGGACACTGTCTTGTCCGGTTTAAAGTGGCAGACGTGTCTGGTTTACCTGGACGATGTCGTCGTGTTTTCTGCCACCTTTGATGACCACCTACAACGACTTCGACTAGTTCTCGACGCTATAAAGTCAGCTGGTCTGACTATAAAACCCGAAAAGTGCAACTTCGGCTACAAACAGCTTCGGTTCCTAGGACATGTCATCAGTTCAGACGGTGTCGCACCAGACCCTGAGAAGACGGCAGCCGTAGCAGCCTTCCCCCGACCAGCCGATAAAAAAGCTGTTAGGCGCTTCCTAGGCCTCTGCGCCTATTACAGACGCTTTGTAGAGAATTTTTCTGACCTGGCGGAACCATTGACGCGACTGACAAAAGACGACGTACCTTTCGCATGGCAAGAAGAGCAAGAAGTCGCCTTCAATCACCTGCGGGACCGGCTACAAAAAGCGCCAGTACTAGCTCATTTTGACGAACACGCACATACGGAGATCCACACCGATGCCAGTAACGTCGGTCTTGGCGCACTCCTCGTTCAGTGGCAGGACGGAGCCGAGCGAGTTCTAGCCTATGCCAGCCGCACTCTATCAAAGGCAGAGATGAATTACTCCACCACTGAAAAAGTGTGTCTTGCCGTCGTCTGGGCCATCAACAAGTTCCGGCCGTACCTTTATGGCAGGCGGTTTAATGTTGTCAGTGACCACCATTCCTTGTGTTAGCTGGCAAACCTAAAAGACCCATCTGGATGCCTCGCCAGATGGAGTCTCCGCCTACAAGAGTACGACATGACGGTCGTTTACAGGCCCGGGCGGAAGAATAGCGATGCTGATTGCTTGTCACGGGCACCTGTCGAGTCGGCAAGCCCAGTCACCGACGAAAACTTCTCCTTTCTCGGAGTCGTTACTCCTGCTGAAATGGCCCAACTACAACGAGAGGACCCTGAATTGCTTCTTGTCATCCAGTATTTGGAAGGTCTCAATGCCCAAATTCCGCACGCCTTTGCCCGTAACATCTCGTCCTTTAGCCTCCGGCACGGAGTGTTGTACAAGCGGAATTTCAGAAATAGCTCGGACGCGTTTTTACTCGTTGTACCAACAGCGATGCGCCAGGAAATTCTATACGCCTGCCACGATGAAACGTCGGCGGGGCACCTGGGTGTCAGCCGTACACTGGCGAGGATACGCCAGAAATACTATTGGCCGAAGCTATTGCGAACAGTTCAGCACTACGTCAAGAGCTGCCGCGACTGCCAGAGGAGGAAGGTTCCGCCTTTGAAACCAGCAGGGCTTCTTCAGCCAATACAACCACCGATGTTCCCTTTCCAGCAAGTAGGCATGGATCTCCTGGGCCCATTTCCTACCTCCACGAAGGGGAACAGGTGGATCGTGGTGGCGACCGACTACCTCACGCGGTACGCGGAGACAGCATCTGTCCCAAGGGCAACTGCGGCTGAGGTAGCTCAGTTCTTCGTCCACAACATCGTTTTACGGCATGGAGCTCCCCAGATTGTCATAACGGACAGGGGCACTGCTTTCACAGCTGACCTCATGCAGTCCGTCATGGTACTAACTCACACATCTCACAGGCGAACAACGGCTTAACATCCGCAGACGAATGGCTTGACTGAGCGACTTAACAAGACCCTCACCGACATGCTCTCAATGTATGTCGACGTCGAGCATAAAACGTGGGATGAGATCTTGCCATACGCAACTTTCGCGTACAACGCGCAGTTCAGGAGACCACAGCCATGACTCCATTTCAGCTGGTTTATGGTCGCACTGCCACTACGACACTTGATAGCATGCTTCCGGTCCATGAGGATGAAGACGGCGCCACCGACTATTTCGTGCAAAGAGCCGAGGAAGCACGCCAGCTAGCACGGGAGTGAAGTCAACGTCAGCAAAGTTCCGATGCTGCTCGCTACAACGAGCACAGGCGGGCCGTGTTCTACGAACCAGGGGACGCGGTTTGGGTTTGGACACCAGTTCGACAGCGTGGATGTTCTGAGAAACTGCTTCGTCGGTACTTCGGGCCATATAAAGTTATTCGCCGCCTTAGCGACGTCAACTATGAAGTGGCACCTTATGGAAGGGCACCCTGCTCCCGACGCGTCAGGCTAACTCCAGAGGTTGTGCACGTGGTCCGAATGAAACCGTACTACGACAGAGACTAGCCATGTCTTCTACAGTGCTGATGGACTGAACGTTTTCCCTGCTGAATCCCTGTTATGGTTACCCTTCGGCAATGAAGCACTCCATTATCTCGTTGCGGGGCCGTCATCTATTACTTCTTGGTGACCCGCACTTCGAGCATCGAGACGATGCTTCTTACGAAGAGGGGGGCAATGCCACAGTCAAGTCATTAGAAGGCAACTCTGAGGCACTCAAGAAGCGCAGGGCGGTGCCGTCAATCCCTCGTTCGCGCGAGATTGGGTGTGCACGGGAACACCCCGGCTAAAAGGAGGAAGAGGACTTTTCTCTCTCGCGCGGGCTTCCCTCAGCAAGCAGAGACGCCATTAGTCTGCTCTAGGGTTTTTGGTCTCTTTCTCATTAAACTATACCCCTTACTGTTGACCAGTTGCTACGTTTACGCTACAATATATATATATATATATATATATATATATATATATATATATATATATACACACACGACAGAAATTAGGGGTTGGCAGTCAAGCAAACCTCGGAAAGCAAAAAGAAGGTTGTGGTGGGTTATAGAAACAGATGAAGAATTTTTTGAGTCAGTAAGAAAGTGGTGAATCTGTCTTGTTTCAACGAGCCCCTCATTTCCTATTTTCTGATTCGCTAGGGGAAATGGTAATGAACTATAGAAAAGGTGTGTATACAGAAATGACTGTACGGCAGTTACAAGAGCAGCAGAAATTTACGTGATGAAATGATTCACACTTAGTGAAATGGCAGGACAACAATAAAACAACAAAAATACATTACAGACAAGTTATTAAATTATGGTTAGGAAAACAATACAAAGTTAAGCTATTTCAATATTTCACCCAAATTGATATGATTTGGGAACAGACGAAAAAACGGGGAACACGGAAATGATTGAATATTAGTTACAAGACAGATTTACACGACTACGTGATTGACACTAAGTGATGCGTTCAAGGAACAATAACACAAAATAAAAACGCAATAAAGCACGAATATTATTCAATGGTGGTTCAATGGTGCATGCTGCTATCATCAGTTATGGTAGAGATTCTTCAACAGTTTGCGCTCTTCGTTTTGGTGCCAGAAACTGCCAAAATATTTGCAGACCGGATTCGTTGGAAAGTGAGTAAAAATTTCATGGTCCAGAGGCTTAAAGAAATTCAATACCTCTTCTAGCAATAAAAACTCAGAAGCCGCAGGTTGTCGACAAAGCTGATATTTGCGCAGGATGTGACTGACAACAAAATTCTGGGCCCTATACATTGTCTGGTGAAAGAATTTGATGCCTGTAACAATACGATGATATCCAGTTACACAAAATGCAGGATGCCACCCGAAGGTGGAAAAAAGCGTTCTTCTCTTTTTCCCAAACCAGCAGAACTCCTGTGCCAAGTTGACCGTCAACAGCAGCTTGAGCAGGCGCCTTGTGCAGACTGTTGCAGTAGCACCTTCCTTGCAAGCCATTTCTTCAATCTAGGCATGGGTACAGAAAATCTGTGTTGTTACTACAGCTTTTTAAGAGTGGTATAAACAGAATGGCTGCCTAACATTGTCCCTGAAAATAGTGTATTACAGCTGCATCTTACCGGTACTCACCTACGGGGCAGAAACTTCCAGGCTCACTGAAAGGGTCTAACTTAAATTAAGGACGACTTAGCAGGCAATAGAACGCTAGACGATGGGTGTAACATTAAGGGACAGGAAGACAGTGGAGTGGATATAATTTAATGTCAGCATTGGCACTACTAAGGCAACCTTAAAACTGACTATGACTGCTAATGTGAGGTACCACTATTTATAAGAACTGTATTTCGTGAATTCGGGGACTCTGAAGACATTTTAGCCCAGCGACAGGTCCCATCTGAACTTGCAAAATATTTTTTTGTGTCTATCCTGACCGCTTTGGTGATTAAAGTGACAATATATACACGCATGAAGCCATGTCCACAAAATGCGGCAAAAGGAAACATGCACAAACCCGGACCGCAGCAGAATGGCGAGGTGGGCTAGTTGGTATACATGCATAACTAAACCTTCAAAAAGCACATCACTGAAAAACTCGTCCTGTTCTCCCGTTCGCTTGTCCTGTTAGGCCTACATTTTTAGTTGGAGTATACCTTGTACAGCAGGATGCATCAATGTAGTGCGAGAAATTTTTACTGCACGATCACATTCAAACATAGTCTTAGTTGCACCAGTCAGCAGCTTGCAATCTGTAAGTTATTAGCAAACGACAGGCCAGACACCAGAATCATACTCCACCGTAAACCTGCGAAATCCCAAATGCTGTGTTACTCTGATCACCAAGGTGTGTTCCACACTAAATTCATTAAGCTGGAACTTCAATAAGTGACAGAAATTTAACAGCCATTTTGGAATATTTTTACTAGGTTCTGAATGGTTAATTTACGTTTGCGATGCTGCAGTAAGAGTACGAAGCGCAACCAGCGCTGCTCATACTACTCTAACAGTTACGACATGCGTGCAGTTCTGACGTTACAAATTAATTCGGGTGGCATACACGTTGTTCATTCCAACATTTCACGACCAAACTGAACGCTCGAAATGATTGAACACTCAATCGAAACACGCAAAAAGCATCCAGAGGGCATTTATGCTGTACACACGGAAATCACTCGATTTATTTTTTTATTCTAGTGCTACACGAACGGCAATCATTCAATTTATTGTGCACGTTTTTTAACCGAAAACTATTATGACGAAAAAAAACGGCATCTGCAGAAACGAAACAAAAACCAAAAGGGCATAATATCACGCTCAAAGTACACGATGTGCCTGTAACGCACACGCGCACTTGTATTCGCACACACGCTTATATTCGCACTCTCCAGCTTCCCATATTTTATTCATATCAAAAATTTGGCTAGCAAAACAGGACAAGATACTAACACTTCACTAAACACAGGGCTAGAAATTGCGCGAGAAATGCTTCTGCTTACACACGCAGCAGCCAGGTACAAAGGTCTACCGACAAATCTGCGAAGCGCACAAAGCGAGTCACTGAAAACGTTAGGGCTAACCGCTTAAAGGGACACTGAAGTGATATGTTAACATTGCGGGATTACTAGCGCAAATTGTAGTCCGGAGTCCCCAGGCCATATTTCGACCACTCTAGGCGCGTTTACGCGATTTTATTTAGTAGAAAAACTAATTCGAAAGTGCTGTCCTCCTCTCTTTACGCTCGCCCATTTTCTGTGGCGTTTTCGTGTGACGTCAGGAGGGGATGAGCTGGCAATTCGCTGCGATACTGCACGGCTCCCCGGCCTTCAGACAGAGTCAGTCGGCCCAGCGTTTCGTCCGCCGGCCGCCGGAGGGTCGTCGCAATCAAGGAGGTTAAAAAAAATTGCTTGGTCGCAATTCGTTCGCTTAGTTGAAACGAAGCCAGGGCACGTTTGTGAATGGAAGAATGTGCCCTTCTTTACTGGGTTTGTTTGTACACTGTATCTAGCTCCAATTCAAGGTCGCTTCACACAAGCGCTGCACAAGCGCACATGCGACGCTTCGCTGACTGGTACGCCAGTAGGAAAATATAAGGCCGCTTGAAGGCGGGAGAAGAGTCAGCGAAGTCAATATAGGTACTAAGGAAATAAAATCAACTGATATTTTTACCGTACAGCGTAAAACTAGGGCGCGGGAAGCACTTTTTTGCGCTGGGCGTACAAGCACAGCGGTCAGCAGCACGACTACGCATCTGCGAACGCTTTTCCGTCTACGAAATGCAATTGCTAGACGTGAGCTACTGTGGAAACTCGGGCGACGCTTACTGCACGAGCGCAGTACAACAAGTAGTCAGCTAAGCTGCTTGAAATGCCAAAACTAAATAAAAGTGTAAACCGGTTGTACAATATATACCCTATATTAGCCAGACCTTAGCATCCCGCTCCGTGGCTCAGTGGTCTGGGGCGTTAGGTATGTCACCGCGAGTGTTTTGCAAATCATGAGTTCGAATCCCCGCGGGTACGTATTTTTTTTTGTAAGTTAGCTTTTTTGTTTTCCGCCGATGTTTTCTATATTGAGTTCACCTTTTTTTGGGCCGCAACGTTCATGGCTAGACGAACTAGTTCACAAAACGCGCGCAGGCTGGCACTGGCGCGCTAGCGAGTTCTCGTAGGTGTGCTGTTGCCATAAGCACCGACTGCTTGCAGGCAGTGGGCACAGGCCAGAATGAACAGACCCTTGGCCTGGTGCGAACACGCTTTTTACGATGAAGGCATGAGGGAGGCAAGCTCCAAATATGGGGGAAAACCACATGACATTTGGGCGTCTGCGGGTATGCGGAGGGCGTTCATGCACTGCGTAGGTCTCGGCTAGTGAATGCTACGACTACAAGCCGTCCTGGGAGGCTTATCTTGTGCATTTTACAGCCGACAACATGGCAGAAGCGCGGTACGATGATTACTGAGATATTGAGAATGCCCATCCAACAACGCCATTGGTTATGTTTTACAGAACCGAAACCGAAACTTGTTTGATTGCTATCCTTGGGCATCGTCCAGTCACGGCGCCCCTCCTTTTAACGTCACAGCCTTAGTTGGTGCGGCCGCCGCATACCGCGCATGGTAGTTTTTCTTCTTTCGCGCTTTGTAAAATAATTACCGATTTGTCAACCGGATAAACGATGAAAAGTGTGCTAATGTGAGCCAGTCTACGCAGTGCAAGCAAAAACGGGAGCTTGACAAATTCACTTCAGTGTCCCTTTAAGTGGACCGAAATTCGAGAGCAACTCTGCTACGTTAAATACATATGACAATAAAACAAGGTTCAATAGTACTCACTTACCTTCACTGCCTGGCAGTATTTCTTCGTCCGGTAGACAAATCCATGGTAGTCAAATCACCAAAATAACGAAAGTTGAAGGCGTGCACACCCGTGCCGTCACTGGCCAGTAGCACGCGCATCGATATGGAGAACAGTTAATACAACTGTCGGACGGTTAGACTCGCCGCGCAGCGACTTTCCTGTCTCATGTTCGTCCAAGGGAAAAACTAGTTCCTGAAAGACACCCACCTCGATAAAAACGCGTTGCGAAATAGATTCCCAAGTTATTGGTAAATAAAGATATTAGTTTCCGATTATATACAAGAAAAGCTTGAGCGTCGTTTTTTAAAGAAAACTAATTGTACCGACAATCTAGATTACGGCATTTAAGGCAATTTCAGGGTCTACGGTGGAAATACAGCTGGCGAGGAGTTGAGGGCGCCGTAATTTTACGGTGTGTTCTGAGGCCACAACCACTTGCAGCGTATTTTCCGCTCTTTCGCGCGTCGACATCGCCCCGCGTTGACGGCGTCGGCAAAATCCACGGCGACGTGGCCTGACACGGGAGCTACGCCAATGTCTATGCTCGGCAGATATCAGCGTCGACGCAGCGCCTGAAAGCATCCGAAATCAGGCGGCATCGTCCGTATTCAATGTCAATTCTCCTTGTTTAGGGTCGTTATTTTCGCACAAAACAATCAATTTTTTTAAACCTGTGGTAATCGGGTGCCTTGAAGCAAATTACAAGCTATTTCTCTTCGAAAGTGCGCATTCCTTCGTGGCTAGCTTGGCTTTCATTGGGGAGATCGGGGGGTTTGGGATAGCTTTTTGTGAGTTAAATATGGGAGCTCTTCCTACATCGCTTCTAAAGTTCGCATGATGGGCTTGTCTGCAAGATCGGTGCGTAACGAACAAAGTTTATCAACGCCAGAAATATAGCGGTGCATTCAATTTCATTCGCGGCTACCGTAGCCTGCATAGGGGGAACGATGAAGCGCGATAGCTTTTCTTGGCTTAAAGGCCAACTGCACTAAAAAATTTTTTTGTCCAAATAAGTAGTCTATGCTCTTAAAATCACCATGGTGAAATCCTTAGCTTCGTAATCACAGAGAGCGCTAGGTACCGCCGTTCAAAGTACCTCCGAGCAGACGACGTTTGCACCTGGCGGAGAGTCGCTGTAACAGGTTCCGAGCGGCCTGTGACGGAGGTTGGGGAACCTGTCCCGTGAAGCTCGCGCTTCTCCGGCGACTTGCAGGGCGCTCCGCCGGGCGCAAGGATGCGTTCGCCCGGGGTTTCTCTGCTACACCAGCGCGCTATACCGGCGTCGACATCAAATGTTTAAACTAACCGCATAGGCAGTAATATCCCCCATTTTTCTCAATGCAAAAAAAAAAAATGATTAGAAGCCTAAACCTATTCAGGCGCTTGCGAACGTGTTGGAGTTAGCAAAACTCTTTTTACTTGAAAATAATATTTTTACTCAAGAAAAAAATAGCGCGAAAGGAGCACTTGCCTTACATTTGTCATTCCTATTGCATTTACCACAGAAAAAAAAGATATATTATAAATTATTGACCACTTGCACTTCCGCGTCAAATATTGGCCTCATTTGGGCTGGCCCAACGCCACCTCTATCCTTTACACATTTCCAAAAGTTTTACGACCCAAATAGAGTTCTTGTACACGCGGCTATAAACATTTGTGCGACTTTTGTCTCCCTAGATAAGTGAACCCAAATCAGCCTTTCTCGTAGTAACAAATACACCTGCACAAATATTGGCCGTCGTATTTGGGAAGTGCGAAAACTACACTGCTCCTCTCCTAAACGATAGATTATATTTTTGTTAGATTCCCAAGTGAAGTATTTACTTTGAGCTTTAGATTTAGTTTATTTGAAAGTAAAACGTTTTCAACAGTACCTGCCTTTGGTTAAAGTAGAAAACAGCGGTAGATGGGAAGTTTTTTCGTGTTTTAGTGCGTCATTTAGCTCTAGAGGCGGGCTTATAGTTTCAGATCCCATTTATAATTCGATTCTCGATGTGCACAGAGGGGAAAAAATACTGGGCCGATATTCACGAAGCTGTTTCTATGTAATGTATAGTAGAAATAGTGATTTATCTCCGGCCGCTTTCGATTTGTTCCCTTCAGAGAAGGGGACGTGATAGCCGAGGGGTCGGCTATAATAAAAGCTGCTTTTCGATATCGTATACGAGCAAATAGCTTTGCAAATCAGGGTCCGTTTTTTACTTGCAATGCAATTCCGGCAGTTATTATGATGGAAAAAATTACTGTCGGGCGGTCTACTTCATCTCGATTGATAGCAACGGGATGCCGGAATTGCGCCCAACTCCATTATCATGGGCAAACGTTAGTGGAAGTTCTTCTGTGGAAATAAAATAGCGAAACGCGGCGCTACCACGCGCATTTGAAGGCGGCTCTGAGCGGCCGCCGGATCCGGCACGGTCGCTTCCGTTCCCTGACGTACGTCACGTCCGGCCGCCGCTATGGCCGCCTTTTCTATTCAGTTTCGGTTCCGAAAACGCGAATGTCGCGAGCCGTTTGCGTCGCACGCGTTGATGTTTGAGGCGCAGTATTTTGCATTTCACACCCTTTTTATATGAACTGTTAGGGGATATTATTTTTACGTTGTCGAAAATTTCAGTGCAGTTGGCCTTTAAATAAGGGAGCTTTGGTTACATCACTTGCAGTATTAGCACAATTGGACTCGCCTCCAAGATCGGTGTGGAAGAAACAAGCGTTATCCTTGCCGAATTTTGTCAAATACGACCAAAACTAATCACTCGACAATAGTCGTTTGCAGCCTCTGTTAAGGTACAAAATTCTTGGGTCCACGCATTTAATTTGTTTAAGCCAACGGACAAAACTATCCCGGCCGGCCACTCATGGAGAGCTTTCAGAAGCAAGTTAGGAAATCCATGTAAGGTACAACAGCCGGGTCTGCGACGACGCGTGAGAGAAAGAAGGAAAAATCACTTTATTTTCCAAGCAAGTTGAGTAGGAACGCGTGGTGGCTGCCCGCTGAAGGCTGGGGGCGGTAGTGGCGGCTCGGTCAACCAGAAGTATCTGCGCCCCCGGTTGCGGGCAGCCGAGCGCGTCCTCCACTGCTCGACGCTGGAGATGGAGTGGAATGGGCTAAGAGGAGAGGCCCACATGACGTTTCTTAGTGCGTCCAGAGGTCACAGAGGGGACAGATGGGCGCAGGGGACTCATACGAGTAGGTCTTGTGAAGGAGGGATCGACGGGTGAGGGAGTTGGTCTGAAGGAGGCGCCATAGGCGGTTCTGAGCGTTGTTGAGGGATGTGTGGGCAGAGGAAAAACGGCGGCGGGAGAGGCGATAATGCTCCGTGGATTTTGATACGAGAGCAGACGATCGGGTGCCGACCGAGCACTGTGTTCGAGAGCCGGAGCGAGCCCAGCACGGCTGTTTAGTTCTTGGGCTTCTTTGTGGGCCGCCTCGTTGCCTCCCACCCAAGAGGGGCCGGGGTCCAGACGATGTCGAGTGGTTGAGTATGGGGATTTTGGAGAATCTTGAGGGCTGTAACCGAAACGCTACCACGAATGAAGTTTTAAATGGCCCTCTTCGAATAAGTGATTATAATGTGTGGGGGCAGCCTGGTGATGAGGGCCGGGGCTATTGTCGCCTCGTCCGCCGTTGCGGGGTAAGATGTCCGTACGGTGAGGAAAGTGACCGGGGGAGAGCCATTCAGCTCTACTGCTCCTCCAGCCTATCACCATCGGTACAAGCTGGGGAAATTTGTTTGTTAACGTATGTGGCTGAACACTGTCGCCAGCTATTTGTCAGGTCAGCATTTGCATTTTCATTACGAAGTTAGAACTACCATGTCAAATTGTGGTTTTACTGAATAAAACCTTCTATGAGCATGAAATTTTGTTCAGGCATATGTTGAGTCTGATTTATTTATTATGTCCTCCGCATTTATATTTCCGTAAAAGCAATACTGGTGGATTACAAAACCCCTCGGTACAAAACCCATACAAAACACATACAAAACCCCTCGGTAACTTCAAAACAGTACACCTGCGGAGAATATGAAAATAAAGTTTAGCAGATATAGCTAAAATAAATTTAACTGCCATAGACATGTACGAAGTAAAAAACGGACATACCAGCAACATCTGAACAACGTGAGCAAAATATCTCTAAATAGTGTCCACAAAGGAAGTTGCAGGAACATCGAGAGTACGTCTTTAGCATAGTTGAAGGAATGTCCGACATTAAGGTAAAGCAACGTTATCTCAACATCCAAAAATTTTTATAAAATTATTGCACGTTGTACGTATGTCTAATAGAGATACTGCTTGGACATAGACGTTCGGATCTTTTTGGGACGTCACAGAGATGTTAGTGGTTTGCTGGGCAGAGTTGCTCAACGGTCGCTTGAAACGAGCGAAATAATGACGAAGAAACGGAGGTGTGGTTATTGCGACAGGACCCCTGCAAGCGAAAAAGAGAGGGCCGGGGGCAACAGGGAGGAATGGTTTAAGCTGGGCTGTAGTGGTGCCGGGCCACCTCAATAGATGCTTCCCGGAGGTTCTGGGGCAAGTGGGGCGTCTTGCAGGTGCAATCGCAAGGTTACTGAAGTGCTACTAATGCTTGACGTCGGGCTAGTTGGGTGCACATTATTCACACTAAAAGCAGCGCAGGGACAAGGACGGAAGAAGTGACAAACTAGGGCGCTGACGAACAACTGAAGTATGATTTATTACACGACAATAAATACTTGGAAAAACCAGTGGCTGCAAGCATGCGCCCGTTCAAGGATAACATATCACTCCAGTATGCCACGGAAGCTAACATCAAGGATAAGACAATCAGACTTATTGTCAAGCCTCCTGTCCGGTGCAAGTGAGGTTCAACTGGCTAGATATACCACCTATCTTTCCAAAAGGGCAATTGATGGCGTGCTCACGCATTTTCCCCCCGGAATTCCAATCAGTGAGGCCTCGAATATTTCGCGTGAGCGAGCGCCTCAATAGCGTTTCAAAGCACGCTTTTGTTTTACCTTTGGGTGGCAATCACTTTTATCGCATTTCTTGCAATGTATTGCAAGATTGCTGCCCGTTCCTGTACGCATGGTGTAGGCATGCACTCTAAGGTGATCATTCAGGCATCTACCTGTCTGGCCTACGTAAACTCGTCCGCATGAAAGTAGGATTTCATACACCACTTTGTCCGCACATTTCACAAACTGAGTTTCATGCTTCCTCTCACATACGGCCCTTGGGCTATCGTTGCAGTTTACCTTGCCGCACAAAGACGCCAGTTTGTTGGGCGCTGACAAAACCGTCCTTTCTCCTGCCTTATCTCCGATCTTCTTCAAAAGTTGTGATACCCCATGGACGTAGGGTATGACGTTTAAGCGGCCTTGGATGTTTCTTCTTGTGGCCGGTTTTTTGCGAAGTTAGAGTTTACCCTTTTCAGAACATTCTCGGCGGAGCTGCGCAACATAGGGACCGGGTATCCTGCTTCACTGAGTCTCTTGATTTGGGTTCCTAAGCTCGTCGTCATGGTGTGCGGACAGGATCTTGCTACCGAGTTCGTTATAGCCGCAACAGAATTGCCCCGTTTTACCACTTTTGAGTGGGCCGAGTTGAAAGGCACTAGGCCTTTTTGCGATCTTGGAGCGTATTCCCAGCAGACATGACGCACGTAGAAAGTCATTTCTAGGTCGAGAAACCTCAACTTCCCGCCTTCTGGCGTCTCACTAGTCAGGCGGAACGTCGTCAGAACCGTCGAAAACACCTCCAAGATCTCCGCTTCTTGCTTCGAAAGGTCACCATGTACCATGTACTTCGAACACCACCAGGAAGTCATCGACGTACCGAAAGACCTTTACGACGGCCGAATTCTGAAGGGCGGATTGCAGGCGCCTGTCGAAGACCGCCAGTAGCAGGTCACTGAGCACTGGAGCAATAGACGAGCCAATGCACACCCCCGTTCTTTTGAATGTACAGCTTATCGTTGTGAGCGACAAATGTGGAGCGCAAGTAGAAAGCCAACCCTTTCAGAAATGGTTCTTGGCTGATGCCGCATTCACTTTGAAACGTGGTGTTCCCGAAACAATCGATGGCTTCACTCACAGCATCCAAGACCAAGGCATGAGGAAGGGAGTAATACATATCCTTTAGATCCACCGATAACCCACTCAGAATACCAGAGGGTTGCGACTCAAGCATGATTGAGATGGCTCTGGGGCTGCGCACCAAGAAAGGGTCCTCTACCGGTAGTCTTGAAATAGAAGATTGCAGGAATCGCCCAAAAGCGTTTTGCCACGTGCCTCTTTCAGTGACTATGACCCTAAACGGGCCAGTTTCCTTGTGAGTCTTGGCGCTAAAGAAGCACTTCAGGTGTGATCCTTTGCTCTTTGTGATTGCGGTAGCTAGCCTGTTCAACTCGCGAGTCTCACAGAACCGGATGGCATCCTTCTTTGCTCTTTCAGGCTTTTCTCCTGACAAAACACAGAAGTTTTCCGCAATCACTTGATTCGCCTTTTCTTCATACTCGTTATTACCTGCTACAGTGAAGCCTCCTTGCTTGTCCGCGAGACGTAGCTTCAACTTTGCGCCCCGCAAGCTTTTCACCACGTCGCGCTTCTTGCTGCTCCGACGTGCGCTCTCGGGTGGCACTATGCTGACTCCTTCCAAAATGCATCGTTCTTTTTCTTAGCTGTTGGCTTTTTCTGCTGTGCTTCTCACCAGGGAAACCAAATCAGGGTTTTCCAGGTGGGGCTGTAGGCAATATTTCGGTCCGAGCTCCAGGGTCTTTTCTACTCCGGGGGGCAGAGCTTCAATCCCCAGTAGACGAATCTTCTGTTTTCCTTTTTTGCAGCGCTCTTTCCTTGGAAGACCAGCCAGCATTCCCTTCCAGACAAGCTCTGTGACGGCTGAGGCCACACGCGGGTCCGTTCGTACGCTGGCTGACACTTGGCCAGTAGGGTCCGACTGTGAGTGTGCGACCTGTAGGCAGGACTGAAGAAAGCGAGCTTGCCACTGAGCCTCCGGGCGAAGGATTCGGCATATCCTGGCACTGTGGCTCGCTGAGGGCGGCAGTAGTCCGGTCATGGCTGTGACTTCAGGAGGGACGTAGGAATTTCTGATGGCGAAGGCGAACATGCGTGCACGGCACGTAGCTTGGACGATGAGGGTGACACACCAGGACGGATTTTGTATGATGAAAAAAGAAACACAAGGAGACAAGCCCATTGTACCAGAAATATAACTTACTAAGGCTTGACGTTGGCCTAGTTGGGTACACATTATTCACACTAAAAACAGCGCAGGGACGAGGACGGAAGAAGTGACAAACTAGGGCGCTGACGAACAGCTGACGAACAACAATCTTGCAATACATTGCAAGAAATGCAATAAAAGTGATTGCCACCCAAAGTTAAAAGAAACGCGTGTTTTGAAACGCTATCGAGACGCTCGCTCAAGGGAAATATTGGAGGCCTCACTGATTGGCATTTGGGGGGGGGGGGTGGAAATGCGGGAGCACGCCATCAATTGCCCTTTTGGAAAGAGAGGTGGCATATCTAGCCAGTTGAACCTCATTTGTACCGGATAGCAGGCTTGACACCAAGTCTGATTGTTTTATCCTTGATGTTAGCTTTCATGGCATACTGGAGTGATATCTTATCCTTGAACTGGCGCATTCTTGCAGCCACTGGTTTTTTCATGTATTTATTGTCGTGTAATAAATCGTACTTCAGTTGTTCGTCAGCGCCCTAGTTTGCCACTTCTTCCGTCCTCGTCCCTGCGCTGTTTTTAGTGTGAGTTACTGAAGTGCGTGTTGTGACAAGTGTGTGGCGCCCCCCATCCCTGATATTCGTTGACCGCTAAGTTCAGTGGCCCCACCAGGTTCGGTGGGCAACCTTGTGTGTGGCCGGGCAATAAACACCGCCGAGCACGGCTGCTCGGGGGTCAGTCACCGTCACCACCAGCACGCTGCATGTCGTCTCTCGGCTGGAGGGTACCCCTACCCTCACAGGTTCACGAACGCGGGTCTAAATCGTGACACTGGCGACGAGGGAAGAAGCCCGCGGAGCGGCCGAAGCCACCGTGAACGCCGCCACCGATAACGCCGAGACACCGCCCCCTCAAGCCAGCCGCCATTACGCCATGCCGCTGTACGGGAGGCTCGAGCCGTTCGAGGGTGAAGGGTCCGCCTGGCCGGTCTACGAGGAGCAAGTCGGCGTGTTTTTCCGGGCGAACGACACACCCGAGGCAAAACAGCACGACATCTTTCTGGCCAGCTGCGGGACCCGCGTCTTCGCTCTCCTGCTCGACCTGCTCAAGCCGGCCACGCCGCACGACAAGCCGCTGGGTGAGCTGCTCGCTACGCTACCCTCGCACTACAGCCCGGCTCCGTCGGCGTTAATGGAGCGTTTTCGCTTCAATAACCGGAGCCGCCGAGACGGAGAGACGCTCGGGCAGTTCGTCGCAGCGCTGCGAGGGTTGGCGAGCGGCAGCGCCTTCGGGGAGCAGCTCGACTCGCTGCTCCGGGACCGTTTCGTCTGCGGCGTCAACGACCCCGCCATGCAGACGCGACTCCTGGAGCTTCCCGACGCCTCGCTGGACGACGCCGTGAAGGCAGCGCTGGCGATGGAGGCTGCGGCCAAGGACGCGGGCGAGCTAGCACGTGCGGCCGGCTCACCGTCGGCGGAGGCGGCGGTGAACAAGATGGCGGCACGGCATGGCAGGTGCGTTCGCTGCGGTGGTGACCACCCCCCCTCCCAGTGCCAGTTCGCGCAAGCGGAGTGCTTTACGTGCGGAAGAACTGGGCACATTGCTCGGGCGTGCCGAGGGGGGACGACGGCGGATGGACGGAAGCAGCAGCCGGCGTCGAGCACAGGTTCCGCGCCAGCCCACGGCCGGGGGAGTCGGCGCAAGGGTATGCGGCGGGGGCGTGCGGCAGCAGCTTCGGGTGCAGCGGCTAGGCTTCACGTCGTGGCCGAAGACGCGCAGATTTTCGACATGTGGCACGCGGGCACAGTGCAGCCGTCGGTGCCACCATACATGCTGACCGTCGAAGTCTGCGGGCGCCCCATTCCCATGGAGCTGGACACAGGGGCCAGTGTGTCGGTCATGGCCGGAAAAGCCTTCAAGCGCACCTTCCCTGGCGTGGCCGTCGAAGCGTCAGGCGTCATGCTGCGCAGCTACTCCGGACAGCTCGCCCAAGTCGAGGGTCAAGCGCAGGTCAGCGTCCGCCTTGGCGACAGGGAGGCCACCTTGCCCCTGTACTTGACCAATGGGTCGTCACCGACGCTGCTGGGCCGGAACTGGATCCAGGCTTTGGGCTTGCGGCTGCCTGAGTACCAGGAAGCAGTGCATGCAGTGGTAGACTGCCCGAGCCTCCTGACCAAGTTCGAGGCCCTGTTCCAGCCCGAGGTGGGGACATTCACCGGCACGGCGGCAAGTGTTGAGGTGCCAGAGGGAGCACTGCCCCGTCCAGCCCGACTGCATGGACGGCGTCATCGAGCAGCTGCTGCACCGGCGAGAGGCCGGCACCAACGGCGGCGGGGTGCTGGGCACCAACGGCCGCCTGCTGCACCTGGTGGTGCTGGGTGCCAGGGCCAGCGCCCAGCAGGTGGCGCAGGCTATGCGGCAGGTGCTCCCGCAGGGTTTCCGGCTCGACGACAAGGCCCAGTACGCGCTGGACTTCGGGATCATCGACGGCGATGTGGGCCTGCCGCACAACTCGTTCCGCACGGAGCCCCTGCCCCACGGCTGCCTGTGCGTGTACGCCAGCCAGCCGGGGCTGGAGTACATCCGCGAGAGCCTCGAGAAGACCCTGCTGGCCAACCTGGAGCAGGAAGACCGGCTGCCCTTCCACGGCCTGCCCCTAGTCATGGTGTTTGCGGGCCAGGGGGACTTCATGCGCGAGGAGGGCATCAACCGGGCCAAGAGCCTGCAGTGCCCCTTCGTGGACGACGGCGGCGGCCTGGACCCCGTGCGGCTGGAGCAGGCGCTGTGCGCGCTGGTTGAGAGCATCGAGCGGCGAGTGGGCCGGCTTCACATCTACCAGGCGCTGCCCGCTGTCGCGGGGCCCCGGCCGGACCTGCGGCTGATGCTGTGCATGGTGTGCGGGGACCCGTACGCGCCCGAGCAGGTGCTGGCGCCCCTGCTGGCGCAGCCGGGCTGCCAAGCCACGGGCCCGCTGCACTGCCTCAGCCTGGACGCCTTCAAGGGGAGCCAGCTTCACCGACCGCTGCCAGCACAGCACCAGGGGCTGGTGCTACTCGCGCCACTGTGGCGCCACGCGCAAGTCCTTCGACACCGGGAAGGCTGACAGCTGGTGCGAGAGGGACACAGGGGGCACCCAATGCTGCCACACCTGCATCGACACCTGTGCCCAGGCGGAGTGTGAGACTACGGAGACCGCCAGACCGTTACTCGCCGGGGGGGACAGGTGTTGTTTTGTGTTTGTGTAGGACAAACAAACTTGGGGGTGAGGGGTGTGACAAGTGTGTGGCGCCCCCCATCCCTGATATTCGTTGGCCGCTAAGTTCAGTTGCCCCACCAGGCTCGGTGGGCAACCTTGTGTGTGGCCGGGCAATAAAGACCGCCGAGCACGGCTGCTCGGGGGTCAGTCACCGTCACCACCAGCACGCTGCATGTCGTCTCTCGGCTGGAGGGTACCCCTACCCTCACAGGTTCACGAACGCGGGTCTAAATCGTGACACGTGTAAGGCAGAAAACTCGTAAACAACAACAGCCCGTATATGCCGAACATTTCCGTGTGGGGAGGCCAGTGTTCGTAGAACAAAAGGGGTATCCACAGGCACGGTCCACGGGGAGCTTTGCGGTAGATTCAAGGGCGTCCTTTCTTTTTTTCTTTTTTTCTTTTGTTTGCGTGTGTATGTAAAGTAGATAGTAAGACGAAATGTGAAAGGTCGAAGGAGGCGAGTGCACGTGCTATATCGAAATAGGCTAGGAGCAAGACAGGACAAAAAAAAACGAAAGGTAACAGCTTTGGCGATAGGCAGTTAGGGTTGTTGCGAATCGAGATGCCCACTTTTTTCTAAGAGCATTATTATTCTCTTCGATTCAGATACCGTGAGGTTTCTAAGCGGCCTTTCGAAGCATTGATTCCAGCCGGTTCAAGGCAGCTGAATGTATAGATTAAGTACGATTCTCTGTATTTTCTGTCCTTGGAGACTTAAAGTTAGACTGCACAATGTACAGCTTGATCACCAAAACTGTGGTTCGGCTGGTTGTAGTGTTGCGCGACTGCTATAGGGGCCCTGTTCAGAGTGTCGGCCCGATGTCCATTAAGGCGTAAATTCATAGGTTGACTCGTTTTTCCAATGTACTGCTTTCGACAGAATGAGAATTCTAGCATACACATAATGTTAGAAGAATTGCAAAATCTTGAATAATTCTTGTGAACGTATTGGCTGACAGTGCTATTGACAAAGCAATACGTCAGCAGATGTTCTAAGGTCTTGCATGTACAGCAACTCCTGCAATCCAGAGCGAAGGCTCTCTGCGCACCTCTGACTAGGGAACCACTCCCATTTCAGAAAGCTCAAATAAACGTTTCTCTCTCTCTCGCTCTAGCACACAGGCAAGGGCTGATGACTGGTTCCTTGGAAGCGCCAATTTTGGCATGCACGAAAATGTCTTTTAGATTCCTATTTCTTCTGTAGGTAACTCTTGGCGCTTCCGGGAGAGTGTTTTTAAGTCGGTCATTACTGGCTAAAAGGGGGTAGTATTTCCGCAGGATTTTGTTTCTTAGGGAGCGCGTTTGAAAATTTGGGTATTAAGGCTGGTGACCGGGCGCTTTCGTATCGACGTTGTTGCTTGAGCACTTCATCTCTTTCTAGCTTGGATGCTCTTACGTAAGCCAAATCCATCGAGCTGACCGGGTGATTCCTGCTTGCCAGGGTTGACTTTAGTTCATTAGGGTGTTTTCTATAGTCTCCGTTACACTGCATACTCGTAGTCTGGTAGCGTGTCATACAAAGATACTTTGTTTGCAGTGTCGTGGGTGGTGGGTAGTGTAGTCTACGTACTGTTGCCTGTTCCGTTAGTTTTCTATAAAGCGTGGGATTTCAGTTTACCATTGTCAAGAACAACAGTAGTGTCTAGGAAGTTGACTTATTTCTCCGAGTACTGACATGATAATTTTAAAGGGACACTGAAGTGATTTGTAAACATTGCGGGATTACTAGCGCAAATTGTAGTTCGGAGTCCGTAGGCACTGTTTCGACCACTCTGGCCGCGTTTACGCGAATTTATTTAGTAGAAAAATCATATTCGAAAATGCTGTCCTCCTCTCTTTACGCTTGCCCATTTTCTGTGGCGTTTTCGTGTGACGTCAGCAGGAGATGAGCTGGAAAATGGCTGCACTACTGCACGGTTCGCCGACCAGCCGACCTACCGATCGAGTCAGTCGGCCCAGCGTTTCGTCCGCCGGCCGCCGACGGGTCGTCGCTATTCGCTAGCTCAATTGAAACTAAGCCACAACACCTTTGTGAATGAAAGATTGGGCCTTTCCTTACGTTGTTAGTTTGTGCACTGTGTCAAACTCAGAGTCCGGGTCGCTCCACACAAGCGCTGCACAAGTGCACATGCGACGCTTCGCTGACTTTACGCTAGTAGGAAACTCTAAGGCCAATTGAAGGCGGGAGAAGAGTCAGCGAAGTGAATATAGGTACTAAGAAAATAAAATCACCTGAAACATTTACCGTACAGCGCAAAACTAGGGAGCAGGAAGCGCTTTTTGCGCTGGGTAAACAAGCACAGCGGTCAGCAGCACGACCGCACATCTGCGAACGCTTTTTCGTCAAAGAAATGCAATTGCTAGACGTGAGATATTGTGGAAGTTTGGGGGACACTTACTGCAGGAGTGATATACAACAAATAGTCACATAAAGTAATTAAAATGCTTAAAATAAATAGAAGTGTAAACAGGTCATACATTATAAACCTTATATATCCAAATCCAGCCAGCGCAGGCTCGTGGCCTAGCGGTCTGAGGCGCTGGAATTTGTTTTGAAAGTCGCAAGTTTGAATCCCCGTGTTGACATATATTTTTTTTTTATAAGTTGATTTTTTCGTATGCGGCCGATGTTTTCTGAACTGAGTTCACCATTTTTGGGCCGTAACGTTCACTGCTCCACGAGCGAGATCGCAGAACGCGCGCATACTGACAATGACGCGCTAGCGAGTTCTCGTTGGCGTGCTGTTGCCACAAGCACCGACTGCTTGCGGGCAGTGGGCCCAGGCCTGAATCAGCACACCCTTGGCCTGGTGCGAACTAGCTTTTTACGAACAGACATGAGTGAGACAAGCTCCGAATATGCGGGAAAAGCGCATGGCATTTGAGAGTCGGCGGTGACGCGGAGGGCGTTCATCCACTGCGTAGGCCTCGTCTAGTGATTTCTACGATTCCAAGCCGCCCTGGGAGGTTTATCTAAGACATTTGACAGCCGACAACATGGCAGAAGCGCGGTACGGCGATAATTGAGAAATCGAGAATGCCCATCCAACAACGCCATCAGATGTCAAGCATGTTGTTTTACAGAACCGAAACCGAAACTTTTGATTGCTAACCTTGGGCATCGTCCAATCACGGTGCCCCCCCCCTCCTGACGTCACAGCCTTTAGTTGGTGCGGCCGCCGCAAACCGCGCATAGTAGTTTTTCTTCTTTTGCGATTTGTAAAATAATTACCGATTTGTCAACCGCATAAACGATGAATAAAGTGTTAATTTGAGCCAGTCTACACAGTGCAAGCAAAAACGGGAGCTTGACAAATTCACTTCAGTGGCCCTTTAATGGTCTGGTGCGAAGAATTAAGACGCGAAATGAAACTTTCCAGGGCTGTGCGGCCATGCTCCCAAATTACGGAGATTTCATCTATGTATCGAAGGTAAACCTTAGGTTTGTGGGGGAAAGACATTAAGAGGGAAGGATCAAGATGTCCCATAAAAATGTTGGCGTCAGTGGGCGCGGAAGGTGTGCCCATGCTGGTGCGATAAACTTGTAAGCAGTAAAATGAGTCGAACTCGAAATATTGGAGTTAGGACTAATTTTAGTAAAGTAACGTAGACTTCCAACAAATGTGGGTGCCGGTTTTCTGCTAAGGCCTTTGATGTAGCTTCTATTGCTTGGGTGATGGGTATGTTCCTATAGAGGGCAGAGACGTCGAGCGTGACCAGAAAAGCGTCATTCGGTATTTGCCCATCACTGTTTATTGCTTTTATTATGCGGAGGAAGGGGGGGTTCCGGAACAAATGGAAGAAGAGAAGTCAGAATGTCTACCAAATGTTGATTGAGAAACACAGAGAATGCTTGTATGGGGGTGGTGGTTGTTAGAAACTATAGGTCTGCCCGGAATGTCAGCTGCGAAAAATGCTTCTGCGGGACTTTATGGATTTTGAGGATGAGGTAGAAATGTTCTGCTTGCTTGTTCGTCGGTCTCATGAAGTTCAGTTCTGTTGTAGTGATTAATTTTCTGGCCAGCAGATCTGTGAGAGTGCGAAGGATCGTTTGATTGTATTCGTTGCTGGGATATGATCTAAAGGCTGGTAGTGGCCATGGTTTTAAGTTTTCTGTAGGCCTCATCTTTATATTTTTCCATTGGTAAAATTACGGTGCTACCCCCTTCGTCTGCAGCTTTAATGATTATGTCCGTTCTGGCTGCTAGGCTATTTAGAATGACTTCTTCTGAGGGGGTTAAGTTTTTCCGCTTATTTGATGTCCTCTTTGTCATTATTATTTCTTTTGATAGTGATTTTATATTCAAATCGAATTCTGGAGATTCGTCGGCATCGGGCGCCCAAGTGCTTGGTGCACGGAGTGCGCGGTCGTTGATGTCGCTATGGTCTTGCTTATAGGAAAAAATTCGTTTAGTCTCATTCTGCAGGAAAAGTCGGTGAGATGGTTGTGTAACGCGTATTCATTCACGTGGTTGTTGGTAGATCAGAAACTGAGGACTCGTTATAGTATAATTTTTTCAGTTGTCGATAATTTTTCGGAAATATCTATAACGTTGCTGTTACACGAAACGGGGGAGCCGGACACTACATTCTGTTCGGGACAAGGTGTCATATTGCCATTACTAGTACTGTGGCAGCTGGGTTCTACATTTTGGTTAGTATCGGGCTTGGAAAAAGTTCACCGAAGCTTCGAAAGGCAGCTTAGAAAGCTCACGGTATCTGAATCGAACAGAATAATAATGCTCTTATAAAAAAGTGGGCATCTCGATTCGCAACAACCCTAATTGCCTATCCCCAAAGCTGTTACCTTTCGTTTTTTTGCTCCTGTCTTGCACCTAGCCTATTTCAACATAGCACGCGCCCTCGCCTCCTTCGACCTTCGGCATTTCGTCTTACTATCTACTATACATACACACGCAAACAAAAGAAACAAATAAAAAAGAAAGGACGTCCTTGAATATACCGCAAAGCTCCCCGTGGATCGTGCCTGCGCATACCACTGCTATTCTACGAAAAATGGCCTCCCCACCCGGAAATACTCGGACTATACAGACTGTTGTTGTTTACGAGTTTTCTGCCTTACACGCACTTCAGTAACCTTGCGATTGCACCTGCAAGACGCCCCGCTTGGCCCTGAACCTCCCGGAAGCCTCTGTTGAGGTCGCCCGGCACCACTGCAGCCCAGCTTAAATCATTCCTCCGTTCCCCCCGGCCCTCTCTTTATCGCTTGCAGGGGTCCTGTCGCAATACCCACACCTCCGTTTCTCTCTCACTATTTCGCTCGTTTCAACTGACCGTTGACCCACTCTGTTGTTCTCCCGCCTCCCTCTGTGTAAACAACCTCCCCCCTCTCTCTTCAACTCAATCTCTATCTATAAAACAGTGTGGCAGAGATGAACCCTGGCGCCGTGAAACAGGCAGGTGTTCTTTTCGAAACGTTAAGAATGGTCTAAGGGCGCCACCTTCTCCAAAGTATTTTTTCTATGTGGCCGCCATTTTCACAGCGCCATCATATATATATATATATAGATATATATATATATATATATATATATATATATATATACACGAGAGGGTAGACACACGTATGAAAACGATGATCGAACTAACGTTTCGACCGGGGTCCGGTCTTCGTCAGAGTAAACTTCGGTAATTGAGCGCGCTGAATATATAGGCACGAAACGAAACATTTCATTTCGTGCATATATATTCAGCGCGCTCAATTACCGAAGTTTACTCTGACGAAGACCGGACCCCGGTCGAAACGTTAGTTCGATCATCGTTTTCATACGTGTGTCTACCCTCTCGTGTATTTTTGAAACCGAATCCCGGAACTTATTCATCGCTATATATATATATATATATATATATATATATATATATATATATATATATATATATATATATATATATATATATATATATATATATATATATATATATATACTTATATATATATATATATACTTATATATATATATATATATATATATATATATACTTATGTATGTTTATATACATATATATATATAGAGAGAGCAGTTGAACTTTCGAAGATGGTAGAGAACACAAGAAAAGAAAACTTTGAACAAGGTAAAAGCACGATTGTTGACAACGTTGCAGCATAGAGACTTGCTTTCGTCAGGGAAATCTCTCGCCTGGCTGGCACGCTTTATATAGGGGTACGTCCCCAGGTGACAGGGGAGAAGGAAAGAAGTGAAATAGGGAAAGCGGATTGGTTTGGGAGTATGTCGGGGGAGATATTAAGGGGCAAAGAAGGTTGTATAGTTTGAGCCGCGAAGTAGGTCACAGGGAAGTCAGCCGGGGGTTGCTATTCGGGGAATGTTTGAGAGAAAGGATGAGAGGGTGTTGGTTGACCTGTAGCGGGGCATACGGAAAGGTTCCCAGAACCGCCGGAAGCAGACAAGGAGGTGAGAGTGGGGTCCTTATCAGAAACTATCTGCAAGCCTCAGGTCAAAAGAAAAGGTAGAGAAGGGGGGAAATAACTAGGTCAAGAAAAAAATACAAGAGGAAAAAAACAGGGAGGGAAACCACACAAACCCACACACAAAAGAAAAAGCAATGACCAGGCAACTGAAATGGCACGTTTCACCCGCGGCAACATTTTTGGAACAGGCCTGTCCTGAAACTCAAAAGCGAAAAGATAAATTTAGGGTGACGTATGGGGCACAAGACCACGCGGAGTAAAAAAAAGGGAGAAATAAAATAAATAAAATGGAATTCCAAAAGCAAAGGTTGGAGTAATGCGGGCGAGTAAAAAGCTAGAAGCTAAGGAATGAAAAAAAAATCACACCATATCCACGGAATGAATGATGACAAGTGGGGCGAAGCTCGAGTGGGGGAGATCATCGGTAACCATAACTCTCCCGTGAAAGTTCGCCCATTACATCATTAAGAAAGACGTAAGACTGCGTGCGTGCATTTGTCACGCAGGATGGGACACAACGGTAAAGAAAGAACTTTTATTTAGGGCGAACTTGTGCCCGAACAAGACGAGAGGAAACAAGCAAAGGTCCTTGCGTCTCGTTCGATCTCCGAGAACGACTTCCTGCGTTCTTGGCGTGATCTCTTGCGTGATCTCCCCCTCGCAGTGCACGTGCTCTCGCGCCTCCGTTGGCGAACACACAGACAAGCTCGCGCTCCCGGTGCCGAGTTTGCGCTGCCGGTTGCAGCCGGTTCTTGCGCGTGCAACGCGGCCCACTTTGCGACATCTCCGAAAGCAGGCGGCGGTCACGTACCACGAGACACAAGGGATGGACAGACCCATGGCTTTAGGAGCTTCGCCCCTAAAAAAAATTAGGTGACCAGGTAAGGACAAAGATAGGGGTAATAGTTTTTGGATAAGATGTATGCCAGACAGTAGCTATTTTTGTATTCCCGGTGAATATCGCAAGGATTACAAGTTGCCCCTAGACGCATTAATTCCAGAAGGTTCCATGGAGTTGAATTTGTGAAATAAATTGGATTCTCCGTATTTTCTGTCCCTAGGAGACTTGAAGTTTGAAGTTTGTGTGTGGGTTTGTGTGGTTTTCCTCCCTGTTTTTTTCTTTTTTCTTGGCGTAGTAATTTCCCCCCTTCTCTACCTTTTCTTTAGAACTGAGGCTTGCAGATAGTTTCTGATAAGGACCCCACTCTCACCGCCTGTTCTGCTTCCGACGGTTCTGGGAACCTTTCCGTATGCCCGCGGCGGGTCAACAAACCTCCTCTCATCCTTTGTCTCCAAACATTCCCCGAATATCAAACCCCAGCTGACTTCCCTTGTGACCTACTTCGCGGCTCAAACTATACAACCTTTGCCCCTCAATACCTTCCCCGACATACTCCCAAACCAATCCGCTTTTTCTATTTCACTTCCTTCTTTCTTTCTGCCCTGTCACCTGGGGATCCCTATATAAAGCATGCCAGCCAGGCGAGAGATTGCCCTGACGAAAGCAAGTCTCTTTGCTGAAACGTTGGTAAGAATCGGGCTTTTACCTTGTTCGCATTTTCTTTTCTTATATATATATGTATATACAATAGAGAAGTCAAACTGAAAAACATAACAACATTTATTCTAACGTTTCGACCGCGAGCCGGTCTTTTTCAAAGATACAAATAGTGCAGATCACTTGGGTTTAAATACATTTCAATTGTGGGCGGGGCAAGAAGATGTATCAAGCAAAAAAACGTAGGCTCTACGCGACACAAAAAAGCATACGAAGCCGCCGAACGCAAGGGGTGGAAAAAAAGGGGGGGGGAGGCAGGAAGGAGGGCTTTGGAGTGCTGCCGGGGAACAGAGGGGAAAGGGGGCCTAATCAAGGCAGGCGAAGCTACGAAGCTATAGGATAAGAGGAAAGAATTGCAAGGTACTGAAGTCACGACGGAAAATCAAGAAGGTGAGAATTAAGGAGGGGCTCGTTTTAGCTGGTTTGTTGACCTTTTTTTGGCGGCAGGTGCCTGGTAGGGCAACCTGCAGGGTGTGAGAGTTTGAAAAATACAGAAAATATGCAAAGAAACAGAGGAAATTGGCTGGTGAGGAGAAAAGATTGGGAGAGCCCAGAGGTAATTACGGATGCCCAGTGCAAGCGTTAACAACACACACAAACAAAGGGAAAAAATAAAAAAAGAAAACGAGGGAAGTTAGAGGGGGATTGGGATTAGCGGGAGGGGCGCGGAAACCGCGGAGGTGGGGCGGGAGTACGGGTATGAAAGAGGTTCGAAGAATAGACCAAGCGACCATGCGGGGATGAAAGAGGTTCGAAGAAAAGACCAAGCGACAAGTGGTTTCACATGGCGTGAAATCGCGGAAACGTTCTCCTGCGTAAAACGTGGCAGCCGTCCACGAGGTCATGCAATGCAAGGACAATACAATGCAAAGTAACGCTAATTTAAGCTTGATCACATAAATACCGAAAATAAATGGACATAAGGCTAAAAACACATACAAAAAAGGAGATATACAGTGGCACTTGAAGTTTTTGAAGAGAATTCATGCAAGATCAAATTTTTTACATACCCGCATACAGACACACAGAAAAAACTATACACAGAATATCACCACAGAAAACACAAGCGGTTTTATCGACCCAATAGCAATTGTTCAGTGCAAAAGGACACAAAATAATAATCATACAAATAAAGAAAAAAATATAAAGCAAGGGGTACTATGGTGAAATCTATGTACATTCGTGCCTATGTGGTACGGCAACTACACACAAGCAATACACTGACACAGTACAAAGTACAATATGTACACAAATTTAAAAAAAAGAAAAACCAGAGTAAGAACGCTTCTCTTTCACAACAAAGTTTCTCAGTTGCTCGCTGCATCGGCCTTCTCCGATGCCTGATTGGGCAGGCAAGACAATCGGCCTGTGTTTTGATTTATTCCGCTCAAGACAGTGTTAAACTTGTAAATAAGGTGCGATTCACGGTCTTCACGATCATATTGCGTTTTGAAATTGGACTGAAGCACTGTGGCTGTGAATGCGTGGAAAGGGTGGCCTAGATTATTTACATGTTTAGATAGGGGAAGGTGTGGTAGGGACTTCATGTGTGCTCGGTGGTTGTTGATTCTCATTCTAAACAGATTCTCAGTTTGACCAACGTACTGGGCGTGGCATATGGTGCATTCAAGAAGGTAGACAATGTTTGCGCTGTCACAGTCAAAGTTTCCTCTTATCTGGAAAGAGGATTAATCGTGGTGCTGGTGGCGACAGAGGCTTTAGTCATCATGGGGCACAGTTTGCACCTAGGCTCATTGGAGGGTCCGCTGCCTGTGAAACTGGGTGTGTTGACCTTAGATGACGTTACAATATCTCTGATGTTTCTCGCACGTCGGTACACGACGCAGGGAGGCTCAGGGAAAACACTTCGCAACATTTCGCTTTGAAGTAGAATGTTGTGGTGTTTTCTGAGCATGCAGTTTACGCTGGAGGACGTAGCGGCATATTTTAGAATAAGGGTGGGGGTCGTATTCAAAGATTGGGCTTTTATGTTGGTTATCAGGTGGCGGCGGTCCTGTTTTTCAGACTTCCTAATGACATCAGTGATGACAGACGGTGGGTATTGTTGTCGTGTTAGGTCAGTAGTTAGTTGTTTACCGTTAGAGGCAAAATCAGCTTGGTCAGAGCATATCCTTCTAAAACGCAGAAACAGACTGTATGGTATGCCGAGTTTACAGTGTAGTGGTTGCTTTTGAAATGCAAGTCTTGATGTCGGTCTGTTGGCTTCCTGTACACTGAGGTCACAAGCTTGTTGTCTGATATTCTCACTAAAACATCAAGAAAATAATGGCAGATGCGGAATATGAGTTTGAGAAAGAAATGTTCTCGTGGGCGTTGTCGAAAGCGGTTATAAATTTTACAAGTTCCTGTTCCCCATAGAACAAAATGAGAAAAATATCGTCAATGAACCTTCGATAGAAAAGAGGGTGAAGCTGTGCCTTGCTTAGGAATTCCGACTCCAATGAGCCCATGAAAATGTTAGCATAGTTGAGTCCTATTTTTGTTCCCATCGAGGTCCTGTCGACATTTTTTTACTGGGTAAGAGGTTTCTTTCCAGGTTTATTTTTTTTCTTCTCCTTTCAAAAAAATATTCGTCACACTTTTTCTGTGGAGGGGGGTCGACTTTTTCTCTGTTTTGCGTTTTCTTTTCTTTCTGTTCTTTTCTTCTTTTTGCGGTATCTTTTGAAGCTTTTTGCCTGCTTGTGTATATATCTATAAATAGGGCAAAGTGTTGGCCTCTTGTTTGTTTGCAGGTGGTGGTTGAAATTGGCTTTTCGGATTCAGCACAACTCCAGGTTTCTTTTTTCGCGTTTCTTCTCCTTCTAAAAAATATTCGTCACACTTTTTGTGTGAGTGTGCGTGTGTGTGTGGGGGGGGGATCAACTTTTAAGTCCAGCTGTGACTTTCGCTCCCATATATAGATGATATGAAGACTAACAAAACGAAAGTTACCCAGCTTGACAATCATCGTTTGTCAGCAGGCATGAAAACACAAGATCAAAATACTACAAGGCGAAAACACAGAACGAAGTCGCAATCCCAATACAGCGCCGTCACTTAATTACCAAAAATAAAAACATCTATAAAAAAAGAACGGGCAAAATAAATCTAACATAAAAGGCTCACGTAATTAGCTACACAAAGAAAAAAAATAAGATACGCTGTCTGGCTGGCGCCTTCCTCGAAGGCGACAAAGGAAACATTAAGGGTGGTGAATTGAAGGAGGAGTGTAAGAATGTTTACGCATAAGATGAATATTATACAAGCTTCTGTTCTCTTTCATTTTAACATGATAGACGAAAAACGTAAATTGTGACGAGTTGGCCGAGTGTCCAGTTGTCCTAGGTTACGAGTTTCCCTAGTGCGAGAGGGCCTATGGCGACTTGCCCTATGTGACGAATTCACCTATGACGAGTTGGCTGCGACGAGTTCACTTTTGACGAGTTCTTCTAGACCCCTCGTGGACGCCTCGTGGACGGCTGCCACGTTTTACGCAGGAAAACGTTTCGCGATTTCACGCCATGTGAAACCACTTGTCCCTTGGTCTTTTCTCGGAACCTGTTTCATCCCCGCATGGTTGCTTGGTCTTTTCTTCGAACCTCTTTCATCGCCGCATTCCCCCCCCCCCCCTCTGCGGTTTCCGCGCCCCTCCCGCTATTCCCAATCCCCCTCTTCCTTCCCTCGTTTTCTTTTTTCTTTTTTTTTGTGTGTGTTGTTAATGCTTGCACTAGGCATCCGTAATTACCTCTGGGCTCTCCCACCCTTTCCTCCTCACCAGCCAATTTCCTCTGTTTCTTTGCATATTTTCTGTATTTTTGAAACTCTCACACCCTGCAGGTTGCCCTACCAGGCACCTGCCGCCAGAAACAGGTCAACAAACGAGCTAAAACGAGCCCCTCCTCAGTTCTCACCTTCTTGATTTCCCGTCGTGACTTCAGTACCTTGCAATGCTTTCCTCTTATCCTATAGCTTCGCCTGCCTTGATTAGGCCCCCTTTCCCCTCTGTTCCCCGGCAGCACTCCAAAGCCCTCCTTCCTGCCTCCCCCCCCCTTTTTTTCCACCCCTTGCGTTCTGCGGCTTCGTATGCTTTTTTGCGTCGCGTAGAGCCTACGTTTTTTTACTTGATACATCTTCCTGCCCCGCCTACAACTGAAATGTATTTAAACCCAACTGATCTGCAATATTTGTATCTTTGAAAAAGACCGGCCCCCGTTCGAAACGTTAGAATAAATGTTATGTTTTTCAGTTTGACTTCTCTATCGTACAGCTAACCTCATAGCCAGGAACCTTTTCTCTTAACTATATATATATATATATATATATATATATATATATATATATATATATATATATATATATATATATATATATACATATATATATATATATGTATATATATATATATATATATATATATATATATATATATATATATATATATATATATATATATATATATACATATATATATATATATATATATATCAGAATAGAAATTGAGGAGCTCGTTGAAAATAGCGCAGAAATAAGAGTTGGCAGTCAAGAAAACCTCGGAAAGCAAAAGGGGAGGATGTAGTAGGTCATTGAAACAGATAAAGAACCCGCCGCGGTGGCTCAGTGGCTAAGGCGTTGCGCTGCTGAGCAGGAGGTTGCGGGTTCAATTCCCGGCCGCGGCGGCCGCTTTTCTGATGGAGGCGAAAAGCAAAAACGTCCGTGTGAATGAGATTTCGGCGCACGATAAAGATCCCCAGGTGGTCAAAATTAATCCGGAGCCCTCCACTGCGGCGCGCCTCATCGCCTGCGTTGCGTCGGCGCGTTAAACCCTACAATCAATCAAGAAACAGATAAAGAATTTTGAAAATAAGAAAGTGGAGAAAAATGCTCGCCAAGTGGGATCCGGATCCCCGACCTCCAGAATACCGGTCTGGTGCGATAACCACTACGCTACCGGCGAGGCGATTTCCCCCGGGGTATTGATGTTAAAGTATTTTTGTTTCCTGTACTTGGGGGTGTACCCAGCGCCACTCGGACTACTCGGGGTGAAGGGTACCTTCTTTTTACCCCCCGGCCGTGACTCGAGTGCGTACGACATGTCCAGAGTGGCGGACCAGCATTGAACCCTCTTAAGTTTCCTATGGCACCAAGACTGCCAGAATAGAGGCCCTCGCTAAGAATGTAGCGAATCAGAATAGGAAATGAGGGGCTCGTTGAAAATAAGACAGAAATAAGAGTTGGCAGTCAAGAAAACCTCAGAAAGCAAAGGGGAGGATGTGGTGGGTCATTAAAACAGGTCAAATCGAGGTCCCGTCGATTTGCACGTACTGCTTAGTGTCGAACCCAAAGTTGTTCAGCTCCAAGAGAAGCTTTAGAAGTACACCAAGAGTTTCACCATCAATTGAATTGCTTTGGGTAGGATCATTGTTTGCCTGGATGACAAATCAGATGCTGTCCGACTGTGGTATTTTTGTATATAGCGAGGTGACGTCGCGGGTGACTAGCAGGTTATCTTCCGGTATAACTAGATTCATGCTATCAACCATAAAATGGTTTGTATCCTTTACATATGAAGGTAGTGTGGGAGCAATGTCTTTGATTAAGCTATCGATAAAACTAGAGATCATTTCTGTTACTGTCCCTATACCGGAGATGATTGGTCTGCCTGGATTTTCTGCTTATGTGCTTTAGGCAACATAAAATCGTCCTGGAACTGGGCTTAAACTTGAAGTGAGGCTGCAGTTTTTTCCGGAAGGTTTTTGCCCTTGACGAGCGCAATCAGTGTGTGGCTTACCTTGTTCTTAAATTGGGGAGTCCGATCGGTGACAGTTGGTTTATGGAAAGAAGTATCGCTGAGCTGCCTTTCCGCCTTAGTGATGTAGTCCTGCTTATTCAGAATAACAATTGCGCCACATTTGTCGGCTGGTTTGATAGTTGTGTCCGAGTGGTCGCTTAAAGCTTTCAATGCCTTTTCCTCTTTCTGTGCGAGATTGTTGTGGTACGGTGATCGCTTTTTACATTCAGAGAGAATGTCACGTTGTACCGCCTTGATTTAAATATCTAAGCATTTGCCTCTTTTGGGGGGGAGGAGTCCAATGGCATAGTGATGGCAGCCTAGTGTCCACATTAGGGTCTTGTGATTTGCCATGGCAATATTCGCTGAGCCTAAGCGTTCGCGAGAAGTTCTCTAGATCCTAATAAGGTTGGAATTCGTCTCGTCTGCCGGATGCAGGACAAAAACTCAAGCCTCTTGAAAGCACGCGTTCTTCGTCATCAGTGGGGGGCGGCTGTCGGGTGGGAAAGATTTGCCGTATGGCAGGAACAGTTTCTGAACAGTTCCTGAACAGGAACTGTTCAGGAAAAGTTTCGGCGCTTGCATGGGAATGAAGACACACGTGTCTACTTTCTCAACAGGGGAAGTTATGCCATCCAGAAGTAGCTTTTTCAGTTTTGTTAACATTACTTGGCACTCTTTGTTTTCTGGAAACACTTTTGAGAGGTTGATTTCGTGGGGCATCAAGTCTTCCTGGTCAGCGAGTTTTCGTTCTTCACTGAGGATGTGCTCTAGTAGTGAATTATCGTGGTCAATAACTATATTCAAAAGTTGCTTGGATGCCTCATGCATGCATGGCGTCCACCCTGCCTTAAGCTCTTGGTACATGTCGGAGGTGGCTGCTTTAACGTAAATACGCAGCCCTTTCGGAACTACGTCACTTGTGCGATACCAAATAAGGGTACTAACATGACACTGATATCGTACTCGCTTTTCGGCAATTTTCCTAGCATTCAAAAAATGTTTTCACATGGTTGGTCTGCTCTGACCACAAGAGTCACCTGATTCTAGTCAGTTCCTTGGGTTTTGCTTCACGACGGCCGAGAAGTTCCTTCGCAACTTGTAGCGTTGCCCCGATGGAGCCTGGGCTGAAGCCTGGGGTGCTGCCGCTTGGCAGGACGGTGCTGATGGAGGAGAGGTCGGGGCCGGTCAGCCACTGTCTGGCCGGCAGAGTGCAGCTGCCATGTGTCATCTCTGCGTGCGTATCCTCGGCGTAGGGTCTGGTGAAGGTGGCTCGCCACGATCGCCACACCATCAAAACTTGGGTGGAGCGCGTCAGCCGCTCCACCCAAGCGGAGAAAGAAAGAAAAAGGAAAAAAAAATGCCCGCCGGGTGGGATCCGAACACACGGCCTGTAGAAAACCGGTCGGGTGCTATGACCACTACGCTACCGGCGGGGCTATTTTCCCCTCCACAGTCTGCCATATTTTTGTTAAGGTACTTTTGTTTCCTGTGCTTGGGAGTGGTAGCCAGCGCCACTCTGACTATTCGAGGCGAAGAGGATATATATATATATATATATATATATATATATATACATATATATATATATATATATCTATATATATATATATATTTATATATTTATTGCCGCGAACCATGTATGGGTTTGATTATTTATTGTTGGTTTTTACTGCCGGGACACGCCCGGCTTTGTTATCTGCGTTCCAAACGAAGCGCGTCTTACTTTATTTACTTTTATGCCGCACGATCTATCACATTTAGATAAGCAGACTGTTTCGCCCTAACGCCACTAGCCCATAATAATCGTCTGTGATCTTCAATGTTCTGGATGTCAATCGACGTTTCCAGAAACACTTGCGCCGAAAGATAAAAGCCTTCAGAGCAGACGCCGCGGCATTCATTCGACGACACTCGCCTGTGCTAGTCACTTTGTTGACCTCTACTTCGCCGCCTCTGTATTCTTTTGAGTTGTTAGGGGAGCACACGTTCGCTCCAATAAACTTGTTTCTCCTGCAAGACAACTGCGTCGTCCTTGGCTTCGTAACATGTGGTGGAGGTGCGGCGTACTAAGCATTTATGCTCTCTACGACATCTGGAAGCCGCCAAGCCAGTCCAACCAGAGAAAGCTGCCGACTGCAAGGATTGCTACCCGAGTTCGGTCTTCTGCCAGAAGGGCCCAAGAGAATGAACGCTGCAACCAACACCATGGTGCAAGAAACATCGTCGCCAATCATCTTGCAGCAGCCCCGAGAACCACTATCGTTCCGCGGATCCCCCGGAGAAGACCCTGAGGACTGTTTGGAGAAAGTGGAGCGCGTCCGCTTCTTTAACAGGTGGGATGACGAAGAAACTTTCCGCCACGTTGTCTTCTATTTAGAAGATAGGGCCCGAACGTGGTTTGAGAACAATGAAAGCTCCCTACCCAACTGGACTCTCTTTAAGAGCGAGTTCCTCAAAACATTCGCTACCGTGGTGCGGAAAGAACGAGCCACCCTTTTGTTGAAAACGCGCACGCAACACCCCAAGGAAGGGGTCGTGATCTTCGTCGAGGAGATGAAGCAGCTATTTCGCCGCGCGGACCCCGAAATGACGGAAGAAAAGAAGTTGCGCTTCCTAATGCGCGGTGTGAAGGAGGAACTGTTTGCTGCGACATGGAGCCCCGGAAGTCCTAATAACGGACCGCGGAACGGCCTTTACTTCGGAGCTGATGCAAGGAATATTATGCTACCGCAACACGAATCACAGAAGAACGACGGCGTACCACCCCCCACACGAACGGACTAACGGAACATCTGAACAAGACAATCGCAGGCATGCTGTCAAGGTACGTTGACGTTGAACATAAAACCTGGGATGAGGTGCTCACGTATGTCACGTTTGCGTGCAACACGGCTATCCAGGAGACTACGCAGATGACGCCGATCGAGCTTGTCTACGGCAGACGGCCGACTACGATGCTTGACGCCATGCTTCCGCATGTAGAAGACGACGCCCTCAACCTCGACGTCCAGGGATACCTTCAGCGTGCGGAAGAGGCCCGCCAGCTCGCTGGAGTTCGTACAACGGACCAGGAGCTCGTGGATGGCGGGCGCTACAACCTCCAACGCCGAGACGCCGAGTGCCACCCAGGAGATCGTGTTTGGGTTTGGACTCCCATCCAACGACACGGGCTCAGTGAGAAGCTTCTGCGACGGTATTTCGGACCCTACCAGATTCTACGACATGTCGGCCAACTTACCTACGAGGTGATCCCCGATGGTGATTCCGGAACATCACGACGACGCACGCGGCCCGAAGTCGTGCATGTGGTTCGGTTGAAACCTTACTATGCAAGATGACGGACATTTTGTTGTTTGTTTGGACTGTGTTTTGTTTTAGCATCGGGTCGATGCACTCTTAGAGGGGGGGTAATGCCGCGAACCATGTATGGATTTGATTATTTATTGTTTGTTTTTACTGCCGGGCCACGCCCGGCTGTGTTATCTGCGTTCCAAACGAAGCGCGTCTTACATTCTTTACTTTTATGCCGCACGGGCTATCACATTCAGATAAGCAGACTGTTTCTCCCTAACGCCACTTGCCCAGAATAATCTTCTGTGATCTACAATGTTCTGGATGCGAATCGACGTTTCCAGAAACACTTGCGCCGAAAGATAAAGGCCAGCAGAGCAGACGCCGCGGCATTAATTCTTAGCATAGGTCAGCAAAACAGAAAGAACTCACCCAAACTCAATCACTTTTTTTTTATTTACGCTGTACTCATTCAAACTCAGACTCAAAAAGATCGTCTGTTCACAAAATCACTCGTACGCACTCATCAAATACTCATTTGTAATCGTACTCACTTGTACTCAAACTCATTTGTCCTCACGAGTATTCGTACTCAATCTGTACTCATGAGTACTCACTCTGTACTCATGAGTACTCAATGTGTACTCATGAGTACTCAATGAGTACTACTGCTCATGAGTACTACTCAAGAGTACTACTCATTCTGCACTCGCGAGTACTACTCATTCTCAAGAAAGTGAAATGCTGGGCTTGTTTGTTCATACTGTTGCAAAAAAAAAAGAAACCAGCACACGCAGGACAAGAGAAGGAGGGACACAAACACAATGCTGGACTACTGATTTAGTCGGGAAAATACGATACACTTATATGCAAAACCTCGCTCACGCGCACACCTAGACAGCATGAAGAGACAACTTTATACAGATAGGAAGTAAAATTCTTTATCTGTTAGGACCACCGAAGGAATGCTGACACAAGTCTTCTTGTTTTTTTCTTATAAAAAACGCCTCAAGTAACTCACGCTCACGTTTTGATTTGCCCCTCCCCACAGTTACGGCATTGTGAAATTTTGGAACACAATCCTGGCAACACTACTTATTCTGCACTCACAAGTACTACTCTTTATGAACTCATGAGTACTACTCATTCTGAACTCATGAGTACTCAATCAGTACTCATGAGTACTCAATTTGTATTACTCACGAATAATCAACTTATCTGCACTGTTAGCTAGGTCGTAGCTCGAATGAAAGACTAAGTAGAAAAATAAATAGTTTAATTCATTAGAAAAACACGGGTGACATATAAATCAGGACAGAGGAAGAAAACGTCTGATGCGGTGCACTGTCGTTGGGCGACTTACTGTGCGAAGGCAAGTACACTGTACATGTGAGAAAGCGAAACGGAACGTAAGCACTCGCGTTGCGCCTGGAGTCTCGTCTTGTTCTCAGGCCGGGTCAGGCTCAGAGGAGCTCGGGGCTTGTCGGTGCGGCCATGACCGTAAACTGCGTTTTTCTGCGTGTCTTCGGGTGGCAGCTTTTGTCGTCCGTTTTCATTTCCGGGCGCGCTGATAAGTATCCTAATCGTGCTCTGAATCCGAAATGCGCCTGCCCCCAGGCACAATGAAGCGTTCGCGTAGATTGACGTCCGTTCGTATCCAGATCACTGTCCGCTTGTTCACAGATGCTCGATGCTGGCGTTTGTTTTTTGTTGTTCCAGATACTAGAAACTTCGTTAAGAGGTGAGTTTCGCTGAATTTCAAATGTGCTTGATTTTATTGTGTTTGTGCCCTGGGATTCACTTCGTCAGACCTGAACTTGACAGTGTTTACGGCGTTGCGTTGGTTGCGCCGCTTCCGTCGGCGATTGTGTTCGTGTAGGTCGTCACGTGCTTGATGCATGTGGGGGCGTAGACGTCTGCTTTGTCCGGTGGCGAGCTGCGCTGTGTAGAGATGGCATAGTTCGGCGCGTTGAGGACGTTGCTTGATTGACGCGTGCGTTGCGTATGGTGCGGGAGCCCATTGGCTGTTCGTTTAGTGTGCGGTAGCGGGGCGTTTTCGTAGGGTGACATGGCTGATCGGTCGAAGTCGTTGAGGCTCTGTGCTCGCAGTCGCCGTGGTTGTTTCGGAGGTGAAACCGTTGTGGTGGGGAAGCGGGCGTAGTTCGTGCCATCCGTTCGGTCCCACATTCCTCGGCGTCGCAAGCGTGACTTCATCGTCAGGGCATTCGATGCTTCGTCTGGATCGGGTTCATTGGTTGCCGTTCTTGCGGTGTCCGTGTCGTCGCTCAAGACCTCGTCTCTTGCCCGTTGTTTCGAGAATGCTATAATCGCAATCTCTCCCATACAAGCAGGATCCGTTTATCGCGAGTCCGCTTGCTCGTGGTTGCGTCCTCTTGTACGAAATGGTGTTTGTCGTGTGAGTCTCGATCCGAGCGCGGGTGCCGGTGATCTTGTTAATTCTGGCTCGGACATGCCACATGCGCTGGCCGTGTCGTTGCTCGTTGACGGACCTACTTGCACGAGTGTCATGTCGTTCGTCAGCTTGTCTCGGGTGGGAGCAGCGGGTGTCGGAGAGCTCGTACTTTCCGGCAGGGTTGAACCGCGTGCGCTGGGTCTTTTGTTTCTTGTGGCCAGGTGATTTCTGCGGTTGTCTGGCCAAGTCCGGATAGCACCTGCAGTGGGAGCGGAGGATGTCGCGAACAGCAGTTTCCTCCGTGTGTGCTGCGGCTTGGTGGCGTTCCGTGAGTTGTGCATTTCGTTCTCCGTGGTCAGCTCCACTGGTTCTAGTTGGATTTCATTCGTCACTTCTGGTGCGTTTCGTGCGCTGTGTGTCTCGTTTTATCCAGGGAACTCCCCTATAATTGGGGTGCGGTCGTTCGCCACGTATGGTGCATTTGGGGCGCCGTGCGTCTTGCTCGTTTGTCGTGGCCATATCCACCAATCCGGATCCGATGTCGTTGGTTGCGTGGACCTGCGCCGGGACAGCACGTGCGGAAAATGTACGTACCGGCTCCGTTGCGTTCTGTGCTCTCAGCGTTCCGTTCGTGTACGTCTGTAGCGGAAGAGCGGGCGCCAGGAACGTGGTGCCTTCTGGCTCGTGCGCGCTGCGTACGTTGCGCGTCTCGTGGCTCGTTGCTAGAATGACCTGCGCGTGGGCGATGTAGTTCGTGGGCGATGTAGTAGAGCAACGTGTGTTCGTTATCTCGCCAGAAATGCACTGACCTTCGATGCGTCTCCGTAATCGTGGCGATTACCTGGGAAAGGTCCGGTGAGCACGCAATCACAATTTTGCATGTGTCATCTCGTTCATGTGCGTGCCGTCGTGCATTCTGCCTGTGCTCGGATCTCGTGCAGTCCAGGCACCGTAGAAAACGTGCGGCCGACTCTCGCCGGTTGTCTCAGAAAACTTTCTCGTTCATCACGCAGCCTTCTGCTCTCAAACAGCGCCGCTTGCAGGGTCCTGTGCGTTTGTTGTCGAAGGCAGCCTGAAGTAGCGTTGACACATTCGTTCGTTTGGGGAGATGGCGACGTTCTTCGTTGTCCTCTATAAGACGCAAGATGATGTCGTCCTTACGGCCAGAGCAGGGTAGCCCTCGTAATCGTAGTGCACTCACGAACTGCTGTTTCTTCGTAGAGCATAGGACGTAGCGTTCCGTTGAAGTCAGCACTGTGTCGACCACCACTGGCGTGGAGTGCGTCGGTGCCCCATGTCTGCGTGCTGCACTCTCGTAGTCGTGGTGCGGTCCGTCCAGGTTGTTCGTCCGTTCGTCCTCCCGTGGCCTTAAATCATGCTCCGGTCGACTGCAAGATCTTAGCTAGGTCATGGCGCGACTGAAAGGCTAGACAGAAAAAAATAAAATGTTTAGCTAATTAGAAATACTGAGATTACATATACATCAGGACAGAGGAGCCCGAGAAGAAAACGTCTTACACGGTGCATTGTCCCAGGGCTTCCCACTGCGCGAAGGCACGTACACGGGAGAGAGCGAAACGGGACGTACGCACTCGCGTTTTGAATCGCGGGCTGAATCGCGGGGCAGTTGGCCAGTTGTAGAGAGGGCGCATTATGTACATGAAGCTACTTAACGGCGACCCCAGTAGCTCCCATGTGTACAGCGGGGCGTGATATTAAGTTGCAATAATGAATTATCTTCATGACGGACACAGACAGACAGACTGACAGGCCAACATTGTCGCGCTAAAGTGGCGAAAGAAAGACTATCGTCTTTAAAACCATCTGGAAAGAGACGCTGCCGCCGCTGTTCCGAATTCTGCGAACATTGCGCAACCTTACCCCTCGCAACCGCCGCCAGCCCGCAAAGTAAGAGATAAATAGAAAGACGAAAAGAGCTAGTGCGCGAAAAGCCAAAAAGGGAGGTCCCGCCACGAAAAAGAGACAGGACGGGCGCTACGAGTCGTTGTGTCTATTTCCGTTAGCAGCTAGGCCAAAACCCACACGGGTCTGATCTTACTAATTTTTCTATGCGTGTGTGTGCGGTTAACCAGAGCAGCCGACACAAATTTGCTGCACCTGGCGACGCGCCGATGGTGGGCCCGATTCGCGCCTGTCAGCCAGCCCGCGGCAGACGTGCCGCAACTGGCGGCACACGGCGCAACCGAGTCTACTCTCCTTTTCCCATCGGAACGGCCGCACCAAATCATGCTTGGGACGACCGGCCCGCAAAAGACACGCAGCGACGAGTAGACTCTGGAGACGGCGCCGCTGAGTCGCCTCCCCTTTCCCATTCATGGCTCGGCTGACGCAATCACTTCGCCTGCATTCGCCGGATTCAAACTGCGGCCAGTGATAGACTGATAGTCCTGATTGGAAAGATTCGAACTGCACGCGGCTGCGGCGGAACCCCGGGGGTATAAAACCAGCTTTGAAGCAGCGGCTGTGGGGCGGCATTTCATCGGAGGCACTGAGTTGAAAAGTGCCTTTGTGCGAGCCATGTAACGCTCTTGCTACCTTTGTATATATTGTATATGAATGCAGCTTAAAATCACCGTCGGCTCGACAACTTCACCGCTCTCCTCTGCGCCGCGTCGATGGCGGACTGAGCAGGGCCACGTCGCAACATCTATGCATCTGTATCTATGCATCTATGCATCTGTATCTATGCATCTATGCATCTGTATCTATGCATCTATGCATCTGCACCTGTGGCTTGTGTATCTATGTTGTACAACGCGCCCCTTATGTAACACCCCCCTGTGGGGTCTTTAAGGAAATAAAGTGAAGTGAATCGAACAGTGGTGACTGAGCTAGAATGGCCCAGTCCCAACAGTGTGTGTGTTTGTGTTCCGGGGGGGGGGGGGGCGTGGAGAGGGTATCGGTCGCAGTCGAGGGCCGCAGGGCACCCATTTGCTGGCGGTACTTGGCAGCCGTTACAGCAGCGTAGAACTTCTCTGCCGTGCTTTGTGTACTCGAGAACAAAGTTTGTAGACGCGTTTTTCGGAGGCGTGATAGCTTGCACTGACGTCACTGTATTGCCGTGTTGGCGGGTTGGTTGCACAGCGGAAATCTGCAGCTCTTATCTCGAGCAACGCGGATGAAGCTGACAGCGATCGATCAAAAAGTGCGGTGACGTCGTTATGTGCAATCCACATGTTTTACGAGACGTTCCAAGATGCGAGCTTAAGCGACAATCCCGGCGTCTGGTGTTGGCGTTCATCAATTCAAAACAATTCCTTCACGAGGCCTTTCAGAGTGCGAGCTTAAACTCGGCGGTATAGTTGCTAGCGAGGGGCGGTCGCCCGCCTGTAAACAGTAGTGAAGGTAGCGGAATAACAACCACCGAAATTCACCATCATCGTCAGCGCCCTCATTACACGGTGTCATAAACGAGAAGCGGCGAATCGGGTTGCCACTCGAAAGTAAAGCCATTCGAAAGCAAAACGCTCCTCCAGCGGCAAGATGACAGAGCTCTTCGACAAAATATGCGAGGCTAAACAAGGCGCCGCATGCGTTGAACTGGATATAGTGTTGTCCGATTCACAACTCACAAACGTGCTTAGGTGTACTCGAATATTTTATTTCCATTGCTGGTGCACATTCCACCGCCGCGCTTGCACGCTGTAGTGCACGGTGGGGCTATATCCTCACTTGCTCACTAGTAAATGGCACTACACGAGACCATATTACTAGCGAACCTGAGCAAAATGTTTCAAAACGGGAACCTAATAAAACAATATGGGCGCACGAACATCAGCCAAACTGTCGCTTGAATACGCACAGCGAACGTTACAAAACACGCAGTCGGTTTGAAGCGAGTTACGGAAATTAACTGCGACTGTTGAAGTGAGCGGCTCGGCTCACGAAACGACTACAAAGCGTGACATGCGTCTACGGAAACTTCTGAAGACTGCAAAAGAGGGACTTCAGTACGCCTAGTTCGTGCGTTGTTAGCAGCCTCCACCGCCTCTCCCGCAAAACAATTGGAAGGGAGCAAGCGCAATGAAGCCGCCACGCGTTCACAGGCCACGTCAACAAAAATAACTGCGGCAGTCAACAAGTCCCATCAGAGAAGAGCAACTGCGGCCGCGTTTCCCGCCGGGCCCTCACCCCCTCCTTTTTTACTCTTCACCGTGACCCCTTTGCGAGCGACCGCCGAAAAACGCTTACAGCGCCAAACAGCGACCGGGAAAGGAGGAAGGTGCAGTTTTCGTTGTCTAATTTTACCATCCTTGACAGTAAAGCTGCACAGCGGCACCGCTAAATGTTTGCGACTCGTACACGCGCGTCCGGACTCGAGCTCGTGATAAAACGTGTTTGCACTACTGTACTCAGGAGTGCATATACTCATGAATACACAGTACTCATTAGTACACAGTATTTATGAGTATTATACTCATGAGTGCTGTGTACTCATGAGTACTGTGTACTCATGAGTACTGTGTACTCGTGAGTACTCATACTAATTAGTACTCAAACTCTGGAGTACTCAAACTCATGAGTACTCATACTCATGAATACTGTACTCATGAGTACTGTACTCACGAATAGTGGACTTACCCCTGTACTCGCTCGTCATCGTACTCACTTTTTTTCTGGCTGTGTGATCACTCATCATCGTACTCACTCGTGAGTTTGAGTACAAATGAGTACAAATGAGTGTACTCACAAGTGAGTATGCAGACCTTTGATTCTAAGACACTCGCCTGTGCTAGTCACTTTGTTGACCGCTGCTTCGCCGCCTCTGTATTCTTTTGAGTTGTTAGGGGAGCACAAGTTCGCTCCAATAAACTTGTTTCTCCTTCAAGACAACTGCGTCGTCCTTGGCTTCGTGACAATATATATAGTGTGAGCGATGTTTCCATACCGATCGCTACAGTGGTCATTCTCCCCATTCATAGCATCTAGAAACACTCCCATCATCAGCATCATCTTCATTCACGCGCCACCGGCTGCCACCCTGATATCGCGTGCCTCATGCGACCGTCTTCTTCGTCGGAGTCTCTGCGGGTTGTTCTTTTCGCGAAGCCGGAATAAACGGTCTGTGCTTCCCCGTGACTTTGCCTTTCAAGTGGTGGAGTTGCCTTTTGACCCCGTCCTCCGCCGCTCCCAGTTACACCCCTGGAGCTCCGTTCGGGTCGACGCATCCTGCTACCAGCTCCGCCGATGCAGCGAGAAGCCAGGTCGGAGTCCGCCGCTCAAACGGCGTCGACGTGGTTTCTAACAAGCCCCCAGCGTGACCCTCCCTTCTTCGCTGGTCTTCGCGGGGACGACGTCGACGACTGGCTCGACGAGTTCAACCGCGTCTGCCAGTTTAACAGGTGGGATGACGTTTTCAAGCTGCACATTGTCCCCTTCTCTCTAAACGAGGTGGCGAAGACGTGGTTCTACAACAACAAAGGACGCTTCGCTGATTGGACCACCTTTACGGATGAGATACGCCAGTCCTTCGGCACCCCGTCTCTTCGCTCAGATTGTGCCAGAAAGCAGCTGAACTCTCGCGTGCAACATCCCGAAGAAACATACATTTCTTACATCGAGGACGTTCTTGCCCTATGCCGCAGGGTGGACGAAAGCATGCTCGAGGCTGACAAGGTGCGCCACATCTTGAAGGGAATAGCTCCCTTTGCATTTAATGCCCTTGCTCTTCAGAACCCCACAAGCGTAAATGATGTGCGAACAACCTGCCTACGTCTCGACCAGTTGCAGTCTCTTTGCTTGCAACCTGAGCCCTCGTCAACTTGCATGAATGGGGACATGGACTTACGTACCCTGATACGTAGTATCATCCGAGAGGAGCTACCAAAACCGTACCTCACCATGCCCCCCACGTGACAACTGTCGCCCGAACGCGTCTTACCTTCGAGACCTCATCAAGGAGGAGCTTGCGTCCATGACGGCAGTACCATCTGTTAACCCCGCCCCTTCTACCATCCACGCCATGTCATACTGCGATGCCGCTTCGAAACCACCCATGCGAGTGGAAGCTCCCCCGCTACCACCTTCTCACGGACATCCGACAGCAATTTCAACCGGTCCGTATCCTCAGCCATACTACTCGCACGTCCGTCCCGACCGTCAGCTTTTCCCGCGGGACCGCCCCGTCTGCTACTACTGTGGTATTCGGGGTCACAGTTCTCGCTTTTGCCGGCGACGCCAACAGGACGAGCGACGAGGTTACGAGCATGATGAACGGATGACACCCGCTTTGTCTACGGGGCTCGTCGTAATGGGTACGTTTCGCCTCCTCGCCGTCCTTCGCCTCCTCGAGACTCGACCGATATTTCTTATAATCGCGCGGCACGGCGTCGATCACCCTCGCCGTATCGCCGCTCACTGTCGCCTCTTCGACCTGCTTCCCGTCCCACTAACTAGGCTTCGGAAAACTAGCGCCTGGAGTTTTTCGAGGGGAAACTGCATTGCTCCGAGAAACCAGAACTCCTCCGGACCGTCCGTCGAACATTTTATCCGTAGAAGTGGAAGGGTGTGTATTGATGCGCTTGTGGATACGGGAGCCAGTGTTTCGGTTATTAGCGCACAGTTGAGTTCCCGCCTCAGAAAAGTTAGAACTCCCTATACTGGTCCGTCTTTACGAGGAGCAAATGGTGATAAGATTCGCCCCTCTGGATACTGTACAGTGCGTGTTATGATTGACGGGCTTCTACATCACATTCAGTGTGCGGTGCTGACTCTATGTGCTTATGATCTCATTCTGGGTTGGGACTTTTTATCAGCATCGTCTGTGGTAATTTCCTGCCGACAACCGGCTATTCACCTCACCGATACAGCCATTGCCAGTGTGTTAGATGCGCCAATACAGCGTTTGGTAGCTACCGAAGATTGTGTTCTGCCTCCCGGTGAAGAAACTATTTTTTGTGGCCTGCGACAATATCGCCGACGGAGATGTCTTTGTCACACCAGCTGGGAGTTTCGCTTGTAAAGGAGCCATAATACCACCATGTCTCGTTCGCTTTTCGCGGGGATCAGCTCTAATCGCCGCATTGAATGTTGCCTCTGAGCCGATTCTCCTTCCACAAGGCATTACCGTTGCCACTATTTTCCAGGACGACGTTACCTCTCCAGCACTTTGCCCTCTTGCGTCAGTGCAGTGTGCCTGTAATCCAGAGCTGACGGTCTCGTGCCTTACTTCTACCATCAACCCTGAGCTCAGCTTGGAAAAGAGGGAAGCGCTCCTCGCTCTGCTCACGGAACACAAGGCCTTATTCGACTGCCACTCTTCCACTCTTGGACGGACATCAGCGGCAACTCATCGTATAGAAACAGATGGTTCGTGTATAATTCGCCGTCGTCCCTACCGCGTTTCGGCCTCAGAACGCAAAATTATTCAGGACAATGTTGACGATATGCTTCAGCGGGAAATTATTCGCCCTTCTGCAAGCTCCTGGTCATCACCGGTTGTTTTGGTCCACAAGAAAGACGGCTCCGTGCGCTTTTGTGTGGACTATCGGGCGCTTAACAAAATTACTAGAAAAGACGTTTACCCCATGCCCCGGATTGATGACGCTCTGGACACTTTGCACGGCGCCGAATACTTCTCGAGCCTTGATCTTCGATCGGGATATTGGCAAATCCCTATGAATGAATCAGATAAAGAAAAAACAGCTTTCGCCACACCCGATGGCCTTTACGAGTTTAACGTCATGCCATTCGGATTGTGCAATGCTCCAGCCACCTTTGAGCGCATGATTGACACCGTCCTGCGTGGATTAAAATGGAAGATGTGTCTTTGTTACCTTGACGACATCGTTATCTTCTCGTCCACGTTCGATGAGCACCTTCAACGTGTTGAGGAAGTATTAGCCTGCCTCCGCAACGCTGGTCTTCAGCTCAACACCAAAAAGTGTCGATTTGCCAGTACCTCCATCAAAGTCCTGGGCCACGTTGTTAGCAAGGATGGAATACGCCCGGATCAGGACAAGATCAACGCGCTTCTTAACTTCTCTCGGCCGCTCCGTCAAAAGAAACTTCGCAGTTTTCTTGGATTGGCTTCTTATTTCCGTCGCTTCTTTCGCAATTTCGCAACAAGAGCCTCGCCCCTGAACAAACTATTGACATCCGGAATCCCATTCCTCTGGACCGAAGACTGCGAAACAGCTTTCAAAACCCTCAAACAGGCTCTCACATCTAGACCTGTCCTCGGCCATTTCGATGAGTCGGCACCGATAATTCTCCACACTGATGCCAGTGGGCATGGTCTTGGTGCGGTCCTTCTGCAGCGCAATGATTCGTCATTGGAGCGTGTCATCGCCTACGCCAGCCGCACTTTGACACCCGCTGTGCAGAACTACACAATTACTGAGAAAGAATACCTCGCCGTTGTCTAAGCCGTGCAAAAATTTCATCCTTATTTGTACGGGCGCCACTTCTCCGTAGTGACAGACCACCATGCGCTTTGTTGGTTATCCTCGCTCAAAAATTTATCTGGACGCCTTGGCCGCTGGGTTCTTTGTTTACAGGAGTACGAGTTTACGGTGACTTACAAGTCGGGCAAGACTCACAATGATGCTGACGCCCTGTCCCGTTGCCCACAGCCGTCCCCCAAGGATACCACGCCCCCTGCCATCTCTTCTCCCACGCTGACAATGGCGCCTTTGCGCACAGCAGAACAAGATATTCCATCAAACCTTGTATCTCTTCAACGAACCGACTCGTACTGCCGACACCTCATGGAACAACTCGATGGTTCTGCTTCACCACCTAATGGCCGCTCCCGCCGCCAACTAAACAAATTTCGCCTCTTGAATGGCGGAGCGCTTTACCGTCACAATTATCACCCTACCGGCGACAGGTGGGTTCCAGTCATCCCGCGTTGTCTTCGGAACCAAATCCTGGAAGTCTTTCACGATGACGCCATGGCTGGCCATCTTGCGTTCAACAAAACTTAAGACCGCATTAGGAGCCGGTTCTTTTCGCCAGGCCTTTCCACCAGCGTCGCTAAATTTGTTGCAGCACGTCCGGCCTGTCAGCGTGGTAAATGCACAACTTCAGCCCCTGCAGGGATGCTACAGCCCCTGCCTTGCCATCCTGCTCCATTCGAAGTCATTGGCATCGACCTATACGGACCTTTGCCTTGAACTTCGACTGGCCATCAATAGATTGTGACTGCTGTAGATCATTTTACTCGATTCGCCGAAACTGCTCCTCTGCGTACCGGCTCCGCATCCGAAGTCGCAGATTTTTTTCTGCAAGCCATCTTTTTACATAACGGACCACCTCGCACTCTTTTAAGTGACCGAGGACGCACATTCCTCTTAGCAGTCCTTGCGGAAGTTCTTCGGGCTGGCGGTACCATCCACAAGACCACGTCAAGCTATCATCCTCAGACAAATGGCCTGACAGAACGCTTTCATCATACTCTGTCTGATATGATTTCTGTCTATATCAACCCCGACCACAGAAACTGGGCCGCCATTCTTCCCTTTGTAACATACGCCTACAACACTGCTGTTCAAAGTACCACTGGATTTTCACCGTTTTTCCTCGTGTATGGCCGGCATCCACCATCTGTTCTGGACGCATCTTTCTTTTCCTGCCCGGTTTCTCCAACAGTTACCATGACAGATCAATTTGTTTCTCGTGTCGCGCATTGCCGGAACCTCGCCTGATTGAATACCGAGTCCTGCCAGAATGACCGGAAATCTCGATTCGATACAGATCGCCGGGACGTCACCTTCGAACCAGGAGCCGAAGTGTTGCTTTCCACACCTCTACGTGCTCCAGGGCTATGTGAAAAGTTTATGCCACGATTCATTGGCCCGTACACAGTCCTTCAGCATACCTCTCCAGTGAACTACTTTGTTACTCCTACGTGTGGTGTCACTGACCGTCGGTGCCGTGGCGTTGAGACTGTGCATGTTTCGCGTCTAAAACGCTTTCTTCGCCGATCGCCATCCCCATGACTTGCGGCCAGGTTGGCCGCTTCGACCGCCGGGAAAGTTAGTGTGAGCAATGTTTCCATACCGATCGCTACAGTGGTCATTCTCCCCATTCATAGCATCTAGAAACACTCCCATCATCAGCATCATCTTCATTCACGCGCCACCGGCTGCCACCCTGATATCGCGTGCCTCGTGCGACCGTCTTCTTCGTCGGAGTCTCAGCGGGTTCCTTTCGCGAAGCCGGAATAAACGGTCTGTGCTTCCCCGTGACTTTGCCTTTCAATATATATATATATATATATATATATATATATATATATATATATATATATATATATATATATATATATATATATATATATATATATATATATATATATATATATATATAGCGAATCACAATAGGAAATAAGGGGCTCGTTGAAAGTAAGACAGAAATAAGGGTTGGCAGTCAAGAAAACTTCGGAAAGCAAAGGGAGGATGTGGTAGGTAATTGAAACAGATAAAGAATTTGGAAAGAAAGAAAGTGGAGAAAAAATGCCCGCCAGGTAGGATCCGAACCCACGACCTCCAGAATACCGGTCTGGTGCGATATCCACTACGCTACCGGCAGGGCTATATTTCCCCTCCAATTTCTGGGTATTTATGTTAGGTATTTTTGTTTCCTCCGCTTGGGGGTGGTAGCCAGCGCCACTCTGAGTGAAGGGGACCTTCTTTTTAACCCCCGGGCCGTGACTCGAGTGTCTACGACATGTCGAGAGTGGTCGACCAGCGTTGAACCCTCTTAAGCTCCCTATGGCACCAAGACTGCCAGAACAAAGGCCCTCGCTATGCATGTAGCGAATCAGAATAGGAAATGAGGGGCTCATTGAAAGTAAGACAGAAATAAGGGTTGGCAGTCAACAAAACATGGGAAAGCAAAGGGGAGGATGTGGTAGGTAATTGAAACAGATAGAGAATTTGGAAAGAAATAAAGAAAGTGGAGAAAAAATGCCCGCCAGGTTGCATCCGAGCCCAGCCGGTAGCGTAGTGGTTATCGCACCAGACCGGTATTATGGAGGTCGTGGTTTCGGATACCACCTGGCGGGCATTTTTTCTCCGCTTTCTTTCTTTCTTTCCAAATTCGTTTTCTGTTTCAATTACCTACCACATCCTCCCCTTTGCTTTCCGAGGTTTTCTTGACTGCCAACCCTTATATAAATATATATATATATATATATATACTTAAGAAAAAAAGTTCTTGGCTAGAAGGTTAACTTTACGATAGAGAAGTCACATTGAAAAGCATAATATTTATTCTAACCACGTTTCGACTGGGTGGCGGTCTTTTTCAAAGATACAAATATTGCAGATTAGTTGGGTTTAAATACACTTCAGTTGCGGGCGGGGCAAATTCATTATCCCTTTCAATGACACGGATAAAGGATTTGGAAAGACAGAAAGAAAGAGAAAAAATGCTCGCCGGGTGGGATCCGAACCCACGACCTCCAGAATACCGGTCTGGTGCGATAACCACTACGCTACCGGCGGTGCGATTCCCCCCCCCCCCCCTTTGCTTTCTGGGCTATTTATGTCAATGTAATTTTTTCCTGTGCTTGGGGGTGGTAGCCAGCGCCACTCTGACTTCTCGGGGTGAAGGGGACCTTCTTTTTAAACCCTGGGCGGTGACTCGAGTGTTCACAACATGTCCAGAGTTGTCGACCAGCGTTGCACCCTCTTGACCTCCCTATGGCACCAAGACTGCCACAACAGAGGCCCTCGCTATGCTTGTAGCGAATCAGAATAGGAGAGAGAGGCAGAGAAACTTTTATAAATGTATGCACGCAGGCCTGCTTAGTCCTCACATTCCAGAGGACATCTGGTGACGTCTTCTACCCGCTGCCTGATGTACGCCGACAGTTGCCTATAAAAGAAAAGCTGTAAAAGAAAAGGGCGCGCTTTGGACGCGATGCAAGCGCTCTTCTTATCCCGAGTTGAGGATGTTGTTTAGATCTATGCGAAATAAAGTTACAGCTCTGTTGAGATTGGCGAAACGTTCGTACTTTAACAAATCCTTCTACGAGAATCGCTTCTGCGCCAGGAAAACTTGGACAACAATTAACCAGTCACTGGGCCGGAAAAAACAACTGTCGATCGTGTAACAATTTAAAAATACTGCCATAATCTTGGTCACTCCGTGCATGACTTTGATATCCACTTTTCGAAACCTCCAAATCGGTCACAGGTTTCCTCCGGTGCAGCGCAGCGTTCCTTGAATAGCAACATCACTTCGGCATACTTGCCTCCCTTGACTTGCGCTGATTTGCATGACATAATATTTAGTTTCAAGCGGAAAAAAGCACCAGGAATAGACGGTATTTGCGTGATTTAACTTCACCGAAACTTCAGCGTATTATGTGACGTAATAATGTTTAAGCTCAATTCGTTTATGGAACATGGTTTCATCCCTGATGAGCTTAAGATCTCCCTGGTCAAGCCGCTCCATAAAGGAGGGCGCTTTAAAACGATTGAGAATTACAAACCGCTATCTATCGTACTTTGTATTGCAGAAATCCTAGAAAAGCATCTTTTTCGTACAATGAGTCCTTTTCTCGAAAATAATAGCCTTCTTTCAGATTCTCAGTTGATATTTAGGGCAGGAAAGACTACTTCAACGCTTTTGGAAGAGTTCTGTGATCATATTTATTCCGCCTTCGATAATATACAGGTCTCCTTTGCTCTTTTCCTGTATGCCAGCAAAGCATTTAACTCTTTTTCTCATTCATTATTGCTTCAAAAGCTTGAACTTGTAGGTTTTTGGGGTATTTTTTTAACTTTTAACAAACGTAGTCTACAACCGCACTCAAATTGTGTGGATAAACGATTTCTCGATTTCCAAACTTTTTTGGAATCAGGATTGCCACAGGGGTGTATTTTATCGCCATTGTTGTTTAACGTTGAAAGATTGAGAAAGAGAGAGTTATTATCATTTTTTCTTTCATAATTTATGTTATCTCTTTGTGTACTTCCTTTGTGTACTTCCTTTGAATATGTGTACTTTGCAAAAGTGTACTTCAAAGTGTACTTTGGAAAAGTGTACTTCGTTTGAATGTTTTCTGTTCTTTTTTTGCAAATACAAACCATTGCAGCTTTTTATTCCTAACTTTTTGTTCCACTGTGCATCTTCTTTTTTTCATGATTTTTTCTTTTTCTTTTACTTTTCCGTAGTAGGTTGTAACAAGGCTCAGAAATGTTATCCCAGTGTTCCTGTGTATTGGTGTTATGTACATTTAGTTGTCTTTTCTTTTTCTCATCTTGATCCTTGCTGTTCGCCAAGTTAGGGGCCAGCAGCTTCAGTCAAGCTGTTTTTTTGGAGCGTTTACTGGAGCTTTCTTTTGAGCTTTTGCAGCTTTTACTGCGGGCCCCTGTCATCATGTAATGATGATGAAATAAACGTATTGTATTGTACGTGTACGTCAATGATTTGGGTTCTGTCACAACAAGGAGTCGCATGTATCAGTACGCAGACGACACTGTTCTTCTGTCTACTCACTCTCTTTACAGTTCAGCGATTCACTCCCTTCAAACAAATGCAATTGCGGTTATGGATTGGTGTTCCTATAACGGTATTTGTATTTACACAAAAAAAATGTGTGTGTTTCCGTAATTCCCACAAAATATTTCACTGTATGCCAATTCTACTCCATAACTCAAGGTGTAAAGATTCCATTGTATTCCTCTTCCCTTCTCTACAAGCGTGAACTACCTAGGTGTATATTTTGATAGCGACATGATATGGAACACCCAAAAGAACTACGTTTGTAACAAGCTTCGGAGGATATCTTGCGTTTTATATAATGTTCGTTCCTTCATGCCAGTATCAACGGGCAAACTTATTGCGCACTCGCTCGCTTACAGCATTCTCAGATATGGGATATCTTTGTTTTACCATTGCTCTTTCACCTGGCGTTCCTAAGTAAACTGTATATTAGAAAATATCGTTCTCAGCGTTGCCTACAATATAGATATCCCCGTTAACGTTGATTGCTTCACTTATTTCAGTCTGCCTAAATTTGATGCCCTGTTTTTTTCAAACGATTATTTTAAAAAACTCCTCTTGCAGCTCTTTTTCGTCCCCTCATGTGCCGGTGCTAGCGTTCAGACATAGTCCTCTATTTGTCATACCGCGTCGCTACACACGTTTTGGATCCTATGTTAGGCCTCACTATGTTTCAAAAATTTTCAACTCCTTACCTGATGAGTGATGAGATATTTTCTATTTCTTCTCAGCGTGGCCTCAGAACATATCTGCGCAGAAATGTTTCTGTTTTGTCCACCTCTATCTAATACCATTTGTTGCCTTAGCTGACTGCCGGGTACGGCCCGACAAGCCTTGCAATACTTGGGCTTACCGGATGTTGATTTGTATACTTCAAAAGATGAAATTAAACTGGTACTATTACTTTTACTATAGGTTTCTGTTAAGGAAGGGCTTCTGTATTTCCTGTTAACAGCTATGTGGCTTTGAATTACCCGTCTATTAAAGAAAAAAAGGCATTGCGTGAGCATCGGCCACGTTATCCGCTGGTGACGGCGTGGTCTCCGGCGTGGTCTCCGGCGTGTTCCAGCGCGTCCCCGATCCAAGCGTTTCCGCGTCCGACGTGTTCCAGGGTCCGGCGTGCTCCAACGTTCCCGCATGCGGCGTATTTCAGCGTTGGGTAGTCCCATAATCAGGCGAACGCTGGAAGCGGAGCTCCAGCGCCGCTGGGTTTTTCGATAGGGTTGTTACCGGACTTGTTACTTTCTCTAGCTTTCTCTCCTCATCTCCCTCCTTGAAGAGGGAGAGGAAGAGAGAAATCTCTCGCATGCACTGTGCATAAGGGTTCTGTGTGCATTGTAAGATTGTCTCTGAAGAAAGAAGTTCCACTTCCGAAACTGTTGGAGTAATGTCTATTAAACAAGTTAACCGCAAAGTTGTTTATATCTTCAACCTGAACGTTTCTTCTGGCCCGTTGCAAAATTAATCCAATTCTTGAACATCAATGGCTGCCAGACACCACACCAGCGAGCGGTGGACGTGCCGTTTCCAAGGCACATCATCCGGACCGCCATTGTGGGGAACTCTCGTCCGCCATGTCCACGGTCATTTCCACCCGAGTGAGAGAGGCGCTCCCGGATCCATCTCATACGGCGGCATGAAGTTCGAAGACTTCACCGCCGCCCTGGAATACCTACCCTCAACCGTGAAGCCAGTGGTGCTCCACGTCGGAACTGCGTATATAACAGAAAGTGGATCGTCGTCATCCCCACAGAAGTTGAGGAGAATGCTTGCCAGGGTTCGCCTCCACCGTCCGGCGTTGAGAAGAATATGTTTGAGCCTGCCTCTTCTCCGCTCTCCGAACCGACGCCGTCGGGGAGGAGCCTGGCGATTTGTCATATTTTTTAACTGCGAGGCCTCCCATTTTCTGCGCGAGGTCCGCTGCCTGTGCCAGCGGAAGGAGTTGGGGGACGACGTGCGCTACATTGACCACACCTTCCACGAACAATCCGCACAGAGGGTCTTTGCTGCTGACGGGCTGCACGCAAGTTTTGAGGGCGTTGCGCTGCTGGCGGAGCACTTCCGCAATGCTATCTCCTTCAGGGCGCTCGGCTGGCAGCAGTGACCCTTCAAACCACAAGCACCGAGGAGTCCAACACCAGGTGCAACGAAGGCACAGCGGGAATGTCAGCGGGCTCCTCCTTCTTCAGAGGTCTCTCGCACCACAACTGTGACCCCGAATACTGCGCCCCGGTGGCGCAACGGGACAGGCGAGACTGCCCCTCAGACGACTGAAGCGGGTGTTCGTAACGACTGACTCCGCCCAAGTAAAGGTACGGCCCGCACGACACGACTCTGGTCGCGCGCCTTCCTCCTTCCGCAAAAGCATAGATAAGCGTGTGCGATACAATTTGCACAGTGCTACTTCCAAATCATATGTAACAGCACGCAAAAAAATTAAGAATGGCAGTAAAGAAAGAACATCTCCCCGCTAAGGGGACTCGAGTAAATGCGTCGCATGGGGGGTGGGTGGATTGCGTAACGTTTAGTGTTTGGGGAGTTGGTGGTAGTGAATGCCTTGTATCAGCAGGTTCTTGACGTAGTTTGAATGAGTCAAGGATATAAGGCGCGTTAGTAGCCTTTCATTCTGTGTCGGTTTTGTGGCGCAGTGGGAAGAGCACCATGTACCTTGCGTTCCGCCCGCAGGGTCGTGGGATGGAAACCAGGCGCCGGTAAGTATTATTTTTTTATATAGTGTAGGGGGAGGGGTGCGGACCTGTTGTTGAGAGCCAGGAGGGTAGCGTGATGCGGGAGAGGAGGAGTGGGGGGAGGTCGCAGCTGGAACGGCTGTTGCGGGCGCCGAGGCACGCCAACGCCGGGTGGCATCGTGAGTTAAAGAAATGCTCTGCATTTAAAACTCAGAGGACTGCGGCTAAAGGTACTGTCTTTGTCAAAATTTTGTGGGCCACGGCGACCGTGGCCGGAGCAGGCGCGCGACCGTGCAGGGGCGCTGCGCTTGCAGCTGTCGGCTGGCTGCGCGGCTAAAGAGAGCGAGGGGAACTTTTGCTCTTGCTTTTGTAGTGTGTCCGGCGCGACAAGTGGTGCGCAAAGTGCGTGCGCTGAAGTGAAGTGCGCCTGCTCTGAAAAACCGGCCCCGTTGCACTTATCGCGCCAGCCATACTACGCAAGGAAGCGCGAAGGCTCCCCTCACTCTCTTTAGCCGCGTAACCAGCCGACAGCGGCAAGCGCAGCGCCCCTGCTCGGCCGCGCGCCTGCTCCGACCACGGTGGCCGTGGCCGACAAAATTTTGACAGAGACTGTACGTCCTCACTTGCGGCGCAGGGCGCGCGCAAAAACGGCGCCGCTTTTTGGAGGCCACACTACTGGGAGCGCCCGCGCGCAAAGGCGGCGGCGACGGCGGCTCAAACCGGTCCTCGCCCTCTCCGACGGTGTAGCAGTGAAGAACGTTTCTGCGCCTCGCCGGCTGTCCACGCCGGGCCAGCTCCCCAGCTCCCCACTGACCTCGCTCACGTGACCTCACCCACGGGACCCGGGCGCTGATTGGCTCGCCGAGTTTGGCGCAAAGCGCCTTGTCGCGAAAAATGGGCCCCAGCGCTTTTTTTTTTTTGCGGCAGAGGAATCTTGCCGCGAACGGGTATTTTGCGGAGCCGCTTTTTGCGCGCGCGCCGCCGCAAGTGAGGACGTACATTAAGGCTGACATTGGCAATGACTGATCTTAATGCAGATGAAATGCGACGGTGGAACAATACTCTCGAGGATGCATCCTTGCAGCTAATGCAGGTAACAGTAGGACACGGTGAAAGAAAGACAGAATAAGAGTAATTGGAAAACTCTCTTCGTTGCTGTCCGGGTATATCCGAAACGGAAAGAATGGAACTCAAGAGATACGAACCACAAAAAGTAGGAGTTGTATTGAACCAAAAATTTAAAAGGATGCCTAGAGACAATATCTCCATTCCAAAAAAATCCTTTAGGGAGAAGGGATTTGGATGCTCAGAAGGCCAAAACAAAACAAATAATTTTCTCGTTACAGATAACCGGACTGCTGTACCTTTGGGTGAAAGTGTATGACAGCTGCATCTTACCGGTACTCAACTACGGAGCAGAAACTTGGAGGCTCACTAAAAGGGTTCAACTTAAATTGAAGAAGACTCAGCGAGCAATGAAACGGAAGGTGATAGGTGTAACATTAAGGGAAAAGAAGAGAGCGGAGTGGTTAAGGGAAGAAACGCGTGTAAAGGACTTATTTGTAATTCAGAAGAAGAAATGGACGTGGGCAGGGCATGTAATGCGAAGGAAAGATAAGCGTTGCTCATTGAAAGTAACACAGGGGATCCCTAGAGAAAGCAAGCGTGGCAAAGGACGGCAGAACGTTAAATGGGCAGATGAGATCAGAAAGTTTGGGGGGATAAATTGGTCGCAGTTAGCACAGGACCGGGGTAATTGGCGAGTAATGGGAGAGGCCTTTGCCGTGCAGTGGTCGTAGATAGGCTGGTGATGATAATGATCTTGGGGTGAGGAGATAAGCGAATCTCCTGTGAGTCAAACCAGAGCGGAAAGTTCGGCGAATCCAGTATCCAACGTTGTCAACCTGTCGGACGTACGGCTCCTAGGGCGGCGGCCCTAGCAAGACAGTTCCAGAGCGACGAGAATGGTGCGTTCGTGGCCGTGGCCAAACACCCAACGAGGAAAGAAGTGTTCGCGGCGGCAGTCGTCCGGGCGTCAACGGGTGAGCTGATGAGCGCGGGCACAGTACGAGCCAAGACCCCGGGCCAAGCAGAGGAAGCGGCGATAGGTCTGGCGATGGGAGTTCCCGGCATCAAGACGATCCTGAGTGACTCCAAAACAGCGATCAAGAACTACGCCAGAAGCACGATCTGGAGGGAGGCTGAACGGATCGTGGGGCTCGCCAGAGCCTCGCGAACCTCGGACGGCTCCCCTACCGGACCGACCATCACCGTGAAATGGTTCCCCGCTCACGTGGGGGACCTGCCAAATGCGGTCAACCGCAACGAAGAAGCAGACGCAGCTGCCCGTGAACTCATCAGATGTCGGGATGGCAGCGTGGCTCCTCGTACGGAAGACAACGACGAACACGCGTCCGAACCCCTGACCGACTATGGCGACGTTATCAGAAGATTCAGGGAGGGCAGAAGACTCTACCCAGCGCCGCATAGAGATCTCTCTCGTGCGGAATCGGTGTTACTCAGACACTTACAGGTGAAGTGCGTGTTAACCCCGGCGTTGGCGCGCCACATCTGCCCGGAGATGTTCGCAAGCCCTATGTGCAGTGTTTGTGAACAAGAACTCGCGACACTCGGACATATTCTGCGGTGTGATGGTGCAATGCAACCAAGCAGTGACGCGTCCAGCGGAACTGCTGGTGAAGAACACGTGAGTGGTAGAGGCGCAACGAGCGAAGACGAAGATACCGATCTCGTCCCCGAGCAGACCCTACCCGGACAGATGGAGCGATGGATTCGCTGTATAGACTGCCAATCCCAAAAATGGGCCATCCAGCGGCTTGAGGAGGCGCTGGCCAGGCAGAAGAGAACGGGAACCAACGGCCCTTCAACCGGGCCGAAGGGACCCAAGTATCTGATGCTAGGCCAGACGTAACCCTCGAGATCTAGGCCCAGTGTTGTTAGGACTCCATTAGACTAGAGCACTAGAAGGGTAGTCCGAGCCCTCCGCGGCCGGAAACTACCCGCACGCAGGATCCTGTGAATAAAGTCTTTTCTCTCTCTCTCTCTAGCTTGAAGCCTTTCTATGCAAGACGACGGACTTATTTTTGTTGTTTGTTCGCATTGTTTTTCTTTTACCATGAGGTCGATGCATTCTATGAGGGGGTAATGGCGCTAACCTTGTGTGGGTTTGTTGTTTGTTTTTATTGCCCGGTCACACCCGGCTCTGTTATCTGTATCCCAAGCGAAGCGCGTCGTCCATTCTTTATTTTTATGCCGCACGGGCTATCTAATTCCGATAAACAGACAGTTTCGCCGTAACGTCACTAGCCCAGAATAATCTTCCCTCATATACAATTTCCTGGATGTAATTCGACAGTTCGAGAAGCGCTCGCGCCGAAAGATAACATAAAAGGCCGCAGAGCAGACGCCGCGGCATTCGAATCTTCGACACTGGCCTTCGCACGTCACTTTGTTGACTGCTGCTTTGTCGCCTGAATTCTTTGAGTAGTTAGGGGAGTACAAGTTCGCTCCCATAAACTTGTTTTCCTTAAAGACATCTGCGTCGTCTTTGGCCACGTGACAATATATATATATATATATATATATATATATATATATATATATATATATATATATATAGATCATGAGGTACGAAGGGCCAGTATAAAAATAGTGAAAGAAGTCGACTGACACGTTTCCCGTTTTTGTTGCCAACAGTTTCGGAGTTAGAAACTCCTTCTTCAGGGCTGTATTTTAATTTCTCACATTGCGTCTTTATACGAAAACTTCTGTGAGGGAGGGTTACTTCCCTCATCCCTGCAGGAGAGGTCGCGGGTGAGGGGTGTTTCAAACAGTTTGAGCAAGTGAGGCATTCCGATTGGCTAGAAAGGTGGAAGGTGAGGGAAGGGGAAAGAACACGGACGAAAAGGCAGCACGAAAACACGTAACAAGAGGCACACAAGCTAACACAACATAAAAAACAAGAGTGAGTCCTGCGCGCTCCGCAAATGGTGTAAAAATAGTCAGCGGGAAGGGAAAATGGGCAAAAAAAAGGGGGGGGGATGAGGGAGACGGACATAAGATGGCGGCACAGGCATGGGTCTTCGATTCGGTCAAACTGCAAGCCGCATGCGTGCACGGCCCGCCCAGTCGACGCATGGTCCCCGCGCCATACTCGGAATTTCCTGTCCCATTTTCGGTTTTGTTTTCTACTGGTTAAACCTACAGCAGCTCTCGTCTTGGCGCCGTTTCGACGAAACCGAGTGGTGCAGCCAAGCTTTGCTACGCGGCCAGCGAGCCGCGGAACAAGTCACACTGGGATTTGGTTTCATTTGCGGCGCATTCTTCGGCCGTTTGTCTGTCAGTGGTGCGGCGGTCATAATTCAGGGCGCTGTGCGTCGGCGGGACCGCGGGGCGCGCTCACAGCTGTTCAAGGTCACTGATTAGACTGGTGGTGGTTGCCGAACCTGCGGGGAAGGGGGGGGGACGTTATACCCGTTTGTTTTGCTTGACTTCGTCCCGAAAGCGGGGTTTCCTTTTTTCCTTCTTGCTTTCTTTTTTAAGTTGTACGCACGGTCCAGGTTCCGCGCTCACCCCCTCCATCGCCCGCAAGGTCCCGATATTTCCGTCTAAGTCGCAGCTTTTTGTCGCAAGAATGAGAGGCGGCCCGGGTCCTCATTGATGCCATGGGTGAATGCCTGGAATTTATGTATAGAGTTGGACTCCCTCTGCTCGCGTTCGAGGGTAGAACGGAAGCCGGACTGCAGGAGAGTGATTCTGATATGCTCAATGGAATGGTCCGGCAGGCGCATATGTTTGGAAAATGGTAGATCCGGCTGTGAGGTAACGTTGGATTTGTGGTTGTTGAATCTAAGTCGGAATGCATTCTCGGTCTGGCCAATATACTCCTTGCCACACATTTCGCAGTGCAGTCTGTATACGACGTTACTGGAATCACAGTCGAGGCTTTCTTTTATTCGGAAGGAAAATTTGTAAAAGTTAGATTTTGCCGTGTCGGTTGGGGTAATGAGGGGACAGATTTTGCAGCGCGTTTTCCCGCATGGGCGGCAGCCTGAGTGTTGTTTCGTGATCCCAATTTTAGCCTTACAAGCATATCTTTTAGGTTCTTGCCTTTACGATACACTACACGGGGTGGTTCGGGGAAGATGGCTGACAGGTGCTCACTTTGTCTGATCATGTTGAAATGCTTGCTCAGTATGTTGTTCCCTCGCGGCATGTTCGCACCGTATGTTAATATCAGGTTGGTCTGGGGTGTTTCCGTTTTTTGTGAATTGGCTTTGGAGAATGCTGACTGGCGGTCTGTTGTGCGGGTCCGGTTGATTGCGTCATCAAATATATTTTCTGGGTAATTTTGATTCAGAAGGGTGTTCTTTAGATTTTGCGAGTTTCTGTCAAATTCTTGGACATCAGAACAGATTCGGCGGTATCTGTATGCCTGCGAGTATGGTATTCCAACTTTGCAATCTCGTGGGTGGTTGCTGTCAAAATGCAGGTAATGTTGGCGATCCGTGGGTTTTTTGTAGACGGTGGTCGCGAGGGAGTTGCCATGTACCTGAAGGGTAACATCCAAAACGTTGATAGTATCTTGAGATATGTCGTGGGTGAACTTGATTGATTGATGGAGGCAGGTAAATTTTGAAATGAAGTCGAGAAGGCTCGCTTTGTCGTGGTTCCATATCATGAATATATCACCTAGAAAACGCCTGTAAAACAGTGGTTTCTTTTCTTGCTTCTTAATGAAAGGAGTTTCCAATGATGCCAAAAAATATTGGCGTAATTTGGAGCCATCTTGGTTCCCATCGCCGTGCCACTGATCTGAAGGAAGTGCTTTTCGTTGAATTCGAGGTGGTTATAATTTAGTACAATGGTTAGAAGCGTTGCGAGAGTTTCGCTCTCTATGTTTAATAATGGGTTGTTTAAGCCAGTAAAGGCTGCCACGGTCGCTGCGATGCCTTCCGAGTGGGGAATATTTGTGTACAATGAACAAACGTCCAGCGTCACCAGAAAACACCCTGGGGAAATGACGATACCAGCAATTTCCTGTAGAAAATGGCTGGTATCTTTGATGTAGGACGGGAACGTAGGGGGGGATGTCCTTAATTATGTGTATAATGAAGCTTGAAATTTTTTCTGTCACCGTCCCGTTACTGGATACAATGGGTCTGCCCGGGTGGTTGCTCTTATGTATTTTAGGTAGCAAGTAAAATCGACCAGGGACAGGATGTTCCGTTGACTTAATTTTAACCATCGCGGCAGTGATATTACCTTCCGTGACAAGAGATTTGAGGGTGTTGTGAATTTCACTTTCATAAAATTTTGTGGGGTCATTTGGTAGCTCAATATAAAATTGTCTGTCGCTTAGTTGTCGCATTCCCTCTTCCTAGTATTCGGACCTGTCAAGTATAACAATGGCTCCCCCCTTGTCCGCTGGTTTGATAATTATGCTGGTGTCCGCTTGAAGGGAAGTTAAAGCTGCTCGCTCTTCAACTGACAGGTTGTTGCGCCCGGGTTGGTGCTGTGCATATGCCCGGATTACATCCTTCTGTACAGACACTATATACATATCTAAGTGCTGGTCTCGTCGGTCTTTTGGTGTCCAGGATTTGTTTGACGCACCAGGCAGTTGTGTTTTTGTGTTGGGGCGGTCATGGAAGTATTCCCGGACACGCAGATTACGTGCGAATGTGTCCAGATCCTGATATAGTTGGAACTCATTGAAATTTCCGGAGGCTGGGCAAAATGTCAAACCTTTTGAGAGAAGTTTTTCTTGAGCCGGGTTGCTTGACAGATTTACCACGTTCATTCGTTGTGCATTCACGGGGCGAGATATAGCATCGGGACCTGGGGTGACGCCTACGGGATGGATCGATTGCACGGGGGGGACTATAAACTGTGGGGAAATGCTCACCCGCGACCTCTCCTGCAGGGGGGATGAGGGAAGTAACCCTCCCTCACAGAAGTTTTTGTATAAAGACGCAATGCGAGAAATTCAAATACAGCCCTGAAGAAGGAGTTTCTAACTCCGAAACTGTTGGCAACAAAAACGGGAAACGTGTCAGTCGACTTCTTTCACTATATATATATATATATATATATATATATACATATATACATGCATATATATAATATATATACTTCTTTAACCACTTTCTTTCTGACTCAAAATTCTTCATCTGTTTTTATGACCTCCCGCATTCCCCCCTTTGCTTTCCGAGGTTTTTTTGACTGCCCTCCCTTATTATGTCTTAATTCACGGCGCCCTTCATTTCCCATTTCTGATTCGCTACATGCATAGCGAGGGCCTGTGTTGTGGTAGTCTTGGTGCCAAAGGTAGCTTAAGAGGGTTCAATGCTAGTTGACCACTCTCGACACGCCGTAAACATTCGAGTCACAGCCCGGGGGTTAAAAAGAAGGTCCCCTTCCCCCCGAGTAGTCCGGGTGGCGCTGGCTACCAGTCCCAAGTGCAGGAAACAAAAATACCTTCGCGTAAATACCCCAGAAAGTGGTGGGGAAACGGCTCCGCCGGTAGCGTAGTCGTTATCGCACCAGACCGGTATTCTGGAGGTCGTGGGTTCGGATCCCACCCGGCGTGTATTTTCTCACCACTTTCTTTCTGACTCAAAATATTCATTTGTTTCTATGACCTACCGCATTCCCCCCTTTTTTTCCGAGGTTTTCGTGACTACCAACCCTTATTCTGTCCTAATTCACCGAGCCCCTCATTTCCCATTGCTGAATCGCTACATGCATAACGAGGGCCTCTGTTTTTGCAGTCTTGGTCCCAAAGGTAGCTTAAGAGGGTTCAATGCTAGTCGATCACTCTCCACACGCTGTAGACACTCGAGTCACGGACCGGGGTTTAAATAGAAGGTCCCCTTCACCCCGAGTAGTCCTAGTGGAGCTAGCTACCATCCCCAGTGCTGGAAACAAAAAATACCTTCACATAAATACCCGAGAACGGGGTGGGGAAACAGCACCGCTGGTAGCGTAATGGTTATCGCACCAGACCGGTTTTCTGGAGGTCGTGGTTTTGGACCCCACCTGGCGGGCATTTTTCACCACATTCCTTCTGACTCAAACAATTCCTCATCTGTTTCTAAAACCGATCGCATTACCCCTTTTGCTTTCCGAGGTTTTTTGACTGCCAACCCTTATTCTATCTTGATTCACCGAGCCCCTCATTTCCCAGTTCTGATTTGGTATATATATATATGTATATATATGTATATATATATATATATATATATATATATATATATACAGAATAATAGGTCAGCAGTCTACAACGCCAAAGGAGGTATAGGGGGGTAGTTACGCTCTTTTCTTTATCACTACGGTTAATTAAGTAAATATTTTTTTTAATTATACAGAAGAAAGAAAGAAAGAAAAACACGCGCCCAGAGTGGGGACCGAACCCACGCCTTTCGATTACATGTCGAATGCTTTACCAATTCGGCTATCTGGGCGACTGTGTTCTCCTTCCCTTTCTCGGCTATTTATATTTACTAGAAGTGTATCTGACGCTTGAGGGTGGTAGCCAGCGCCACTCTGACTACACGGGGAGAAGGGGACCTTCTTTTTAACCCCCGGGGCGTGACTCGAACGTCTACAGCCTGTCATGAGCGCGTTACTGGCGGGAAGCCCTCTTATGCTACCTAGGCATCAAGGCTGCCAGAACCGAGACCCTCGCTAGGCTTTCGCAGCATAATATAGTAAGGAAATGAGGGGCTCGCTGAGGAAATACAGAAAGACAGGTCAGCAGTCTACAACGCCAAAGGAGGCATAGGGGGGTGGTTACGCTCTTTTCTTTATCACTACGGTTAATTAAGTAAACATTTTTCTTAATTATACTGAAGAAAGAAAGAAAAACACTCGCCCAGAGTGGGGATCGAACCCACGCCTTTCGATTACATGTCGAATGCCTTACCAATTCGGCTATCTGGGCGACCGTGTTCTTTTTCCCTTTCTCGGCTATTTATATTTACTAGAAGTGTATCTGACGCTTGAGGGTGGTAGCCAGCGCCACTCTGACTACACGGGGAGAAGGGGACCTTCTTTTTAACCCCCGGGCCGTGACTCGAACGTCTACAGCCTGTCATGAGCGGGTTAATGGCGGGAAGCCCTCTTATGCTACCTAGGCATCAAGGCTGCCAGAACCGAGACCCTCGCTAGGCTTTCGCAGAATAATATAGTAAGGAAATGAGGGGCTCGTTGAGGAAATACAGAAACATATGTCGGCAGTCTACAACGCCAAAGGAGGCATAGGGGTGTGGTTAGGCTCTATTTTTTACTACGGTTAATGAAGTTGGGCAAGCACTGCACCAATTCCGGCGCCGCTGGCATCAGTGTGGATTTCTGTTGGCGCGGTCGGCTCAAATTGTCGCAGAATAGGCGGGGAAGTAAAGAGTCGCCGTAACTTTGCGAATGCTTTATTGCAATCCCTCGACCAAGCGCCAATACCGCTTTCCTTGCCGAGAAGCGCCGTCAAGGGCGCAATTATGGCGGCAAAGTTGCGAATAAAGCGCCGGAAATATGAACATATACCAATAAAGCTCCGTAGAGCCTTCATGGTGGTCGGTTTAGGGAACTCGGCGACCGCGCGAAGTTTGGTGGCGTCAGGAAGAATTCCCTCCTTCGACACAACGTGGCCCACTATGGTCGACGTTCGCGCCGCAAAGTGGCATTTCTTCATGTTGAGTTGCAATCTGGCATTGACAAGGCAAGTCAAAACCTGCTCCAGGCGTCTCAAATGAGTGTCGAAGTCGGGAGAAAAAACGACTATGTCATCGAGATAACAGAGACACGTTTTCCACTGCAGGCCCCGCAAAATGGTGCCCATCATCCTCTCGAACGTGGCAGGAGCCATGCACAGGCCAAACGGCATGACGTTAAATGCATACAGGCCGTCAGGAGTGATGAACGCCGTTTTGGCGGGATCGGCCTCCGCCATGGGTACCTGCCAATATCCAGACCGCATATCAAGGGAAGAAAAAAACTTGGCGCCTTGTAAACTGTCAAGGGCATCGTCGATCCGTGGTAAAGGATAGACATCCTTCCGCGTTATGCTCTTCAGACGGCGATAATCTACGCAAAAGCGGATGGAACCGTTCTTTTTCATTACAAGCACCACGGGAGACGCCCAGGGACTGTTGGAGGGCCGAATCACTCCCCGCGTGAGCATATCGTTCCTTCTTCGTCAATAGTGCTGCGCTCCTTCGGCGACACACGGTACGGTCGTTGATGCAGTGGTGCATGCGAGCCGGTGTCGATGGAGTGAGCAACAGCAGATGTTCGGCTCATAGGTGCCTTTGCGCCGTCAAAAGAAGAGCGGAACCGATATAGCAGAGCGAGGAGCCTCACTCGTTGGTCTTATCTGAGGGTAGGATGGATCGAAGCGCCAATGTCCGGAGGCGACAGGTCTGTGCTGAAGGGGCAGGACTCAGTCCAGCCATTGTCAGCCATGACGAAAAGTCGTCTGGTACGGCGGTAACAAGCTGCGGATAAACAACTTCGACGGAGCCGAGGACCTCACCGTGCAGGAGACGAAGGGGCTCCAAGGACTCGTTGTTGACTACTATGGCGCTCGTGCCAGCATGAACTGTCAGTAGGGCGAATGGCAGGGACAGCGATTTTCGGTGGACAAATAAGGGCGACGGCGTAAAAACAACAGGTGCGTCTGGGATAGAAGAGCAGCAGAGCGGTACGAGAGCTGCCGAGCGGGGAGGAATGTCCGTGTCGTCAGCCACGGTGAGCTTTGCAGGGCCAGTGGACTGAAGGTCGGCATAAGGCGCGTCGAAGGGATAATCAAATTCTACTTGCGCACGCACACAGTCGATTATTGCGCGATTGCGAGATAAAAAGTCCGAGCCTAAAATGACGTCATTGGAGCACGATGGCAGCACGAGGAAGTCGACGGGATACACGACGTCCTCGATCGTGACACGAGCCGTGCGGGCTGCCAAAGGTTTTACACGTTGCGCGGTTGCAGTACATAACGAAAATTGCGGCAGTACCATCGTAACGTTTCTAAGCGAGCGGCAAATATCGGCGGTAATGACGGAGACGGCTGCGCCTGTGTCGACTAGTGCGACTGTACATACGCCCTCAACAGATTCGTCGATTACATTTGTAGGCCTTTTGCAGTTCAAAAGTCGCGCAACTCTTGCCTCCGGAACTGCGGCAGCTAGTTTTCCTGTGCAGTTTGGCTTGAACGACGTCGCACAGGCGATAGTGAGCGGCGACGTGGGGAGCTTGAACGGCGGCTATCGGCGTCACGACAGCTGAAATCGTTGTAACCGGAGGGAGGTAACGGCGACCTGGGTGACACGTCTGTCATTAGCTGCGAAGACCCGTGTGGAGAGCCAAAAGTGTGGCTAACGTCATCATTCATCGCGGACACACGGCGGCGGCAGTAACGGGCCACATAGTCTGGAAGTCGGCAGGCGAAACAAATGGGGCGATTATCAGCCGTGCGCCACAGATTCCCCGCTGGCGGATTCCTGTGTACCGCAGAGCGTGCCGGGGTTGGCGGCATGGCCCGAAAAGACGTCCCAGCTGGCTGTACCGGTCTCCCCATGGCTTCGGCATACGTGAGGGGTGCATAATACAGAGTGGGTGGCAGTGCCTCAGCCACCTGTTCCTTGATCATGTGGAGAACCGCTGGACGCGTCGGCGAGAAAACGGAAGGAGTCACTTCGGTAGGCTGCGGAGGCACTCCGTATCATGGTGATGGGCCAGGAATAGACGGTGGCATGGTTGATCCAGGCTCCAGGTTAAGAAGTGACACTTGTCGAGCGACTTCTTCACGAACAAACTGTTGAAGCTGCCGCATCATGGATGCGTCGGCCACCGCCTCTGTCAAGGTCGACAGCAGCTCTCCCTGGACAGAGGAGCCCCTAGTAAGCGCCCTCTGTCTGCGGAGTTCTTCGTAGCTTCGGCCCTGGTGATAATGTCAGCAACGGTTCGCAGATCTTTCGCTAACAGCATCTGGAAAGCATCATCATCGATTCCTTTCATCAGGTGCTTAATTTTCTCTGCTTCTGCCATAGCTGAATCAACACGGTTGCATAGGTCCACAACATCCTCGATATAACTTGTGAAGGTCTCTCCAGGACGCTGTGCTCGTGTGCGGAGACGCTGTTCAGCAAAAAGCTTCCGCACGGCGGGGCGGCCGAAGACCTCGACAATTCGGTTTTTGAATTCAGCCCAGGTAGGCATGGTGGCTGCGTTGTTGCGGAACCACTTCTTCGCTAGGTGGTCCAAATGAAACTCAACGTCATTAAGCTTCATGCGATCGTCCCATCTATTGTGCGTGCTTACTCGCTCGTACTGCGACAGCCACTCCTCCACGTTGTTGTCATCCGTTCCATCGAAGTTAGGGGGCCTCGCTGGCGAAGCACACCCGAACACATGATGGGCTGCGGTCAGGAAGGTGCCATGTCCCGGTCGGTGTTCAGCTGCATCACGGGCTGTAGCCGTCTGCTCCGTACCTCCAGGATGTGGTAATGGAGTCTTGCGATTCGAAGATAGAGTCACGCTGTGAACGAACCCGCACACTACACCAAACTGAAGCGTGGTGTATTGGACCACTAACGAGCAGTTAGAGCTGCGGAGAAGCCGAGGTTCTTCGTGCTTAGCAAGCTATGTCCAACGCGATACTCGATCGGCCCGTGCGCCAAGCGATGCTTCTGCCTCCGCGTCGTCGGGCGTGCACCAAGCCGAATATCTCCAACGGGAATATTCGGCTTGGTCCTTGCTTGAACGCCTGTGACAATTACATCAATCGCGTGCATAATCAACGCTACAATATTATATTCGCCTCCGGTGGAAAAGGAGCCATCCTGGCGACTCAAGGTGACGAGGAGACCACAGGACCGTAATACTCTTTCAGCCGGTTAACGTGAACTATCTCGCGTCTACGGTGTCGACGGTCGGGTGCAGACGCAACCGGTTCGATGAGGTAAATGACTGGTGAAGTTTTCTTGACGACTCTGTAGGGCCCATAGTATTTTGCAACAAGTTTCGGTGAGTGACCGGGTGTAGGGCATGGGACCCAAAGCCAGATAAGTGAATCAGGCCTATAGGTGGGAGCCGCGGTGGAAGCGTCGAGATTATGCTTCTGGTGTTGCTGGTGTTCAGATGTGAGCGAGCGAGCGAGCTGACGGCACTCTTCGGCATGCTTGACTATTTCCGAAATGGGTGCGACCTCGGTCTTATTTGGGCGATACGGCAAAATTGTGTCAAGAGTGCATGCCGGCTCCCGTCCGTAGAGCAGAAAAAAAATTGGCCTCGTATCTGATCCTTTAGTTGCAAATGTCGTCAAAAGACGATAGTCTTTATCGACTTTTGCCAAGTAAATGCCTCCCTTCGCTTTGTCGCTCACCTCATGTTGTTCCTCTTGCGTCGCGCTCCACCCAAGGTAAAGACGACAAAGGTTTGCTTAAATTATTTTAAATTTCCCGCGATCCACTGCTCAAAACCGGGTGTCTCGATGCCAACGCTGCCGTACGGCGAAGACGCGCGTGAATCGAGGCGCCCTACTTCAACTTTTATGGAACCGCGTTTCCCTACTCACGTGCGTTGCAAGCAGAACGTGGAACCTCTCTAGTGGAACTTTTCGTAACTGTTGCCAGTTGATTTCTTAAAATGGCACCAGAAGCTATAGTGGCGCGGGCGACAGCAGGCGACGGCGGGATGAATTTATTTTCTGCAGTTGATGAAGTATTTAATTTCGCAAAAAGTCAAGCATGTAAGATTTTTTATAAAGGAACACTGCAAATATCACTTCTGTACTAATTAGTTGTTTTCTATTTGCGTAGTGTTTTGTTCTTCTTCAACAATGTTGACAAGTATGAACATTACACCGGACTTAGACGGGTAGATTTAGCTGTGACTATATAAGACTATTGCGCAGGCATTGTTTAACTTTGGCCGGGTGGCCGAATCGAGTAACAGACAGACAGACGGACAGACAGACATAGAGACAGACCAAAATGTCTGGGTTTAAGGTGCCCAAGAAAGACTATCGTCTTTAAAAGGTGAGAATCCCGTCGTCGTCTGCGTGGCTGTGTTGTAGGCGTACGTGACAAAAGGAAGTATCACATCCCAATCAGAATGGTCCGACGCCAAGTACATCGAAAGCATATCACTCAAGGTGCGGTTATATCGTTCTGTGAGACCATTCGTCTGCGGGTGGTAAGACGACGTAGTTCGGTGAACAATTCGACATTCCCGCAGGAGGGCTTCGATGACTTTCAACAGGAAGACATGACCTCGGTCACTGAGCAGCTCTCGAGGAGCACCATGGCGAAGTATGAAGCGCCGTAACAGGAAGGACGCGACGTCGCGTGCCGTGGCAGTTGCTAGAGCAGCGGTTTCTGCATAGCGCGTGAGGTGATCCACGGCCACAATGACCCAACGGTTGCCAGCAGCTGTGGACGGTAGGGGACCATAGAGGTCTATCCCAATGCGATCGAACGGTCTTTCTGGGCACGGCAATGGCTGCAGCGGGCCCGCCGCGGGAGTTGGAGGGCATTTGCTCCGCTGACAGAATACATGACCGGATGTACTTGCGGACGAACGTGTACATTCACCGCCAGTAATACCGTAGCCGAAGCCGCTCATATGTTTTTAACACACCGACGTGAGCGCACCTGTGGTCAGCGTGGAAGGATGCGCATATGCCCGTGCGCAAATGGCGAGGTATTACCAGTAATCATTTGCGACCTCCTGATTGGTAGTTGCGCCTGAACAGCATTTCGTAGCGGACTGCAAAGTGGGCAGTTTGTCGGCGCAGCGCACGCGATTCTTGAGCAGAGGGCACGCCAGAGAGTAAGTCAATAAGCGAAGCAATCCATGGGTCCTTACGCTGCTCGGCTGGCATGTCCGTGATGTCGAGGGACGACAGGCCGGCATCAACAGAAACGGAACACGAGTTTTCCACCGGTAGGGGGGAGCGGGACACAGCGTCAGCGTCTGAATGCTTCCGGCCGTAACGGTATAGCAAACGGATGTCATGCTCTTGAAGTCGCAGAGCCCAACGACCAAGGCGGCCACACGGGTGTTTGAGCGACGACAACCAACACAATGCGTGGTGGTCCGTCACAACGTCAAAAGGACGACCGTACAAATATGGTCGAAATTTTGCAAGCATACGATGGCCAAGCACTCCTTTTCCGTGACTGAATAATTTAACTCAGCTTTTGTGAGCGTACGACTGGCATAAGCGACGACATAATCGTCAAAACCAGCTTTTCGTTGGGCAAGCACTGCACCAATTCCGGCGCCGCTGGCATCAGTGTGGATTTCTGTTGGCGCGGTCGGCTCAAATTGTCGCAGAATAGGCGGGGAAGTAAAGAGTCGCCGTAACTTTGCGAATGCTTCATTGCAATCCCTCGACCAAGGGCCAATACCGCTTTCCTTGCCGAGAAGCGCCGTCAAGGGCGCAATTATGGCGGCAAAGGTGCGAATGAAGCGCCGGAAATACGAACATAGTCCAATAAAGCTCCGTAGAGCCTTCATGGTGGTCGGTTTAGGGAACTCGGCGACCGCGCGAAGTTTGGTGGCGTCAGGAAGAATTCCCTCCTTCGACACAACGTGGCCCACTATGGTCGACGTTCGCGCCGCAAAGTGGCATTTCTTCATGTTGAGTTGCAATCTGGCATTGGCAAGGCAAGTCAAAACCTGCTCCAGGCGTCTCAAATGAGTGTCGAAGTCGGGAGAAAAAACGACTATGTCATCGAGATAACAGAGACACGTTTTCCACTGCAGGCCCCGCAAAATGGTGCCCATCATCCTCTCGAACGTGGCAGGAGCCATGCACAGGCCAAACGGCATGACGTTAAATGCATACAGGCCGTCAGACGTGATGAACGCCGTTTTGGCGGGATCGGCCTCCGCCATGGGTACCTGCCAATATCCAGACCGCATATCAAGGGAAGAAAAAAACTTGGCGCCTTGTAAACTGTCAAGGGCATCGTGGATCCGTGGTAACGAATAGACATCCTTCCGCGTTATGCTCTTCAGACGGCGATAATCTACGCAAAAGCGGATGGAACCGTCCTTTTTCGTTACAAGCACCACGGGAGACGCCCAGGGACTGTTGGAGGGCCGAATCACTCCCCGCGTGAGCATATCGTTCACTTCTTCGTCAATAGTGCTGCGCTCCTTCGGCGACACACGGTACAGTCGTTGACGCAGTGGTGCATGCGAGCCGGTGTCGATGGAGTGAGCAACAGCAGATGTTCGGCCCATAGGTGCCTTTGCGCCGTCAAAAGAAGAGCGGAACCGATATAGCAGAGCGAGGAGCCTCACTCGTTGGTCTTATCTGAGGGTAGGATGGATCGAAGCGCCAATGTCCGGAGGCGACAGGTCTGTGCTGAAGGGGCAGGACTCAGTCCAGCCATTGTCAGCCATGACGAAAAGTCGTCTGGTACGGCGGTAACAAGCTGCGGATAAACAACTTCGACGGAGCCGAGGACCTCACCGTGCAGGAGACGAAGGGGCTCCAAGGACTCGTTGTTGACTACTATGGCGCTCGTGCCAGCATGAACTGTCAGTAGGGCGAATGGCAGGGACAGCGATTTTCGGTGGACAAATAAGGGCGACGGCGTAAAAACAACAGGTGCGTCGGGGATAGAAGAGCAGCAGAGCGGTATGAGAGCTGCCGAGCGGGGAGGAATGTCCGTGTCGTCAGCCACGGTGAGCTTTGCAGGGCCAGTGGACTGAAGGTCGGCATAAGGCGCGTCGAAGGGATAATCAAATTCTACTTGCGCACGCACACAGTCGATTATTGCGCGATTGCGAGATAAAAAGTCCGAGCCTAAAATGGCGTCATTGGAGCACGATGGCAGCACGAGGAACTCGACGGGATACACGACGTCCTCGATCGTGATACGAGCCGTGCGGGCTGCCAAAGGTTTTACACGTTGCGCGGTTGCAGTACATAACGAAAATTGCGGCAGTACCATCGTAACGTTTCTAAGCGAGCGGCAAATATCGGCGGTAATGACGGAGACGGCTGCGACTGTGTCGACTAGTGCGACTGTACATACGCCCTCAACAGATTCGTCGATTACATTTGTAGGCCTTTTGCAGTTCGAAAGTCGCGCAACTCTTGCCTCCGGAACTGCGGCAGCTAGTTTTCCTGTGCAGTTTGGCTTGAACGACGTCGCATAGGCGATAGTGAGCGGCGACGTGGGGAGCTTGAACGGCGGCTATCGGCGTCACGACGGCTGAAATCGTTGTAACCGGAGGGAGGTAACGGCGACCTGGGTGGCACGTCTGTCATTAGCTGCGAAGACCCGTGTGGAGAGCCAAAAGTGTGGCTAACGTCATCATTCATCGCGGACACACGGCGGCGGCAGTAACGGGCCACATGGTCTGGAAGTCGGCAGGCGAAACAAATGGGGCGATTATCAGCCGTGCGCCACAGATTCCCCGCTGGCGGCATGGCCCGAAAAGACGTCCCAGCTGGCTGTACCGGTCTCCCCATGGCTTCGGCATACGTGAGGGGTGCATAATACAGAGTGGGTGGCAGTGCCTCAGCCACCTGTTCCTTGATCATGTGGCGAACCGCTGGACACGTCGGCGAGAAAACGGAAGGAGTCACTTCGGTAGGCTGCGGAGGCACTCCGTATCATGGAGATGGGCCAGGAATAGACGGTGGCATGGTTGATCCAGGCTCCAGGTTAAGAAGTGACACTTGCCGAGCGACTTCTTCGCGAACAAACTGTTGAAGCTGCCGCATCAAGGATGCGTCGGCCACCGCCTCTGTCAAGGTCGACAGCGGCTCTCCCTGGACAGAGGAGCCCCTAGTAAGCGCCCTCTGTCTGCGGAGTTCTTCGTAGCTTCGGCCCTGGTGATAATGTCAGCAACGGTTCGCAGATCTTTCGCTAACAGCATCTGGAAAGCATCATCATCGATTCCTTTCATCAGGTGCTTAATTTTCTCTGCTTCTGCCATAGCTGAATCAACACGGTTGCATAGGTCCACAACATCCTCGATATAACTTGTGAAGGTCTCTCCAGGACGCTGTGCTCGTGTGCGGAGACGCTGTTCAGCAAAAAGCTTCCGCACGGCGGGGCGGCCGAAGACCTCGACAATACGGTTTTTGAATTCAGCCCAGGTAGGCATGGTGGCTGCGTTGTTGCGGAACCACTTCTTCGCTAGGTGGTCCAAATGAAACTCAACGTCATTAAGCTTCATGCGATCGTCCCATCTATTGTGCGTGCTTACTCGCTCGTACTGCGACAGCCACTCCTCCACGTTGTTGTCATCCGTTCCATCGAAGTTAGGGGGCCTCGCTGGCGAAGCACACCCGAACACATGATGGGCTGCGGTCAGGAAGGTGCCATGTCCCGGTCGGTGTTCAGCTGCATCACGGGCTGTAGCCGTCTGCTCCGTACCTCCAGGATGTGGTAATGGAGTCTTGCGATTCGAAGATAGAGTCACGCTGTGAACGAACCCGCACACTACACCAAACTGAAGCGTGGTGTATTGGACCACTAACGAGCAGTTAGAGCTGCGGAGAAGCCGAGGTTCTTCGTGCTTAGCAAGCTATGTCCAACGCGATACTCGATCGGCCCGTGCGCCAAGCGATGCTTCTGCCTCCGCGTCGTCGGGCGTGCACCAAGCCGAGTATCCCCAACGGGGAATTGTCCTTGCACTCGCATGAACGCCTGTGACAATTATATCAATCGCGTCCATAATCAACGCTACAATATATATATATATATATATATATATATATATATATATATATATATATATAGGGAGCAGTTGAACTTTTGAAGATGGTAGAGAACACAAGAAAAGAAAACTTTGAACAAGGTAAAAGCCCGATTTTTGCCAACTTTTCAGCAAAGACTTTCTTTCGTCAGGGCAATCTCTCGCCTGGCTGACAGGCTTTATATACGGGTAGGTCCCCAGGTGAGAGGGGAGAAGGACAGAAGGAAGTGAAATTGAGAAAGCGGATTGGTTTGGGAGTATGTCGGGGGAGATATTGAGCGGCAAAGAAGGTTGCATAGTTTGAGCCGCGGAGTAGGTCACAGGGAAGCCATCCAGGGGTTGATATTCGGTGAATGTTTGGAGAGAAAGGATGAGAGGGTGTTTGTTGACCCCCTGCGGGGCATACGGGCAGGTTCTCAGAACCGCCGGAAGAAGACCAGGCGGTGAGAGTGGGGTCCTTATCAGAAACTATCTTCAAGCTTCAGGTCAAAAGAAAAGGTAGAGAAGGGGGGAAATAACTAGGTCAAGAAAAAAAAAAGAAAAGAAAAACAGTGAGGGAAACCACACAAACACACACACAAAAGAAAAAGCAATGACGCAGCAACTCCAACCCGGATACTACAACCCCTAAATCCCCCTCTTTCCTCAAAGCTCGAAAACTAGCTGACAAACAAACCAACTACAGATTTCATCTGAAAACGTACTCCTTGTATCTCCAAAGCAAAAAGATCCAAAAAGGCCTCCGCATAAATGTTAGTTGTGCCCTTGGTGAGCTCCCTCCTGAAATAGCTGCCAGGTGGCAAAGTATTCTCAATAATGCTTCGCTTTCCCTCCTAGAAATTCTTAGAGACCACTGTACTAGCCAACTCAGCCTCTTAAATGACCAGATTGAAGCTCTTTCGCTAACTGGGCAGGAGAAAATAGATCGATATATTTATTAATCGTAAGGAAAACGATCTTAGTAATAGGCAAGCAATTAGATTTCAACGTGACTAGCTTCCCTTGCGAATTGCAGCCTGCACTGTAGAGAATCAGCCTCTCAATACCCCGGACTATGGAGTATTAGGTCATGCAATGTTGCCCCTCGATACAGAGATTGCTTTAGTAGAACCTCATCCCCCAGCCAATATTCGTATAGAAAAAACGAGCTCCCTCGCTACCGGCCCCAGCAACGTCATTCGCATTTCGAAAACACTAACGGCCGACGAAAAATGCTTCCTAGAACGAGGTGTGACCTTCTGTCCCACAAATAACCCTGTGAATGATTACGAGTTACATAAAGATCTCACTGAATTTTCTCGTAGAATAAGACTAAGCGAGTTTTTTTCGGAAAAACAGGACCAATCTGACATTAACGAATACACCCTCCACCCTCGTAGCATTTGGATTCCAGATGTAGATCAATCTCCAGAATTAGATCTGTACTTAAAATCAGTATCACGAGAAATATTGGCATCAACCAAGCGATAAAACAAGCGCAAGAACCTAACCCCGTCGGAACACGTTACCCTGAATAGGCTATCAGCCAGAACCTACATAGTCATAAAGACAGCCGACAAAGCTGGTAGCGTAGTTGTTTTACCTATGGGAAAACACAAAGATGAAGCTTATAGGCAGCTCAATAACCCTTGCCAGGAATACAGCCTAAAAATCCTTCAGAGCCTCACAGATCTGCGATCTAGAGAATTAATAAGGACCACTGACTTAAATTTCATGAAACCGAATAAGTATGCAGGCCGTTTTTACCTCCTCCAAAAAGTACACAAACCCCGTAGAAATATTGTTCACTGCCGATATTCCTGGCAGACCCATAGTTTCCACTAACAATACCCCAACAGAAGCATTATCTCTGCTTCTGAATCATTACCTATCTGGCATTCCGACTCTTCTTCCTTCATGCATTCAGGACACCCCCCGCTTCCTCCGCATAATAGAAGAGATAAATAAGGGTGGGCGCCTACCCAGTGTAACCCTCCTTGTTACTCTTGACGTTGCCGCATTGTTTACAAACATCCCTTTCGTCGAAGGAATTGAAGTTATTTAAAAAGCTCTATCAGAGAACCCGCACCAACCTGCACCAGAAGTGTACATAACTGTGTTAAAACTAGTTTTAACTCTCAATTATTTTGAATTCGACTCTTCTTACTTTTTGCAAGCTTTTGGAACCAGCATGGGTACTCCATTCGCGCCGACCTATGCCAACATTTTCATAGGGCAACTTGAAGCCACTCTAGTAAGCTCTTTTCCTCATAAACCTCAGGTTTACCTCCGCTACATAAACGACATCTTCATGATTTGGGAACACGGGCGCGCGACTCTATAAACGTTTATACCTCATCTGAATTCTTCGCACCCGACTATTAAACTCTCATGCCAGTATTCTGAAAAAGAAGTGAACTTCCTAGTTATTACCGTCATTTTAGACAACCGTAAACTTAAAACCATGCTTTTTAGAAAACCAACTGACAGGCAGCAATACCTAGACTATAAAAGCCATCACCCGAGACACTGCAAGCAAGGGATCTTTGTAGGACAAGCCACCAGGCTTGGAAGAGTATGCAGTGATGACAGTGACTACGTAGAGCAACTAGATTAACTCAAGTCCACCCTTATTAACAGGAACCACCACAAAAGCTCGCTCGATCAGGCGTGCCAACATGCATCTAATCTCAAAAGGGATGACGTGCTCAACAAACAGCGACAAAACGAAAGCGCCAGGCCACCTGCCCCAATAACTAAATTTTCAAACGCCCTCCCAAACGTAAACAATATACTGCGCAAGTGCTACCCCATTTTAGCAAGTAACGACCGAGTTAGAAATACTTTCCCGGAAGCCCCAAGGGTTACCTACCGGAGAAACAGGAATCTAAAAGATATTTTAGTGCTCCCGCCCTAGACGCAAGACTTGCAGGCACCTGCAGACCGACTGCATTCTAAAAAGCACAGCCAGTAATTATGTCCACAAGATTAATTCAAGTTTCACGTGCACTTCTTCCAACATTATGTATATGTTGGAATGCTCAATGTGCCACAAACAGTATATAGGCGAAACGAGTCAACCTATGAGCCTAGGTCTTAATGGTCACCGGGCAGATACTCTTAGCAAGTCCTCCATAGCTGTAGCGCAGCATTTCAACCAACCCGGCCACAATTTTGATGACCTTATGTTGCATATACTTCAGTAAAACTTCAGGTCTCCTAGGGACAGGAAATACCGAGAATCATATTTATTTCACAAATTCAACTCCATGAAACCTACTGGAAAAAAGGCGTCTAGGGGCAACTTGGAAATCTAGCGATATTCACCGGGAATAGAGAAATAGGCAATGTCTTGCATATACCTTATCCAAACACTATTACCGCTCCCTCTGGTCCTTACCTGGTCACCTAATTCCTTTTTTTTTCATTCCTTAGCGTCTAGCTTAATACTCGCCCGCATCCCTCCAACCTTTGCTTTTGGAATTCCATTTTATTTTTTTTCTCTCTTTTTTTTACTCCGCTTGGTCTTGTGCCCCATACGTCACTCTAACTTTATCTTTTCGTTTTTGAGTTTCAGGACGGCCTGTTCCAGGAATGTTGCCATGGGTGACACGCGCCATTTCAGTTGCCGGGTCATTGCTTTTTCTTTTGTGTGTGGGTTTTTGTGGTTTCCCTCCCCGTTTTGTTTTCTTTTTATCTCTTTTTTTCTTTTTTCCTTGACCTAGTTATTTCCCCCTTTCTATACTTTTCTTTTGACCTGAGGCTTGCAGATAGTTTCTAAAAAGGACCCCACTCTCACCGCCTGGTCTGCTTCCGGCGGTTCTGAGAACCTTTCCGTAGGCACCGCGGCGGGTCAACAAATACCCTCTCATCCTTTCTCTCCAAAAATTCACCGAATATCAACCCCCGGTTGACTTCCCTGTGACCTAATTCGCTGCTCAAACTATACAACCTTCTTTGCCCCTCAATATCTCCCACGACATACTCCCAAACCAATCCGCTTACTAAATTTCACTTCCTTCTTTCCTTCTGCCCTCTCACCTCGGGACCTACCCCTATATAAAGCGTGCCAGCCAGTCGAGAGATTGCCCTGACGACAGCAAGTCTCCTGAAACATTGGCAACAATCGTGTTTTTACATTGTTCAAAGTTTATATATATATATATATATATATATATATATATATATATATATATATATATATATATATATATATATATATATATATATATATATAAGAGAAGCAAAACGTCGAACAAGGTAAAAGCACGATTGTGGCCTACGTTTCAGCAAAGAGAACTTACTTTCCTCAGGGCAATCTCTCGTCAACCTCCCGTTTTCGGCCAGCACATAACAACAAAACCAACCCAACACCCCCAACGGTAGCGAAATGCCATGTCCACCTATGAACAGCACATGTGACGCCCGCACACAAACCGTGGACGTGGCCGCAAAACCATCTGTACAGCACGTGAGCGAACAACAACCCGACCCACCAAAGACAACACGCTCATGGTTCACGCAGATCCCAACACGCAGTATAACGCAAACAGGCACCCAAACAGGTATCGATGTGGACCTCACCCCTAGCAGCCCCCCTAAACTACTGACTCCAAGCAAAAAAGTGTCACCCCGGAGGTCTGCTCGGAACAAACACAAATGACTACCACCGAGTAGGCGGTATGCTCCAACCCCTAAATCCCGCTCTTTCCTCAAAGCTCGGAAACTAGCCGGCAAACAAACCAACTACAGAATTCATCCAAAAACGTACTCCTCGTATCTCCAAAGCAAAAAGATCCCCAAAGGCCTCCGCCTAAAAGTTAGATGTGCCCTTGGTGAGCTCCCTCCTGAGCGATCTGCCAGGTGGCAAGATATTCTGAATAATGCTTCTCTTTCCCTCCTAGAAATTCTTAGGGAGCAGACGAGAGATTGCCCTGAGGAAAGCAAGTTCTCTTTGCTGAAACTTCGCTCCGCGTGCGTCTTCGTCAAGTTCTGGAATTCCCATCGGAGATCACCTCCTAGGTAAGTTGGCCGACACTTTTTAGAATCCTGTAGGGTCCTAAATACCGCTGTAGGAGCTTCTCACTGGGTCCACGTCGTCGGGTGGGTGTCCAAACCCACACACGATACCCTGGGCGTCGGCGTCTTGGCGTCGGAGGCTGTAGCGTTGCGCACCAGCTGTTGGTCCGTCGTGCGAACTAGAGCGAGCCGGCGGGCCTCCTCCGCGCACGCTCAAGGTATCCTTGGACATCGACGTTGAGGTCGTCGTCTTTTACGTGCGGCAGCATGGCATCAATCATTGTAGTCGGCCGTCTTCGGTAGAGAAATTCGGACGGTGTCATCTGCGTAGTTTCCTGGATAGCCGTATTGTACGCAAACGTGACACATGGGAACACTTCGTGCCAAGCCTTAGGCCTCGACGTACACGTAGGCCTTAGGCCTCGACGTAGGCCTCAAGCCTCGACGTCCACAGACCGCATATCCTCGATCGTCTTGTTCGGACTTTACGTTATTCCGTTCGCTTGGGGGTTGTACGCCGTCGTTCTTCGGTGATCCCTATATTTGCCGCGTAATATTCCTTGCATAAGCTCCGCAGTGGAGGCCGTCCCGCGGTCCGTAACTAGGACTTAAGGGGCTCCATGTCGCAGCACAACTTCGCTTATGAAGAACTTTGCGACTTCCTGTGCAGTCCCCCTCGGAAGAGCGGCGGTCTCCGCGGAGCGCGTCATGTAGTCTGTCACTACGACAATTCGCTTGTTCTGGGATCGGGATGTAGGAAACGGGCCCAAAAGCTCCATTCCAATCTGCTGGAAAGGCCTCAATGGGACGACGATCGGCTACAGAAGTCCGGTGGGTCTCGTCGGCGGCGTTTTTCGTCGCTCGCAGTCACGGCAGCTCCGGACGTAGTGGGTGACGTCGTAAGTAAGGCGGGGCCAGTAGTACGTCGCCTTGATTTTTCGAATTTAGCGGGCTGTTCTGAGCTGTCCGGAAGTCGCATCATCGTGGCACGCTTCCGAAATTTCGTCGCGAAGGTCTGTGGGAGTGACAAGAAGATAATTTGTGCTCGTTGAAGGGCTGACATTTTGCTTCCCGTGAGCGGAGTTTTTCAGGCTGAATGCTGGTAAGTTGTGCTTGAGCGCCCTCGGCACGGCGCCGTTGCGTCCTTCGAGGTAGTCGATTAGGACGCGTAAGTCGGGGTCGGAAGGCTGCTGGGCGGCTAGGTCGCTCTACGGCACGACTACGAAGAACGCGCTGTCTTCATCGTAGTCTTGTGGTGGTGGATCGACGGGGGCGCGGGACAGGCAGTCGGCGTCAGAGTGCTTCCTGCCGTATTTATAAACGATTGTAACGTCAAACTATTGCAGCCGCAAGCTGCACCGCCCAAGACGGCCAGAGGGGTACTTCAAATTGACCAGCCAACACAGCGCATGGTGGTCGGTCGCAACCTTGAACGGTCTACCATACACGTATGGGCGAAATTTCGAAATGACCCATATATTAGCGCGGCACTTTTTCTCAGAGGCTGAGTAGTTTTTCTCTTCCTTTGACAGACCACGGCTGGCATATACGATTACATTTTCGCAACCGCTTTTCTTTTCGACTAGGACGGCACCCAAGCCTGTATCTCTGCCGTCCGTGTGCATTTCCGTTCCGGTTTTCATCGTAATGAGCGTGCACGGGCCGTCTTTGCAGGCGTTGTTGCAGCGCGCAGAAGGCTTCCTCTTGGGCGTTGTCCCAGCTGTAAGCGGTGCTACATTTCGCCCAGTGTGTGAGTGGCTCTACAATGCGTACGAAGTTTGCGACGAAGCGCCGGTAGTATGTGGACAGTCCGAGAAATTTTCTCACGCCCTTCTTGTTTCTCGGTCTTGGGAAGTTCGCTATGGCTCATGTTTTCGCCGGGTCAGGCAGTACTCTCGCGGCGTTGACGACGTGTCCCAAAAACGTGAGTTCCTCGTACGCGAAGCCGTTCTTTTCAGGCTTCAGAGTTAACCCCGACGTACGGATGGCATCGAGTAGAGACTGCAACCTTGCAAAGTGTTCGTCAAAAGTCCGGGCGAAAACCACAACGTCGTCGAGGTATAAGAGGCAGGCGTGCCACTTCAGGCCAGCTAGCACACTGTCCATGACTCTTTGAAACGTCGCTGGGGCTGTGCACAGCCCAAATGGCATCTCCGTGAACTGGTATAGGCCGTCCGGGGTTATGAATGCAGTCTTCTCTCGATCTCTCTCGTCCACTTCAATTTGCCAGCAGCCGGTCTTCAGGTCCATCGATGAGAAGTACCTCGCATGGCAGAGGTGGTCGAGGGCGCTGTCGATTCGTGGCAGGGGGTACACGTCCTTTTTGGTGATCTTGTTCAATCGCCGGTAGTCAACGCAGAACCTGAATGTGCCGTTTTTGTTTTCACAGGGGCTTTTCGATGGCTGTATAATGTCGTCGCTGAGCATGTCGTCGACTTGAGTGCGGATGGCTTCCCGCTTGTGTGAAGAGACGTGGTACGGTGACTGTCGAGTAGATCTGGGTACATCTTCGGCTGTTATTCGGCGCTTCCCTAGAGGTGTGTGACGTAATTTTGAGTTCGATGAAAAACATTCGCTGTAGTGGCGCAGCAAAGGCAATAATTTGTTCCGTTTTTCTCACGGTAGCGCCGGGTTTACGTCGAAAAGATGCGGAAGCTTGACAGTATCTTCTGGTGCGGGTCAAAAGTCCGGCAGCGCAATCGCGTCGCTTTTTTTTCTCTGTTGGGGACCGTGAACAAAAAGCCACCAAACGGGTTTCACAGGGTCCACGGCCCTGTGTACAAGGCAAAACGGCAGTAGCCACTTGCTGCCAACAAAAGCATGCACAAAATTTAACACATACAAAGTTACAATGCATGGATATTATAAACGCAAATACCATCGCAAGAAAATATGCGTACGCATAGCAACAAACTATAACAACAAAACGAAGCAAAACGTAACCGAAGTTGTATAACATAAAAGAATAAGAAAAAAGATAAATTACATCAAGCGTATGGGTATACAATCACTAGACAAGAAGTGGGTGGCAATTGAACAGCACAGTAAAAAATAAATGCAGTGATTTTTCAAACAAAGGCTTGTTTCGATAAAAGTGAAGAAGGTGACGTAGCATTTGTGTGCCGTAGTTCGTGCGGGCCCGCGGCATTTCCCAGCGTGCGAAAGTACGGAATTTACGCTGGTACTGAATTGCACTTAGTTTTTAAATATGCGGCAGAAAATTGTTACTTTTTCTTAGTCCATTTTTATATCGTTTGATCAGTGTGGGTATGTAATACCGAGGCATTGGAACTAAATTCATGTCTTTTAAAATAGGGTAGCTGTGGCTATCATATGCTGCGTTTACAATTATTCGGGCTGCCTTTTTCTGTAATATATGAAGTTTAGTGATATTGGATTGCGTAGTTGTGCCCCATACAAGATGAATATAGTTGACGTAAGATGACAACATGAAAATAAGGAGTTGTAAATAAGAAGTTTAAAATTTTTGGGTATGCAAAATCTCAGTCTAGACAGAATACCGGTAACTCTAGAAGGCTTAGTAATAACTGAATCTCCCTGAAAATTCCATGACATATGTTCCTAAAAATGTACACCCGGGCATTTAAAAACAGGTCCGAGCTCGATGTCTATTGTCTACCCGTAGGGCAAAGGGTATTTCAACTCTCCTATTTCTTGTCCTAAAAAGGACAGCTTTAGTTTTATTCGCATTTATTTTAAGGGAATTAGCACTACTCCATCATGACAGACTCTTCAGAATGTTATTTGCGTGAGAAAATAAGCGACTTGAACTTGATCCGCTCAAAAGGATCGTCGTATCATCAGCATAAATAACGAATTTGGCTGCGATGTCAATGTTTACTACGTCATTTATATCCTCCTCAGACCTGGTGGAATGTGTGGCCACACAGGGGCGAGAAAAGCACATTTTTGGAATGTCTGCAGATAGTTTATTGCACAATAAAAAAATTGCACTTCTAGATAAAGCGGATGTTGCGCATCAGGGTGTGCATTATAATGCACACTGGGTCTTAAAACATACTATTTGTACAACACTCATGTACAAAAGAATTCAGCTGCTGCTCCTTACAAACAGACCTCTTATTTCGAGTGGAACTGCTTGTAGCAGTTTCGCATTGCTGTTACGCACAGGAAAATGTTGCACGTTGTGCACACGATCAGCTTCTTTATCAGTGAGTCCTAGGAGAAATAAACGCTAAATTTCACACCCAAGAGCAAGGAACACATGAGAGTGTAAAGCGGATAGGCATGCAAAAACATAAATTGAGACCGAGAGTGCATTATAATGCACACTGCAAGAAAACAGCTTGCGCGAACAAAAATGTAGGCATTTAAAGTTACCGTTCGTGCGGCAATTACTCCTAAACACTTTGCGAGTAGATTAAAACAATAATTAAAAAGTATTACCCGACAAGAATAGCGTAAGTTGCAACTAACTTGGACGCCTCCAGTAGAACGTTGATGTGGAGAAAGACGCCATGTTTCTAAGCTCAGAACGGCGCTCCTGCTGCGGTGCGCTTCCTGAATTCATGGGCAGATGGCAGCACATGATAGAGGATGTGGTCGCGCGCGCGGTCTTTGCTGCAGCAGTGGCGCGAAATTTAAAACCGAGGTTGAAGCAAATGTGCATTTTAATGCACGCGAGGTCTGAAGAAGAGATAAATGCAGAAAAGCAAACGCCCCAGAATACTTCCCTGAGGCACGCCGACACTGACTGTTTTCAGATCTGAATTGTGTTGATTTATATTGACTGACTGCCTCCGGTGCTGGAGATATGATTCAAGTTAATTTAGAAAGCGGCCTCGGAAGCCATAGTGGCACAATGTTTTTAGAAGTGTTGAGTGGTTAATTAGGTCAAAGGCATTCGCGTAATCTATACATATGCTTAGGGTTACTGCTGCTTGATTCGTGCGTTTCTTCTAGGAACTCAATTGCAGCGCCCTTGCCTAATTATGTTACTTTTCGTAAAATCAGGGACGTAGGATTTGCTTTGCCTAAAGTGCGCAATGCCTCTTGCGACGGAGCCACAACGGTCGAGAAGCAAATTTCGGTCACTCTCCACGATAGCGCACCGGCAGAGGCGGTATCTTCACAGTAGACGGCGATCATCAAGCTTGCTCGGGGAGGCAGGGTGACATGATCATCGGCAATCCTTGCAGCAGCACGGCGTTCGGTGTTTGGTACCGGCGTCATTGAGCGATCGGAGGAAAAGGTTATCGACTTGGTCTGAACACCAATTATTGCGCCGTTGTCGGTCAAACCAATCCGAGAATTGCGTCGCGGGAGCAGTTAGGCAAAATGACGAACGCAGCATGGTACGTGGTGCCGTCTATGGCGACGCGCGATGTGCACGGTCCACTTGGCATTACAAGATGGCCGCATGCAGTGCGTATGTGCGGACCGTTAAATCTCGTCGTAACTTTCTTCAGCTTAGACGTGAATGATCCGCTCCCGTCTCTATGAAGGCGACTACATCAAAGCCGTCGTCGCACAACTCTACGTCGGATGCCAACTTCCTCGGGTTCCAGGTGCGTCGGGGCGTCGTATCTCGGCTTGTCCGTATTGACGGTAGGGAACTATGCGTCGTCGTTGTCGTCGTCTTCTCAATAGCAGGTGCGGTCACGTCGGGTACGCGTCGTACCATGTGGCTGTCGTCGCGTTTGGGTGCCTCGTCAGGATTAGATAAAGTCGTCGGGCGGAGGGCATGTCGTGAGTCACGGTGCTCTGTTCGTCCTTTCGTCGTTGGAGGGTTTTCGTTTCACCGCCGTTCCGCAACTTTACCTCCAGAAGTTGCTTCTTTTTGTTTCCCCAGCGTGGCCTGGGGGACCTTTCACGTGTGAAGTCGGCATTGCTACAGCGGCTCGGCGATTGGTATAGCTGGGGCAACGGCGAACGGTTTGAACGGGCTGGGCCACGTCTGGTTTGAGATAGTTAGTCTTCAATCTCACGTGGTCACTGGCCAGGGAGAAGGCGAGGTGCGTCGACGGAGAATCAACGCAGTACAAGTCTCTTGTATGGGTATTGACGATAGATGTTATCGGCCTCTCCGCAGTGGTAGCCCAGTGGACGACTAGCGGCGGTTCGCCAAACGTCGGTCTTCCTCAGCGTCTGGTTTCGGTCTGTGGACGGCGGTACGGTGAACGGCCGCCACAGTGGGGACGGTGGTGTGGCGGAGCTTAGAGACCACGCGTTGGAGCAGGGCGGGGTCGACGAACAGCCGCAGAGTAGGTCGTAGACTGTGGCTCGTGGAGTGCTTCGGACGGAATAGAATTTCCCAAACCTCGTTGAACTTATTCCCGGATCACATCAATCATGGGAGGGACTACGGGTTGCGGTGTTGTTGGGAAAAGGTTCCTCAGTTCTTCACGAACAACGGCGCGGATTCTTTCCCGTAAGTCTCCCGTCGCGAATCCAGGGGTATTGACGGTGTTCCCCAAACATGCGTTGGGTGGTCGATCGTAGTGCCTCGATCGCATATAGAGGGGTACCCGCCGTGGTGGCTCAGTGGCTAAGACATAGCGCTGCTAAACACGAGGTCGCGGGTTCGATTCCCGGCCGCGGCGGCCGCTTTTCTGATAGAGGCGAAAAGTAAAAACGCCCGTGTATAGATATTTCGGCCCACGGCAAAGATCCCCAGGTGGTCGAAATTAATCCGCAGCCTTCCACTTCGGCGCGCCTCATCACCTACGTTGCGTCGGCGCGTTAAACCCTACAATCAATCAATCGATTAATCAATCACTCAATCAATCAAAGCATATAGAGGGTCCTCTCGATCATGGAAGCTTCGGTCAAAAATTCAGCGACGGTTTTTGAGGGGTTGCGAATGCCGCGAAGCATGCAGTGCCTTTGTTTATTTATGCTGGTGTTTTTACCGCCCTCTGTGCCGGTCTGTGGTATCTGTGTGCGAAGTGAAGCCCGTGCTCCATTTTTATTTTTATGACGCCTGCGTTATCTCTTTTGATAGGGAGAGCGTTTCGAAATAACGTCGACATCTTCTTTAAACTACAGTGTTCTGGATGCAAGTCGACGGTTGGAGAACCGCTCGCGCAGAGAGATAAATGCCCGCAAAGCTAACGCTGCGGTATTCGACTGACCGACGCTAGCCTGCGCACGTCACTTTGTTGACTGGTGCTTCGCCGCCTGTGTATTCTTTGAGTTGTTAGGGGAACACATGTTCGCTCCAATAAATTTGTTTTCGTTTGAGCCAACTGCGTCATTTTTCACTTTTGACTTCGTGATATCTTCAAAGAAGACTATTCTAGGCGATTGACGTTACTCAAAACACTCTTCCTATCAAAAGAGATAACACGTGAGGCATAAAACTTAGGAATGGATCATGTGCTTCACTTGGCACACAGATAACACACACCGGCGCAGCCGGGCGGTAAAAACAAATGCATAAATAAACAAAGCCACTGCTTGCTGCACGGCTATATATATTTATATATTTAACCCTGAAACCAACTTATTCTCTACTCTGAAGAAAAGAAGTCCTCTTCCTGAAACATGGAGTTTCAGGACACTAGTCCGAAGAGGATGTGCCCATGAACGCATATGCACACATCTGGCCATACACATCCGTACTAAGAATCAGAGTCAGGTGATTGAAACATGAGACACTTGGCTTCTGGTTGCGAGAGGAAAGGGTACCGCACCCAAAAGTAGTTAGACAGTATGTTTTGACAGGAAATGAGTGCACATTTTTATAAATTGAGCAGCAAAAAGCAGAGAAAGGGAGACACGGTCAACCAAATCATTAAAATAAAGATAACAGAAGGCAGGGCCCCGCACATGGCACGCACCTGAAGGTACAAATCTGGTCGGCGCTTGGTGACCTCAGGGATCGCCGAGGCGGTCAGCAATGAATATTAGGAAACAGGAATAGAAAAAAGGAAGGGGAGAGGAAAGCAATCACACACGCTCGCGTGCACAAATTGATTACAAGGTAAGAATCTGAAAGCTAACAATAGTACCACAGCCTTCTACACAGAACATAATGTCCAGACTTCCTGTCAATTTGGTTTATTGAAGCCACGGCGGTAAAAAACAGGGTGCTAGCACGAAACTATAACCGTCTTGTGGGGGTCGCCAACTGATGGGAGAATATTATCGAGGGAAAGAAATGAACAGCCATAACACTATTCTGTGAAATGCAGAATTCCAGCATAATAATAAGAAACAATGAGGGGGAGGAGAAGCAGAAGCCGAGATTTTATTCCGAGGAAAGACACGTCAGTTTCCCATAAGTTTCATTGATGCCAAACGACGCTGACCTAAACTTATAGAAGAGGGAGGACTCACGAACCTCGCGATTGTGATGCGTTTTAAAACTATACTCGGTGACAACTTAAGAACAGCGCCGGAAGTAGCCGCTGTGCCTTCTCACCGTAGCCGGATGTTTCTCCGCGCGGCGCAAGTAGGGCGTTACTGGGAATATTTTGAACATGGCGTGAGCCGTTCCTGTGAATTTTTGGAATTAATAGGCTTATAAACGACTCCAATGACGACAAACAAACTGCGTGAGACAAGGTAGACGATATCACGCATCCACAGCAAACCCCTTTCAAAACGCGCGCGCACTGACGTTACGCGTCCGGCGCTTTTTTGGAGTGATACACTACATGAGGTGGTGCCGTTCTGGAGTTGTAACCGACTATAGATTCGACAATTGTGGCCTTCAGCTGTTCACATGAATGACCAGGTGTGTTCACATGCCCTGATAGAGGCAAAGAAGGGCAGCTTTTTGCATGAGAACGGTGATTTTTAAACGTGCAACAGAAGGGTGTTTCAGTCTGGCCGATGTATTGTTTGCCGCAGAGGGTGCGTTCCACCAGGTATACGTCGTTGGTGGAGTCACAGTTAAAGTTCCCTTATACAATAACATAATAGTTTGAAGCCGTTCTGGCGACGGGCTATGTGGTGGTCATTCGTTGGCATACCTTACGCCGTGGTTTGTTACAGGGCATGCAACCAGTAGTGTGTGGTAGGCTGATGCTAGATCTGAGGAAAACGTCACCCAGATTTTTTGCTCAGTCTATAAACAACCCGTGACGGCGCGGGAAATATTCTTTTTAGGCGTTCACTTTGAACAAGGATATTGTGATGTTTCCTTAGTATGTATTCAACTTTCGGGGAGGAGGCCAAATGGGTCAAAACGAGGTTTGTTTATGGATTGGGTTTCGGAGCTGTTTACCGAGAATTTTGTTGCGGTTCAACTATTTAGCCCGGGTGATCGCATCGGCGATCACCCGCTCTAAGTATTTTTGATTCACCAGCACGGTTTTAAGTTCTCTGCAGTAAGAATCGAAATCCGCCTGGCTTGTGCAGCTACGCCTAAAACGGTGAGATTGGCTACAAGGTATTGCAGTCTTGCAGTGCCTGACATGGCTGCTGTGGAAGTTCAAATACCGGCGCATGTCCGCAGGTTTCCTATAGAGATTAGTCTGAAGCCTTCCCCGAGAAACTGTGACTCTACATTGCAGAAAAAGTATGCTGTGCCTAGAGTAGGGATCAGAGAGGGGAAAATGGTGCGCAAGGTTAAAAGCGTCAATAAACGTAAAAAGTTCTATTTCACTTAGCTGCCATAATATGAATATGTCGTCTTGTATATTTTGTTGCACAAAGGCTTTTTATTTTGCGTTGCGAGCAGGTTTGAGTCTAGACATCTAAGATATTCGCGTAGTGGGGCCCAATTTTGGTTGTCATTGACGGTTCCGCTGACTTACACGTAATTGACACCATCAAACTAAAAATTATTAAGCTCAAGGATAAAGTGAAGGAAAGTTTCAAGGGTGAGAGAATCGATAGGTTTGTCACACGCCGACCGCTCATACGTACATGGTACAGCGGTGATTCCATCCACATGCGGAATCTTAGTGTATATTGACACACAACCAAGGTAACAAGTAATCAGTTATCAGGAATTTCAATCTTCATAACATCCGAGAGAAAATCATTCGTATCCTTAATGAAGGATTGAGAGCTGGGGGTATTTCGCAAACGAAAGAGTAGACACAGCGCGAGAGGTTCTCGGCGACAGTATCAATGCTAGAAACAATGGGGTGACCTGGGTTGTTGTCCTTATGAATCTTAGGGAGAAGGTAGAATATACCGGCTACTGGGCTTAAGGGGATAGAGAACGAGCAGTTGTTTCAGTTATTTCCTGATTTTGAACAACCTCAGTGAGTTTATCCTTGACAATTATCTTATAATCATTAGTGAGATCACTCGGGAATACTCTGTTGAACGTCGATTCTGATAGTTGTCTATAAGCCGCGTTGACATCGTCAGCTTTGTTGAGGATCATGATGGCACCTTCTTTATCGGCCAGTTTGATTAATATTTCGGGGCAACCTGCGAGTTCCTCCAGGGCTTTCTTTTGCTTGTTTGCGATGTTACGGCGGAAAGAGATTTGCTTTTGCTATGCTGCTCGTATATCGCGATGAACGGCTTTAATGTACATGTCGACGCATGTATCGTGCTTTGTGGGAAGGTTCCAGTGCTTATGGCTAGGTAATGCAGTTCGCGCTTCGTGGGCTGGAGGACAGTCATGTAAGTAAATATCCCAGTTTCATATTCCTAACAAAACTACCTAATTCCTCAAAAAGCTAAAATTTGTTCAAACCGCCAGTTTCTGGTTGTGGGAAACTGACGTGCCTTTCCTCCTATAAAATTTCAGCTTTCGCCTTCTCCTCTCCCTCCCTCCTTCTTATTCATATGCTGTAATTCTGCATTTCTCAGAAAAGTGTTATACCTGTTCATTTCTTTCATCGATAATATTCTCCCATCAGTTGGCGACCTCCAGTAGACGGTTATAGTTGCGGGCTAGCACCGCGTTTTTCAGCACTGAGGCTTCCCTCAACCAAATCTGACCAGTAAGTCAGGACATTATGTTGTGGGTAGTTGGCTAGAGTACCATTGTTAGCTTTAATACTCTCTCTCATTTCACACTTTGATACCTTGTATATATATATATATATATATATATATATATATATATATATATATATATATATATATATATATATATATATATATATATATAGCGAATAAGAATAGGAAATGAGGGGCTCGTTGATAATAACACAGAAATAAGGGTTGGCAGTCAAGAAAACCTCGGAAAGCACTTGGGAGGATATGGTAGGTCATAGAAAGAGATAAAGAATTTTGAAAGAAAGAAAGTGGAGAAAAAATGCCCGCCAGGTGGGATTCGAACCCACGCACCAAACCGGTATTCTGGAGGTCGCGGGTTTGGATTCCACCTTGCGGGCATTTTTTCTCCTCTTTCTCTCTTTCTAAATTCTTTATCTCTCTATGACCTACCATATCCTCCCATTTGCTTTCCGAGGTTTTCTTGACTGCCAACCCTTATTTCTGTGTTATATATATATATATATATATATATATATATATATATATATATATATATATATATATATATATATATATATATATATATATATTTATATATATTGTCACGTAGCCAAGGACGAAGCAGTTGTTTGGAAAAGAAACAAGTTTATTGGAGCGAACTTGTGCTCCCCTAACAACTGAAAAGAATACAGAGGCGGCGAAGCAGTGGTCAACAAAGTGACGTACGTGCGTCGGCGAGCGTCGCAGAATCGAATGCCCCGGCGTCTGCTCTGCAGGCTTTTTATCTTTCGGCGCGCGTGGTTCTGGAACCGTCGATTCGCATCGAGAACATTGTAGATGCAAGAAGATTATTCCGGGATGTTCACGTTAGATCGGAATGCTCTCCCTATCTGAACAGATAACACATGCGGCACAGAAAGAAAGAATGGAACACGCGCTTCCCTTGGCACGGAGATAACACAGACCGGCGCAGCCGGGCGGTAAAAGCAAAACACAAATAAACAAACCCAATGCATGGTTCGCGGCATTACCCCCCCTCTAAGAGTGCATCGACCCGATGCTAACATAAGCGACAGTCCGAAAATGAAAATAAAAGTTCGTCATCGTTCGTAGAAAGGTTTTAAGCGAACCACGTGGACGACTTCGGGCCGCGTACGTCGTCGTGATGTGCCGGAGTCACCATCGGGGATCACTTCGTAGGTAAGTTGGCCAACACGTCGCAGAATCTGGTAGGGTCCGAAATACCGTCGCAGAAGTTTCTCGCTCAGTCCGCGTCGTCGGATGGGAGTCCAAACCCACACACGATCCCCTGGTTGGTACTCGGCGTCTCGGCGTCGGAGGTTGTAGCGGCCCGCATCCACCAGCTGCTGGTCCGTTATACGAACTCGAGTGAGCTGGCGGGCCTCCTCCGCACGTTGAAGATATCCGTGGACGTCGGCGTTGAGGTCGTCGTCTTCTACGTGCGGAAGCATGGCGTCGAGCATCGTAGTCGGCCTTCTACCATAGACAAGCTCGAACGGCGTCAGCTGTGTCGTCTCCTGGATAGCCGTGTTGTACGCAAACGTGACATACGGGAGCACTTCGTCCCAAGTCTTATGTTCAACGTAAACGTACATTGACAGCATATCTGCGATTGTCTTGTTCTGACGTTCTGTTAGTCCGTTCGTTTGGGGGTGGTACGCCGTCGTTCTTCGGTGATCCGTGTTGCTGTAGCGTAATACTCCTTGCATCAGCTCCGCAGTAAATGCCGTTCCGCGGTCTGTGATTAGGACTTCCGGGGCTCCATGTCGCAGCACAAGTTGGCTTATAAAGAACTTCGCCACTTCTTGTGCAGTCCCCCTCGGAAGAGCGGCGGTCTCTGCGTAGCGCGTCATGTAGTCTGTCGCTACGACAATCCACTTGTTCTGTGATCGTGACGTAGGGAACGGGACTAAAAGGTCCATTCCAATCTGTTGAAATGGTCTCGATGGGACGGCGATCGGTTGCAGAAGTCCGGCGGGTCTTGTCGGCGGCGTTTTTCGTCGCTGGCAGTCACGGCAGCTCCGGACGTAGTGGGTGACGTCAGAGGTAAGGCCGGGCCAGTAGTATCTCGCCTTGATTTTTCCAATAGTGCGGGCTGTGCCCAGATGTCCGGAAGACGGGTCGTCGTGGCAAGCTTCCAAAATTTCGTCACGAAGGTCCGCGGGGATGACGAGAAGGTAATTCGATCTTGTTCCGGAGCTGAAATTCTTCTTCACAAGGACGGAGTTTCTCAGGCTGAATGCTGGTAAGCTGCGTTTGAAGGTCCTAGGAACGGCAACGTTGCATCCCTCGAGGTACTCGATTATGACGCGTAAGTCGGGGTCGGCACGCTGCTGGGCGGCTAGGTCGCTCTCCGTCACGATCCCGAAGAACGCGCTGTCTTCATCACAGTCTTGTGGTGGTGGGTCGACGGGGGCGCGGGACAGGCAGTCGGCGTCGGAGTGTTTCCTGCCGGATTTATAAACGACTGTAACGTCGAACTCCTGCAGGCGCAAGCTCCACCGCCCAAGACGGCCAGAGGGGTCCTTCAAATTGGCGAGCCAACACAGCGCATGGTGGTCTGTTACAACCTTGAATGGCCTTCCATACACGTATGGGCGAAATTTTGAAATCGCCCATATAATAGCCAGGCACTCTTTCTCAGAGGCAGAATAGTTTTTCTCTTCCTTCGACAGACCACGGCTGGCATAGGCGATTACCCTTTCGCAGCCGCTTTGCTTTTGGACAAGGACGGCACCCAAGCCTATATCACTGGCGTCCGTGTGCATTTCCGTTTCGGCATTTTCGTCGAAATGAGCGAGCACTGGTGGGCTTTGCAGGCGTTTTTGCAGCTCGCCGAATGCTTTTTCTTGGTCGTTTTCCCAGCTGAAAGGGGTGCTATCTTCCGTCAAGCGCGTGAGTGGCTCTGCAATGCGTGCGAAGTTTGCGACGAAGCGCCGGTAGTATGCGCACAGCCCGAGAAATCTTCGCACGCCCTTCTTGTCTTTCGGCCTTGGGAAGTTCGCAATGGCTGAAGTTTTTGCCGGGTCAGGTAGGACTCCCGCGGCGTTGACGACGTGGCCCAAGAACTTGAGTTCCCCGTATGCGAAACGGCACTTTTCAGGCTTCAGCGTCAACCCCGACGTACGAATGGCCTCGAGTACAGACTCCAACCTTGCAAGGTGTTCGTCGAAAGTCCGGGCGAATACCACTACGTCGTCGAGGTATACGAGGCAGGTGTGCCACTTAAGGCCAGCTAGCACAGTGTCCATGACTCTTTGAAACGTCGCTGGTGCTGTGCACAGCCCAAACGGCATCACCTTGAACTCGTATAGGCCGTCTGGGGTTATAAATGCAGTCTTCTCTCGGTCTCTCTCGTCCACTTCAATTTGCCAGTAGCCGGTCTTCAGGTCCATCGATGAGAAGTACTTCGCGTGGCAGAGGTGGTCGAGGGCGTCGTCGATTCGGGGGAGGGGGTACACGTCCTTTTTCGTGATTTTGTTCCGTCGCCGGTAGTCAACGCAAAACCTTAATGTGCCGTCTTTTTTCTTTACGAGTACGACGGGCGCAGCCCAGGGGCTTTTCGATGGCTGTATAATGTCATCGCTCAGCATGTCGTCGACTTGAGTCCGGATGGCTTCCCGTTCGTGTGAAGAGACGCGGTACGGTGACTGTCGGGTAGGTCGGGCTCCATCTTCGGTTATTATTCGGTGCTTCGCTAGAGGGGTCTGACGTAGTTTTGCGCTCGACGAAAAACATTCGCTATAGCGACGCAGCAAAGCCAATAATTTTTTCCGTTGTTCTTGCGGTAGCGCCGGATTCACGTCGAATGGCTGCGGGAGCTTGAAGGTTTCTACGGGTGTGCGTTCAAAGTCGGCGACTGCGATCACATCACTTGCTTCTTGCGTTTCTTCGAGGAACGCAATTGCAGCTCCCTTGTTTAAATGCTGGTACTCTTCGGTGAAATTAGTGACCAAAACGTGAGATTGGCGTTGCTTAAAGTGCGCAATGCCTCTTGCGACGGAGACACCGCGGTCGAGAAGCAACCTTCGATCACTCTCTACGATAGCGTCGATGTCAGAAGCAGCATGCTCACAGTAGACGGCGATCATCAAGCTTGCGCGGGGTGGCAGGGTGATGTGATCGTCGGCGATCCTGACAGCAGCACGGTGATCGAGGTTCGGCTGCGGCGTCGTGGAGTGATCGGAGGAAAATGTTATCGACTTGGTCTGCAGATCAATTATTGCGGCGTTGTCCGTCAAAAAGTCCATTCCGATAATCACGTCGGGGGAGCAGTTAGGCAGAACGACGAACGCCGCAGGGTACGTTGTGCCGTCTATGGTGACGCGCGATGTGCACGTTCCACTTGGCGTCACGAGGTGGCCTCCTGCTGTACGTATGTGCGGACCGTCCCATCTGGTCATAACTTTCTTCAGTTTAGACGCAAATGGTCCGCTCATTACCGAATAGTCAGCTCCCGTGTCTACGAGGGCGACTACGTCAAAGCCGTCGATGGACACCTTGACGTCAGATGCAGTCTTCCTCGAGTTCCGGGTTCGTCGGGGCGTCGTATCTCTGCTTGTACGTGTTGATGGTCGGGCACTGTGCATCGTCGTTGTCGTCGTCTTCTCAACGGACGTCTCGGTCAGGTCGGGTACGCGTCGCGCCGTGTAGCTGTCGTCGTGTTCGGGAGTCTCGTCAGGGTTAGGTCGGGTCGTCGGGATGAGGGCATGTCGTGAATCACTGTCTTCATCGCGTCCTTGCGTCGTTGGAGGGTTTCCAGTTTTTCGCCGTAGAGCAACTTCACCTCCAGCAGTTGCTGCTTTTAGTTTCCCCCGCGTGGGCTGGGGGACCTTCCACGGGCGAAGTCAGCGTTGCTACGGCGGTTCGGCGATTGGTATGGGTAGGGCGACGGCGAACGGTTGAAATGCGCTGGGCCACGGCTGGTTTCAGATAGATACTCGTCGATCTCACGTGGTCGTTGGCCAGGGAGAGGGCGAGGTGCGTCGACGGAGAAACCACGCAGTCCGAGTCTCTTGTATGGGCAGCGACGGTAAATGTGGTCGGCCTCTCCGCAGTGGTAGCACAGAGGACGGTTATCGGGAGTTCGCCATACGTCCGTCTTCCTCGGCGTCTGGTTTCGGGCTACCGGGGGTCGGGCGGGGTGACAGTGGGCGGCGGTACGGCGGGGCCTCTTGACGGCGTGTTGGAGCAGGGCGGGGTCGCCGAACAGCCGCGGAGTATGTCATAGCTTGTGGCTCTCGGGGTACCTCGGATGGCGTAGAAGTTCCCAACCCTTGTTGCACTTCTTCTCTAATCACGTCGGTGAGGGAAGCGACTTGGGGCTGCGGCGGCGTTGGGAGAAGTTTCCGCAGCTCCTCTCTCACTATTGCGCGGATAGTCTCGCGTAGGCTGTCGGCCGGGATCCGCGTGCTGCCAAAGTCGTTCTCATTGGCCGCGCCAACAAAGTTGCGGTCATACTGCTTAGCACGCATTTCGAGGGCTTTTTCAATGGTGCTGGCTTCGGTCACGAATTCGGCGACGGTTTTGGGCGGATTTCGGACAAGTCCAGCAAACAGTTCCTCCTTCACTCCGCGCATTAAGAAGCGCAACTTCTTTTCTTCCGTCATTTCGGGGTCCGCGCGGCGAAATAGCTGCTTCATCTCCTCAACAAAGATCACGACACCTTCGTTGGGGTGTTGCGTGCGTGTTTCCAACAAAAGGGCGGCTCTTTCTTTCCGCACGACGGTAGTGAAGGTCTTAGTGAACTCGCTTTTGAACTGAGCCCAGTTTGTCAAGGAGCTCTCGTGGTTCTCGAACCAAGTGCGAGCCGAATCTTCCAAGTAAAAGAAAACGTGCCGGAACGTTTCTGCGTCGTCCCACCTGTTGAATTTCCGGACGCGCTCCAGTTTTTCCAACCATTCTTCTGGGTCTTCTGCGGGGGCTCCTCGGAATGATGGCGGTTCCCGTGGCTGCTGCAGAACGAAAGGAGGATTGGCTTGGTTGAGCATGGTGCTGGTTGCAACGTTTTTCTTCTTCGTCTTCTCCGGTAGTAGACCGAACTCGGGTGGTAAATCTTGCACGCGGAGGCTGGCTCTTGTCGGACTGGCTTGGCGGCTTCCAGAGGTTGTAGTGGGCATGAAGGGTGCGTACCCAGCACCTCCACCAGATGTCACGAAGACAAGGACGAAGCAGTTGTTTGGAAAAGAAACAAGTTTATTGGAGCGAACTTGTGCTCCCCTAACAACTGAAAAGAATACAGAGGCGGCGAAGCAGTGGTCAACAAAGTGACGTACGTGCGTCTGCGAGCGTCGCAGAATCGAATGCCCCGGCGTCTGCTCTGCAGGCTTTTTATCTTTCGGCGCGCGTGGTTCTGGAACCGTCGATTCGCATCGAGAACATTGTAGATGCAAGAAGATTATTCCGGGATGTTCACGTTAGATCGGAATGCTCTCCCTATCTGAACAGATAACACATGCGGCACAGAAAGAAAGAATGGAACACGCGCTTCCCTTGGCACGGAGATAACACAGACCGGCGCAGCCGGGCGGTAAAAGCAAAACACAAATAAACAAACCCAATGCATGGTTCGCGGCAATATATATATAAGAGAAGAAAAACTTCGAACAAGGTAAAAGCACGATTGTGGCCTACGTTCCAGCAAAGAGAACTTGCTTTCCTCAGGGCAATCTCTCGCCTGGCAGGCAGGGTTTATATAGGGGTAGGACCCCAGGTGAAAGGAGAGGGAAAGATGGAAGGGAAATTGAGCAAGCTGATTGGTTTCGGAGTGTGTCGGGGGAGAGATTGAGGGGCCAAGAAGGTTGTCTAGTTTAAGCCGCGAAGTAGGTCACACGGAAGTCAGCTGGTGGCTGATATTCGTGGAAGTTTTGGACAGAAAGGATGAGAGGGTGCTTATTGACCCGCCGCGGGGTATAGGGAAAGGATCTCAGAACCGCCGGAAGCCGACAACGCGGTGAGGGTGGGGTCCTTATCAGAAACTGTCTGCAAGCCTCAGGTCAAAAGAAAAGAATGAGACGGGGGAAAACTAACTAGGTCAAGAAAAAAGAAAAAAAAGGAGAAAAAAAACAGGGAGGGAAACCACATAAACCCACACACAAAAGAAAAAGCAATGACCGGGCAACTGAAATGGCACGTGTCACCCACGACAACATTCCAGGAACAGGCCTGTCCTGAAACTCAAAAACGAAAAGATAAAGTTAGAGTGACGTACGGGGCACAAGTCCACGCGGAGTAAAAAAAAAATAAAAAAAGGAGAAATTAAATAAATAAAATTGAATTCCAAAAGCAAGGTTGGAGGCATGAGGGCGAGTATTAGGCTAGACGCTAAGGAATGAAAAAAAAAGAAAAAGAAATTAGGTGACCAGGTACAGAGCAGAGTGAACGGTCATAGTCTTTGGATGAGGTATATGCACGAAAATGCCTAATGCTGTATTCCCGGTAAATATCGCAAGGATTCCAAGTTGCCCTTAGACGCATTAATTCCACCAGGTTCCATGGAGTTGAATTTGTGAATTAAGTAGGATTCTCGGTATTTCCTGTCTCTAGGAGACTTAAAATTTGACTGAAGTATATATAACTTAAGGTCATCAAAATTGTGGCCTGGTTGGTTGAAATGCTGCGCTACAGCTATGGAGGATTTGCTAAGAGTATCTGCCCGGTGACCATTAAGCCGTAGGCTCATAGGTTGGCTCGTTTCGCCTATATACTGTTTGTGGCACATTGAGCATTCCAACATATACACAATGTTGGATGAAGTGCACGTAAAACTTGAATTAATCTTGTGGACATAATTACTGGCTGTGCTTTTTACAACGCAGTCTGTTTGCAGGTGCCTACAAGTCTTGCATCTGGGGCGGGAGCAGCTGGCTATGACTGGTTGCTTTGAAGGCCCTGTTTTAGCATGCACTAAAATATCTTTTAGATTCCTGTTTCTCGGGTAGGTAACCCTTGGTGCTTCGGGGAAAGTCTTTTTAAGTCGGTCGTTACTGGCTAAAATGGGGTAGTACTTCCGCAGTATATTGTTTACGTTTGGGGGGGCGTTTGAAAATTTAGGTATTAGGGCAGGTGGCCTGGCGCTTTCGTTTTGCCGCTGTTTCTTGAGAACGTCATCCCTTTTGAGATTAGACACACGTTGGTACGCCTGATCGAGCGAGCTTTTGGGGTGGTTCCTGTTCATAAGGGTGGCCTTGAGTTCGTCTAGGTGCTCTACGTAGTCACTGTCATCACTGCATACTCTTTGATGGCTTTTATATATATATATATATATATATATATATATATATATATATATATATATATATATATATATATATATATATATAATTCGGGATCTTACCCCCGTATGGTAAGATCCCGAATTAGGCTAGATTTGAGGAGGGACCGCAACAAGCTAGTACGAAAGAAGCCGATAAATGAGCTAACAGTAAGACGTAAAGTAGAAGAATTCAGGATCGCGCTGCAGAACCGATATTCCGCTCTTAACGAGGAAGCCGAGTTTACGACGCAGGAAGCCAGCGACAACCTTACACGCACTATTACGGAGTGTGCAGTAGAAGTCGGGGGCACTATAGCTAGACAGGATACTCACAGGAGACGAAAGATCTAATCAGGAAACAGCAAACCATGAGAATCTCCACCGCAGCTGACAGAATAGAACTAGCGGACTCCAAGCTAATCAATAAGCGTAAGACAGCTGACATACGGAAGTATAATATAAAGAGGATCGAATACGCTGTAAAGAACGGAGGTAGCCTGAAAGCAGTGAAGAGTCGTCTTGGCGTGGGGAAAAATCAGATATATGCACTTAAGGATAAGCAAGGCAATGTCATCACAAATAGGGATAAAATAGTCACAGTGGCCGAGGAGTTCTATAGGGATCTGTACAGTAGCCAGGACATACAGGATAATGCCGAACGAGACAGTAGTTCACAGGAGATAGACATCCCACCAGTAACGACCGAAGAAGTAAGGAAGGCTTTGAAAGAAATGAAAGGGGGCAAAGCACCTGGTGAGGATCAGATAACAGCAGACCTCTTGAAGGATGGCGGAGAAATTGTCCTTGAAAAACTGGCAAACCTGTATACGCAATGCCTAATGACCGCAATGGTACCGGAATCTTGGAAGAACGCGAACATCATCCTAATTCATAAGAAAGGCGACATGAAGGACTTGAAAAATTACCGGCCGATCAGCTTACTGTCAGTCGTCTACAAGGTATTTACCAAGGTAATCGCTAACCGAATTTCTGCAACCTTAGATTTCAGTCAACCTAAAGAACAAGCAGGGTTCCGTAAAGGTTATTCAACAATGGACCATATTCACACGATCAATCAGATGATAGAGAAGTGCGCTGAGTATACTGAACCCCTATATATAGCCTTCATAGATTATGAGAAAGCATTTGACTCGGTCGAAACCCTAGCTGTCATTCAGGCATTACGGAACCAGGGGGTAGATGAGCATTATGTAACAATACTAGAGGATATCTACAATGGGTCTACAGCTACGATCATCCTCCATAGGAAGAGCAGTAAAATACCTATAAGAAAGGGTGTCAGACAAGGAGACACAATCTCTCCAATGCTATTCACAGCATGTTTACAAGAAGTATTCAGAACGTTGGATTGGGAACAGGTGGGTGTAAGGGTTAATGGAGAATACCTCAGTAAGCTCAGATTTGCTGATGACGTTGCCTTACTAAGTAACTCGGGGGACGAATTGCAAAGCATGCTTTCCGCACTGGGCGAACAGAGTAGAACCGTGGGACTGAAAATTAATATGCAGAAAACTACAGTAATGATCAATAACCTCGGGACAGCACAGCGGTTTGACATAGGTGGCGAGGCAGTGGAAGTGGTAAGCGAATATATCTACTTAGGCCAAGTTGTGACCCCAGATCCAAACCATGAGGCAGAGATAATTAGAAGGATCAGAATGGGGTGGGTTGCATATGGCAGACATTCTCAGGTAATGAATAGCAGCCTACCATTGTCGCTGATGAAGAAAGTGTATGACAGCTGCATCTTACCGGTACTCACCTACAGGGCAGAAACTTGGAGGCTCCCTAAGAGGGTTCAACTTAAATTGAGAACAACTCAGCGGGCAATGGAGCGGAAAATGATAGGTGTAACATTAAGGGACAGGAAGAGAGCGTAGTGGGTCAAGGAGCAAACTGGTGTTAGACATATTAGTAGAAATTAACAAGAAGAAATGGACGTGGGCAGGACATGTAATGCGAAGGCAAGATAACCGCTGATCATTAACGGTAACAGAGTGGATCCCTAGAGAAGGCAAGCGTTGCAGGGGGCCGCAGAAAGTTAGATGGGCAGATGAGATAAAGAAGTTTGTGGGGATAAATTGGTCACAGTTGGCACAGGACCGAGGCAATTGGAGAATAATGGGAGAGGCCTTTGCCCTGCAGTGGGTGTAGATGGGCTGGTGATGATGATGATGATATATATATATATATATATATATATATATATATATATATATATATATATATATATATATAGCTATATATATATAGCCTAGCGAGGGTCACGGTTCCAGCAGCCTTGATGCCTAGGCAGCATAAGAGGGCTTCCCGCCAGTTACCCGCTCATGACAGGCTGTAGACGTTTGAGTCACACCCCGAGGGTTAAAAAGAAGGTCCCCTTCTCCCCGTGTTGTCAGAGTGGTGCTGGCTACCACCCTTAAGCGTCAGATACACTTCTAGTAAATATAAATAGCCCAGAAAGTGAAGGAGAACGCAGTCGCCCAGATTGCCGAATTGGTAAGGCATTCGAGATCTAATCGAAAGGCGTGGGTTCGGTCCCCACTCTGGGCGCGTGTTTTTCTCTCTTTCTTTCTTCCTTATATATAAAAAAATCTTAACTTCATTAACCGTAGTAAAAAAAAAGCCTAACCACACCCCTATGCCTCCTTTGGCGTTGTAGACTGCCGACATATGTTTCTATATTTCCTCAACGAGCCCCTCATTTCCTTACTATATTATTCTGCGAAAGCCTAGCGAGGGTCTCGGTCCTGGCAGCCTTGATGCCTAGGTAGCATAAGAGGGCTTCCCGCCAGTTACCCGCTCATGACAGGCTGTAGACGTTTGAGTCACACCCCGGGGGTTAAAAAAAAGGTCCCCTTCTGCCCGTGTAGTCAGAGTGGCGCTGGCTACCACCCTCAAGCGTCAGATACACTTCTAGTAAATATAAATAGCCCAGAAAGTGAAGGAGAACGCAGTCGCCCAGATTGTCGAATTGGTAAGGCATTCGAGATCTAATCGAAAGGCGTGGGTTCGGTCCCCACTCTGGGGGCGTGTTTTTCTCTCTTTCTTTCTTCCTTATATATAAAAAAATCTTAACTTCATTAACCGTAGTAAAAAAAAAGCCTAACCACACCCCTATGCCTCCTTTGGCGTTGTAGACTGCCGACATATGTTTCTATATTTCCTCAACGAGCCCCTCATTTCCTTACTATATTATTCTGCGAAAGCCTAGCGAGGGTCTCGGTCCTGGCAGCCTTGATGCCTAGGTAGCATAAGAGGGCTTCCCGCCAGTTACCCGCTCATGACAGGCTGTAGACGTTTGAGTCACACCCCGGGGGTTAAAAAAAAGGTCCCCTTCTGCCCGTGTAGTCAGAGTGGCGCTGGCTACCACCCTCAAGCGTCAGATACACTTCTAGTAAATATAAATAGCCCAGAAAGTGAAGGAGAACGCAGTCGCCCAGATTGTCGAATTGGTAAGGCATTCGAGATCTAATCGAAAGGCGTGGGTTCGGTCCCCACTCTGGGGGCGTGTTTTTCTCTCTTTCTTTCTTCCTTATATATAAAAAAATCTTAACTTCATTAACCGTAGTAAAACATAGAGCTTAACTACACCCCTATGCCTCCCTTGGCGTTGTAGACTGCCGACCTATGTTTCTATATATATATATATATATATATATATATATATATATATATATATATATATATATATATATATATATACGAGGGGCGGCGCTAGTTGACCGGCCTCAGAGCTCTTGTAAATATAAACCCCCGCTTTAAAGTCGAGAGAGAAGCCGCTGTGGGGATAGCGTAATGGCGAACGCACCGCACCGGTTATGCGGAGATGTGGGTTCGAGTCCCGCTCCCGGAAAAACGGCGGATTTTTTCTCGACTTATATTTTCGCTTATTTATCAATGAATCGAAGAAACGTGACAAGCACACGTCATTCGGCCCTATTAAATATTTCGAAAAAAGCCGAATAGCACTGGCAATGACGACTGCAACCTTGATATGTATCTTTACCGAGTCCCTCGTCCCGTATCTCTCTGTTCTGGTACATGCATTACGAGGCACTGGCTCCAGCAGTTCGGATATGCCAATTGCTAACCCCGACCTCCGACCACGTTCTACGTGGCGGCCGCTGGGAAAGAAGACGTTCTACGTCTCCAACGGTAGTCGAGGGGCGGCGCTAGTTGACCGGCCTCAGAGCTCTTGTAAATATAAACCCCCGCTTTAAAGTCGAGAGAGAAGCCGCTGTGGGGATAGCGTAATGGCGAACGCACCGCACCGGTTATGCGGAGATGTGGGTTCGAGTCCCGCTCCCGGAAAAACAGCGGATTTTTTCTCGACTTATATTTTCGCTTATTTATCAATGAATCGAAGAAACGTGACAAGCACACGGCATTCGGCCCTATTATATATTTCGAAAAAAGCCGAATAGCACTGGCAATGACGACTGCAACCTTGATATGTTTCTTTACCAAGTCCCTCGTCCCGTATCTCTCTGTTCTGCTACATGCATTACGAGGCACTGGCTCCAGCAGTTCGGATATGCCAATTGCTAACCCCGACCTCCGACCACGTTCTACGTGGCGGCCGCTGGGAAAGAAGACGTTCTACGTCTCCCGCGATAGTCGAGGGGCGGCGCTAGTTGACCGGCCTCAGAGCTCTTGTAAATATAAACCCCCGCTTTAAAGTCGAGAGAGAAGCCGCTGTGGGGATAGCGTAATTGGTTAACGCACCGCACCGGTTATGCGGAGATGTGGGTTCGAGTCCCGCTCCCGGAAAACGGCGGATTTTTTCTCGACTTATATTTTCGCTTATTTATCAATGAATCAAAGAAACGTGACAAGCACACGTCATTCGGCCCTATTATATATTTCGAAAAAAGCCGAATAGCACTGGCAATGACGACTGCAACCTTGATATGTTTCTTTACCAAGTCCCTCGTCCCGTATCTCTCTGTTCTGCTACATGCATTACGAGGCACTGGCTCCAGCAGTTCGGATATGCCAATTGCTAACCCCGACCTCCGACCACGTTCTACGTGGCGGCCGCTGGGAAAGAAGACGTTCTACGTCTCCCGCGATAGTCGAGGGGCGGCGCTAGTTGACCGGCCTCAGAGCTCTTGTAAATATAAACCCCCGCTTTAAAGTCGAGAGAGAAGCCGCTGTGGGGATAGCGTAATTGGTTAACGCACCGCACCGGTTATGCGGAGATGTGGGTTCGAGTCCCGCTCCCGGAAAACGGCGGATTTTTTCTCGACTTATATTTTCGCTTATTTATCAATGAATCAAAGAAACGTGACAAGCACACGTCATTCGGCCCTATTATATATTTCGAAAAAAGCCGAATAGCACTGGCAATGACGACTGCAACCTTGATATGTTTCTTTACCAAGTCCCTCGTCCCGTATCTCTCTGTTCTGCTATTTATATATATATATATATATATCAAGGTTGCAGTCGTCATTGCCAGTGCTATTTGGCAATGACGACTGCAATTTCCTATTCTGATTCGCTACATGCATAGCGAGGGCCTCTGTTCTGGCAGTCTTGTTGCCAAAGGGAGCTTAAGAGGGTTCAAAGCTGGTCGACCACTCTGGACATGTCGTAGACACTCGAGTCACGACCCGGGGGTTAAAAAGAAGGTCCCCTTCACCCCGATTAGTCCGAATGGCGCTGGCTACCACCCCCAAGCACAGGAAACAAACATACCTAACATAAATACCCCAGAAAGTGAATGGGAAAATCGCCCCGCCGGTAGCGTAGTGGTTATCGCACCAGACCGGTATTCTGGAGGTCGTGGGTTCGGATCCCACCTGGCGGGCATTTTTTCTTCACTTTCTTTCTTTCTTTCCAAATTCTTAATCGGTTTCAATGATCTACCACATCCTCCCCTTTGCTTTCCGAGGTTTTCTCGACTGCCAACCCTTATTTCTGTGTTATTTTCAACGAGCCCCTCATTTCCTATTCTGATTCGCTACATGCATAGCGAGGGCCTCTGTTCTGGCAGTCTTGTTGCCAAAGGGAGCTTAAGAGGGTTCAAAGCTGGTCGACCACTCTGGACATGTCGTAGACACTCGAGTCACGACCCGGGGGTTAAAAAGAAGGTCCCCTTCACCCCGATTAGTCCGAATGGCGCTGGCTACCACCCCCAAGCACAGGAAACAAACATACCTAACATAAATAACCCAGAAAGTGAATAGGAAAATCGCCCCGCCGGTAGCGTAGTGGTTATCGCACCAGACCGGTATTCTGGAGGTCGTGGGTTCGGATCCCACCTGGCGGGCATTTTTTCTTCACTTTCTTTCTTTCTTTCCAAATTCTTAATCTGTTTCAATGATCTACCACATCCTCCCCTTTGCTTTCCGAGGTTTTCTCGACTGCCAACCCTTATTTCTGTGTTATTTTCAACGAGCCCCTCATTTCCTATTCTGATTCGCTATATATATATATATATATATATATATATATATATATATATATATATATATATATGTCGCAACGTCGGCCGCGTTGCACGCGCAAGACCATGCTGCAACCGGCAGCGCAAACTCGGCGCCGTGAGTGCGAGCTTGTCTGTGTTCGCCAACGGAGGCGCCAGCGCACGTGCACCGCGAAAGGGAGATAATGCAAGGGATCACGCCACGAACGCAGGCAATCGTTCTCGGAGATAGAACGAGACGCAAGGACTTTTCTATTTCGTCTCTTCTGGTTCAGGCACAAGTTTGCTCTAAATAAAAGCCCTTTCTTTACTATTGTGTGCTATCCTACGTGACAAATTGTGGTGGAGGTGCGGGGTAGACTCCTGTGAAGCTTCTGCATGAATCGAGACGACAGTCCTACCGGACGTCGGACTGCAGCCAACGAGTTGACACCCGTCCATCAGCGATGCAGTGGCCGGCTTCAGAGGGCCTCACCTGAGTTCGGGCTTCTACCCACCGCAACAAGGAGAGCGACGGAGTACACGCTCAGCTGAGCCCCCATGAATAGCATCAGCAGCGCGCAAGGTCATTTCGTTCTTCACCAGCCGCGAACACCCCAAGCCTTCCACGGCGATCTTTTCGAAGACGCCGAAGACTGGTTGAGCCAATTTGAACGCGTGGCAAGCTTCAACCAGTGGGACGACACTTACAAGCGGATAAACGTCTACTTTAGCCTGGAGGATGGCGCTCGGACATGGATCGAAAATAGGCAAGGTACGCTGCGCACGTGGCAGGAGTTCTCCTATGAGTTCCTGAAAAACCATGCAAGTGCGAATCGTCGGGAAAGGGCCGAGCACGCTCTGCGATCTCGCGTGCAGCTGCCGAATGACAGCGTCAGCATGTACGTGGAGGACATGACGCGCTTCTTTAGGCGAGCGGACCCCAGTATGCTTTCGGAGATATTAAGTGAGCCGCGTTGCACGAAAACGAACCGGCCGCAACCGGCAGCGCAAACTCGGCGCCGGGAGTGCGAGCTTGTTTGTGTTCGCCAACGGAGGCGCGAGCGCACTTCCACTGCGAGGGGGAGATCACGCAAGAGATCACGCCACAAAAACAGGCAGTCGTTCTCGGAGATCGAATGAGGCGCAAGGACATTTCTTGTGTCTGTCTTCTGCATCGGGCACAAGGTCGCCATAATAAAAGTCCTTTCTTTACATGACAATATATATATATATATATATATATATATATATATATATATATATATATATATATATATATATATTCTCCACTTTCTTTCGTTCCCAATTCTTTATCTGTTTCAATGACCTACCATACCTCCCCTTTGCTTTCCGAGGTTTTCTTCACTGCAAACTTTATTGCTTTCTTATTTTCAACGAGCCCCTCATTTCCTATTCTGACTCGGTACATGCATAGCGAGGGCCTCTATTCTGGCAGTCTTGGTGCCATAGGAAGCTTAAGAGGGTTCAACGATGGTCGACCACACTCGACATATCGTAGACACTCGAATCACGGCCCGGGGGTAAAAAGAAGGTCCCTTTCCCCAGAAAAGTCGGAGTGGCACTGGCTACCACCCCAAGCACAGGAAAAAATTTCATTGACATAAATACCCCAGAAAGTGGAAGGGGAAATATAGCCCCGCTGGTCGCGTAGTGGTTATTGCACCAGACCGGTATTCTGGACGTCGTGGGTTCGGATCCCACCTGGCGGGCATTTTTTCTCCTCTTTCTTTCTTTCCAAATTCTTTAGCTGTTTCAATGACCTACCACACCTCCCTTTTGCTTTCCGAGGTTTTCTTCACTGCAAACTTTATTTCTGTCTTATTTTCAACGAGCCCCTCATTTCCTATTCTGATTCGATACATGCATAGTGAGGGCCTCTGTTCTGGCAGTCTTGGTGCCATAGGAAGTTTAAGAGGGTGCAACGCTGGTTGACCACTCTCGACATGTCGTAAACACTCGAGTCACGGACCGGGGGTTAAAAGGTCCCCTGCACCCCCGAGAAGTCGGAGTGCCGCTGGCTACCACCCCCAAGCAAAGGAAAAAATTACATTGACATAAATACCCCAGAAATTGGAGGGGAAAATAGCCCCGCCGGTAGCGTAGTGGTTATCGCACCAGACCGGTATTCTGGAGGTCGTGGGTTCGGATCCCACCTGGCGGGCATTTTTTCTCCACTTTCTTTCCAAATTCTTTGTCGGTTTCAATGACCTACAACATCCGCCCCTTTGCTTTCCAAGGTTTTCTTGACTGCCAACCCTTATATATATATATATATATATATATATATATATATATATATATATATATATATATATATATATATATATATATATTGTAGTGATGAATGTTAGCTTTGCTCCCGAAAAGCATCAGAGTCGTCATTACCCAGAGTGGGTCATGTTGACCAGTGCGAGCAGCATCATCATCAGCAAAAAGACTGTCGGTAATCCTCATCGCCATCGCCTGGAGCGACGGGGTTCTCTCGGACTGCTTCGATCGGCTCGTGTCCGCTTCCCTGATCCCCGATTCATAACCTCTCGCCTACAGAAAGATCTTCGTCAATAAATCACCTTTCAAGTGGTGGAGGAGCCGGGGTCACGCCTTAATCCCGGAACTCCGGAGCCGGAAGTTGCCCTCGGCCATGAACAACCAACCGGACCAGAGTACTACGCCCTCATCACCGACGGTGATGTGCTACGGTGCTATGCAGCGGGAACCTCCATTCTTTAACGGAACCGACAATAACGAAGCCGAGGATTGGCTGTCCCTGTATGAACGTGTAAGCACTCATAACCGATGGGACGACGCCATGAAACTGAATGACGTCGGCTTCTCTCTGAAGGGCGCCGCCGAGTTATGGTATGGGAACAACAAGCGTGACTGCCGGACGTGGTCTGAGTTCAAGGTAAAGATCATTGCGGCCTTTGGCCGACCAGCGGTGCGATAGCTTCAAGCAGAGCAGCGTCTGCGTGTTCCAGCACAGCAGGCTGGCGAGAGCTTTATTAGCTATATTGATGACGTCGTGGACCTATGTAAGCGCGTCGACCCATCTATGGCGGAAGATGATAAAGTCAAGCATATTTTAAAAGACATAGATGACGACCCCTTCCAAATGCTTTTGCCCAAGGACTTGAGCACGGTTGTCGATGTCGTCAAGCTCTGCTTAAGCTTTGATGAGCTGCGGAAGCAACGGGCCCTCAAACGAGGATCTCTTGCACGGGATAGCTCTGGGTTGAGTTTGGCAGCGATTTCGGCCGATTCCGCATTGCTTACGCAAATTAAAGACTTCGTACGTGAGGAAGTGGCCCGACAGTTGTCCCTTCTACCCTCCACGACGAGGTCTGTGTACACGCTAGAGCCTGCCCTCAGAGATGTCATCCGGGGTCAAACTGCGAAGCACTTCCGCCGTCGTCTCCGCAGTACGTGCCAGTAGTTGCGCCAGTCACTTATGCCGATGTCGCCACCAGACCATTGCAGCAGCCTGCCGTGACGTTCCAGCCGACATTCCCAGTTCGACCTCGGGTTCCCCCTCCGGTGCTTTCCCAACCTCAGTTCATCCCGCAACCCCGGAGTGCATGGCGTACACCGGACAATCGCCCTATCTGCTTTGCGTGCAGGATGCCTGGGCACGTTGCACGCTATTGTCGTCGTTATCCGCCGTCAACCTGGAACTCTGCGTTTTCCTCAGTCGCCTCAAGTCCATGTGACTCCACGTTCGTCGTTCCCGACCTCCTCTTCGAACCGCGCCGCCTCTACTGACCACCGCTCGCCGTCACCACGCCGTCACTCGCTCTCCCCGATGCGGCGCCGTCCTGGTCCAGAAAATGCGGAAAACTAGACGCCGCAGTTCCTGAGGCACGAACTGCGTCGATGTCGAAAAGTCCAAGGCCTCATCCCCTTCCGTCCCCTACCAATGTCATCGATGTTATTGTTGAAGGCATTCGCGCATTAGCTCTGGTCGACACAGGAGCCGCCGTTTCCGTTATTCACGCTGATCTCTGCCGTTCCCTTCGCAAAGTAAAGACGCCCCTGGATGGACTATCGCTCCGAACCGCAAGTGCACAACATGTCGAGCCAATGGCTGCGTGCACGGCTCGGGTCGTTATTCGGGACGTCGTGCACCATATTGAGTTTATAGTGCTTCCGGCTTGCTCCCATGAAGTAATATTAGGATGGGACTTTCTTTCTCGCAATAACGCAGTGATTGACTGCGCACGCGCACAAGTGGAACTATCTACCTTTTCTGACGCATTGTTCGACGACGACCATCCCATCCACGCGGCTAAACTTGTCGTGGCAGAAGACACTCCCATTCCGCCCTGTTCTTCTGTATGTGTGCCTGTATGCTGTGTGTCTGTGACCGACGCCACGGCGCTGTTTACGCCATCTGACACGTTTCACCACCGCAACCTTTTTCCGCTGGCGTTTGCTGTTCTGGATTTCCACTCCGGGGGAAGCGCCATGTTCATCACGAACATTTCGACCGTACCGTGCGCCCTCCTAAAAGGCGAAACTCTTGGAAGTCCAGAACATATAGACCCTGGCCTTGTTTTCAACGTTACGGATGGCGTGTCACACATTGACATCGACGGACTAGATCCGTGTTCGTCAGATCCAAATTCAGCGACCGACCTTTTCCGTGCCTCCGTGGACGATGCTCTAGACAGCACCCAACAAGCTCAACTTATGGCTCTACTTCAGAGATTCCGTTCGTATTTTGATTTTTCACACAACGCGCTTGGGCGCACGACCGCTGTGGAGCACACCATCGACACTGGAAGCCATGCTCCCCTTCGGCAACGGCCGTATCGCGTCTCCCCAGCCGAGCGTCGCACCATCGAGCAGCACGTCGACGACATGCTCTAGCGTGGCGTTGTTCGACCCTGAATCAGTCCCTGGGCATCGCCTGTCATTCTCGTCCGAAAAAGAGATGGCTCTATTCGATTTTGTGTAGACTATCGCCGCCTCAACAAAATCACGCGCAGGGACGTCTATCCTCTCCCTCGCATAGATGATGCTCTGGACAGCTTGCAGGGTGCAGAATTTTTCTCGTCGCTTGATTTAAGGTCCGGGTACTGGCAGGTTCCTATGACGGATGATGATCGCCCAAAAACGGCATTTGTCACACCTGATGGATTGCATGAATTTAATGTCATGCCGTTCGGGCTATGCAACGCCCCTGCAACATTTGAACGAATGATGGACAATGTTTTGCGGGGCCTCAAGTGGAAGATCTGTCTTTGCTATCTCGACGACATTGTCATCTTTTCCGCCGATTTTCAGACGAACCTTCACCGTTTGGAGAAAGTTCTAACATGCCTTTCTAGAGCTGGGCTCCAACTTAACCTTAAAAAGTGTCGCTTCGCCGCCACGAAACTTACCATCTTGGGTCATGTCGTCTCCAAGGACGGCGTGCTCCCCGACCCAGCCAAGCTTCGCGCTGTCGCCGAATTCCCGAAGCCAACCAACGTAAAATCCCTTCGGAGCTTCGTAGGGCTTTGCTCGTACTTCCGGCGTTTCATTCGCAACTTTGCTTCCATCATTGAGCCATTGACGAAGCTCCTCGGTGGTGCCCGTGACTTGCCTGCCTGGTCTCCGGCCTGCGACCACGCGTTCCAGACTTTGCGCCGTCTCCTGACCTCGCCACCTATACTTCGTCACTTCGACCCTACAGCGCCTACCGAACTTCTTACTGACGCCAGCGGAGTTGGCCTTGGGGCTGTGCTGTGCCAACGTAAACCAGGTTTCGACGAATATGCCGTCGCCTATGCCAGCCGCACCCTAACGAAGCCAGAATCCAATTATACAGTTACCGAGAAGGAGTGCTTGGCCATCATCTGGGCGCTTACTAAATTTCGACCATATCTGTATGGCCGCCCATTTGATGTGGTCACTGACCACCACGCCCTCTGTTGGCTGTCTTCTTTGAAAGATCCGGCAGGTCGTCTGGGGCGATGGGCGCTTCGCCTCCAGTAATGTGATATACAAGTGAAATACAGGTCTGGTCAGAAGCATTCGGACGCCGACGCTCTCTACCGTTCACCCTTACCTGCTGATCTATCGGACTCTCCAGGGGATCTGTCTTCCCTTGCTGTGACTGATATGGCAGCTGAGCAACGGAAGGACCCATGGATTGTTGCGCTCCTCACCTCGATCACCAATCCTTCCCAAGCCGTAACGCCACGCGCTCTCCGTAGGCAAGCATCTCACTTTGCAGTACGCGATCAGCTGCTTTATCGACGCAAGTACTACTTGGATGGCCGCAAATGGTTGCTCGTGATTCCTCGTCATTTGCGGTCCGATGTTTGTGCCTTGTTCCACTCTGACCCCACGTGTGGTCATGTCGGCCTACTCAAAACCTATGAACGTTTGCGTCTTCGTTACTTCTGGCGCGGGATGTACAACTTCGTGCGGAAATACGTTCGATCCTGCCAAGATTGCCAACGCCGAAACCCGCCGGTACCTCATCTGTGTGGTCCGTTACAGCCGCTGCCTTGCCCAGTGAAACCATTTGATCGTGTGGGCATTGATTTGTACGGACCGTTACCCTGCACAGCCGCCGGAAACCGCTGGGCTATAGTTGCCATCGACCACTTGACGCTCTATGCTGCGACCGCCGCTCTACCAGCTGCTACCGCACGGGACGTCGCCTCGTTTCTCCTGCGGCGTTTTATACTTCGTCACGGTGCGCCTAAGGAGCTACTCAGCGACAGGGGACGCGTCTTTCTGTCTGACGTCGTCGCGGAGCTTCTTAAGGAATGCAGCGTCATCCATCGAACGAGCACTGCCTACCATCCACAAACGAATGGCCTCACAGAGCGCTTCAACCGTACCCTCGGGGACATGTTGTCCAAGTACGTTGCATCTGACCATGGAAACTGGGACCTTGTACTCCCTTACGTGACGTACGCCTACAACACCGCCATCCAAGCGACGACGGGTTTTTCTCCGTTTTTCCTTCTATATGGGCGTGAGCCATCGTGCATGCTGGACACCATCCTTCCCTACCATCCTGATGTATCTGAGTGCACGCCTATTTCTGAGGCTGCCAAACACGCCGAAGAATGTCGCCAGCTTGCCCGTTCTTTCACCACTGAAGAGCAGGAGCGACAAAAGTCCATTACGGCTGGAGAGCCCGCACCCGACTTCGTTCCAGGTTCTCTCGTGTGGCTCTGGGTACCCACCAGGACTCCTGGCCCGTGCTCGAAATTCCTGTCGAACTACCAGGGGCCGTACCGTGTTGTCGAACGTACTTCCCCAGCGAACTACGTCGTCGAGCCGCTACCGCCTTCCCAGGATCTCCGACGCCGTGGACGTGACACAGTGCATGTTGCTCGTCTGAAGCATTATTATGACCCGCTCGTCTCGCGATCACCTTGAGTCGCCAGGATGGCTACCCTCTTTCCCGGGGGGGTGATTGTAGTGAAGAATGTTAGCTTTGCTCCCGAAAAGCATCAGAGTCGTCATTACCCAGAGTGGGTCATGTTGACCAGTGCGAGCAGCGTCATCATCAGCAAAAAGACTGTCGGTAATCCTCATCGCCATCGCCTGGAGCGACGGGGTTCTCTCGGACTGCTTCGATCGGCTCGTGTCCACTTCCCTGATCCGCGATTCCTAACCTCTCGCCTCCAGAAAGATCTTCGTCAATAAATCGCCTTTCAATATATATATATATATATATATATATATAGGAAAATATTTTTTGGACACCGGCAAGTCGTAGCAAAAAAAGAAAGACACACGTCGAAAACAGAAAAGGTTTAACGTTTCGGCCGAGGGACCGGCCTTCGTCAGAACTAGAGATCGTTTCTGTTACCGTCCGTATACCGGAGATGATTGGTCTGCCTGGATTTCCTGCTTTATGTATTTTAGGCAACATATAAAGTCGTCCTTGAATTGGACTTAAAACTTGAAGTGAGGGTGCAGTTTATTCTGGAATTTTTTTGTCCTTTACGAGCGCCATCAGTGTCTGGCTTACCTTGTTCTTAAATTGGGAAGTCTGATCGGTGTCTGTTGGTTTATAGAAAGAAGTATCGCTGAGCTGCCTTTCTGCCTCAGTGATGTATTCCTGCTTATTCATAAAAACAATTGCGCCACCTTTGTAGGCGGGTTTGATTGGGATGTCGGAGCGCCCGCTTTGACCTTTTGATGCGTCTTCTTCTTTCTGTGAGAGATTTTTGTGCTGCGGTGATCGATTTTTACATTGAGCTAGAATGTCACGTTGTACCGCCTTGATGAAGATGTCTAAGTATTTGTCTCTTTGTGGGGGAGGAGCCCGATGGCGTAGTGATGGCAGCCTAGTGTCCATATTAGGGTCTTGTGATTTGCGATTTGCCATTCGCTGAGCTTAATCGTTCGGGAGAAGTTCTCTAGATAATTATACATTTGGAATTCGTCTAGTCTGCCGGTTGCAGGGCAAAAACTTAAGCCTCTTGATAGCACGTGTTCTTCGTAATCAGTAAGGGGGGTGTCGGAAAGATTTACTATGTGGCAGTCTTTGAGCTGTGAGGTGTTCAGGTCAGGAATATTGTCGGGGCTTGCATGGGAAGAAAAAAAGACGTGTCTACTTTTTCAAAACGGGAAGTTATGCCATCCCGGAGCAGCTTTTTCTGTTTTGTTAGAATTACTTGGCTCTCTTTGTTTTTTGCACACTTTTAAAAGGTTAATTTCATGGGGCGTCAAGTCTGAGTTTTCGTTCCTCACAGAGGATGTGCTCTAGTTGTGAGTTATCGTGATCAATAACAATATTTAAAAGTTCCTTGAATGCTTCACGTATGCATAGCGTACACCTAGCCTTAAGCTCTTGAGACATGTCGGAGGTGGCGGCTTTAATGTAAATGCGCAGCCCATTCGGAACAACGTCACATCTGCGATACAGAATGAGGGAACTAAGATGGCTCTGATATCGCCCTCGCTTTTCGGCAATTTCCCTAGCCGTCAAAAACTTTTTTGAGACGGTTGGTCTGTTCTGACCACAAGAGTTACATGATTCTAGTCAGTTCCTTCGGTTTTGGTTCACGACTGCCGAGAAGGTCCTTCGGAAGTTGTAGCGAGATTCCGATGGAGCCTGGGATGAAGCCTGTGATGCTGCCGCTGGGTCCAATGGAGCCTGGCTTGAAGCCTTGGCTGAAGCCCGGGATGTTGCCGCTGGGTCCGATGGAGTCTGGGCTGAAGCCCGGGATTCTGCCGCTGGGGAGGCCGGGGCTCCTGGAGGGGAGGTAGGGGCTGGTGCAGCCGCTGTCTGGCCCACAGAGAGCTGCTTCCACGTGTCATCTGCGCTTGCGTATCCTCGACGTAGGGTCTGGTGCAAGTGGCTCTCCAGGATAGCCACACCTTCGAATTTTGGGTGGAGCCCATCAGCGGCTAGCACCCGAGCTGGCGGGAGGCACTGGAAGCCGTAGTCGTGGAAGAAGAGGCCCCTCGTCTGCCGGCAATGCCGGCGAAGAAGGCTATTGAACCTGGAAGCCTCCCTTTTGCATTTCCCGACGAAATGACGGTTCGTTCCACCCGGTGGCAATGGATGGAGCGGGGAAGGATTAGGGTGGCATACACCCTCTTGATGCTGGGAACGTCTTTTGCGATGACGTCCAAAAGGGTGCAATAGCCCCCTAATGCCTCTCCCGCTGAGTTCTCGTTCATATCGTTGGTGCCGACATATTAGGTTTTGCTTGGCTTTGCTAGGTTTGCTAGGTTTTGCGATCTTATTTCTAGGCTAGGCAAACTGCTGAGGGGCGAGACTAACTTTAGCCGGGTTTTACAAGGCGGTTCCAGTGTGTCCCCTATGCTGACAGCTGATCCAAAGGAGAAACAAGCTAGGCGCAGCCTTGCAGCACTACTTGAAGTTGCGCCAATTTTGCGTTTCACTATACCAAAACCACTTATCAGTCACATCAATATCACCATCAGCATCATCTGCACCCTACTTAGGTCTACTGCAGGACGAAGGCCTCTGCCATTGACTTCCACCCGCTCCCGTCGTGCGGTGCTCGAGACATTTAAGACTAGTACATTAAAAACTCTATCGTAAGAGGGGCGCATACGCAAGCGCCCCTTGTGCTCGTACTCGAACCAGCACTAGATTCGGCTTTATTGTTATAATAATATTGGCGGTGTTTAACTCTTTACGGGAGGCGCGGTTCTTTTTCTTGGTTTTTATTGCAAAGCAGTATAAGTCTAACCCACCCAGTTTTCATTCTGGTGTCATGGATTTACTAGGCGCTGCTCCCGGGGTTATCTTCGCCATCGCTGACAGCTTTTTTTACAATTTGTTTCCCCCTCGCCTCCACTGATGCCCCTTTGCAAGTTGCGCAGTCGAAAGCTAACGGCGGTACTGTGGTTATCAGATCGTCGCGAGAAATGAACCGAAGCACGGATGGGCGCTAAAGAATGCACTGACGATTACTACACTCCCTAATAGGAAATTTGTGTGCAGCGCTAGCGGCAGTCTTCTGGTTCACGGCGCATTTCTGCTACGTCTCAGCAAGTGTTCGCGTGATCAGCGAATGCACGGCGGCATACGCTACTCTGCTGCCACCCCGTAGTGCGAAACCGCCACCAGCCAGCATGTTGCAAATCGTGTTTGAACCTCCCGCACAAATGTCACGTGGTTCGGATTAGCCCCGCATACGGAGCAAGAATATAAAGAAGAGGAAACGCCCATTGCGGCTGGCGCGATCGAGCGACCAGATAATGTCACAATGATAACTACGGCGAAATACGGAGCTCCGTGGCTGCGGTGGCGAACAAATGGACAGCGGCACCTGGTTGAATTTATTAAAAGCAATACTGTTGTTTGCAGCATTCGCCACAAGGCGTGAATCGCAATGCGCTCGAGCTGCTGCGCGACGCGGGCACGGAACGCGCATTTATCTCGGACATAGCGCGCGCGCGTGTCATCCTCCCGCAACGTCAGTGATGCTGGCACTTTTCAGTGCACTGCGGCATAACCATTAAATTGGCCGGTGCACTCCACTCGCTTCGAGTGCATTGCATGCGAGATAAGGCCGTGCGTTTACAGGTTTTACTTTTTTTTGCGTTTACAGGTTTCAATTTTGGGCATGCTGCTCGCGCAAGATGGTTTACGCATTAAAAGAAAATGCCCGTTTTATTCGCTCGTACCGGCCGGTTTAAATGTGACAGAAAATTAATCGTGAAGGCGGGCTTTTCAGCCAACGGAAGCGCAGAAGAGCGCACACACTCTTGCTTTGGCCACGGAACGTTTCAGCGGCCCGGCGAAATACCGACGTGATGCCGCGGCAGGGTTTGACTGGGCGAGCGCGAACAGAACGCGCGCCGGCCGTGGCGATAACCGCGCATTTCCTTTGCTTGGCGCCAGATGCCGTAAACTTGACATTCGCCAAGGGCTTGTGACGTTATCCGGCTGCCCCAAGAAGCTCAGTTTACCCTCCTATTTTATTCTTTCTCCGTGGCCCCGCACAAGGGAGCAGCGAGCGTGTTGTTGCATGTCGGGTTTGAACATCCCGCGCAAACGTCACGTGGTTTGGATCAGTGGAGCAATGAACAGCGTTTGGGGAAAGTGCCAGGGGGAGGGCGCTCCTTGGCGGTAACACATAAAAATGTGTGAGGGAAATGCAGTGAGAGAGTGACGCTGTAGCCGCACCCTTTGTTAGACGCTCCTCGCTGTTTTCTTTCTTTTGTCGCTTCTCCGTCCGCTCCCTGCGTTACGAGGACATAAACCTACACCACTCCCGCGAAGCCGAGGCAACGGCTGCCAAAGGGCTGCCTTATACAACTACCGAAACCCGCCGTCGCCGTTTCCACTGAAATTCCACTTCACCAAGCAGCGCGCGATCGCTCCTGGTAGAAGAGAAACTTCTCAAGTTGGAACGCCAGCTTGATCCCATATTTTTTTGCAGCTTGACAGGCCTTCCGAGCGACATTTTCGCGGGTGTATTTTACGCCTAAGTATGCGTCATCACCGGCTGCCGGTTTATGGGTGCACGGTTTGCGGGTAGAAAAAGATGGCGCGCACGCACAGCCAGGTTCATGCCGCTGCCGATGAAATGCAGGTTGTGCTGGTGGGAGATTTAGATGCCGAAATTAGACGGCTCAATGCGTTTAGTCGGCTGCCCTTCTTAATCGAGTGGTTCGGGTGTGGGTTGAGGTCTTACAGAGACATCTGACACAAACAGCAAGATGCATACGAGGGGGAAGGAAAACGGACAGTGACGTGTTTTTACGCGAGAATAGAGTTTAAGTGCTTCCAGGTTTTAAATCGTTATGGGACGGATGCATGCCGTTTCTTTGGAGGAAGAGCAAGAATAAAAGCTTTGGCCCGAACAAAAGCGCGAACGGGGGCAAAACCAAAGGAGAGCTGCTGGCGCCACCGTTACCGCCTAAACTTCAGCTCGTTGAGTAGAAGCAAATCTCTCCCGGATGAACTGCAACTTGTCCGCCTGGAACGCCGGCGTGAGCCAATATCACTTCCTCAGAGGGCTTCCAGGGGATATGTTTGACCGCGTCTGTCACTTCTAAGGGCGCGCAAGTTGCCGGTGGCCGGTTTATGCGTGCGCAGGTTTGTAGTGGAGAATAGTGTTAGAGAGGAGAGGTGGCGTGCCCGCGCAGCTATAGGTTTCATGCCCGTACTGATGGATGGCATGCCCGTTGTGTTGGTGCGCGGTTTAAACGGGGATGTTAAACAGCCCAATGGTACCTGTCCGTAGTATTTAGTGGTAGAGCGCATTGGGTTTGTGTGTTAGCCTATGGTCAGACTACCGACGCAAAAGCCGTATCGTGATCTATGGAATAAAAATGGCATGTAACGAAGTTCGGTTGGCTGATGTGTGAAATGACGTCATTCTTTAAAGATAACATGACAGTTGCGGCAACAGTCTTAAACCGGCCTCTCACAAACAATAAGATGCTTTCGATGCGGGGGGACACAGACAGTTCCATGTTTATCTGCAAGAAGAAAGCTCTGATTCTTAAGAGGTTCATTCAGCTAAATGGCTAGGAAGTATGCTCCATCACACATTACGATAAACGTGCTTTGTTTCGTGCACTCCGCGGACTGCGTCCAGCTTTGCAGGTCATCCTCCTTCACAGAGTGGAAGGGCACAAATTTTTTTTTTTGCTAACGCAACCGAACCTTGCTCAAGCTTCAACAGCTCATCTGGTAATAAGTTATACCAATTCAGACGGGTTTAAACATTGTGAGGTACAAAAATCCCCCGCATGCAGAAAATGTTGACTCCACCTGTGTAAACGTCTATAAAATATCTCCAAATTTGGATGTCTTTTACACCTTTTTCTGAGTTGGCGGTCTGTCACAGCTTTTTTTGAGTTTCCCACACCCTAATTTGCAGCTTTCACCTTTGCGGGAAAAGGGTGTTCAAATAATGAATACCATTCTTGGTGGGTGTTAAAATCATGTGGAATGTTTGTTTGCTATTTAATAAAATTCCGTGACTTTTAGTACACAACAACCAACTCACAAGTATAGGTTTCTGCAATTCCACAAGCTCACTTGTGCCTGCTCAAACTAAAATGCATAATTCGAAAATTAGCGCTAAAATATCAGATTTTCACGACAAGCCCACCGAATCTATCAGAGAACGTTCCTCGGTTGGCTATAAAAGCAAGAAGAGGAGATGTATTTGAAGTATAGACACACTCTCCCCCTGCACCCCATTGACCTTCTTGCTCGATTCATTTGTGGTTAAAGTGTGAATTGTGCGTGTTTCATGTGTCTCTATGTGATGGTGCCCGCTCCGTCAATTCACACTGACACACGCAGCTGCGCTGCCCCCACTTTTTTTATGGTGTTAAGCAACCTTACACCGTTTTTCGGGAGTTCTGAAAAACACCCCTCTTTCAGCTTTATACCCTTTTTAGCCAAACTACCTTTTAAAAGTGTGCGCCGGGAACAAGATTTTTACACCTTTTTCGGGCAAAAAGGGTGTAAAGACCTCAGTGTGTACCCTAAAGAAAGAGGCAGCGCGCTATCTTTTAGTGCAAGAAACACAGTGTCGATGAGTCTTAGCAAGATATAAATATATATTTTGTTCATTGTGGTACTTGCAACGTCAGTTTCTCACTTTATCGCGAAATGTTGGAAAGCGTTCGAACAGATGCAGTTTCTTACCGTCCAGCCGTCCATCTGGGAGATTGGTAGCGAGGTAGAACTTATCTCTGCATCGTCTGCACTCACTGCAAGTGTAGACATAGCAATCACATAAGCAACACTGGAGATCATTTTTCTACAGCAATGGTACATATCCCGAAATGTTATTTACTAGATCTGAATCATTATATATTTATAAATGTTCCGCTCGATGCCCATTAAAGTATTGTATTCCGTGCAAGCACGCCAGCTGCACAGACACAGAAAATATGCACAAAAGAAATAAGTAATGAGCATAGTACATCTCCATTCCTGATTCTGAATCTGGCTCTTAGAAAAAACATTTAATTTGTTAGAACAGTCAAGTAGATGACCTGCAGGTCAGGTGGAAAAGCGTGGGTGACATTTAATCGAACAGGTTTCGGCTGTCATTGTAGACTGGGGCTTCAATTCAGCAGCAATTAGTATTTAGCAGGACGAAAAAACCTACACGCACGCGAGCAAACTTTCCACGCGTGCTGTTTCTAGGCGCACGGAACACCTACAGTAGTATATTAATGCGAAATCATATTAGCGGAAGGAATAGGCCAGGGAACCACCATCTGCGGCAATAGCGCAGGATCTTTCCGTTAGGTGTACACGCAGGCAAGCACGAACTCTACGGAACAACTGGCTTCAAGGCGCCATGAAGCTCCAAACTCGACACAAAAAAGATCCTGGCGTTCATATTGGCTTTTAAATACTTGCGTATGCACCGTCCTGAAGTAAGGTTCGACGTTGTGGTTTCGGGTATAATGTTTTCTATGGATACACGCCTCTTTGAATACTACCATTTTGACATTGGAATGAATGATAAAATACCAATACGCACTGCTAGAGCTTGTAGGATTCTGCATTTCACACCCCAGGGAGCACAGGACTGTTCGGCCTAAATCAAGCCAGTATACTTTGGCCGGTGATTTTCTGCCCGGCCTTTCTCCGGCAACCATGTTCGGCCCGTGTCCAAATGTGGTCCTTTTGGCCGTATACGGCCGTACTCCCATTACTGCCCAACGGCCAGTGTCCGTCGGCCAGTCGACCGGCTAACGTTCATACGGCCAGATTCCAGCCGTAGGGCTCCGGCCATGCCAAAGACACTCGTGTGCGGCCGAAGTACGGCTACCTGAGGACAGCCAAGATGCGGTCGTTGGACTCCAGCCGGACTAAAGCTGCCGGAAATTCGGCCGTGCTACGGGCAGTGGAGTTCAGCCACAGTACGTTAACTGTACTGAGGCCGGTGCACGACCACTGCATGCAGCGCAAGCAGATCACGCAATCGCGCTGTGCAGAAGCACAAACCCAGCATTTTGGGTCCACTGCAGCCACATCGAAGTGAGCCTGCGCGCCACCACCAGCCGTCCAGCCTTCAGCGCAGCCTTGCTTAATGATCAGCGTCAGTTTACACCAAAATGAATTTATTCAACAGGGCTCACAAATAGTCGTTCCTGTAATTGCTGTGCCACTTTTACTGTCGAATACAGCAAATATTGATTTCTTAGCAGAGCTGGAATAGATGTATCGTCCAGGTCCTGATATCTTCTGTGGGGCGGCTTACCTGTAATAAACAAGGAATGATGCGGGGGGAGGGTGCGGAAGGCGCATACATTAGTGGCTTGAATTTCACAAAGATGAAAGTGCCGCTTTAAGGCAATTTCTTTTAAGGCAATACTTTCATGCTCTGACTAAATCAACTATTTTTACAACAGCTGCTTGACTAGTTTTTTTGTATATAAAACCGGTGCGAATGCCTTTACGAAGCGGTTCGGTACTGCACAAAACACTCAGCAGCATTCAATATAATTTCCTTCACACAAAAAGTATGTCCAGTATTTCCACATTTTTCTTGCAAAGAAATTTTCTACTCGATCAACTTTTCTGACGATCTTTCACAGGGCTGATCCTAGGAGAGATCAAAGAAGTACTTTCATTTTCAATATATTTTTATGTTGTTTTCATGAGTTACGTGCACACCCCTTAATAGTCCAAAAGAACTTAATTTTCCTCTAAAGTCGTACTGCGTTGACAAAATTCTAGACGTGTTGCGAATGACGCTTTGCTTCAGGTGGCTGCAGTTGTATCCCTCTGTGTTCACGCAAGAAAAGGCGTAAGACTAGAGTTTCATATTTTGTGTCAAACAAATAACTTAGCAATGGTAGTATTCATTCAGCAAATCTTGTATACTGCAACGAATAAAGAAATAAATAATTTATTGGTCAAGTCTGAATGCGTAGGTTTCTCAATCCGTCGGAGGCGAGCTTGCGGCTCCGCAAGCTTATTTATTTATTTATTCATTTATTTGACACCTTCTTGCCTTTGCATACGTTACAGCAGGGAGATACATAACACTAAGCATCAAATATGAGACCAAAAAACAAAATAATTCTAAAAGCGTGGTGGAAACCGTTATGATAAACAATAGATGCAATCATACGTGGAAGATAATTACACTCTCACATTGATTTAAAATAAAATGAATCGCGCAAGCGGTTACCTTAAAGGAAAGTTAGTAATTTGCTTCAAGCTAGTGGTCCAACTTTGGGATGTGTAGAATGGCGCTGGGATATACTTCTCCCCTTCTATTCCAGTTTTCGAATGATAGATATTACGAAAATATTTCAACCGCAGGTTTCGTCTATGATCTTTCCGGTCTTACCATTCAAGTTTACTTTTACTTTTCCTCATCTTAAGCTGACAGTGCCAATACCTAATACGAATCGCACTGCCCTATTCGGTATGTTTTCCAGTGTATCAACCCGCTCTTTGCTGTGTGGATCCGAGAAAAACCATGTCGACTCAAACATTAGGCGCACATGAGTAAAATACGGTTGTTCTTTTAAGTTAAGTGGGGGTTCGGTGAAATTTTATCTCGTAAAGCCAAAAACTCCTGCATCCGTAACTTTTAAGTTATGAACGTGGTTATTTCTCTAAAAAAACTCGTTAAATAAACTCCTAGTTATTTATATTCCCCGGCCGTTCTTAAAGCAGTGTAATTTACTGTATACGTATTGAATTGGAATGAATGTTTTCTTGTAAAGTTGACGTTAACGCACTTTTTAACATTCAATGACTTTTCTGAATCAGCACTCCACGATGTTATTAAATTTGAATCATGCTTCAAGTATTCGGAATCACGTTCATTCGCTATAGTCCTGTAAATTGCACAGTCATTCGCGAACATTCTGAACAATGATTTGAGGCCACTAGTAATAACATTTATAAATAACAGAAACAAAAGAGCAACTGAGCCTTGGGGAATTCCTGAGGTCGCGGGAATATATCCGGACGAACAACCATTGAGAGCGACCAGCTGCTGTCTTAGAGAGAGATAATCGGCTATCCATACAATAACCAATTCATTCAGTTTATTGCCGCCAATGTACTAACAAGAACATGATATGAAACACCGTCAAATGCTTTTTAGCCGTACAAGAAAATAGTCAGCTACTTTAAGCTTATCTATTGCTAAAGCCAAATCGTGCGTGAACTCAACAAGCTGCGTTGAGCAAGAAACACCTGACGAAATCCATGTTTGCTAGGATGGTGGTGATTATGTTTAACCAAATGAGTCATATCCCAAGTCTCGCTAATCTCAATTTCAAACGCCGCAACTAAATTATTGTCCAGGCTTCGTCATTCACAAGGCTCTGTTGTTATGGCAAATTCAAAATAACTCTTGTTTCTAAATAGGCAGTCATAAAGTCCCATGAAGTAACACAGTGCAGGGTACGAAGTTGAGCCTACCAATGCACGAGCTTAGCCTCTTCTACGTTTATCCCCAACAATATAGTGCAACATTGTTTTTCGCAGCATTATTGTAAGAAGAATAGCCGGAAACTTGCGCTTTTGCGCGCCGTTGCCTTTGGTGGGGAGTCCTTGACATGGCGCCGGTTGAGCTCCTGCGGACAGGGGGCTTGGTATACGTCCTTTAAGGCCACACTTATTTTGGTGAACCACCGCCATCTCGGGTCGGACATAGCTGCCGGGTCGATGTCTCCAATGGTATTCATTTCTTGACCGGGTGAATAGCCTCGAGCTGATGCGTCGACGAAGATGACGGGCGAGGCGTTGTACCGGCTATGACTGGCGAGGCTTAGCTCACCCGTCGGCGTGGCACAGTTTTCTTGTGTCAATAAATGGCCTTCCGATGGCCTAAAAGGTTCCCTGGTAATGTCTAGTGAGTCCTTCCACCTTGCCCGTTCATCTAGTACACTCATTACTGTTTGACAAACGTAGTTCGTTCATTTAAAACGTAGCAACACCAAGCGGATGGAAAACGTGTCTGCGCCATTCGACTCCCTAACGGCTCTTTCTTTACTCAGGGAAAAACCGGTCCTACATCGGCGGGTCTTCTTCCAAGCACGTCCGTGCATGAATTCTCGGCGCCCAGACGCCCGCCGTTGTTCGTATAATGACGTATAACCTGATACCTTACGAAGGCCGGTCTCCTCTTGAACACCGTTTGCCGAAATTTTGCGCGGCCGTTCGCTTACCGTAATTCGACCGAGGACCGCTAACCAAATGGTAAACGTTCATTCTGAGGCCGTAAGTCGGCCGGTCTCCTTTATAACACCGGCTGCCCGAACAAAACGAATATTCTGCCGCCGGACGCGCGGTTCACCGTTGAAAGAGCGGATGCGCGGCAGCCGCGCTACGGTCGGTCTCCTTTCGAAAACCAACTGCCACAAGAATACGGATATTATGTGGTCGGCCGCTTGCCGTGCTTCGGCTGAACACCGCTTCCCGAAAGAAAAACGGATGTCCTAAACCCGTACTTCGGCCGTTTTCTTTCTCAAAATGGGCAGCCGAAAGGGAACTGAATATCTGGCAGCCGGGTAGGTGCCGTAGTGCGTTTGAACACAGGCGGTCGGAGAAATACCGAAGCGCTGGTTGCCGAATTTTGGCCGTTCATCGTATGATCAGTGGTTCCCAGAACCTGGATGCTGGCCGGACATGCCAGAAAGCGGCCATAGACGGAGCGGTCTTAGGACACACTTTCTGTGCCGCCTGGGACACTAGTTATTTGCCACTCCGCAGCCATCCGCGCTCAGCAAACATGCCTTGCGAGCGCCGGCTGCGGACGGGTCCGTTGTTTTCGGTGGCATACAAAGGCAGGAGGCGACAAGGGCAAAACACCAATGGCAGCATTTGTTGCAACGTGGCAATCACGTATACTGCATACACAATAATTGTAGGCCATAACAGTAACATTTGGAACGAGGCACTAAACAATGCTAGAGATAGAGTTGGTTCGACTCACCGATGGAATACCGGAGCAGCGGGGCGCCGCGCGTGCGAGCGGGGGTGCAGTCTCCCAGCTCGCCCGGACGCGTCCGTTTGTGGCGCGACCCCCAGGTCCTGACCAGCGCGCCGAAACGCAGCGCGCTACCGCATCCCCAAGACCCCTCTCGTCATGCGACAACCCACCAGACCTCGCTATTTGGTGGCACTAATGCTGAGGAAGAACTGGTGCTCGGGTAAGGCAGAGTGAAAAAGGGTCACCTCCATCCCAGCGACAACAAACCCTCCGGTCGCTGGCGGCCTCCCGTATGGCTCCCGTCGCGCGTTGTGCAACTCCGGCCGCGATGGAAAGCTAAGTAGAAAAGGGTTCGCGTGAAAGTCGCGATCCTCACAAGCTTCAATGCAACGGCCCACCCCATGAGACGCTTAGATGTTCAATGTACGAAATCGCTGTTTAAAGCTGGATATGCAATAACATTGACATAGTTTCACAAGCATGGTGAAATAGTGAGCCCAAGCTTCCGCACCGCAGTGAAAGTACCGGGGGTGCACTGGCCTGACTTAACGTCGCCCATCGAGTTTCGATGAGAGTCGCTCGCTCATCGAGTCGCTCGTCGGTCGAGTCGCTCGCTCATCGAGTTTCGACGTCATTAACCGGGACCCGAAGGTTTAGACTCGATAATAATTACTCTCCTCGCATTACGTTACCAGTTACGTCTGGACTATAAATGTTAAAGACATGTATAGACTTAATAAGGACGGCGGGCCACGGATGTAAGTCGTGAAGACAGAGAAAGAAATTGAACGCCCTTTTTCTCCGTGAAAAAGCACCAAAGCAGCGCGAAAACCCAGTAGTGCACGAAGCAAAACACGTTTTCTTGTGATTTGCGATTAAGCATACTTCGTAGCCAATTCGTGGCATGAAACTTGGGAAGACTCAAGCTTTACTCTTGCGGGAAAATCTGGGGCTGTCCGTTTGCCTACAAGCTCACAAACATCTTGCTGTCTCTGTACCAAACCAACCAAAGCTGCAATTGACGTTTGGAATGCCCTACCAGATGCAATTGTAAATGAGCGCGATTTACAGAAATTCTAGCAGCAATTAACTAATTTTTTCCGCACTTAATCATATTTTTTTTTGTTGTGTAGACCCTTATAGAACCAACACTATGTACCTAATTAGCTGCAATGCTTATCTTCAAACTTTCTTTGTATAGCAATTACCGCTTAACAAGTGAACATATGCCCTTTGTATGTTCATGTGTCAATACCGCCTACAATGTAAAAAATGCGGCTTTTGTGCTTCTCTGTGCCAATCGTGTGTTTTGTGTCTAATAACGCCTAAAATGTACAAAATCTGCTTTTTGTGCTTCTGCGTGTCAATCGTGTGGTTTATTTTATTTATTTTATTACCTCAAGGGCCTCCGAAGTGGGAGCATTACTGGAGGGATGGTACAAAAAATACACTTGGTACGAGCAAAGAAGGGTGACATATGAGCTCCACAATAACAAAAAAAAATATGTACAACGTCGGTTCGAAAAAGTGTACAAGAATGAAAAATTCAGTGGACACAAAGAAATAATATTCATACGCAATGCATTAGCGGTAAGGCTTAAACACAAATACGATGAAAAACAACGAGGAAAAAAGAATAAGCTGGAAATAGCAATCATAACAGCGAAGGGCATCAAACAAAGAAAGGGCACCAATATATCACAATCCCGGGTGCTGTAAGCGACGACTTGAACTGGTCAAGGTTTCTTAATTGGACCACGTGATCTGGAAGATTGTTCCATTCCTTTGTAGTGCGAATAAAAAATGACTGCGCAAATGTTAGTATGAGGACGAGGGTATGTCACTTGTAGTTCCTTATTGCTTCGGCTAGATACATGCGGTTTCGTCACGATGTAAGTGTTGGGTGATAAAGAATGATAAAACCGGTGAAATAATGCCAGCCTCGCAAGCTTCCGGCGGTGGCTGAGGGGAGGAAGGGCTACGCATGATGTCAGGTCTATGACATTAATAAATGATGAGTAGTCCGAGACAGTGAACCTAACGGCGTTGTTTTGAATCGCTTCTATGTTATCGGTTAGGTACTTCTGACGCGGATCCCATATGGCAGCTGCGTATTCTAATTTTGGGCGGATTATGGTTTTATAGGCCAGTAGCTTTAAGTGAAAAGGAGCAAGTTTCATTGTACGCTGCAGATACCCAAGAGATCTACTAGCGCTGGCGATTAACTTGTTTATGTGGGCAGTCCAGGAGAGATCATTCGTGATGTGAACACCTAAGTAGTTATAAGACTTTGTGGATGGTAAAGACGGGCCTGACAGAGTGTAATTAAATGTTAACGGACTCGTACGTCCTGAAAAATACATTAATTTGCACTTGAAAACGTTTAGTGACATTAGCCAACTTTTACACCAGTTTGCAATAGTAATTAGGTCGGATTGTAAGGTAAGTTGGTCTTGGGTTCAAGTAATTTTGGCATACAGCACACAATCATCTGCAAGGTGACGTATGCTGTTAGTAATGTCAGAAGGCAGATCGTTAATATAAATAAGAAACAGCAGCGGGCCATGTACCATACGTTGTGGCACGCCGGAAAGAACAGGGGTTGTGTTGGATTGCATGGCATTACTACGTCGAATTGCTTTCTTGTTCTGAGGAAGTTTTCTATCCAGTTGGATGCAAATGAATCTAGATTTAGCAGCGATGGTTTGTACGTTAGACGGTGATGAGGTACCTTGTCGAATGCTTTTTTGAAATCGAGGAAAATTACATCTGTTTGGATATGCTGTCGAGATTTACGTGTAAATCATGGGTGAAGGCGGCAAGGTGTGTTTCGCACGATAGTCCTTTACAAAACCCATACTGTGAGATAGAAATGAAGTATTGCGCTCGAGGTGACTTATGATATGCGTGAAAGTTCTATGTTCCATAATTTTTGATGGAACGGATGTTATTGAGATGGGTCGATAGTTCAGAGATGATGATCTGTTGCCACTTTTAAAGGTAGGGACAATCTTCCCTAGTTTACATTTAATGGGAACACAGCTAGATGACAAGGATTGAGCGAAGACCAAAGCAAAAATGGCACTGACAGGAACCTTAACATCTTTCAGGATTTTGGAGTTTATTTCGTCTGGTCCGGGGGCGGACGACAGTTGTATATTTTTAATTATGTTAATAATTCCGCTTGGCGTGATTGAAATCAGGGGCATTGGTTCTAAAATTACTGGTTGTGGGGAGAGGGAGGGGTTCATATCTGTTTCTGTCGTGAATACTGAAGAAAATGCCTTGTTCAGTGTGACAGCAGTGTCACTATCGGTTAGCTCATCATTCTTGTCATCGTAGAGCCTTATCGGGGTTGGAGGAGATGGGTTGACGGCCTTCCAAAATTGCTTGAGGTTATTTTTTAGCATATTTGTTAGTGTTATCTCGAAGAATTTTTGCTTGGCAGCGCGAATGGTTTTTCAAAGCTTTTTTACCGCACTTTGGTATGCTTGCCACGTGGGCTGATCATTTCTTGCCTTTGCTTTCCTAAACAATCTTTTCTTTCTGCTTATTTCCCTTTTAATTTAGTTCGATAACCATGGCGCTGACTGTTTGCTTTAAATAGTTACCGTTGGAACACATTTGAAAGTTAATTCTTGCATTTTATCTCAAAACAGCCTCCAGTATTGTTCTACTGAGCGGTTGCATTAACCTTGCTCGAAAAAGGGATATAATTATTCGAGTTCAGCGGTAAATCTTTCATAGTTGCCTTTTTCATAATGTTTAATTTGCTTCCTCCTTGGTTTTTCTGGCTGAAATGATGATTAGAAAAATGCCAAGATAACTTTATGATCGCTAATTTTCCTTTAGGTAATGTACTGCCTGGATACAGCTTAGGTCGGACATGAGAATAAGTAAAAAATTTGGGCGGTGTGAGTGGTCTTTCTCGTAGCTTGGGTTATTATTGGCATTAATTGAAAATTTTAAAGTGTAGCTAGTAATTGGCCGGACTCCCCAGTGGTAACATTGAATTGATTAGACGAGTCAATAGCAGGGTATTTAAAGTTGCCGCATATTATTAAATTTGCTGCGGGATATTTTTTCGAATAAGGTCAAGGGAATCATTAAAGTTTTATCATAAGGTTTATAACCATGTATATAACTTCCTTAGTGATCTCCCTCCCCCCCCCCTATGGAATACCCCGAGAGGGGCCTTTAAGAGAAAAATAAATTATGATGATGATGATGATGATTACGGAGGACAGCTGACAGGACGCATTGAGCTATGAGCGCAAATGGTATGAACTGCGCGCACACGCCCCCCTCCTTCCTCCACTCCTCCTGCGCACGCGTAAACCGACGACCGGTGATATGCGCGTGCTTGAACATTGAAGGTGCTGGAGAAAATGTCGCTTTCAAAGCTCTTCAAGCTGAAGAAGAATTATTGGCTCGCGTCGGCGTTCCAAGCGGCCAATTCGCTCTTCGTCCAGGGGGATTCCAATCTATTTGCTGAAGTGGAACTTATGGTTGGTGCGGCCGAGGCCGAACGTTTTTCATAAGTGTCTCTCCGTTATTTTTGCACCCATTCGTACTTCGCGCACCGATGCTCTTTCCAATCACGATCTTCTTCCCCTGAGTGAACGACAAGCATTCGTCCCATATCGAATTAAACAAGCAACTGCTGACACCGGCGCCAGCGCTGTTTGGAGCTTATTCGCAGCTTATGAAAGAGGCATAGACGATGTACAGGGAAATAAAACTTGTAAAAGAGTTGTCGGCAATGGCTAGGTGCAGCGGAAAAGCGGTGCCGAGTAATGCGGCATCACTGGAATGAAAACTGGGGGGTTAGTCATATACAGCTTCGCTCTAAAAATTATACCCAATCTGCTCTGGCAAGGGGGATGACCAAGGCACGTGTAGAAAATACGCATGTCACGAATGTCCAGAAACGGTACATGCACTTAATTTGTTCACCATGAGGTATAGGCAGTGGCTATGGATTGTGATTACCTTGTGACATTTTGAAGGACTATAATTTTGTGCTAGAACCTCTGTGCTCACCTACACTCTAAATCTGAATGTTCTTAATATCCACTTAGTTACTGGAACTTTGTTGCAGAAAAACGTCCAGTTATATATTTTGAACCGTGTCCCACATACCCTGAAAGAGTAAGGGGAACAGTACACCACATGTTCTTGCAAGGCAATTATGTGGATCGGCGTTCGAAATAATAAGACACGGATCAGTGTTCGAAATAAAAGGGTAGTTTAACTTACTGCAACACTAATCCACGTAAAATGTTTAGGATTTATCCGGTTAGGATTTATCCAGCTGTCTGTATAAAATGGCGTTGGCATAGACGTTGGGAAGCTGTCTACAAGACTCCACTTTTCCAATATTTCTGTTTTCCCGTCGGTATAAAGCGAGGTCATATGCCAAGCTGGCGGATGCATTGATATCTATAAACCTGCAAGCACAAGTTTAACACCGCCTTGACGTATGGCCCGCAGTGCTACCAACAACTCGGAATCAGAATCCGCCGCAGCAGTGTAGTACCTGACAGTTCCCAACATCTGCGTACCGGAGCACATTGCTATGTAAGAGTTGGTCTGAGGCACCTAGGACTACACACAGAGTCTTTGGCTTACCACGCAAAACTCTGTTCTGAGTTTCAGCGGCATGTAAAAGAAACAAGATACTTGCATTCAAGTCTACCCGAAACCAACTATTCACACTCATACCCGCTTTTCAATATCCTATACAACCTTATTGGGTGGTGGTACGCATACATCTCAGATATGTATAGCTGTCTGGTTTAAATTGTAAAGAAAATGCCCCACGAATAAGTAATAAATAGCATAACCATCACACTACGCTCTAAATTGCATTTTTACATATTCACCTTTACTCAAAAACATCGGTCATATAGACGGCTGCAGGGGCAAGTGCGTCGCAAACAAATATATTTGTGCGTCTACTGCAGCACTGACATAGACATTATAGAACAGTGATCATAAAATATGTTGCCTTATCAGATAAGATAAGGTGACCCAAAGGCAGAAGTACCAACTGCACTTGCCATATTATGTTTATGCATCACGGATCGGGAATATTCAGCTTCTTGTTAAATTGCCGGAAAAACCCAGAAAACGGTTGTAATAATTATCACAAGACATACTAGAGCTTAGGAAAATAACACTTTAGCCAACACGAGCGATAAAACATTTCCACACTACAACTCACCAAGAGCATGTGGCAGTATACCACAAATAAAGCATGAATATGAAAGAGAGTACAGTTTGCTGACAAAATACGTAAGTGTATTGTAGCCAAAACAGACTTTATCAGGGCTCTGAAAAGGCTTTTCCCTTGAGGCACGTTACTTGCCCCGAAAATTTGTAGTTTAAAATACCTCATTTAAAAAAAAAATATAAGCTAGTGTGAATCTTATAAAATTCTCCAAACCAGACAACCAGATTGTTAGGAGCATGTCACACATTAAAATTTAACAAGCAGACTGCATATATATACGTCATCAATTTCAGCATGAACCAGTCAGACATCCTTAAGAGATAAACAAGCCAGCGTTGAAACATACGGGTGACCGTTTTTACCAAACTTGAAGGCATGTTTTTCAGCCTCAACATTTTACCTGAGGTAAAATTCACGGTTGTGTGTAAATAAAACCCTCCTACCTTGCTGTCAGTGCACCTGTGGCAAAGGCCCTCCTAATTCGAAGCAAGAAAGCAACTTTGTTTAGAGTACAAAATTTGTTGAATCCAAATACGCACATTCTCAATCCTTCTGGGGAATGGGTGTCAGGTCAGATACAGTACTAAAATTGGTCAATAAAGCCCGAAGCCGTCTGCACAAATACGCCCTGTCACTTTTTGCAACCATCAGCAGCAGCGCTGCCATGAAAAAATTCCCATAAGCTGCACCTCAATATAAACACGTTACCATGCGGAGCCAATGTGGTGCCTGCGCTTTGTGCCAATGAAGAAAAATCGCAAAGGCAGGCACGACTTCAGTGTTCAGTTAAAATGCCACTTGAATCTGCCAGTAATTTAAACTTCTACATCAGACCTGAACTCTTATGCCTTTCAAGAGTGACTAACATCTCCCAATAATTTAAAATAACACGTAGAGCTGACCACTTCAAGTACGCCAACAGTGACTCAAACGTGAGGTCACTTTCAAATGGCTCATGCTGTCCAGGAACTCCCTGACAAAGTTTTACAAACTCTCCACAGGCACATAAGTATCAGAATACTACTATGAAGTATGCGGCAAAGAAGATGACCACATCCTGAAGTGACGATGAAGGCGAAGAATCCACGATATGTTTCTTGTGGACAATCTTTATGCTACCATTCTCTTCTCTCAAAATAACTTGACCTCAAGAAGGCATTGCTCACATCAGGTACCTTTAAGGAAACAATAATAAAATTTTGTTATACGGGGGCCTTAAATAAGTAAGTTGCTTGGGACATTTCATAACAGAGTAATTGATTTAAATATCAGTAATTTCTTGTTTTTTTCCTGGAAATTCTTCTAAGGTGCAATTGTGCGAGAACAAATATCAGCACCCACTAAATTCCCCCGATGTTACTACGCCCTTGTACTTTTCTGAATAAATTTGAATTTGAATTTGAATTTGAATTTGAATTTGAATAGAATGGGAGTTGCTCTTCACGCCTCATCACCGTAGCCAACTGTTACTCCGCCCTGTGGCAACAGCGACTTACCACGAATAATTTGCACATGACGCGAGTCGTTTCACCTATTTTCAGAGTTAACGTGCTTGCAAACTCTGCAGCGGCAACAGCCACACAACGTAAGAAAAAAGCAGACGATGTCCCGTATCAAGCAAAATTTTCTTTCAAAACGCGCGTCCGTGCTGATATCCGGGGCAATGGTTTCGGCGGAGTGATACACCACATTAGCTATTGCCGTTCTTAACTCGCACTCGTGTATAGGCGTTATTAATACCAGTACTCCCAGCTCTCAACTATTTTTTTTTTCAAGCCGATTTTAGTATATTCATGCAAGTGTTTCAGTATTCAAGCAAGCAACAGGGGAAGTTGAATATGAATGTGAGCAGTTCAGCTGTGGAATTAAGCCAATGTATTACCTTTATTTTAGCAGTTTTATGTGACAATTGAACGGCTATGTTCAACTGTCGGTGCCTTTGTGCAATTAAGAAAAATAACTATTTTCGTTTTCTATCGTAGATAGAGGTTACAGTGTAGTGCATTGCGTACGTTAGAGTCCCGTGGTAGTAAATCAAATCCCCTTTGTTTAACGACGTGGATAATTAAAACACAGAACCTTCTTGCGTGCGAAAATCAAGGGGCGAAGGGCGACAGTCAAATGCACTGCAATGAAGTCAAAGCATCAACGATCGATAGGCAAACCGCCTGAGAGTCAAAGTCCAGGATTCGACGATGAAAGTGCAACCTACTTCGTGTGCATGTCGAGACTGATACCAGAGCAAACAAATCCCTCACTGTACATCAATTGCACAAAACAGGTATGTAGACTGGAGAGAGACGACATGAGACAGAGCGCACTTTTGACAAACTTTATTATGAAGAAATAACATATTTATACTGCCCACTCTCTCTCATACACATTCATCCAAAAAAATTCTGCCATCTCCACGAAGTGAATGATGATGAGAGGGGCGAAGCTAAAATTCTTATCAGTAAAACCGTGAAACATACGCCCACGCACCATATAAAAACTCGACACGTCAAGCGTTTCACTGCTCCGTTGACAAGCCTGTCGACGACGTCGATGTTTGTGGTGATTATGTAGGGCTTGTTTGGGACGATGGGAATCTCCATGCGTAAGTTGGCGAATTCGGTGGGTGACATTTTATCCACCTTGGCCGTCGCCTTCTGCAGAGCGTCTTGTGTCGTGTACCCCCGGTACGTGTCTTCAGCTCGCAGGCGACGAACGATAACCTCTTATTCTTCCTCTTCTCCTTGTTGGGTAGCAACGAACGCGTTGAACGTTTTGACCTCTTCGGCCAATATTTGGTTGGTGAATCCCTAGGGGGATCCTGCCACACCCATCATCATTCCGCCGTGTATAGCAGCAACAAGGGACGGGACAGGGCCCGAGCAAGAGTCTTGAGCTCACAGGCGACGAACGACAACCTCTTCTTCTTCCTCTCCTCCTTGTCGGGTAGCAACGAACGCGTTGAACGTTTTGACCTCTTCGGCCAATCTTTGGGTGGCCAATCCCTAGGGGGATTGTGCCACAATCATCATCAATGTGCCGTGTACGGCCGCGACAGGGCCCGAGCAAGACGAGCTTCACCCCTAAAAACAAGGAACGAACACCTCCCCTCTTTGCATTACCACACTCTTAGCGCAGATGCCACTGGGATTGCGGTTTCACAATAAACCGTTGTTTTGCCCAAGGAAGTACCTCTTTTTTTCCGTAAGTACTAGGGAGGAAGTGCTTGCACAGCAGTCCCCAGCACGTGCTCTTTCATTGGCCTCAATGATCTCACGGGTCGTCTGGTTCCTGTTCGTCGCTATACTATAACACTTATTAAAACGGGGGGGGTACATTCGCAATCGCGACACTGGATCGCCAAATGGCCAGAGTTGGCATTTTTCACATTGTTTGCATGTTCCCGCAGGCGATCATTGATACACCTCCCCGTTTGCCCCACGTATATCTTTTTGCAGTCTAACGGAATGACGTACACTACACCCGTAGCGCAGTCAACCAACCTAACCCTGTACTTGACTTCACAAGGTGGTTTTGTGTTTTTACAGTAGCTCCTTCTGCACAAGTACCAAATCTTCAGGGGTGTGGAAAACACGACATTGACGTTAGTTGTGGCTCCAATCTTTTTAACCAGTGGGATAACCCATGCTTGTATGGAATGACTGCATACTTTTGTTTTTGCTGTTCTTTTACAGAGTCCCACTCACGCAGACCCTTTTTTGATTCTTTGAGCCCATCATGCGCAACAGCCATCAAAATGGGCTCGTCTCTCTCCAGTCTTTGTTCTTTTTTGTCGCATTTAAAGTACAGCATGAATTACCAACTCGCCAAAACCTACAGTCTACTAAATCTCTCACGAGGAAGCTGAGCGCCCCCCTTCGCAGACCGTACAAGAATGCCAAAATCATGGATAGTCGTCGGATTAATCACACGAGAAAGACATTCGATTCTGCCCACAGCAAGCGTTTTTTTTCTAGTGTCAATGTCATCTTCATCATCGTCATCATGTGCCCTCCGCATGTCTAAAGTTGGTTGTCCTGCAGCGCATGTTGGTAACGACACCGCCATCAGTAAGTCCAAGAAAGCTTCGTTTTATTAAAGGTTGAGGAGCAATATGTTGTACAACTGTATGAATACGTTTGGTATCTGAATGGTAGCCATCGCTAAAACCTGTTGTCATCAGTGTTCTAAAATGATTGTGGAAGTTTCTGGAAGCATACCCGAAAGCCGTAATGGTGCAGCTTTAAGCGTAAGGTTTCATGATTACTGCAGTCGATGGCTTTTGAATATTCTATAAAAAGTCCGATTGTATGACAACGGTGATGAAACGATTTAAAATTGCCTCTTGTTGAGTTGAAAGTTCTGAATCTGTGGATTTCTATTTCGTGAAGAGGAACGGGAAAGGTGTTGCTGTGTTATGTTATGTTCCTTCACAAAATTGCTCATCCTGTTGAAATTATTAATACATGAAAAAAAACTGGAGCGTTGTATAGACTTTATAAAGTCAGCTCATCCATGTTACAGCTTTTACTGGTAATCAGTATTTTTATCGTCTGTGCACTTTCTTGCTGGTCACAAGGATTAAAATGCGCTTTCAATGACTTCTGCTCCCATATAATGCATATAGCTGCGACATCGAGGAATGTTCGAAGCGTACACAAAGAAACCATTGAAGCAGTTTGCTAGTTCCGTGCTTCTAAGAAGTTGCAATCTTCACTTATCGCATATAGAGATGTGGTTGCGGTTCGTTAAACTATTTAGGCGTTTCGATCGAGGCATGTTTTTTTCATTACATCCTCATTAAACATTTTGCACATGTACGACTTGTTCCTGACAAAAAATCTTTCCCCTCAGAGCCACATTAAACATACAACTAGAAATGGCAGTCACATCCTTGGTTTTCTTTACCGACACTTTCCACTTGCACTCAGCTCACTGAAACTGGTCCTTTGCAGAGCATTAGTTTGGTTTTAATCTTACTGGCTACTCCTCATGCGTGTGGGATTCACAAAGTGCCTTATTGATCCAAAACCTGAAAGCTGTATCAAATATGGCTGCACGTCTCGCATTATTGAATTACGCCCAAACAGCTAGTACACTACTGACAAAAAAAACAATAAACTTTATTTTTCTACCCATGCCACGCCACATTTCATTGTTGTACTTTTGTCACTAATTTTCACACAAGAATAAAATTTTGAGGCAATCTCCTTTCGTCCCCGTCATACCTGTATTCTCGTCTCACTATCATTCAAAAGTAGGCGCGCTAATTTGCAACAACCACATTAATTATGAGTCATTAGGAATCGCACTCCCACCCTCGAGCAGTGGGAGGCCGCGCTATGCAGTTCGAACCGTGAGGACCAGTGAAGGTTGGTGAACCAGGCACGACGACCGCAGCCGCCGTAGGGGCCCTGCACTGAGGGCATCTCCCACTTTCAAGTGCGAACCTCTTTTACTTGAATAAATGTTTCACCACCACCATCCCGAAAATCATTCTAGCCTGAAGGTGCCTTCCTGCCGCCGTTATTTCTATTTATTTATTTCTATTTATTCCTGTAATACTGCCGACCTTTGAAGCAAGGTCCTTGGCAGGAGTGAACGATACAGTATACAGATGACACAGCCTAGATGAACATACGTATGAAAGCAGTTCACTGGGGTACTGCCAGCGAACCATGCAGCACTTCATACAAAATCTAGCCGGGGACAAGCAAAATTTTACAACAGGACTGCACAACACAAGAGATAAGCAAGAATAAATGCGCCGTTGCCTTCAACGACACTGCCCACATAAATCGCTTTTCAAACGGCATTTTAGCAACCGGGGAAGGACGAGCAGTAGGCATTGCGGCGCCGTGCGCGTAAGACATGACAGTGCAGGAAAAGAACGAACAATGGGGTTGTAAATCAAGAGGTATTTTTTTAACGCTTATAGAAAAGATTGAAGGGAGGCACATTCCACAATGTCTGCTGTTAGCCTATCCTACTCCCGAATGGTTCTCGAAAAAGAAAATTTCAAGGCATCCGTTCTGCAAGAGAAGTATTTTAGTTTTTAGAGTGTTGTGAGCATGTAGAAAGGGCAACCGCTGGTTCCATGTACGTATTTTTATTTATGCCTGTTTTGTCATCGAAAATTAGGTACAGAAGTTTTTGCCTGTCATAATACCGTCCGGACTGTAAAGTATCTAACTGCGTGTTTTATAAAAGCACACTGGGTGATATACGCCAAGTGTAACTGTTGTTGACACATGGGATGGCTTTTCATTGTAGGCTTTGTAATTTTGTGATATTGACCTGCGTGTGCGGGTGCCAGACCACTGAGGCATATTCTAATATTGGTCGGACATAGGTTTTGTAGGTTAGTAGTTTGGTTTCTTCTTTATACGTTTTTAATGTCCTTCTAAGATATTCGAAGGTGCGCATGGCTTTGTTTTTTATATACGTGACATGATCGTTCCATCGCAAACCTGAGAAAATTATTACTGTTAAGTATTTGTAGTTATTTCCAGATGATAAAGCGTGACCATCGGTACAATACAAAAAGATTCAAGGTTCCCGCTTTCGCGTAATCCTCATAAATACTGTTTTGTTCACATTAACCTTCATCTGCCAGGTGAAGGTCACACCATGATTGAAGCTTGTCTAGTGCCGAATTTAGAAGAGCTTGGTCAGCAGAATGTTGTACTTCCTGTAAACCAAGTAGTCATAGCAAACAATTTTATTTTTAACGGTGTGCCGTTCGTGATATCATTGACATAAATTAAGAAGAAAAGAGGACCAAGAACAGACCCCTGCTGAATACCGGAACGAACTACATGTCGACTTGAATACTCGCCGTGAATAACGACGCTTTGACAACTGGAAGAAAACTAGGCCTCAATACAACCAAGCACAACGTCGTTCTTCAGAACTGATTGAAGCTTTAACAATAATTTGGTATGCGATACGCGGTCAAAAGTTTTCTGGAAGTCACCAAAAATAACGTCGATTTGGCCTCCCTTATCTAGAACAGCGCCGAAGTCATGGGTGGTTTCGACTCGCTGCGTTGTTGTAAATAACCCCTTCCTGAAACCGTGTTGCCAAGAAATAATGATGGTTTGTTCTTCCGAGAATCGGGATAAATGCTTAAAGATTATGTGCTCGAGATGTTTTGCGCTAGTGTATAATAACAAAATTGGTCGGTAAGATGGAATGCGATTGGTGTTCGTTTTTGGTACTGGGCCTATTTTTGAAAATTTCCAGTCTTCAGGAAGTTCAAATTGAGACAGCGACTTATTGTATATAATAGTCAAGTAATGGGAGCACCATTCAGCGAATCGCACTAGAAAGGCATTAAGTAAATGGTCAATTCCTGGCGATTTCTTTGTATCAATATCCAGCAGTAGCGCCAGAACTCCTTCCTGACCTACAGAAACGCTACAAATCAGTGGCACATCATGAAAATATTGAAACTGTGGTATAATACCATTGTCACTGGTGAAAACAGAGACAAAACATATTAAAGGATTCTGCGATGACTCTTGTTTGTCTCCTATCGTCCGTCTATGTCTGCAACCGAGACCGCTTGTTTTCTTGGTGCAAAGTGTCTTCCGAATTTTGCCGGAGATTGCAAATCGAAGTTTTTCATTGACACGCGGTAAAATGCTGCTTTGCTTTTTTGATGCTATCACTCAGCTATAGCCGTATTGCTGAGAGCTTATCGCTGTCAACTGGGGAAGGCCGTTGCCGACACTGTTTTCGGATCTTTTGAATGCAGAGCATTTCTTTAACTCAGGATGTCACCCGGCGTTGGCGTGCCTCGGCGTCCGCTACAGGCATTCAAGGTGCGCCCTCTCCCCCACTCCTCCTCTCCCGCATCACGCTACCCTCCTCGCTTTCAACAACAGGTCCGCACCCTCCCCCTACACTATATAAAAAAATATTACTTACCGGCGCCTGGTTTCAATCCCACGACCCTGCGGGCGGAACGCAAGGTACATGGTGCTTACCCACTGCGCCACAAAGCGGACACAGAATGGAAGGCTACGAACGCGCCCTATATCCTTGACTCATTCAAAATACGTAAAGGAGCTGCTGATACAACGCATTCACTACCACCAACTCCCCAAACACTAAACGTTAACGCAATACACCCACCCCCTATGCGACACATTTACTCGAGTCCCCCTCGCGGGGAGATGGGCCCTTTTTTCTGTAGAGGTTGTTGGAACAGGGACGAGCCGCCGAGACCTGCTCTGATGCGTGCTTTAATCGAACATAATCATGATGATGATGGGCACGAGGGAGGCGAGGCGTCATCTTTTTACTTTTCGCTGATGACGTACTACATCATGGGTCATCCACGGATTCCATTGTGTACAACTTTTAGTTTCGTTGGCACAAATTCTTCAACACATTTCGATACAAGCGTTTTGAAAAAGCCCCATAAGTCTTTGACAGTGCAAGATCTGGGCATAGAAAGGGAAAGAAAGTATGAAAATGATCCTTCAAGACGATCTATTAAGCTAACGTCATCAGCTCTTGAAAACACAGGAACTACATGTTTTCTTTACTGACTTTACGTGTGCAACGCCTTCGAAATAGAGACTTCCACATTAAGAGTAGAGTACGGTTTACTTGTGTTGTGTGTGCTGCTGACACAGTGTTGCAATAAAAACTTGAAATTGACATTTTCTTTGTCGTGAATATTTCAAGTGGCCAAGAAATACTGTTTCTTGTCCCTTCTGTTTACTTGTGCTTTCTGAATGGCCGGTCTAATGGAATGACACTCGCTCATGGAGTAATTGCACGAGCCAGCACTACGTCTTTTAGTATGCACGGTTAATCCAGAGGAGATCATTTGGAGGGATGAACATTTAGTCTTGAAAGGAGCCATGAAGAGAAAACACAAGTCTGGTTCATTCGAAAGATTGCCTCGTTAGAACCATAACGACAACACTTATAACGCAAACTTCGCTCAAATAAGCTACATAATTAGGAAAAAAGGAAATGACCATGCGACCCACCAGCTCATTTTTCGCAACAGAACCTGTGATGTCACATGAGCTAAGCTCTGCGATTGGCGGAGGCCGGCAAAACCAAACGCATGTTAGGCAGGGCTTACAGTTTGCATAGCGAGCTAAATGCCCGTGAAACATACTGCACGTTCTTTTTATGACAAAGAACGGTGGAGTAAACGGTTGAAGTTCCGAACGAACACGCAAGCGTGTGCGCCAATGCGTACGAAACTACCGCCTGGCCGAGCTCGACATCTCGCCGTCGCGCAGACGAGTTTTCGGGTTCGAGGCGCTCTGACCTTGGGGGAAAAATGCCGTAAACACCGCGCATTGACGCTCGTATCTTTCTGGTCGAAGCAGAGAGCTCGCGCGAACGGCTTTCCATACACGACACCGGCCAACTGGCATAAGCGATACTGCTACTGAAGTTGAACTATTATTAACCGTAATAAAAATACGGCACATACGTACCAGTCTGTATTCGTCCGTCGCGACGGGGCTGACGAGGCAGCGGTGCCGACGGCTGGCCGTTCGAATGTTGTGGCTATCACAGAATGGTCGCTTTCCGGTCCATCCGCGTATCCCACAACTCTTGCCGCTCGTGCACTTAGAAGCATTGAGCGTTCAAGTGGTGTGAGGTTGTTAAATGCAAGCGCGAGCCCCTCGGTGAGAGTTTTGTTCTCCGGATCAGGCGATTCCATGACTAGGGCTGCGGGTGCACTAGGTTTTACTAGTATTTTTAAAATGGCCGCCGTCTCGGTCGACTCCCGCGTGTGGGTGCTATATGGAGTTGACATACTAAGTATCTGTTTCATGGACCGGCCCGTGTGACGCCATTCCTCACGTCACCAAATGTGCAATTTTAGCGGGAGATTTAAAATTTTGGCTTAAATTGCCTTATTTCTCAGTGAATAAAGCATCATTTGCTTCCGGGAAAGCGCTTGGGGTACTATGAAACACCTAATCTTTCGAATAAAACAAACTTTTGTTTTCTCTTCATGGCTCCTTGAAAGCATCAATTGGTCTAGGGGGAGTAATTGGAAATATTAACGATTGATACTCAGAAGACCAACGGTTGGTCTCCAGCGGACTAACAGGGTAGACTAACAGTTGATCTGCAAGCGACCAACAGTTGAACCACAAGGGACTAACTGTACAGGAACTAACAGTTCGTACCCTCGCCGTTAGTCCCAAAAAGGACAAATTCAAGTGGCAACGCATTTAGCCCCCAAAAGGACTGAGGCCGATGCCCCGTCCCGTTAGTCCTTTTTGGCTAAGAGTGTACGACGTGGTGTGCGCAGTGGCTAGTTTTACGTTCACTCAAGTTTACGGAAAAGGTTGTACCAATTTTTACTGTGTGAGCTCGTTGCGGAGATGCGTTATGCATTGGCCTTGAGGTGAAATGTAGGCACGGTGTTGAGAAACGTGTAAAAAGCCGTACGGTGCGTTTTAGGTGGGTGATTTCACGACCGCAGAAGAGAGGACGCGGCCGTAGTGTTTACGCCGAGGTGCCCTATAGTGTGGCTTATGCCGGCGAACGCGGTGAAGTAAATGCATTTTGCTGACGTGAGCATGAAGCGTGTACTAATATATTAACCGTGCTTGCTGTATGCGCTTGTAGACGAACGTATCCATCAATACCCGCCGCGGTGTTTCGGTGGCTAAGGCGTAGTGCTGCTGAGCCCAAGGACGCGGGTTCGATTTTCGGCTGCGGCGGCCGCTTTTGTGATGGAGGCGAAAAGAGAAAGCGCCCGTGTGTACGACATTTAGGCACACGTTAAAACTACACAGGCGGTCAAAATTAATCCCGCGGCCTCCACTACGGCGCGCACACCTCGTAATTGATAGATGCCGTCAAAGCGCGCTGGTGAAAACGTATGTTTATATTGTAGAATATTGGGCGGGCATGGAACAGCTTTGCTCGATGCAACCGAGGTATGCAGTTTTTCTTTTTTAAAATTAGGCTAGGCATTTGTTCTGCAGTACCCTATCCACGAACTGCTTATGCTAGTACGCAAGGCAGTGCAGCTCGTCAGTGAGATCGAGGCAATCTAGCGAAGCACTGCGAATCTCACCAGATTCACCTATCATTTGGCTTTGTACAGGTTTTCAAGAGTCAAAAATTTAGTTCGCCATGAAGTGATGACAGAAGCATGCAGTAAAGAATCCCACATGCCTCGTAAAAATTTTTTGAAGGGTGCAGTCAAAACTACTTCAAACATCATTGGTATTTGTTGGCATGCCACTACATTAGCTGTAGAGTCGAGCCAACCAAAATAGTTCAAAAGCAGGCTAAAATTTTTTTCGTGTGTCTAATACTGTAGCCGTATATAGTACAAAAACTTGAAATGGTTGCTTTTGGTTTTGCAGGTGCTGACCGAGGAGTTGGGGAAGATTTTGAGCCAAGATGTTGCTGGCATGAAGCACGATGGGCACGTGAAAGGTTGTGCCCATCATGCATCGTGCACTTACATTGGAGGTTATAAAGCGTTAAATAAAGAATTTTCAAGCTTTGCGACTTTGTTTCTTTTGGTTTGGGTGCCATACTTTGCAACATGTAATCTGCACTGTGCTAGATCTATTTCTTTCAGCATATTTCAGATCTATTTTTATTCAGCAAAATATTTTGCTTTTTCAAGCTGTTTGTTCTTAAGCGTGCATTGCCGGAAGTTTTGTTTTAGAAATTTAATGGAAATATCCCTAACATGCTTGGTATAGATTCATAAAGCATAGTAGTGTCGGTTTCAGTTTTCTACAATAAACTTCAAAATCTGTACTTGCTGTAACTTTCAGCGCTTTATTGTTAACATGCCTTGAAGCACTACTCCAGCTTTAAGAATACTCGATACAAAAGCCCCTTCTGTAGCTTTTTTTGACAAAACCCTTATTATAAACGCTTGTACCACGCACTGTGTGGGCCGACAACTCCACACCATATTTATATTTTTCTTGGCAAGAGTGGGAGCAGCAGTGATGTTTGCAGTAGCATAATACAGTGGAAAGTTGCGAGCTTATTATTGTAACCGCTTTTCAATACGGAACCATGTGTACACTGCGGGCTGTCATGTTGAAGTATCTTGTTCACCGAGTTGGTAACTGCCTACCACAACTTATTCATATTTATGCTGACACAAAACTCGGAGTGTATGCATAGTCCTTATTGAAAAGTCGTGACGATAAGCTTGCAACGTTTCACTGTATTATACTTCTGTAACATCACTGTTCGCGCTCTTGGAAAGACATATGAATAGGATAAGGGGTTGCCTGTCCACAGAGTGCATGGTGCAAGCATTTATAATTAGGGTTGTGCCAAAACAAGCTACACAAGGGGCTTTTGTACCAATTACTCTTAAAGCTGGAGTAGTGCTTCAAGGCATGTTATCAATAAGGCACTGAGGCTTACAGCAAATACAGGTTCCCTCTGATTCGAGAAATTTAGAACCAGAAATGGGCGTCTGGCGGACATCCAATATCCGCATTTTGTTATCCCCTGGACGTCCCCTGTACATTTAGGTATGGAAATGTACGATTCTTTGGAAATGGAAATGAGCAATTGGAAATGGAAACGAGGTATGGAAATGAGCAATTCTTTTGCATCGTCCGCTGGCTTTCTGCGGATGTCTGATGGACGTCCAAATGTCCGACACCGGATATCCAACGGATGTTTGATGGACGTCTGTGGTCCACTGGGTTACACCACAGCACTTTCCTAATTATGCCTTGGACTACGCTTTCCTGAAGGTTGTCAGCTGTTTCGTTAGTACTTTCAGTAACGCCAAACACAATGAGGTTGTTTCGCCTACTGTGGTCCTCCAAACAGATAAGTCTACTCTGTAACCTGTAAGCGGTTTTTTCAAGATAATTCATTTTGATAGTGACTTTTTTAATCGCTGCTTCTGAAGCTTCGAACGTCGAGAACTTTTCCTCAATAACCTCGAGCCTTTTCTGGATAATAGTTTCCCTTGCAATAATTGCTTCATAAGATCCTTGAGAGTGGGCCCAGGGTTGGTTATCTCCACAGAGCATCAACAGTGACATAACGACATTGCGGACCTTTGCACCTACAGTACAAAAATACAGTGGGCAACGCCATCTCTACAACACAAGGATCACTAGTTTTTATAGTTGAAGTGTATTGACTAACCTGCCTGAAAAAAAGAAGCGGGTTTGACATCATGGCGATGCTCGCCCAGCCGGCGTGCCCAGTGAAGGAACTGCAGGGTGGATCGCTTCTTATATGCCGTTGCGCTGACGTCACTGTAGCCGGACACATGGATACCCAGCCATCGTTGTCGTACAGCGCAGCTTTTGCGCAGTCTCCGATGAAGGCTTGGCCAGGGGTGCTTGCAGTGAAGAGTTCGTTTGCGTCTTCCGTCGTGCTGGCCTTCATCGCCGTCGCAAGATATCTCGTACACACGGGCGTTTTTGCTTTTCGCCTCCAGAAAAACGACCGCCGCGGCTGCATTCAAACCCGCGACCTCGTGCTCAGCAATGCAACGCCTTAGCCACTGCGCCACCGCGGCAGGTTAACCCAATCTGACTCACGTGGCTATCTCATGACTATAACCAGGAAGCTATTTTTAATTTGTCCCCCATGATTCTCCTCATCAACAACTTTGATATGATACTTCACAAGCCCTATTTCCCCGCCTTTGACTTTTAACCGAATCCATGACTGACGTGAATATCTCATGACTACAACTACGAAGCAATTTTTGATTTGCCCCAAGTCAATCCCCTCACTGAGACCTTTAATTTAATACCTCACAAGGCCTAATTTTATTGCTTTTACTTTTAACCCAATCTATACATCACATCATTATCTCATGACTATAACTAAGAATCGATTTTTCATCTGTTCCACATGATTCCCCTCACTGAGACCTTACATTTGACACCTCACAATCCCTACTGCATCATTTTCACTTTTAGCCCAATCTATATTGCACGTGACTTTCTCATGACAAACCAGCAAGCGATTTTTAATTTGCCCCGTGATTCCCCTCATCGAGACCTTTAATTTGGTACCTTACAAGCCCTACTTTCATAAATTTGACTTTTAACCTAATGTATGACACACGTGCCTATCTCAAGACTATAACTATAGGTAGCGATTTTTAATTTGTACCCCGCCATTCCCCTCATCGAGACCTTTAATTTGATACCTTACAAGCCATAGTGACATCACTTTGACTTTGAACTTAGTCTGACTAATCAATAATTAACTAATAACCTAATTTGGGTAATTAAAGTTCGGGCCTTACTGTTTCGGGAAAAACTCCCGGCAAGCGAAGACGGAGCTTGCGTGCGCAAAAAACAAGAACAACAAAAAAAAGCACGAGAACGTGCCGCAGCTGTGGGCGAGATGGGTAACTTTCCGTCCACAACGGCAAAAAAAAAATGGTGCTAGTGTCGCGCATCAAACTCCAGGTTCCGGTCCCTATACAGAACGCGTCCTTTGTTTTCCTTCTGCGGCCAATATTTGTTTAATAATATCCTGAAAACGAACCCAACCAGCATTCCTTACTAAATAAACGCGGGGACTGCCGGTTAGTGGAAATACTTTGCCTCAAATGTGCCTGAAGTTTTCTTTGCGCTAAAAAATAGGGACACGTATGAAAAGCTCCAGGGGTTCCAGAAGTTTGAAACAGTTTTGCCGATATAAAGGTCTTGTTCAAGTATCGCCTTAACTCTTGGACGGAAGGCTGAATCGAGGGACAAGTGGGGATCTCTTCCAAGCCTCTGTTTGGGTGTTTGATGCCGCGTGACTGCGGATACAGCCGGTCTTCAGATCTATCGATGAGAAGTACTTCGCGTGGCGGAGGTGGTCGAGGGCGTCGTGGATTTGTGGCAGGGGGTACAAGTCCTTTCAGTAGATTTTGTTCAGTCTCCGGTATTCAACGCAGAACCTTTACGTGCCGTCTTTTTTTTTCACAAGCAGGACCGGGGCAGCCCACGGATTTTTAGGTGGCTGTATTATGCCGTCACTATGCATGTCGTCTACTTGAGTCCGGATGGCTTCGCGCTCGTGGGAAGACCCGCGGTACGGTGACAGTCGGGTAGGTCGGGCTCCGTCTTCGGATATTATTCGGTGCTTCGCCAGAGGTGTCTGACGTAACTTTGAGTTCGACGAAAAACACTCGCTGTAGCGATGAAGCAAAGCCGATAACTGGTTCCTTTCTTCTTGCGGTAGCGCAGGATTCACGTCAAAATGATGCGGTAGCTTGAAGGTATCTTCGGGTGCACGTTCAAATTCGGCGACTGCGATCACCTCACTTGCTTGTTGCGTTTCTTTAAGGAATGCAATTGCAGCGCCCTTGTGCTGATACTCCTCGGTGAAATTGGTGACCAAAACGTGAGACTGCATTGCTTAAATCGCGCAATGCCTCTTGCGACAGACACACCGCGGTCGAGAAGTAACTTTTGGTCACTCTCCACGATAGCGTCGACGTCAGGAGCAGCACCTTCACTTTGAACGGTGATCCCAAAGTTGTCCGGGGTGGCAGGGTGACATGATCATCGGCGATCCTTACAGCTGCACGGTGTTCGGGGTTTGGTTCTTGCGTCATGGAGTGATCGGAGGAAAAGTTATCGACTAGATCTGCAGATAAAGTATTAAGCCGTTGTCCGTCAAAAAGTCCATTCCGAGAATTGCATCGCGGGAGCAGTTAGGCAAGACAACGAACGCGGCAGGGTACGTCGTGCCGTCTATGGCGGCGTGGGATGGGCACATTCTACTTGGCATCACGAGGTGTCCTCCTGCTGTGCGTATGTGCAGACCGCCCCGTCTGGTCATAACTTTCTTCAGCTTAGACGCAAATGGTCCACTCATTACTGAGTAGGCGGCTGCCGTGTCTATGGGGACTACTACATCGAAGCCGTCGCTTGACACCTTGACGTAGGACGCCGCCTTCCTCGAGTTCCGGGTGCATCGGGGCGTCGCATCTCGGCTTGTGCGTGTTCACGGTCGGGCACTGTGCGTCGTCGTTGTCTTCCCAGTGGCAGTCTAGGTCATGTCCGGTATGCGTCGCGCCGTGTAGCTGTCGTCGTGTTCGGGAGTCTCGTTATTGCTAGGTCGGGTAGTCGGGATGAGGGCATGTCGTAAATCACTGTCTTCGGCACGTCCTTGCGTCGTTGGAGGGTTTCCGGTTTTTCTCCGTAGAGCAACTTCACCTCTAGAAGCTGCGGCTTTTAGTTTCCCCCGCGTAGGCTGGGGGACCTTCCACGGGCGAAGTCAGCATTTCTACGGTGGTTCGGCGATTGGTACGGGTTTCCAGACGGTCGGGCGAGCGACATTTGGCGGCGGTACGGTGGGGCTTCTTGGCGACGTATTGGAACATGGCGGGGTCGACGAACAGCCGCGGTTCGAACAGCGCACTTGGTTCGAGATTCACTAGATCTCCTTGACCAACTGGGCTCGCTTCAAAAGCGAGTTCCTGAAGACCTTTACTACCGTAGTCAGAAAAGAACGCGCAGCCATTTTGATGAAAACTCGAAACCAGCACCCCAACGAAGACGTCATGATCTTTGTCATGGAGATGAAGTGACTTTTTCGCCGTGGGGACCCAGAAAGGATGGAGGAAAAGAAACTACGGCTTCTGATGCGAGGTGTTCAGCAAGAGCTCCTCGCGTGCCTTGTTCGCAACCCCCCCCCCCCCCCCACCAAAACCGTGTCCGAATTCGCCTCTGAGGCCGCCGCGATGGAGAAGACGGTAGAAATCCGAACGAGGCAGTACGACCACCCAATCGATGCGCTGGTTTCGGAGACGATTGGTGCCGGCGCTATTACCTGCGACTCACTACGCGACACCATCCGTGCAGTGGTGAGGGAGGAGCTGCGGAAACTTTTCCCGACGACGACGCCACAACCGCAAGTCGCTTCCCTGACTGACGTGATCCAGGAAGAAGTGCAGTAGGCTTTGGGACTTTCTATGCCGTCCGAAGCACCCCGAGAGCCAGAGGCTATGACCTACCCCGCACCTTCACCAGATGTCACGTAGCCAAAGACGACGCAGCTGTCTTGAAGAAAAAGTTTATTGGAGCGAACTTGTGTTCCCCTAGCAACTCAAAGAATACACAGGCGGCGAAACAGCAGTCAACAAAGTGACGTGCGTAGACTGGTGTCGATGATTTGAATGCCGCGCGTTTGCTCAGTGAGAATTCATCACTCGGCGCCAGGGTTTCTGGAATAGTCGAATTGTATCCAGAACAGTGTACATCAACGAAGATTATTCTAGGCTGTTCGCGTTTGTTCGGAACGCTCTCCCTATCAGAAGAGATAACACATGCGGCACAGAAAGAAAGAACGAAACACGCGCCTCCCTTCGCACACACAACACCGATAACACGGACCAGAGCAGCGGGGCAGCAAAAGCGAAACACAAACAAACAAACTCAATGCATAGTTCGCGGAAATATACAGATAAAGCGTCCAAGCAAGCACTCCATCTTCCCAGAACAGGTATAATGAAGCAAGAGCGAACTGGAATACATTTACAGAGACATCCAAACTACACCACACATCCATAACGCACCTACATGTGGAGGAGGCAACACACCTCGTCACGCCGCGCATCCTCGACGCTGCCCAGAAGTCCATTCTCCAGTCCGCCAGTGCCTCGCACAACCCAAGGAGGCCCTGGTCGGACGACGACTGCAGGCGAGCGCGAGCAGCCCAGAACAAGACGTGGGGTGTCTTTCGCCGGTACCCCATGTCTGATAACTTTTTATCTTTCAAACGGAAAAAAAACACTCGGAGAGTGCGTGCGCCGCGAGGCGAAAGAGTGATTTGGCACGCCTTCCTCACATCCATAAACGTATACACAGACACACGAAAAGTATGGACACGTACGCGTAAACTTAACGTGTCCTGTTTCTCAGTGTATATTGTGTGCGCGGGGCATTGCTCTGTGTTCTTCATTTTGCGGTGTGTGTTGTACAATGCCGGTATCGGTTTCTTTTTTTCTTTTTTGTGCCCTTCGACAGATCTCATTCGTGCGGCACTGTGAATCGACAATCAGTTCAATCTTGTTTCTATTCCTTATGTTATACTTTTTTTTTCTGTTTTATTGTGACATGTATCACACTTTTCTTTCCATCCTGCTACGACCCCTTAATTGGTGTCAGCAGTATTGTAAATAAAAAAGCAAAATAAAAACCGACACACAGCCCGCCCCTGATCCACATAACAGGGAATACTCAACGATGAGGCCAATAGACTTGGAAAACACATCCAGCACGGGTCCAGTTCTGCACACTACACAAACACTTTAGTGAAACCCAAAACATCTAATGAAAAAAACTCCTTGTGGTATTTATTTATTTATTTATTTATTTATTTATTTATTTATTATACCTCAAAGGCCCCGTTAAGGGCGTTACATGAGGGGGTAAACAAGTCACTGAAGGATGATTTGTGCGATGGCTTCTTTGAAATGAGTGATGCAGGAGTGGTGCACGGCGTCAGAAGGCAGATCATTCCAGTCCCTAGATGTTTGAAGAAAAAATGAAGAATGGTGTGCGGCAGTATGCGCACGAGCAGGATAAACAACTTTCGAATGGCTTAGTCGACATGAAAGGTGATGAGCAGGAATTAAAGCCTGGTTTAGGTGTATGGAATGATAAAAGCGATGAAAAAGGCATAGTCGGTGAAGTTTGCGCCGCGACACTAGGTCATCAAGATTAGCTCGAGATTTGAGTTCGGTTACGCTGGTTAGATAGGAGTAATCTGAGTAAATAAATCTGGCTGCACGGTTCTGGATCGATTCAAGTGTGTTAGTAAGAGTGATTTGATGGGGATCCCAAACGGCACATGCGTATTCCAGTTTTGGGCGGACAAGTGTTAGATAAGTAAGAAGTTTAACGGAAGGCGGAGCGAGTCGCAAGTTTCTTCGAAGATAGCCAAGTACACGGTTAGCGTCATTGATAATATTCATGACATGGGGTGACCAGGTGAGATCTGAAGTTATGGTAATGCCAAGGTATTTACATGAACTAACTGGCGTAATTTCAGAATTAAATATAGAGTATTTAGCGGGTGAGTAAGCCGGGCGACGGTGAATGGACAGGACACATGTTTTCTGAATATTAAGAGACATTAGCCACTTTTCGCACCATGACTGCACCAGAGAAAGATCTGATTGTAAGGTGGCGGAGTCGTTAGTACTGTCAAGCCTATCTTATACGTCAGACTTTTCACCTGAGCTGAAGCTAGTTCTCAGTACTTGTGAGCCTTCAGCTCCAGGTGGAGACAACATTACATACACCATTATACAGCGCATACACGCAGACAGACTTGAAACACTTTTACACCTTAACACAAAATATGGCATAAGGGGCTCATTCCAGGGTCTTGGAGGAAAGCCATCGTAGTGGCTTTTTTGAAGAGGGGAAGGGCTTGTGAAGCCGTGCTAGTTATAGTTCTATCACCCTGACAAGCTGCTGTGCAAGCTGCTCAACAATATGATCAATGCGAGACTCAGTATCTGTTACCATACAATGGTCTTCTCTAGAGCTGCCAGCCAGGCGTCCGGGTGGGGCGACCCACAATTGATCAACTAGGTGCTTTGGAGACATACATTAAAGATGCAGACATACATAAGCAATACTGCACGGCGGTATTTTTTGATATTGAAAAGGCACACCCTACGGCATGGCACATGAGCATGAGCATGAGCATGAGCATGAGCTACGGCATGAGCATGGCACAACGCCATTCCTAGAGACTTCAAATCTTCTGCTATTTCAGATAACATGGTGGACACTCTTTCTAGTTACATATCTACATGAACACTCCGTGTCAGAGTTGGGTCGGCACTATCACACATCCCCGTGCAAGATACTGGCGGTCCTCAAGGTGGCTCTGAGCTGCACTCTGCTTATCGTTGAGATGAAGTCGCTCCGAAAGGCACTGCCACCCTCCTTTTGTTGCCTGGTTTATGCAGGTGACGTTCAAATATATTTTAAATCAGGTAAAATGTCCATATGTAAACGTCAGGTCGAGCTTTGGGTAAACAAACTTTCTCACTAGGCAGAAGAAAATTTCAAACTCAATCTTGCAAAAAAGTACCTGTTGTATAATCACAGAGGTGCGGAATGCTGCCCGATCTTGACAAAAATTCGAAGGTGACTCGATGCCTGTAAAAAAGGAACAGAAGTTTTTAGGTGTGGGGTTTGACGAAAAACTCACATTCATCCCTCCCATCAAACAACTAAAACAAAAATGCCTAAAAACAATGAATATTCTCAAAGTCCTATCTCACCAATCGTACGGGGCAGACAAACAACTCATGCTTCGCCTTTATGCCGCGTTGGTAGGGTCTCATTTGGACTACGGAAGTATGGTGTACGTGTCAGCCACGAAACCAGGGCAAAAATGCTAAATGCAGTGATACACCTGAGGCCTCGCCTCTCATGTGGTGCATTACGTAGTAGTCCTGTCCATATTCTTTATCTAGAGTTTGACAAATGGTACTTAGCGCGCCAGAAAAATTATATTGACCATCTGTCTCATCACTCTGACACGGAGTTTTCATGTAGATATTGCCGCGAACCATACATTGGGATTGTTCATTTGTGTTTTGCTTTTACCGCCCGGCTGCGCCGGTCTGTGTTATCTCTGCGCCAAGGGAAGCGCGTGTTCCATTCTTTCTTTCTGTGCCGCATGTGTTATCTGTTGTGATAGGGAGAGCATTCCGATCTAACGTGAACAGCCCAGAATAATCTTCTTGGATCTACTATGTTCTCGATGCGAATCGACGTTTCGAGAACCACGCGCGCCAAAAGATAAAAAGCCTGCAGTGCGGACGCCGGGGCATTCGAATCGACGACACTCGCCTGTGCAAGTCACTTTGTTGACCGCTGCTTCGCCGCCTCTGTATTCTTTTGAGTTGTTAGGGGAGCACAAGTTCGCTCCAATAAACGTGTTTCTCATTCAAGACAACTGCTTCGTCCTTGTCTTCGTGACATCTGGTGGAGGTGCGGGGTACGCACCCTTCATGCCCACTACAACCTCGAAAAGCCGCCAAGCCAGTCCAACAAGGGCCAGCCCCCGCCTGCAAGATTTACCGCCCGAGTTCGGTTTGATGCCAGAAGGGCCCAAGAGAAGGAACGCTGCAACCAACACCATGGTACAAGAAACAACGTCGCCAATCATGCTGCAGCAGCCCCGGGAACCGCCGTCGTTCCGGGGAGCCCCCGCTGAAGACCCAGAGGAATGGTTGGAGAAGCTGGAGCGCGTGCGGATCTTCAACAGGTGGGACGATGAAGAAACCTTCCGGCATGTTTTCTTTTACTTGGAGGATGCAGCTCGAACTTGGTTTGAAAACCACGAGAGCGCCTTGACAGACTGGACGCAATTCAAAAGCGAGTTCCTTAAGACCTTCACGACCGTGGTGAGAAAAGAACGAGCTGCGATTTTACTGGAAACTAGAACGCAACACCCGAACGAAGGAGTCGTAATCTTCGTCGAGGAAATGAAGCGACTTTTCCGCCGTGCGGACCCAGGAATGACGGAGGAAAAGAAACTACGGTTTCTGATGCGAGGTGTGAAGCAAGAGCTCTTCGCGTGCCTTGTTCGCAACCCCCCCAATACCGTGTCCGAATTCGCGTCTGAGGCCGCCGCGATGGAGAAGACGCTCGAAATCCGAACGAGGCAGTACGACCGCCCAATCAATGCGCTGGTTTCGGAGACGATTGGTGCCAGCACTATTAACTCCGACTCACTACGCGACACTATCCGCGCAGTGGTAAGGGAGGAGCTGCGGAAAATTTTCCCGATGACGACACCACAACCTCAAGTCACTTCACTGACCGACGTGATCCGGGAAGAAGTACAGCAGGCTTTGGGAACTTCTGTGCCGTCCGAAGCACCCCGCGAGCCCGAGGCTATGACCTACTCTGCGGCTGTTCGTCGACCCCGCCCTGCCCCAACACGCCGTCATGAGGCCCCGCCGTACCGCCGCCCACTGTCACCCGCCCGACCGCCGGTAGCCCGAAACCAGACGCCGCGGAAGACGGACGTATGGCGAACTCCCGATAATCGTCCTCTGTGCTACCACTGCGGAGAGGCCGACCACATCTACCGTCGCTGCCCATACAAGAGACTCGGACTGCGTGGTTTCTCCGTCGACGCACCTCGCCCCCTCCCTGGCCAACGACCACGTGAGATCGACGAGTATCTATCTGAAACCAGCCGTGGCCCATCCCGTTTCAACCGCTCGCCGTCGCCCTACCCCTACCAATCGCCGAACCGCCGTAGCAACGCTGACTTCGCCCGTGGAAGGTCCCCCAGCCCACGCGGGGGAAACTAAAGGCGGCAACTTCTGGAGGTGAAGTTGCTCTACGGCGAAAAACTAGAAACCCTCCAACGACGCAAGGACGCGCTGAAGACAGTGATTCACGACATGCCCTCATCCCGACGACCCGACCTAACCCTGACGAGACTCCCGAACACGACGACAGCTACACGGCGCGACGCGTACCCGACCTGACCGAGACGTCCGTTGAGAAGACGACGACAACGACGATGCACAGTGCCCGACCATCAACACGTACAAGCAGAGATACGACGCCCCGACGAACCCGGAACTCGAGGACGACTGCATCTGACGTCAAGGTGTCCATCGACGGCTTTGACGTAGTCGCCCTCGTAGACACGGGAGCTGACTATTCGGTAATGAGCGGACCCTTTGCGTCTAAACTGAAGAAAGTTATGACCAGATGGGACGGTCCGCACATACGCACAGCAGGAGGCCACCTCGTGACGCCAAGTGGAACGTGCACATCGCGCGTCACCATAGACGGCACAACGTACCCTGCGGCGTTCGTCGTTCTGCCTAACTGCTCCCGCGACGTGATTCTCGGAATGGACTTTTTGACGGACAACGGCGCAATAATTGATCTGCAGACTAAGTCGATAACATTTTCCTCCAATCACTCCACGACGCCGCAGCCGAACCCCGATCACCGTGCTGCTGTCAGGATCGCCGACGATCACATCACCCTGCTACCCCCGCACCTCCACCAGATGTCACGAAGACAAGGACGAAGCAGTTGTCTTGAATGAGAAACACGTTTATTGGAGCGAACTTGTGCTCCCCTAACAACTCAAAAGAATACAGAGGCGGCGAAGCAGCGGTCAACAAAGTGACTTGCACAGGCGAGTGTCGTCGATTCGAATGCCCCGGCGTCCGCACTGCAGGCTTTTTATCTTTTGGCCCGCGTGGTTCTCGAAACGTCGATTCGCATCGAGAACATAGTAGATCCAAGAAGATTATTCTGGGCTGTTCACGTTAGATCGGAATGCTCTCCCTATCACAACAGATAACACATGCGGCACAGAAAGAAAGAATGGAACACGCGCTTCCCTTGGCGCAGAGATAACACAGACCGGCGCAGCCGGGCGGTAAAAGCAAAACACAAATGAACAATCCCAATGTATGAACAATCCCAATGCCGCCTCTGTATTCTTTTGAGTTGTTAGGGGAGCACAAGTTCGCTCCAATAAACGTGTTTCTCATTCAAGACAACTGCTTCGTCCTTGTCTTCGTGACAATATGTAACTAGAAAGAGTGTTCAGCATGTTATCTGAAATAGCAGAAGACTTGAAGTCTCTAGGAATGGCGTTGTGCCATGCCGTAGGGTGTGCCTTTTCAATATCAAAAAATACCGCCGTGCAGTATTGCTTATGTATGTCTGCATCGTTAATGTATGCCTCCAAAGCACCCAGTTGATCATTTGTGGATCGATCTCATCAATGAATAACCATCTCTTTAAACTGGTTTTAAATGACACATCCAGAACCCAGCTTTAAAACCGCCCATCAATTTCCTTCCCCTTCTCGCGGAGTCTGAGGAACAAAGTGACAATTCATGTGGTCTTCTTTTTGACGAATTCAAATATTCTCACACTGATTTTATAGCACCATTGGGGGGGGGGGCGCTGCGGTCGCCGTGCTGAGTGGACGTGGTCCTATCAGCTCCGACCTTAATGCCCGCTTTCGCAGTGTTAATAAGTTTGGATCCCGAAGATTTGGTTACCGATGTGTTTGTGAGGGTGTCCGATATCCCCCGATACCCCAGTGTCCATTGAAGGTGCGTTTTTCATCGATTTATCGGACTTTTCCCGGTTCATCGCCACGAGTAGCCGCTAAGCCTAAGCGAACCGAGGGCTCGCTAGGCCTAACCAGCCGTTCTCCTGCCACGACAACATGGAGGGTTCCGCCGCCGCTTCGACGCATGGTTCCCAGGTCTCCCAAATGTGCGTGCAAGTCGACGGAGATGAAATTACGCCCGGGGAATTTAAGCGCTCGTTCGGATGGCTGCACATCAGCGGGCACAAGAGCCGACCACGCCGGCAAGCAACTCAGGGTGAGTCGACTTCTGGAACCGCTACTCCGAGCTCGCAACAGAACCCTAAGTTCAACAAGAACCTCCGGACCGCAGTTATTCGGGCAGCTCGCATGCCAGCCATGCCTGCAGACGAAATTAAGATCGTCGTGCGGCCCCGCGGAGGGCTCGATATTTCCAAGGGCGGAGCTGCTAGCGTTCAACCGCCATCATGGCGGCAGCGGCAATTGAGAAGGCCGATCGCGCTAACGATATGGCGTGTCCCAACACCCAGCAAAACATTATGGTGCTCAGCACTCCGAGCATCAAGTGAGCGGAGAAGTATGCGTGAATTCAAGCCATCAACATCCAAGGCAAGATATATGAGGTGAGCGCTTACGGAACGACGGCCCACGACGCAGTCAAGGGCGTGATCAGGGGCATAGGGCTCGAGGACAGCGAAGCCGAAACAATGCAGCAGATCGTTACCAAGTACAACCCCCTTGTCGCGGCGGCGGAGCGTATCGGGAACACGACGACAGTAATTGTAGTCTTCAACGGTACCAAGGTTCCCAGGTATGTGCGTTACGGATCCACGCTCTACCCGTGCAGTCTCTACAGGAAGCAAATAGAAGTTAGCAAAGTATGCGGCAAGGTCGGCTACAGGCGCGACGTGTGCCCCACACCGAATGCACGTGTTTGCCTTACATGTGGCGTTCGTAATCCAAGAGAAGGCCACAAGTGTGTGCCAAAATGCAAGCTCTGCGGCGGAGAACACCCCACCGGCGACCGCCTCTGCAGAGCCAAATACAAGGTTCCATACGTCGTGCGACGACGGCGATGGGAACGCCGTAACGCCGAAGAACAGCAAAAGCAAGCACTCGACCCAGGCTCGTTTCCACGCCTTGGACGCTCCCGCTCACGTAGTGTTTCCCGTAGCGGATCACGCAGCGCGTCCCGGAGCGCCTCGCGCCATGCCTCACGCCACGCTTCCCGTCGTGCATCGCGCAGTGCATCCCGCAGCCGTGACTCATGTGACAGGGTCGGCTGGGCGGACGCAGCAAAAGGCAAAGTTAAAGGCAGCACGTCAGCTCCAATAACGCCACTGGTGGCCGAGGCACTCTTAACTGCTGGAAGGCGTGAATTACCAGCCCCTACTACAAAGAACTCAAAGAACTCCGCGCAACCAACGCAGCGCTGGTAAAAACCACGCGTCAGCTTGTCCAAGAGCTAGCCGAGGTCAAGAAAGAACTGCAAGCACAGCAATCCCAGGCAACCACTGTCCCAGGTCAGCCACTCAAGACATCTACACACGCCGCTACTCCCGAGCAGAGCATCGACACACCATTACACCAAGGCACACAATCAATGGACACAGCCCTAGACGCGCCCCAGGAAGAGAAGACCAATGATCCAACCCCCAATAAACGAGCACGCACGTCATCACAAAACCACACGGAAATGACCCAACTGGAAATTCAGCTGGAAGCGAAAATTGAAACGCTCACCAACACATACGCCTGCGCAGCTGCCGTCACCGACCAACGACTGGCGCGACTGGAGGAGTTGATCACCACGTCCTTCAGCAACATACAAAAGCAGTTCGAATTCATTGAACAGACCCTCAAGCCAATAGTCTGCAGCCCCATTTTTGCGGCGCAATTCGCCAACCACCCATACCTCTAAGAAAAGACGCAAGCCCCAACTCCGCTACAACCATGTCCCAGCCCCAAGCCACAATAGGATCGCTGCCAGGCCTTACGGTCTGGCAGTGGAACTGCCACAGTTACAACAAGAGAGCAGTGCTGCAACAACATATCACCACAGTAACCAAGAAACCTGACATCATCCTGCTGCAAGAAACGGCGACGGCGACTCCCACCCTCCCTTGGTACCACGCTCACGTTAGTCCGGCGGAGGGACGGGGCTTCTGCACGTTCGTCCGCAAAGGGCTCATGTTCATCGAGCACCAACTAAAACACGGCCGTAGCAGGGTGGAATACACCTTCACGGAAATCCTTCCAAGCAAACAACGGATACGCCGCCTGGTCATCGCCAACATCTACAGTAATTCCAAGCACCACACACAAAAATTCAATACTCTTCTACACACAGCCAGCACACAAGCCAAAAAAAACACGTTGCTGATCGGAGGGGACTTCAACGCCGCCCATCGAGCGTGGGGTTACGTGAAGGACACGGCCAAGGGACGGGACCTGTTACAGGATGCTCTGGACCACAACTGTGCCCTGATAACAGACCCCGCTCATCCCACCCACATCGGCAACTTCGTAGCACGAGACACCACGCCAGACCTTACATTTATCCAGAACGACCACGCTGAAAAAGTAACATGGCACAACAGCGGCGTCGACCTGGGCAGCGATCACTACATCCTCGAAATCACGGTACCCAACCTATTCCGGGGCAACACAATTGCACACAAGTGGACGGACTGGGACGGTTTCCATAAGGGACGTCCCACCACAGCACAAGACATCACAGACATCGCAACCTCGACGGCAGAGCTCCGAGATGCAGTGCAGTCGGCCACCAAGACCATCGAAACGGACGAGGACGTCGTTGCTATGGACAGCCGCCTCGCCCATTTTATCGAGGCCAAATGTTCGATACAGGCGCGTTGGAAGCGGCAACGGCTGAACCGCAAATTGAGAATGAAGGTGGCTGACTTGAACAGGGCAATTGAACACCACTGCAAGGTCCTGTGCCGTCAGCAGTGGAATGAAATCTGCAGCCGAGCTGACGGGCAAATGCACCGCGGTTGCACCTAGGATATAATTCGGCACCTCCTAGACAAAACTAAGACCAAGTCACACCAGCGCGACCGCCTGGCCCGCCTCATGCACACCACCACACAACATCAAGGAAAAGACGCTGTTATCAAGAGCCTGGAAGCCAAGTATCTGCCGGACACGCCAACGAAAACCCACCCGCCGTACGGGAGGCTGCCCAACGCGTGGCTCGACCGAGACATTACCACGTCAGAGGTGCGGGTAGCGCTGCACGAGCTCAATACCCGCTCGGCAGCCGGCCTTGATCTCGTTACCAACAAGATTCTATGCAACCTCGACGATGCATCGATCGAGTCCCTAACCCGTTACTTTAACGAATGCTGGCGTTCGGGCAAGCTCCCCAGACAGTGGAAAACGGCAAGAACGATTTTGATCTCAAAACCGGGCAAACCACCGGATATTGGCAACCTGTGTCCCATCTCGCTCACGTCCTGCGTGGACAAGGTTCTGGAGCACGTGGTCGCCACACGTTGGTAGTAATACGTGGAGAAGGATGGCCTCTAACCAGACACGATGATCGGCTTCAGGCACAGACTCAGCACACAAGGCGCCATGTTACAACTCAAACAAGAAATCATCGACAATAAGACACAAGACAGCAAAGTAATTCTGGGGCTTGATTTACAAAGCGCATTCGATAAAATCAAACACTCAGGCATATTAGCACAAGCATCAAGACTTAACATGGGGGTAATGAGCTACAATTATATCAAGGTCTTCTTTACCAACCGCACGGTGGAACTGCACGCCGGAGACCTCAAGCTTCCCGAACGCAAGCTCGGCAGCATGGGTACACCGCAGGGTTCGGTCATCTCGCCATTGCTCTTCAACCTTGTCATGATCGGGGTAGCGAGGGCATTGGCTGGGACCGGCTTCCGGCACACAATCTACGCCGACGACATTACCCTGTGGGCGGCCGGTGGCACCGACGCCAGCATCGAGCAAGAGCTGCAAGCGGCGGTTACCACCATTGAGCAGCACCTTGAAGGCACCGGCCTAGTTTGCTCGACCGCCAAATCCGAGCTGTTCGTCCTCACACCGCTACGACCGTGGCGGAAACGCGCTCCCCCTAGGGAGTGCGATCACATGAAGATCGTGACAGCATCAGGGCAACGCATTCCCGAGGTTTCCAAGATGAGGGTCCTGGGTTCTCCTGCTAAACAAGAGCGGCCGCAACGACGAGACCATTGCCAAGCTTACCACCAAAGCAAGGGACGCAATCCGGCTCATACACCGAGTCTCGACGCGACGGGCGGGCATGCGTGATGACAGTCTCGTGCGCCTTGTCCAGTCGTTCGTGATCAGTCACATAGCATACGTTGCGCCCTACCTCAACTGGCACGTCACCGACAGGACCAAGATCAACACGCTGATCAGACGGGCTTATAAGACGGCGCTGGGCTTAACGGAGACCACAAGTACGGCTCGGCTCCTGCAACACGGTGTCCATAACACCCTAGAGGAAATATCCGCGGCGCAGCTCACCGCGCAAATGGAGCGCCTCTCTACCACCAAGAGGGGCCGCAGTATGCTGGCATCCCTAGGTCACAACCCCCGAGCTCCCAGGCGGCAACCGTGCGAGATCAGCGAGGAGGCGCAGGCCCACATCCGCGTGGACCCCATCCCGAAAAACATGCACCCTGAGTATAACCAAGAATGGCGGCAGGCGTGGGCCAAGGCCCTCACCGAGCAACACGGCCAAGACCCCCACGCCCGATACGTAGACGCATCGGAATACCAACGGGAAGGCTTTGCGGCAGTGGTCGTTGCGGCGGCTACCGGCACCAAGACGACGGCAGCCAGCGTGCGGTGCACAGACGCCACAGACGCCGAGGAGGTTGCCATCGCTCTGGCGATCTCCGAGACCGAGTGTCGCACCGTGCTCAGTGACTCGAGGAACGCTGTGCGGAACTTTGCAAAGGGGCGAGTGTGCGCGCCGGCGGCTGCCATCATCGTCAAGCTCAAGTTCCAAGACCAAGGCAGCACCATCCGTATCAAATGGTTCCCCGCTCACGCGGGCGAGTGTGCATCTTCACCGAACCACAACGAGACGGCCCATTCCGCGGCGCGAGCGCTTACCCTCCGCTCACCCGAGAGTGACCGTTCCGTGTGGTGGTTCGAAACCAAGGACCGAATGGCCAGTTATGGCGAAGTGACTAAGTCTTATCGCCTAGCTCGACGGACAATGCCGCTCCCCACCCGGCACTAAGTCGGGAGGAGGCCGTCATCCTAAGGCAGCTACAGACCGGGTCACTCCCCGCCCCGGCAGTTCTACACGTGCGTCACCCAGAACTCTATCCGAGTGGTGTGTGCAGTGTTTGCTCAGTGGGTCCGGCGGACCAATGGCACATCATGTGGGACTGTGCCAGGTTCCCGAACGAAGCTACCTCCAGGACATACTCGCCCTAACTTCAAAGTGCAGTGCAGTGTACAGACAAGGACACTCAACTATGGGCCGTCCAGCAGGCCCGGGGTGCGCTCGAAAAGCAGAAGCCTCACGACCCGCCACAAATGGGCCAAACTGGGGCTTTGCAGAGTAGGGCATAACCCCGGGTCGACGCTTGGCCAACGTCACGACGCTTTAAACAGTCGGTTGCCGGCATTTATTAAAGTTACTCCTACCCTACCCTACCCTATAGCACCATGGCACTTTCGCCCTTATCATGTGACTGGACTTGCCTTTTTCACAATTCCACAAAAAAGGACACCCGAAACTGGGATTTTGCAGCATTTCTGGTATCGGTGGAATAAATACGGGGCTGCACAGTTTTTCAGTAATGCACCAAAAACTTTCATTGCGGTGTCTTGTGCTGCGCAGGGATCTAATTGTGTAGCAGATAGAACCATGAATGTAAAGGCAAGTATTTTTCCGGCAGAAGCATAGGAAATTTTTTTGCTGTAAGTCACCAAGTTGAAGATCATATTCGTAAGTTCATCATTTATACAGATTCGCTGAGCGTCGTCCGTACAATGCCATCCAAATGAACGTACAAATGAGCTGGCGGATGAAATGGCCACCAGGTCTGCATTCGGAAACACAGTCAACAGAACGTAAGACAGGCCTCAAGCCACACATCAGACAACTTCGTGAAACAAAGCAAGCAGAACGGAGGGAAAAGACAGACAACAAACTACACGCAATAAAACCGCACTTGGGGCAATACACTACTGACTCAAATACAGCGGTCCAAAGGATGGAGCGGTGGGGTAGAGGTAGAGCATCAATGTGATGACTCGCATCTCCCGGCCGCAACAACGCGCAAGCAGGCGACGGAAATAAGCCGACGGTGGAAGAGAAGAGGACGACGAGCGGGTCCACGCGGGGCGCGGAGCACGAGAAGGGAGTGCGCCGGCAGTGACCGCGGACGGCACAGCGCAAGGATTCCTCTCGGGAGGCGGTTCGAGGGCAGGCCAGGAGCGTTCGCGCGCCGTGCTCTGAGAATCGTCCCGGGAGCTGTTCCGGGACTCCTCTGCTGCAACGAGGGGTGCCTGTTCCCGCTGGCGAGATCCCGAGGCGTGATCCGGGCCGAGGTTCGGGGCGAGGCCTAGAGTGGCCAGGCACAAGCGCGGGCATCAGTGTTCCGACCAGGGGCCTCTGAGTCTTAAAAGGCGGCACCGAGAAAGTGTACCGCCACGTCTCCGGACCACCGGCACCCTACACGGGGAGCGCTCAACACGTACTACCGACGTCATTCCGCCCAGCGTCGAATAGACTAGACGTGAGCGTATCGCCTCCTTTGTTTTCCCCTCTGCTCGAACTTTGGTTCGGACTTCAGTGTTATAGCCATTCCTCCGTGTGGCGCGTGTGCTACTTTTTGTTGCCAATCAGGTCGCCAGTTCTTTTCCCCAGTGTTTGTGTGTCCTCAGAAGAATATATGTTTTTTTAGTTGTTCTCGACCCATGGCGTCACCCGTCGTTGATCCTCCTCCGCGAGCCACACGCCCGCCTGCTTAACACGCGGCCTCACAATTTCTGGCGTCCGCGACAGGACGCCAGCTCGCGTGCTCCAGCTCGCGTGCAGAAAGATTGTGGCTCGATTCCCGGTGCGGGACAATTCTCACCGGATTTTAAAAAAAATCCGCGTACTGATGGAATTGCATAATGGGGCTTGGGGTGCAGTCATCTCCGGCGACCATTGCCGGTAACGCACTCCCTGATCAGAGCAGGATTGGCCACCCTGGTGTAGTAACGACCACTACCTCCCATGAATACGCCAATTAACCCACGGCCCTTAGTCTCCAGTGGCTGCGAAGCAACTGACCACGGCGGTGGTCAGACCTGTGACGCAGCAGAGGGTGCTAAGAATCTCTGGACCCGGCCGCCATTGGAGTCTGAACCTGGCAACGTTTAACACGAGAACCTTATCCAGTGAAGCGAGTCTATAAATGTTGTTCGAGGAATTAAAGGGCATTAATAGGGATGCAATTGGGCTTAGTGAGGTAAGGAGGACCGGTGAAGCCCTTGGGGTGCTGACAAATGAACACGTCCTTTGTTACCGTGGTTTAGTGAACATACGAGAACTGGGAGTGGGGACTTCTAGTCAATAAAAGCATACCTGGCAACATAGAAGAACATTATAGCATAACGAAAGGTCAGCAGATTTTGTAATTAGGCTGGATCAGAGGTACAAGCTCAAGGTGGCACAGGGCTACGCGCCCACATTTAGCCACGACGAACCGGCAGTGGAACGCTGCTATGAAGATGTGGAATCGGCAATTGGTAAAGTAAAACACACTATACCGTAGTTAGGGGGACTTCAATGCTAAAGTAGACAAGTATCAGGCTGGAGACAAGGCAGTTAGAACTATGATCTGGGCTGTAGAAATAGCAAGGGGAACCTACTAGTTGAGTTTGCAGAACGGAATAACCTACGCATAATGAATACCTTCTGTAAACGGGAGAGCCGGAAGTGGACGTGGAGGAGCCCGAATGGGGACCATAATGATGAAATCGACTTTATGTTTTGCGATAACCCTGGCGTCGTGAAGGATGTGGAAGCGCTCGGAAGGGTAAGGTGTAGTGACCACCGTATGGCAAGATATTGAATTAGGCTAGATTTGAGGAGGGACCGCAACAAGCCAGTACAAAAGAAGCCGATCAATGAGGTAACAGTAAAACGTAAAGTAGAAGAACTCAGGATCGTGCTTCAGAACCGATATTCAACTCTTACCGAGGAAGGCGAGCTTACGACACAGGACGCCAACGACAACCTTACTCGCATTATCACGGAGTGTGCAGTAGAAGTCGGGGGCACGATGGCTAGACAGGAGACGAAAGGTCTTATTAGGAAACGCAAAACCATGACAATCTCTACACTAGCTGAAAGAATAGAACTAGCGGAGCTAGTTCAATTCTATAATATTCTATTTCTATTTAAATTCTATAATATTTTATTTGTATAGTATTCTATATTATTGTATTTCTATATTATTCTATTCTATATTTCGTAAGAAAGGTGATATGACGAGTTGAAAAATTACACGCCGATCAGCTTACGGTCAGTCGTCTACGAGGCACTTACCAGGGTAATCGCTAACAGAATTTCTGCAACCTCAGATTTCAGTCAACCTAAAGATTAAGCGGGTTCCGTAAAGGTTATACAAAAATGGACCATATTCACATGATCAATCAGGTGATGAAGAATTGCGCTGTGTATACTGAACCCCTATATATAGCCTTCATAGGTTATTAGAAAGCACTTGACTCAGTCGAAACCCTAGCAGGCATTCAGGCATTACGGAACCAGCGGGTAGATGAGCATTATGTAAGAATGCTAGAGGATATGTACAATGGGCACAAAGGTACCATCATCATCCTTAAGGGGAGCAGTAAAATAGCTATCAGGAAGGGCATCAGAAAAGGAGACACAATCTCTCAAATGTTATTCACAGCATGTTTACAAGAAGTATTCAGAACGTTGGATTGGGAACAGGTGGAAGTAAGGGCTAATGGATAATACCTCAGTAACCTCAGATTTGCAGATGACGTTGCCTTGCTAAGTAACTCCGGGGACGAATTCCAAAGCGTGCTTTCCGCACTGGACGAACAGAGTAGAACCGTGGGCCTGAATTTTATTACGCAGAAAGCCAAAGTAATGATCAATAACCTCTGGACAGCACATCAGTTTGGGGTCGGGGGCGAGATAGTGGAAGCGGTATGCGAATATATCTACTTAGGCCATGTTGTTACCCCGGATCCAAACCACGAGGCAGAGATAATTAGAAGGATCAGAATGGGCTGGAGTGCATACGGCAGACATTCTCAGATAATGAGTAGCAGCCTACCATTGTCCCTGAAGAAGAAAGTCTATGACAGTTGCATCTTACCGGTACTCACATACGGGGCAGAAACTTTGAAGCTCACTTCGAGGGCTCAACCTAAATTGAGAACGACTCAGCGGGCAATGGGGCGCAAAATGATAGGTGTCACATTAGGGGACAAAAAAAGAGCGGAGTGGGCCAGGTAACAAACGCTTGTTAAGGACATATTAGTAGAAATGGACGTGGGCAGGGCATGTAATGCAAAGGCAACATAACCGTTGGTCATTACGGGCAAAAGAGTGGATCCCTAGAGAAAAAAAGCACTGCAGGGAGCGGCAGAAAGTTAGATGAGCAGATGAGATCAAGACGTTTGCGGGGACAAATTGGTCACAGTTGGCACAGGACCGGGGTAATTGGAGAATATAGCGAGAGGCCTTTGCCCTGCAGTGGGCGTAGATAGGCTGGTGATGATGATGATGATGACCACTGACTCACACAATAGACACATTGAAGTTACCTTAGCTAGGTTACGGATAGGCCAGACACATCTAAAACACTCGCACCTGGTCCCTGGATCTCCAAGACCCCTGTGTAGCAAGTGTGGGGAGGGCCTTTTCATGATACACATCCTCATTAAATGCAAGACACACGACATTACATGGCACAAACACTTCAGAAAACTCTACAGGCAACATATTTAACTACAACCGTAATACTTTTAAAAGACGGTGTCATGTTTTCTGTTAGGTGCAGCTGTAAGTTTCCGTCGGAGGTTCACTTCTTAGAGCTCATCTTATACCACCCAGCTATAGTAAAGTTTGATGATGTTTGTTTCCCCGAAGCCCGGTGGCGATCCGGAATCCAAACGCGGGGCCTCCGGTTGATTTGGCAGGAGGCTCGCAGGGCGATGGTGTTCAAGTTCTCGGAGCTGGTGGCCGAATTGAAGAACTCGGGGCATTTTATTCGATAAAGGCAAAGGAAGAGTTTATATATAAATATTTGCATTACAGTAACTGGGCACATGATTACAAAAGGGAAAGACTTCAAACTGCAGTTAGACTACAGCTCTAAGTGCGTGCAAGTCACTCGAACTTCGCAACCGTCGTCTAACTCTGCTATTGTCGGAGCGTACACAAACCGCTCGAGAAAAGACGACCGGGGCTCTGATCCCGCCGCAGGACCCGTCTAGTTGCCTGGTAGACAGCTGCACCCTAAATTTTTGACGCTATCCTGAAGTCTACCTCTTGCTTAGGGGGCTCATAAATCCTAACCTAGCTTCAGCGGTTGAGACTCCTTATCTCGCCTAGCTGAGAGCTCAGAAAAAAACGCTGTTTAGTGGCCAAGTTAGGCCTTATAATACATTGGTATTACTCTCTCTCGGGCACGCCCCCCTAGCTTTTGTATACGTGTAAGGGAGGGCCCAAATTTACGTAGACACCTGGCACTGAGCCATTTGCCGAATATTTAATTAGGCGCCGCTACACTCGGGTCAAGAGCCTGCCGTCCGGGCGAGCACGCACGCGCGTGGCGGGGAGTTCACGTGCCTTCGAACGGTGGGGGTGAAAATCGGCGGCTACCGTAAAGCAGCCGTTCCTATGCTGGCGCGCAACAAAGGTATCTCGGGGAAAAGACGCCGCTGCCATGCGGTCCGACGACGATAATTACCCCTTCGTAGTCCGCTACTTCAACAATCCTCAGAACTTGGCGGGGTTGTCTGCCTACGTAAAGGGGATGTTACCGCGGCATTCTCGGAATCCTGACAAGCCGTCTCCCGAACGTGCCGCAGCGAATTAACGACGAGCATGGCGTAGTGTAGGCAGTGCTGTGCCGCCAGACCCAGCGGCAGGGATCTGTCCTTTCACTCGCAAAGCCGGGGCGCCTGCCCACTAAACTCGTGAGTGGACCTTACACATAGCTTTACCCGTGGTCCTACACCAGTCACCTTTTTTGTTTTTAACCACTGTTCGTCTGCATCCTGGCCCTGTACCCCAGCCGTCCTCATCGTCTTCAATTGATTTTATTAGTGTTCACTCTAACCTACTTTAGCAGTCAACTATTCATCAAAACGCTTTCTTTGCGCTTTTTGCCCTTTTTGGCATTGCACCATTAACACCGAAACATCATCATCCCATGTATTGACAAATCACAAAATTTCACAATATTTTAAATTTAATTATGAGCAGCGTAATTCCGAAAGCTACATAAAACTAGGTGTAAGAACAAAGTTTTCTTCCTGATAATTCGTTTCGGAATGGTTTCAATAAAGCAATAGTTACACCCGTCTTTTGAAATATTAAGCCCTCCGTAGACGTTCATGTATTGTCAGAAGACCAGAATTTTCTTATGTGTTTACAAGTTCAGTGCGAACTAATTATTTAAAAAAAATAAAACACACTTCTTATACCGACTCATTGTCTTCAAAATTTCGTGAGTTTTCGCGAGGAATGGGACATCAGGTGGCAATGTCTAACTTAGACGATCGTTCCGCATATATCTCCTTGTGCACAGGCGAATAGCTGTCCAAAGTTCATTTCCGGAAAGAAATTTTATCTTCCCAAAAACATTCCAGAGCCCTATGGGCTCACAGGAGCGTCGGAAATGTCACATGAAAGTCAAAAACTATATTGCTGTATTACAAAATCTTTTGCAGCTATCTACGCAGGTTTTTTTTTTCTGGAGACTTTGCATGCGTTCACAATGAGCTGACTTGCAATTTGCCAGTTTTCTGAAGTAATTCTTTCCAATAAAAAATCATGAACAACAGATATTTTCAAAAACTCCTGAAATATCACGCCCCGTTTCTTTGACGCTGAGCAAGCGGGAGAGTTTCATGAGTTACAGTTTCTTCAGTATTTTTTGCATACTTTTTGTTTTTCGTGTGAAAAACGCCCAGCTCTGCACGTGAGTCACACATTTCGCTCTTCTTTTATAACCAATATAAAAAATTCCATCTTCGATTTAAGTCACAATTACACAAATCGAAGCCAAAGTTGTTCTCTATCGCAGGCTTAAAAACATGCCGCATTATTTTTGCGGCTTTGAAGCTTCTAGCTGTATCACGGAGACATCCTAATTTGTTTGTAGCAAACTTCTGACGGCCATAGGAGACAAGAGAAATGACAGTACAAATAAAAATGATCAGGGTGAAGTCCAGGGTATCCCGCTTTCTTCAAATTAGCCACAAATAAATTGTACAGCCCCCGAGTCTGGTGTACAAGCTCATCCTCTCAAATGAATAATTCGCAGCTCATTATACTGCTCGTGTCTAAACACGAAATTTAGAACCTGGCCGTTTTTAGACCATTTAGCTTATAACTGCTACAAAAATATTTACATTTGCTAGACATAACGGACGGAAGAGGCGGCAAAAAGTTGGTTCATGACCTCAGTCAGAAAATGTTTCTTCTGTTCACTTTATATGAACTTCCTTTGCAGGATTGGGAACTCGTGCTCTCTTCGAACACATGCTCGGGCATGTGATATACAGCTGTATATACGGCGAAACATTGAGCTGACGTGACCTTAACGATCTCTGTAGCACCATACGCACCACAGACATTTAGCACTGATGAGGTTTAAAGTGCTAGCAGGTGGCAGCGCTTTTTATGCGAGTTGAAAATCTAAAATGCGAGCTCAAGTTCGTCGACCGATGCTGTGTCTATGTCTGTGGGTCCTGCCTCACGCGCTGAATTATACCTCTGTGTGTTCTTGTTTGGTTTTCTTGAACACGTTTTCAATGTCTTCTTGCTCCCGCCTGATATAGAAACTCCAACAATTTTGCTTTAACTTGGACGGCGGCTCTAGAGCTGACATTTCCAAACTCTGAACATGCATTTCCCACTCCTGAAAAGCCACGTATGCAAGAACAAACGTTTTTTAGAGTGCCTACGTTTATGTCTACGAAGCTGCACGTTCTTTGAACAGGCGAAACCTGTTCTCAGGAACTACATCCGTATCTGGGACGTGGCAGCTTCCTATACTGAGACGCAACTGCAACATGACAGTGTGAAGATCTGTCATGGTGCAGAAGGTGCTTTGAGACAATTTTTCCCTTTTACACTTTTCGATACTCAGTGCCAAACGAGTGCTTCTGAAAACATTTTTTGGCCGTCATGAAAACATTTTTTGGCAAAACAGCTGCCGTCCGTCAGTATGTGTTGCTTCTCCAAGACGCAGCAAGCTGAACTTGAACGTCTTGAAGTAGCGCAGACTTCACACTGACACGAAAAGAAGACCGACGATCGATAACGCTGTAGTCTGCCTATTTCCTTCTTTCCGTGCCCGTGTTGATCCCGCGCTACTTAAAGATGTTCAACAACCACTAGCAACTAGCGCCAGTGTGGATCTTTTGAAAGTTGGACTTCGCTGGAACGTATCTATAACAAAGTGGTCGCTTTCCAGAAGTGTAGAGCTTGTCTTAAACTTTTTGTTCGGGCGAGTTGGCCCACACGGGACGCACGCATATACTGCTAGCATTGCCTTAAAAGATGTATTAAGAAAATGCCAGCGAGCAATCTTGAATAATCCTCTTGGAAAGCGTTTATTCTTCGTCTGGCCGGTTGATTTCATGGTTAAATTTATAGTAGAATTTATGGGTAATTTCAATTTAGCTTCCGCCCAATTACTCCACAGAACTTGCCCTATCAGAATTCGCCGATACAATAAAAAACTTTCTTGATAACAGGTCTTGGTTCGGTGCAGTTTTCATAGATTTTACAAAGGCGTTTGATACAATAAACCACTTAATACGTTTTGCGAAGCTTGAATCATTTGGAACATGGGGGCCAGCCTGGCTTAGCACTACTTCTCAGTTATTTGTCCGATAGAACACAGGTTGTCAAACTTTCTGACGCGTTTTCCTGTCCCATATTTATTAATCACAGCGTTCTTCAGTGATCTATTCTAGGACCGCTTCTTTTCCTAATATACATAATGACCTCGCGACTTATCTAAAAACTTCGCACTGTACTCTTTACGCAGAAGATACCACGATATTTGCGCACGATAAAGACCTAAACAATCTCATATTAAAACTGAGCTGGGATCTACAAAACATTGTTTCATGGTGCGAAAACAACTGTTTGCGCATGAATCCTACGAAGAGTAATTTCACGATTTTCCATACCCATAACAAACCGCTTTTCACCACCCCGCAAATAAAACATGGCGATCAGGCTATTTCTGCATTCTGCACTGCGCCATTCCTTTGTTTTGTGCTTAATATGCAGTTAAAATTTCATGCACACATTAAGTCAGTTACAAAGAAATTAGCATTTAGGATACGTGTATCAATTAGAACACGGCGTCACTTCTAGCCACATATCCTTCGGTCACTTTATCACTCATTTATTCACAGTCATCTCACTTACTGTTTGTCGTCATGGGGCAATACATCACCCATTTGTCATGTCTACAACGTCTCCAAAATCTAGCGGTTCGTGTATTAACTTTCAGCCGCTTCAGGGCCTCGGTTACAGACATCTATGATAGCCTGAAGGTCCAACCTGTCACGTGTTTTTTCCAGCTAACATCAGGTCTGCTACTTTACCGTGCCCGCCAAAACAGTGTCGTTGTTGGTGCTTTCGCCACATCTTCCCTTACTAATACAAAAATTACCCGGTTCTCTAAACAGAATAACTTATTACAGCCGAAAGCTAGCACCAACTACGGTAAGCAAGCTGCCCTTTTTTGAGCCATGACACTCTCGAATTCTTCGCGGGTATCGATTAAGCCATCGCTTTCTCTACATACATTTTCCTGGTGTTTGAAAACATACCTACTCGAAATGTACTTGAGTATTCTTAAAATATATATTTCTGTGTACCCTTTATCTTTTGGTTGTAAATTCTTTCTGTATTTAACTTGAGTTTTTTAGCTGATGATTCCTTAGATATTTATGGGTTATTGTACTATCACGTGATCCTGATTTCTTGATGTTCAAAATTTGACTATACATTTTGATTTGCATTCCTTGATTATTCGTCTAGTATTTTATACTTTCTAATCTTTGTGCCTCAAACTCCAGCAGAAATATGAAATGTTATGTAAAAGAATTGATCGTCTTCGCCTAACCCTGACATTCTAAGGGTTTTTAATACTTTGTGTGCATTCTGTTCTGCCATTATATTATCGTTGTCTTGTGAATTTTGATCCAGGAGGGCCTCCTGACAGTTTTTACTTCGGGACCTCCTTCTGTACTAACATCAATAACGCATTTTGTAAACCAAACAAAAATTTATCGAATAAACCTTGCAACCTTTAAACCTTGAAACCTTGAAGAAAGTATGGTCACGTCAATTTCCCTGCCATTATTTTTTGTACCGCCCATTTTTATAGCGCTTTTATCAGAAGTTTGCTAGAAACCACTGTACAGTTTTATGGCAATGCAGCCTCAAGGTCACATTTCTGGCTTTGTTGCGACAAAACTACAACAATAGTGCAACATATGTTTATGCCTGAGACAGAGAACAGCTTTGGCTACAATCTGTGAGAGTTCGATAAAAATTTAAGACAGACTTTGTATATCGTCCTTTCAATCTCAGTAAAACGCATGACTTACCTACAATGAAGTGCATTTATTTCGAATTGCCTGGGTTTGGACGATTGCTTCATGTCAACTTGAAATTTAAGCTTGAACAAAAACCGCAGGACTTAGAAGCCAATCACGAACCCAGTGCTGACTATCAACTGACTTTACTAGCGCCAATACTCCCTGTAAAGGTGGTTGGAAAGCAAAGCTGTAAAGGGCAACCACAACAATTACCCATGCGACGTCACTTATATTCTCTCACGTCGCTCTGCGATTATTCAAATCAGCGAGAAGTGAAATGCACTTAACCACACCCTCTATTTCTTCAAAGAGATATTCTTGGTAAGGTTAAATTAATGCATGATGCATGAACGGTGGTTGGTTGAGTTGTATTGGTGTAGCACATCAGTGGAAACATTTTCTTTATAAAATGAAAACTCAAACAACGTGTTAGACAATCTCACTTCTCCATCACTGCCGTCATGGACGGAGGCGACGAGGACGACGGCTGAGACGGGGGATGAGCAGAAGGAGTTGGAACTGCAGGAGGAGGAAGAAATATTTCTATTCAGATTTCTGAACGGACCAGAGTGCGGCCCAGGGAAGTGGTTCCTTCTTCCCAGTAGCCCATATTCAGTCAACGCCGCCTGTGCTCTGTCGACCAGCTGAATCTGGGTAGGCAGAGAGTGGCTGGACAGCATCATCTCTCATTGCTCTTCTTCGGTAGTTGACGGAAAGAGAGGACGGTGCTCAGGGCTAAAGCCGCACACCTTAATTATGTTGCAGAGGTTTCCTACTTTTGAGCAAAATTTAAATTAAGCGTCGTACTGATTCGGTTGCATTAAGTGAAGACGTGTCCGGAGTGAGAAGGAGCCGGATTGTATAAGCCGTAGGGTAGCTTGTTGTAGTATGGAAAGGTCAGGGTAAGGCGAAGGTAGGGTCTGTCTCAGAAGGAGATAATGCTCCGTATGTCCCAGAACGAGAGAAGCGTCCTCGTGCAGCTCCATAGCACGGGGGGTATAAGTGCAGGCTTGGTGGGCGTATTCGCTGCCCTCCATGGAAGCGTGAGCGGTTGTCCGGGTGATCTGAATGGAACCAATTGGGAATTGGTGTTTTAGCACACGCAGTGTAGGTCGGGACAACAAACCCGACTGGTGATGCCGGTAGGCTTGTTGGGAATCGGTGACTACCTTACGAACCCCTGGTGTTGTGAGAGCCAAGGTGATGGCTGTCTCTTTTGCTGCCGTCACGTCTTCGGTTTTGAATGAGGCACAAGCAAGGAGGTTGGTTCTGTAGGTAGACACGATGATGGTGTACTGATGCCCTCGATGTTGCGAGGCATCTGTATAAATAACAGCATGGTCCTCACCGAGGGTGGTGTTGAGCGCTTGAGCCCGTGCTTGTCGGCGACCCCCATTGTGTGAGGGGTTCATATTTCCAAGCAAAGGGAGCATTTTTATTTCTCGTCGCCAAGAGCACAGGAATACACCAAGCAGAGTGACATGATGTGCTTGCCAGCCAATCGCGTGAACGATGCGGCGACACGCTGCAGTTCTGCTCATTCGGAGCTTCTGGATAGAAAGATGGCCCTCTATCAGCTCTTCCACCGTGTTGTAGAGCCCCGCGCTAAGCAGCCTGTCTGTGGACGCACTCATGGGAGGACCGATGGCTTTCTTTCAACCGCCTTTTTAATTATTATATAGCGCAATTTTATGTCCTCCTAACCAAGAAGAAGACATGGCGTCGATGCAAGCGATTCTATAGAGGAAAAAAGCTTGAACTAATCGAAAGGAATCGTATTCCTTAAGGCCTCGCTTCTTTGTGGCAAGTCGCCTGATCATGTGTATGATTTTATTGGTGCTGCGTTTGAGGCGCTCTTTGTGTTGGCCTGCAGGTGTTGGATTGAAGATGTAGGCTTAGGATCCTGATGCTTGGGCTTGTAGTGATGGCTTGGCCATCAAGGTGTATTTGAATGTGTTCCTTGTAGGCCTTGTTTGGCGTGAAGGCGGAGGACAAGGAGCTGAGGTTTTTTACGGGTACACTGGAAGCCGCAGGCTCTAAGCACATTGCCGTACTAGAAGTGATATGCCATGGGTTGGCGTGAGCTTCCTTTAATCGCTATCTCGTAGCATTCAGCGAGAAGGCAGGGGTAAAAAGCGTAGATGTGCTTAGTGAGTGCACCACTTGTCTTCCCTGTCACTGGCTGCGCTCGTTGCTAAATGATTCCACTTCCAGCCACCGTAGCATACGGACGCCGAATCATGAGTAAAAAAAATGTTAACCCACAGTGACGTAAAAGCGAAGGACCGCCGGTGCATTGTGCCGGTGCATTGTGAAACCAGGAATTTCGGCTGAAGCTTCACTGGCTTCTGTACAGTGTGCCGGACGAAGATGTTTGCGCTGCGCTCTCTCCCTACGGGCGTGTCCTCGAAGTGCGCAAGGAGCGTTGGCGTGTCGACGGCATACGGGATAAGGGCTCAACTCTGCGGACGGTGGCTCTCAAGTTGAAACCGGGAGTGACCATGGACGACCTGCCGGATGAACTCCGAGTCGGGGGGGATAAGGCTCTAGTCGTTGTCGCCGGCAGGGCCCCCCAGTGTTTGCGCTGCAACACCAAGGGCCATATCCGGCGCGACTGCAAAGTGCCGCGCTGTTCCTCCTGCCGGCGTTACGGACATGAGGCAAGTGTGTGCGTCAAGACGTATGCCAGCGTCACCGGGCCGACGAGGGAGGAAGACCTTCGCGAAAACCTCATGGACGAGGCGGACGCTGAGGAGACTTCAGCCCCTATCGGAAAACCCAGCGGCGCTGGAGCTCCGCTTTCAGCGAATGCCTGATTATGGGACTACCTAACGCTGAAATACGCCGGACGCGGAAACGCTGGAGCTCGCCGGACCCTGGGCGCTGGAACACGCCGGACGCGGAAACGCGTGGATCCGGCGCGCGTTGGCACGTGACGCAGGAACACGCCGGACACCACGCCGTCTCCAGCGTATAGCGTGACCGGTGCTCGCGCTAGGCCTTTTTTCTTTAATAGCCATGAATTTACAAAACCGCATGGCTGTTAACAAGAAATACAGAATTCCTTCTTTCGGGGAAGCCTAAGTAGCGCTACAAAATTTAGCTAGACTGATTTGGGCACTTTTCAGCTGATTTCGCCCTGCTCAATGCGTTGTTTCATCATCGCGTTCCGTCAGTAGCGCTCAATCTGTTCATAAAAGCAAATTTATTCTCCCGGATAAAAAAATAATAAACGAGCATCGACCGTTCGAAAATTCGTTCATTATATTTTTTAGGGCCATTAAAACGCAAGTAAACACATATTTCTTGAACCTCTTGTATTTTAACAGCAAAACGTCAGACTTAAAATAGAAATTCAATCCTTAGCTGGTTTCCTTGCCTTGGTGAACCTTGATTCGTTGACAATGCATTTGTACAGCAAGGCCTGGAAGGGTATCCTGTGACAAAAAGCGCACGTCTCCGTGGTGCAGCACTATCACGAAGAGTACGCGCGAACAATACCTGCCCAAGTTAAAACACCGGTAGCGGCAACTGGTTAGCTGGTTTCAAAATCTTATTTTCACTATTTAAGCTTGATTGGACACAGGGTTTGCGTTAAAATAAACAGGTTGCTCGCTAAAAAAAATAATACAACAGCACGCAGATGGAGACAATGGGGCTCTCAAAGGCCCGAAAATACATGTCACAATGTGAACTGCCATATTTACACCACGTCGTCAAAAAGCAAGTCTTGCTTGCCCTTTATGCGTCCTTTTTGCCAACGGGCTACCCTTATTGCCTGATTCTTTCATCAAAGGTTGTCCACGGTACAATATATGCAATTGCAATTCCCTCAAACTACCCCAGGAATTTGTGAAGGGCTTTATTTATCCATTAGTTTGGTTAGCGGGCTGCGCTTAGATGTTCCAAAATTACCGTGATCTGCGATAAGTTGCGTCGTTAACTGCAAATTTGTAGCGAAGGTTTTTTCAAACACGCAGCAATACAACAAACTGTCATTATGACGGACGCTTGCAATGCAATTGAACGACATGATCGTCGCTCGTACGGAGCATTGCTTCCGCGAAGCGCAGGCTAAAAAAGTGGGATTTTGTGGCACCGCACGGGCCGCAAATACCAAGTTTTTGAGCATCTGCGTCGATCGCGGCGCTGGATTACAATCAGTCGACCACATACCCGGCGCGAGGCATTGCTGTGTCCAGCCAAGCAGCGGCGCCGTGAGAACGTACTGACCCATTCGCCCTACCTGAATCCCAGTCTCCAAAGGCAATGTCCCCGTTTTATTTGATGCTTTCCAGCAACCTCCCCGCTTTGATGTCTTCCAGCGCGGCGGTTTCCAGTGCTTGCGTTCTTTCCGGCGTATTCCATCGCTCTCCTAACGCTGGAAAATGCGGACCCCATGTTACTGTCGTCCGGCTCGGCGTTTTCCAGTGTATTCCGTTCTTTCCGGCGCATTCCATCGCTCGCCTAATGCTTTTGGAAAACACGGGGTTTTCTGACAGGGGCCGGAACCACAGGTGAGGCGGTGACGGAGAAGGACCCGGCGGGAAGGGTTGAGGCCGAGACCGGTCAGAGCGCTTCTGAAAAGGAGCAGCCTGGTGAGCTGAAAACGCCCCTTCTACTCCCCCCCCCTAATGTCTCGTCGAGCAAGGGTAGTGGCACCAAGGTGATGCGCCAGAAGACATCGCCGGCTCCCGCAGTGGACGACGAAGGGATGGAACTCAGTGGTAACGGTGCTGGCGTTGCCGCCGGAAAGCGCCAGCGTGAGGACAACGTCACCGGCCAGGGCAACGATGAGTCCAGCTGCGGCGATGCCGCCAGCGAAGAAGGTTTTGGGGCGACGTGTGGGCTACAAGTCCAAACCAAGCGTTCCCCCCGACCGGCCTACGCACCCCGGAAAGCCCACCTAGGACTGGACTGGTACTCCGAAAAGGTTATCTGCATGCCATTCTACTGGGTTGGTGTGCACTACATTATCGAGGCAGGAGGGTGTGTTGACTTCGGGAATTTGTGGTTTCATAGCTTAAGGCATCCTTTCATCTTTCATTAGTGTTCAGTTCACCTCATAATTTGCGTTATGCCACCCGGAATGTACGCGGATTGTATGAGCGCAAGCGTCAGAACAAATTGTACTGGCTTATCAACGAGAAAGATGTAGACGTGGTAGCCTGATAAGAAACGAAAGTGGAGAGCGAGCAGAGCACAGAACGAATGGTGAATGTGTTCAGTTCAGGATATCACGAATGTGTAAGCCACGCGGTGGGCTTATCGGCAGGATGCGCACTTTTATTTCGTCAAAGTTACGGCGTTGTTATCCAAAATGTAATCTCCAGTGTGTCTGGCAGGTTTGTTGTATGCAATTTTTTGTTATCGTCGCGAGAGTGGCTAATTATATGTGTGTATGCGCCGACTAAAGCGGATGAAAGGAAAGGCTTCTTTGAGGACTTAAAGGAGCCATGAAGAGAAAACACAAGTTTGGTTCATTCAAAAGATTGTCTCGTTAGAATCATACTGACACCACTTTTAACGTAAACTTCGCTCAAATAAGCTACATAATTAGGAAAAACAGGAATGGTCATGCGACCCACCAGCTCATTTTCCACAACAGAACCTATGATGTCACATGAGCTAAGCTCTGTGATAAGCTGGCAGAAGCAGACGGAAATTGGGTAGAGCTTACAAACTAGACGAACGAGCGATTTGCGCCTAAATTTAGGGCAAATTCTTTACAAAGCAATAAGAATGATGGGACAAACAGTGGAAGTTACGAAAGGACATGTAAACATAGAAGTACAGATGCGCTCTGCTGTTCGTACTGCGCACAGCATGCTTGGTTTAGCTGCACAGAACTACGGGGCTAGGGGTTGTCTCAGACGACACTGGCCGATTGACGCAAGCAACGGTGTCTTACGTGACCCAATTTGTCGAGCGAGCACTGTTTCAGGGAACGAATATTTTCTCCCAGAACAAAAACAAGCCAGGTTTAAATGCGGGCAAAAACAAACCAAACGCTTGCCACGGTATGGTGGTGCAATCTAGGTTACGGAACGTAAAGGAACGCGGGAACAAACCAACACCGCTGTACAGGGTGGAGACAACCTTTGAACGGTCCCGTGCCGGCGCAATTGGGCCAACGGGCTCAACGCGTTATTCTTTTCGTTTCCCACGAGACCTAGGAACGCGAAACAGACAGTATTATTCAAACTTCTTCAGTAAACCGCGTTACGGCGATAATTTTAGCGCAGTTTTGACACAATGACTTGCTTCGGCGGCGAGCGAGCAACTGAAAATGGCGGCGCCAGCGTATACGTGTCTCTACCCTGTACGGCGAATGCGTGAATGAAGGTACTCTAGGCTGCAGAGCGGTCGGTTCCTGTGATGTCATTTGCGACCACGAAACGCACGATTGAGCGGGAAAATCAAAATTTTAACCTAAATTGTTTAATTTCTCAGTGAATAAAGCACCGTTTGTATCCGGACAAGCGCTGGGGGCACTATAAAACACGAAATCTTTCGAATAAAACCAACTTGCATTTTCTCTTCATGGCTCCTTTAAGGCCGTGGTTTGGTACAGACCGGGCTTTTGTATTTCTGGGGAATTTTAATTGTGTGTGCTCTGCTTGAGATAAATCCCGTTGTACTCCGTTGCGTGATGGTAGCACAATTTCACTGAGCGAAATCACAGAAGATTTCGGTTTAGAGGATGTGGGGGGTGCCTTGGATGGCACAGGAGCGGTACATTTTCCTCATTTTTAAGGTGTGAGTCATGCGCGTTTAGCTAGAGCCTATGTATCTCTTGACCTTGTACCAGAGTGCTGAGAGTATAATGTTACGCCGGTGTCTTTTAGTCACCACTGCCTGGTCTATTTCTTGATCGGTACGGGAAAAGAAAATGGGAGGAAGTTTAACTGGAGCATGTGGAAAATGAATCGCCAATTATTGAAGGATGAAAAATTTGTAGCAAAGGTCACTGAAACGATTAGAACATTAATAGAACAGAAAAATTCTAGCTGTGCCTCTAAGTTGGAGATATTCAAAGAAATTAAGAGGAAAGCCTTGGAAAGGTCAAGTGCCTTACATCATGATAAAACTAAAAAAAAGCCCTGCTCAGATGCAACCTGGATACACTTTTAGCACTAGAGAACCAGTCACCGGGACAGTGTAAGGATGATATTAAAGCTATGAAATAACACTTGGAGTCTATCGCAGAAGAAAGGTACCACGGGGCAATAGTTTGAGCCAGAGCGGAGAAGTTTTCGTTGGGTGAAGCACCAACCAAGCGAGCTCTTTGCTCTGAAAAACTTTACGCCACCAGAAACACAATCAGTGAAATAGAGTACAACGGGCATGTATCAAGTGACCAGAGAATAATATCGAAGGCCTTTTGTGAGTATTACGATAGTTTGTTTGCATGTCAACCGGTAAACGTAGACCGATTTAGGGAAGAGTTTATGGGTTTGTTGCCGGTCATCGACGACGAGGTTAAAGATAGCCTGGAAGTTTCAATTACACCTGATGAAGTGAAGAAAGCCATTGATGATTTAAATCCGGGCAAGTCTCCGGAACCAGACGGGTTGTGCGCGGCGTTTTACAAAGCTTTTCGTGATGACCTCAGTATAATATTGTGTGAACTCTATACGGAATCATAAGAGCGGGATAGATTGCCGCCATCTTTTTCAAGTTCGCACACTGCGCTCATACCTAAAACAGATGACAGGGATGAACTAAAGAAGGTTACAGCGTATAGCCCAATCACGTTAACTAACGTCGATTATAGAATATTAATGAAAATTCAAGCAGGGAGGTTACAGATGGTGATAACAGATATGGTGGGGGAGCACCAAGCATTTGGTATAAAAGGAAGATCTATAACAAGTAATATACATGCAGCGAGAAGCATCCTAGAATGTTGTGACAGTATGGACCTAATTGTAGCCATGCTCCAAACAGACCTCGAAAAGGCCTTTGATAAAGTCTCTCAAGAAATGCTATTTATCATCTTGGAACAAGTAAACTTGGGAAGAATAATAGCGGAGTGTGTACAAATGGCTTATAAAAGATGTTCGACAAGGTTGGTTATTAACAAGTCGGTGTGTCGTCAAATCAAGGTCACACGTTCGGTTCGCCAAGGGTGCCCGCTTTAGCCTTAACTTTTTTGTTTACACATTGAGGCCCTCTGCGCAAGCGTAATTAACAACAACAGTATTCATGGCTTTCGGTTACAGGCATGTGAGGTCCGTGTACTTGCCTATGCGGACGACATTGCTTTTTTGTGGCGTGGTAGAGAAAGTATCAGTAGCGCCATTAAAATACTTAATTCCTTCTGTGAATATACTAGAAGTTCCGTAAATAGGAAAAAGTGTCTGGGGTTCTGGCACGGGTGCTGGGACTGGACACCCAGTGTGATTGAAGGTGTCAGCTGGCAAGTTACGCCTGCGAAATATCCAGGTGTCCCGCTGGAAAATTACCGCGACAGCGATCCGTACTGGCGAAGCCAGACAGCGGTGTTGGGAGAGAAAGCGGAAAAGGGGGAGCGAAAGGGTAAAACGTTGTCTGTGTTTGCGCGGGAGACGGTGTGTAATGTGTTTCTGTTCGCTAAAGTGTGGTACGTTTTGCAAGTTATTCATTTTTCGCGTGCAAATGTACAAAGGTTACATCGTGAATGTGCTGTTTTTATCTGGGGCTCTGGGAACGGACGAGCAGAACTAATCTTTTCAGACGTGTGTGTGATGGTGGTTTGTTACTATCGCATCTTTTTGTGCGACAAGTAGTGAATAGATTTTATTTTTTGCGTGAGGTGAAGGACCCCCTACTTCGCACTGTAATTCAGGTTAGGTTAGGTAGACGTCTGCCTAAGTTTCTTATTACGTCATGTTTGTGTTATACCAGAGGAGTTCACGGATACCTAAAGGAAGTCGTACAGGCAACACAATTTGTATGTTCGCGTTTTTTCATGGATTATTTGAGTTCAGTGTCGAAGAGGAAGTTGTACAAAGATCTCGTTAAAGTCTGCTTTCCAGTGCCACTATACAGATCTGTGTTTCGAAGTGGCCCAGGACAAAATATTTTGAAACATGTAAAAGCAATGGTTGTTCAAAGACTGCTGGCTTTGAAAGAAGCCGGAAACAGTTGAACATGTATTTTTGGACTGTTGGGATGCGATGTTTCTGTGGGATGTTCTTCCGAGAACTTTGAAAAAGGAACTCCCCTTGGATCCTCATTGTATAAGGTTTCTGCAGTTGGGAACGATAATATAATGCCTTGCGACCTATTGATGTTGCTGGTCCTCCACGGAATATGGAGGTCTCGATTGGCAGGTCGTTACTCGGACGTTGATGGACTTCGATAGCGCCCATCGCATTGTAAAAATGTGGAACGTTAACAGAACGTGCTGTTGGGCGAGTTGGTACATACTTAAATGGAAGGTTTAGCGCAAACAAGACGAGAACGGTGGCAAACGGGACAGGCGCCTGTCCCGTTTGCCACCGTCCTCGTCTTGTTTGCGCTAAACCTTCCATTTAAAAATGTGGAACGGTCAACCATGTACGCCCGAGTGGCTGCAGGAAGTAGAGAAAGTGCTGCCTATGTCCCGTTTTTCTGACATAATACGCTGGCTTAGGCAAACCTAGAGTTTTTTATCTGTAGCACGTTTTTGTGGTGTCTGAAACCGCCAATAAATAAAAAAAGCGCTCGTTGCTAAATCAGTAAGACAACGGGCTCTGGCTTTGTTACTATATTAGTTCCAGGTTCGATTCCTGGCGGTGCCGGTAAATTCTTTTATTTGTTGACGGGAGTTTTCTGTTGACACCAACGGTCGCGAAAGAATCGTTGGGGTAAAACGCTTTGCTTTAGAGGTAAAACGCTTTGCTTTAAAAAATTAGCGCCAATACACCCTGTGAATGGGGTTGGAAAGCAAAGCTGTAAACGGCACCCACGACGATTACCCATGCGACGTCACTTAAATTATCTCACGTCGCTCTCAGAATACTGAAATCAGCGAGAAGTGAAATGCACTTAACCACACCCTCTATTTCTTCACAGAGATATTCTTGGTACGGTTAAATTATTGCACGATGCATGGACGGGGCTTGTTTGAATTGTATTGGTGTAGCACATGAGTGTAAACATTTTTTTATAAAATTGAAACTCAAACCAGGTGTTAGACGTTCTCACTTCTCCGTCTCTGCCGTCGTGGACGGAGGCGATGGGGACGACGGCTGAGACGGTGGATGAGCAGAAGGAGGAGGAAGAAATATTTCTATTCAGATTTCTGAACGGACCAGAGTGCGGCCCAGGGAAGTGGTTCCTTCTTCCCTGTAGCCCATATTCAGTCAGCGCCGCCTGTGCTCTGTCCACCAGCTAAAGCTGGGTAGGTAGAGAGCGGCTGGACAGCATCATCTCTCATTGCTCTTCTTCGGTAGTTGACGGAAACAGAGGACGGTGCTCAGGGTTAAAGTCGCACACCCCAATTATGTGGCAGAGTGTTCCTACTTTTTAGCAAAATTTACAATAGGCGTCGTACTGATTCGGGTGCATTAAGTGAAGACGTGTCGGGAGTGTGAAGGAGCGGATTGTATAAGCCGTAGGGTAGTTTGATGTTGTATGGAAAGGTTAGGGTACGGCGAAGGTAGGGTCTGTCTCAGAAGGAGATAATGCTCCGTATGTCCCAGAACGAGAGAAGCGTCCTCGTGCAGCTCCATAGCACGGGCGGTATAAGTGCAGGCTCGGTGGGCGTATTCGTTGCCGTCCATGGAAGCGTGAGTGGTTGTCCGGATGAGCTGAATGCAACCATTTGGGTAAGTGTTTTTGCACACGCAGTGCAGGTCGGGGCAACAAACCTGACTGGTAATTCCGGTAGGCTTGTTGGGGACTACCTGACAAACCTCTGGTTGAGTTAGAGCCAAGGTGATGGCTGCCTCTTCTGCTGCCGTCACGTCTTTGGTTTTCAGTGAGGCACAAGCAAGGAGGTTGGTTCTGGAGGTAGACACGATGATGGTGTACTGCTGCCCTCGATGTTGCGAGGCGTCTGTATAGATAACTGCGCTGTATAGGTATTGCGCGCTTGAGCCTGTGCTTGTCGGAGACCCTCGTTGTGTGAGGGGTTCATATTTCTAAGCAAAGGGAGCATCTTTATTTCTTGTCGCCAAGAGCACAGCAATACATCAAGCAGAGTGACATTCTGGGCTGCCCAGCCAATCGCGGGAACGATGCGGCGACCCGCTGCAGTTCTGCTCATTCGGAGCTTCTGGATAGAAAGAGGGCACTCCATGAGCTCTTCCACCGTGTTGTAGAGCCCTGCGCTAAGCAGCCTGTCTGCGGACGCACTCATGGGAAGACCAATTATTATATAACGGAATTTTTATGTCGTCCTTGCCAACAACAAGACAAGGGGTTGACGTAAGTGATTATATAGAGGACAAAAGCTTGAACTAATTGAAAGGAATCGTATTCCTTGATGGATAAGGTTGCAGATGTGCGAGCCCGCGAGGCAAAAGCGCTCCGTGAAGCTGCGCAACGCCGCCGCCAAGATCCTGCCGTACGAGAGCGGGAGGCCGAAGCGTGTCGTCTGGCTGCGCGACGACGCCGCCAAGATTCCAGCGTTCGAGAACGAGAGGCCCAAGCGTCACGGCAACGGCGCGAGGACCCTGCCGTACGCGAAGCGGCACGGCTGTGGCGCGAAGAGGATCTCCAAAACGTCAGAGAACGGGAAGCGGCGAGAAAGCGCGCGTATCGGCAGGCAGACCCCGATGCAGTGAGAGCTCGTGAGGCGTCTGGAAAATGCATCAGGCGAGCTCAGCCCCAAGGTGCCGACGCGCGGTTTAAGCGAGACTTTCTAGACGTTACGTTCGGACACAGATGTAGTGGGCGAACTTTCACTGAAGAGTCACGGTTTCACCGATGATTTCCCCTCAGGAGCTTCGCCCACTCATCATAATTCACCCCGTGGATATGCTGTGAATTTATTTGTTTGCGGGAGTTTTCTGTTAACACCAACGGTCGCGAAAGAACGCTTGGGGGGGGGGGTAGAGGTAAAAAGGTTTACTTTAAAAAAAGCTTTGCTTTAAAAAGGGGAACATATATACATGATACATTGCACAACATTGGCACAGCGCGACACTCTTTTCCCGAGATTAGTTAAAAGGATAATCGCTACGCAAGACCAGATCTTTCTCTGTCAGCGCTACGGGAGGTGTGCTGACGCATGTGTCATCTTTCTTGCTGATGGCCACTGCTTCGACGACCTCTCGTGTCAGGCGATTGCGTTTCTTCCGAAGCACGACGATCACCTCGATGCGCCTGGTGCATTTGGAGTAAGTGCGGCAATGGAATGATAGGTGGGCGGATTACGTGGTCTTGAGTGAGGCGGCGTGTTTTCGTGCCGTCAATATTGCACCTTCCGGTTTGTCCTACGTAGACTTTTACGCATGATAATGGGATGCTGTATAGGACTTTAGTCTGGCATTCGGCGTATGTTGTTCGATGGTTGCTGATTCATGTCTACCCTACTGCTTCGTTGTTTATGCGTTCGCCCATTTGATACGCCTTTTTGTGCCCACTGCAGGACACGAACACATCTTGCCTGGCTGCAATTTTTTTTAGGTTGTGGGCGAGGAAATGTACATCGGGAACTACCACCGTATTCCCTCTCGTGCGTTGAACGTCTTGTCTCCTCTTGTTTCGTCCTTTCACACGCTGTAGTAGCATTTCGCTCACTGCAACCAGGATGCTTTCCGCGTAGCCGGCGTTACGCAGCGTGGTTATGTGCCGGTGGAAGCGCGATGTTCGCTGATGCGCGCAGGACGTCTCAATGGCGGAGCGCAAAGCCAGAGTTGCAATCGCTCGTTTCACGTTCTTGGAGTGTGCCGAGTCGTGGAGTAGAAAGTCCTTACTGCTCCGTGTCTCGTACTGCCAGTTGCCTATGTACATGGTTTCGCCCACAACCTAAAAAAATTGCAGCCAAGTAGGGTGTGTTCATTACCTGCAGTGCCCGCAACAAGGCGTATCAAATGTGCCGACAGATAAACAACAAAACAAGAGGGTAGACATGCATCAGCAACCATAGAACAACATAACCGAATGCCAGACTGAAGTATTATACAGCATCCCATTATCATGCGGAAAATTCAACGTAGAACAAACCGGGAGGTGCAATAATGATAGGGCACGAGAACATGTCGCCTCACTCAAGACCACGTCATCCGGCCACCTATCATTCCATTGCCGCACTTGCCCCAAATGCACCGCGCGCATCGACGAGATCGACGTGCTTCGGAAGAAACGAGATCGTTTCGCACGTGAGGTCGTCGAAGCAGTGGACATCAGCAAGAAAGGTGACACGTGCGTCAGCACAGCTTTCCTAGCGCTTACAGAGAAAGAACTGGTCGTGCTGAGCGATTATCCTGCCTAATGCAGGCCTTCGTCATCAGCCGCATAACATATGCAGTGCCCTATCTCAAGCTACGAAAAAAACGATCTTAAGAAACTTGACATTATGACCAGGTCAGTTGTGAAGAGAGCCCTTGGACTCCCTTCTAAAACGTCCACCGAACGTTTAACACAGCTCGGGATGCACAATACGATCGCTGAGCTCATAGAGGCTCAGTACACGAGCCAAATCTTGCGACTGTCAATGACAACTACTGGCAGGCAGGTCCTTGATGATCTCCGCACCACTCTACCCCCTACCACTGAAGACAGAGCGGACATCACTCCCGCTTGGCGCCGCAAGCTAATCGTTAAACCTCTGCCCCGTAATATGCATCCTGACCGAAACTCAGGAAGAAGGCAAGCCCGAGCAACAGCCATAACAAAACAATACGGCACCCGTAAAGGCGTGTATTATGTAGACTCAGCGGGGCCCACACCGGAGGGCACCTGTGCGGTTGCGGTCCCGTACGAGGGAACACAGGTGGATGGACTATCGGTGAAAACGAGTAAAATTGAATTTGCTGAAGAGACGGCTATAGCCCTGGTCGCCACTCACTCTGACGCAACGCACATAATGTCTGACTCGCAACAAGCTTGCCGAAATTTCATCAGGGGTCGGGTAGCACTCTTAGCTAGAAACATTCTCACAAATGCTAATCCAGAAATATTCGACACCATAAAACAACTTGTATAGGTACCTGGCCACCAGGGAGTAGAGGGGAACGAGGCTGCGCACACAGCCGCCTGAGCGTCTCTCCCCCGGAGTTCCTCTGACCTCCCAGGCTCTGACCATACACTCGTACCTTACCCGCTAACCACATTCTCTGAGGTCACAACATATCTGCGCCTCGGTAGGCGGGCGTTCCCGGTGCCCGCCAAGGGCCTGGATAGAACTGAGGAGCACCATCTTCGCCGGCTGCAGACGGGCTCATTCTACAGCCCCGCAATGCTCAAACACATCAACCCGTCCTTCTCGGGTTCGTGTAACTTCTGCGGTCAGTGGGCAGACACGTATCATATGGTATGGGCCTGCCAGTATAATCCAGGGTTAAAAGCCAAAGTGAAGCCAACGAGGGAGGGCTGGGAGGCGGCCCTGTCCGGCTGCTCGGACCTAGAGTCTCAGCGGGCTCTCGTCCAGCGGGCACGGGCGGCGTCTTCGACCAATGGGATCCCGGACTGAGGAATACCACCCACGCAAGAGAAGCCTAACCACCTCTCCCTCTCTTTAACTCTGTTTTGTACATTATTGAAGTTTTTCCTCCTCCTCCTCCTTTAACTAATCTCGGAAAAAGGGGTGTCGCGCTGTGCCAATGTTGTGCAAAGTTTCATGTATATATGTTCCCATTCTTTGTTAGTAAAATCAGTTGATAGTCAGCATTGTGTCCTTCCTAAGCCCTGTGGGTTTCGTTAAGCTGAAATTTCGAGTCGGTGCATTCGTTATAGTGAAGAAATCATTATAGATAAAATGTATTTGGTCAGAAAAATGCGGAGGACAAATAAATGTTACCCAGAACTTTGGAATATCCAGCTTGACAGAGGCAGGGAAACACGGGCCGACATTCAGACAATTTTCGAAAATGCTTGCGAATTGTTTATCGAAGGGATGTTATCTGAAAACCAAAAATTAGCATGTCGGCTCATTTGAAAGTATACCCGGGCTCCAAAGAAGAACACCTCCCGAGATTACTGCAATAGTTGATGTTCTACAATCGTAAAAATTTCTAATTTCTTTCAGTCCTTCGACGCGCCTCTGACATGAGCCTTATTTGGGACTTTATTTCAGAAATACAAAATATATTTTCTTCAAGAACTTGATATGTTTTGCCATCCTTAGAAGGAGCTATATATAAAACTTTCGTACAAGTAAAGATGTCGCAAGGACAGGCCTCTACCATCTTTCATCTTGTGTATAAGTTTTCCAATGTACCAATATTTTATTGAGAGCTACCGACCATTCCCAAGCAAACTGAGTGATCGAGCAACTTTTATTTGTAAATATTAGTCGCTTAGACGTGGGACAAGACCTCGGTTCCTGGCGGTGGCCTTGGCCCTCTGTACAAGACGGGTCTGGGTATCCGAGTCGGAGCTGAATAGCGCGATATATCACTGCTACTTTGTGCTTACGTTGAGTAGAGAGTGTGTCCTTCTTTAGGAAATGGGAGGACCATATCAATTGATGTAGAGCAGCCCTGCCCCCGCGCGGCCGAAGACAGTGACAGCAGCTGAAATGATGATGACTGTGACGTTGGGTTACCACAGCCATTGCCCGTGCCACATACAAGAGCAACAATGCCCAATACCAGGCAAATCCTGTTTTCAAAGGACAAATCGACAAATGATTCGAAGGTCAGTGAGGGCGCAGTTTTTGCTCCACCTTCACTTTGTACGCCACAGGCTGCCTGGTGCTAGACGTATTCAGGTTACGTGTTTTACTTGCAATACTTCTGTTTTTTCAGGCACGCACCAGAGAGCCACATTTTTTACGGTGACCGCATTACATGCTTATGTTCAGGGGCAGTGTTTCTGTGTCTTCACGCTAGTACATAAGGTTGCGAACATTGTGTGCCTCACCATGTTAGATCATCCTGCTCCCGCATGGTATTCGTATCAGCAGTCAAACTTGTGTAACGCGAAGAGGAAGAGGTCGACTGAGTACGGGGCACTGAGAAATAAGAGGGTGAAGTAAATGTAAAATGTTTATAACCGCGGATTGTTGTTTGGACTCGTTGTGAACTCTGTTTAATAAAAGTGAATGTTATGTTCGGCGCAGCCGACATATCCAGATAATGCTGGTGTCCTTCAAATTGATCAGACAAAGTGGTCGTCTGGTCACCGACTATTACTAATAGGATGAAATGGTGCGTCCGCGATCCTCCCAGAAAAGGCCAGCATACCTGACTTGTATATCTTTCTTTTCCACGAAAGCTAATGTGACGTCAGATGAGGTAGCCTTACATTAGCACGAGGTACATGGCTATGACATGGTGTTAGAGTGCTTGTTAAGTGGACGCGCGTCGAGGTAGACTACCATGGAATTAGTGCTCGTAAAGCATTACTAACATACGATGCTAAAGTTCATTTTATCCCAGCCCGTCCTTGCAGTAGAGATTAGGGCTGGAATTCGACATTAGGGATTAATTTTAGATGCGACGCTGAGAGCATCTCTTGTCGGCGGCCCTGTCCTTCCTGCGTGCGTCCGTCTTCGTCGTCGGCGTCCGCACTCTCGTCCGCTCACCCCCTCTCCTCTCCGATAGCGAACACTCTCTCGCGAGGGGCATTGAATTGGATTCGATTGAATTGGCTTGGTTTGGCTTGGCTCCACTTGGATTGGATTGGATTTGGAGTGGATTGGATTGAAGTAGATTTTTTGGATTGTGTTGCGTCAAAGACGCGGCAGACGCAATGGCGCCGGCGCGTGCCCAGGTGAGAGCGAACACACTCTCTAACAACATGTGCGGGTGTTCGGCCCAGCGCGCTCTCACTCCGCCGCTGGGCGGCGCTGCGCTCGGTGCTGCGCATGTGCAGTACTCTCTCTCTCCGCGGTCTCCTCTTCTTCGGGTGCCCTGCGCACATAACCGGTGTGCCGCTCTCCGGCGGCTTTTCGGTCGACGGTTGCTCGCCGCTTGCGCTTGAACCCCCTCATTGTCGCATCACACCAGGGTTGCCGCGAGGGGAGGTGGGCGTAATTTTTTTCTTTTAAAGATGATGTGCTCGTTGACCTGAGAAGATATGCGAGCAGGGGAAGCGTCCTTTCATTCTCATCACGGATAGCAAGCACGTCTGTTCACAATAGTTATCTTTTATTTATTATTTATTTATTTGGCCTAGTGATGCCCGCCAGCAGCAGTAGGCCTTCTTTGGGTGGTGGATGAAAAGGAGTCCAAGGTGACACAGAATAAATAAACAATGTCTTATGGATACCGGTTGCCAAAAGTTGTGAATCACGAATTACAATATAGCACGGTCCATAGGTCGGTGCACTCGCTCTTGAGTACACTCATTTGTACTCATTTGTATTTAAACTCACGAGTGAGTACGATGATGCGTGAGTACACACCCAGTTTAAAAAAGTGAATGCGATGACGATTTAGTACAGGGGTAAGTCCACTACTCGTGAGTACAGCACTCATGAGTGCACTACTTAAGAGTATGAGTACTTATGAGTACGAGTACTCTTGAGTACACAGTACTCATGAGCAAACATTACTCCTGAGTACTCATAAGTACTCGTGAGTATACAGCACTTATGAGTACGTAGTCCCCATGAGTACAGTACTCATGAGTTCAATACTCATAATACTGTATTTTAGAGTGCTTGCACTTGTGAGTACATGCACTCGTGAGTATAGTAGTGCAAACAAGTTCTATCACGAACTCGAGCCTCGAAGCGCGTGTACGAGTCACAAACATTTAGCGGTGCCGCTGTGCAGCTTAACTCTCCAGGATGGTAAAATCAGATAACAAAACCTGCGCCTCCCTCCTTTCCCTCTCCCCTGTTCGGTGCTGTTAGCGTTTTTCGGTTGTCGCTCGCTAAGGGGTCGCGCTAAAAGGAAAAATCGAGGGGTCACGCCACGGTGGGAAGCGCGGCCGCAGTTGCTCTGTTTTTACGGCACCTGTTGATTGGCGCAGTTATTTTTGTTTACTAGTACACGCGGCCTGGGAACGCATAGCTTCTTTGTTCCGCTTGCTTTGTTCAAGTTATTTTAGGGGAAGCGGTGGGGGCTGCTAACAATGTATGCACTACGCGAACCAAAGTCGCTCTTTTCCGATCTTCAGCAGTTTCTGTAGACGCACGTCACCCTGTGTAGTCATTCGTGAACCGCGCATTTAAACAGTCGCAGTTATTTACGTAAATCGCGTCAAATCGACTGCGTGGCTTGTGTCACCAAAATTGTCCGCACCATTCCGCTGTGCACATTCAAGCGATAATTTGGCTGATGTGCGTGCGCCCATATGGTTTTATTAGGCTCCCGTTGGGAAAATTTTTGGTCAGGTTCTATGGGACTATGGTCTCGTGCTGTCCATTTACAAGTGAGCAGATCGCCCGACGGTGCTGGTTGTGGGCTGTTAATCGGACATCATAATACCCAGTTGAACGCGTGCGACACCTTGTTTCGCCTCGCATATTTTGTCGAAGAACCCTGGCATCTTGCCGCTGGAGGAGTGTTTTGCTTTCGGAAGGCTTTGCTTTTGAATGGCAACCCGATGCGCTGCTTCTCGTTTATACCACCGTGTAATGAGGAAGATGACGATGATGGTGAATACCCCGCACGGGGCACCTTGAGCAATCTTGGTGACGGTACTGGCGATACCGCGGACCCCGAGCCCCCAAACATAAGCTGGATCCAACCGTGGCGATGTGTTTATAGGTGGAGGGTTAGAAACCACGAACGGTGGCCGTCGGAGCCCAGGTCAAGCTCCGGCGGATGGGCTCCCTGTCTGTTCACCAGGCAGGGAGCTCCGGGACCTCTTTGGCTACCAGGGTAAGGTCAAAGAAGAAAGTACCCCCGTCTCCCTGCTTTTATACTATGCTTTATGGTATTGTCTAAAACCCCCCCCAACCGTGATCGGTCCCTGAAAAGGGGCCGCACCGAAGTATCCTTTCCTCCGTTGCCGTCGTTAACCTTTCCTGAACCAGACCATTTTTCTCGATTTCTTGTGATGGAATCCCTCAATCCAACCCACCCTCTTGCATCTCAGTCAGTATTCCTGATCGCAAAATATCTTGAAGTCATAATAGGAAAATCATATAAGTGCAAAAAACAAAGGTCTGGTGAACCACTAATCGAGGTAAATGACAAGCAGCAGTCCACGAAGCTTCTAGCTCAGACTAGACTGGCTGATCTAGACATCAGGGTCACACCCCATCGGAGCCTCAACAGATCGCAAGGTGTGATATTCGAGACGGATCTCTTGAACGAAACGGATGCGGATCTCCTTGCCGGCTTGAAGGATCAGGGCGTCACTGCCGTGAGACGCATCACCATCCGCAGAGACGACAAGGAGATTCCCACCAAACACATTATCTTGACTTTCGACCGCGCAATTCTTCCACAATACATAAATGCAGGTTTTATCCGTTGCTCCATCCGTCCGTACATCCCGAACCCGCGGCGCTGTTTTAAGTGCCAGCGGTTCGGGCATGGTACGAACTCTTGCCGTGGCCGAACGACGTGTGCAAAGTGCTCGGCGCACGATCATCCGAGCGAGAACTGGTCAGCCGAAACTCTCACTTGTGTAAACTGCGGTGGGCCACATGCGGCATACTCCCGCAAGTGCGAAAATTTTCAACTAGAAAAGAAAATCATCAACATCAAAGTCACTGAAAACATCACCTTCCCAGAGGCGCGAAAGAGGTTCGCCTCTTTCCCCCTGGGGAGGTACGCCGACGCGGCTCGCCGGGGGGCGGAGCGGCGTCTCGTTTCCACAGGGACCCAGTTCAGCGAGTCTGACCTGTTCCCTCGCCCGCCCCCCCCTGGGTTGCCTCTGGCAGCCCAACCCGCCACCACGCCGCTTGCTGAGGCAGCAGCGGTTGTGGTGGCAACCTCTTCCGTCGGGACCGGTGCCGCTCCCGCCTCTGTCTCCCCGCCCTCCAGTGCGTTGGAGGGTACAGAGGTGATGGACACCACGGGCCCCGCACCGGTTCCCACCGCCACCGCACCCCCTGTGCCACCTCTGGCGCCCCGGATGCCCTCGGCGGTGGCGGCTCAAACGAAGGGCTCCCGAGGGGGGGCCAAGTCCAGGGGTCCCGGTCCATCGGGCACCCCTCGGACATCCGACGACGAGATGGACGTCGGGCCGTTCCTGCCTGCAACGCAGCGCAAGGAGCGGCCACCGACTTCCAAGCCTACAGAAAGGCCCAAAAAGCCCAATCCAAGAGTAACAGCCCCGAAAGACGACACATGAACACACACGAACACACACATTCCAGTCATTCTTAAATTTAAATAATGGGAACAGAAAATATTATCCAATGGAACTGCAGAGGCCTCCTTAAAAATCTTGACGATGTGTATGAGATTCTGCATGCCAGTCAGCCAAGTATTATGTGTCTCCAGGAAACCCACCTCAACTCTAAACAAATTTCTTAAATAGGTACATGGTATTCAGAAAGGACAGGGTTGGCTGCACCCACTCTTCAGGAGGTGTGGCCATTATCGCCCGGAAATCATTAGCATGCCACCCTGTCACTTTACACACTGTCCTCGAGGCTGTAGCGATCCGTACCATAATATTTAATAGGTTGATAACGGTATGCTCTATTTACATCTCTCCTGATTTTGCACTTCTGAGCTCTGATTTCGAGGCACTGGTTGACCAGCTGCCCGAACCATACATACTAACAGGCGACCTTAATGCGCACAACTCTCTTTGGGGCTCCACCAGAACGGATGCCCGAGGTCGCCTGATAGAGAAGTTCCTTACATCCTCTGGAGCATGCCTTTTCAACAAAAAACAGCCTACATACCATAACTTAGGACATAATACATACTCGCATCTTGACTTGGCTATTGGTACCGCTGTTCTCTTTCCATGTCTTGATTGGGGTGTGGGCACAGACCCATATGGTAGTGACCATTTCCCCACTTCATTAACGTATATAGGTATAGGCCCGAGCAGTCCATCTTCCCATAAAAGGTTTAATGAATCACAAGCAAACTGGAGCACGTTCACACAAACATCTCAACTACACCACACATCCATAAAACACCTACATGTGGAGGAAGCCGCACAACTGGTCACGGCGCACATCCTCGACGCCGCCGAAAAGTCCATTCCCCAGGCCTCCAGTGGGTCCCGCTGCCCAAGGAGGCCCTGGTGGAACGATGACTGCAGGCGGGCGCGAGAGGCCCAGAACAAGGCGTGGGGTGTCCTTCGCCGGTACCCCACGTCAGACAACCTCATTTCTTTTAAACGGGCAAAGGCTTTTGGGAAGCTAGTGCGTCGTGAGGCGAAAAGGGAGAGTTGGCGCACCTTCCTCACTTCCATCAATTCATACACTGATACAGACAAAGTCTGGACACGAATACGAAAACTAAAAGAACAACAGACACACAGCCTGCCCCTGGTTAGTACAACAGGGGACACACTGGAAGACCAGGCTAACACACTTGCACAATACTTCGAACACGTGTCCAGTTCAGCACACTACGCAAACACTTTCATGAAACACAAAACATCTGTAGAAAAGAAGTCCCTGCGTGATAACAACAAGTCGCACACTTCTTACAATTCTTGTTTTTCAATTCATGAGCTGAAGGTTGCTCTGAGCACATGTAAGACGTCAGCTCCAGGTGCAGACAAAATCACATACACCATGATACAACACCTACACCCAGACACTCTTGAAACACTCTTACACCTATACAATAAAATATGGCTTTCGGGGCACATTCCTCGCTCTTGGAGGGAGGCCATAGTAGTGGCTGTCCTAAAGGAAGGGAAGGACCCTTCCTCTCCTGCCAGTTATCGCCCCATTGCCCTGACAAGCTGCCTGTGTAAGCTCTTCGAGAAGATGATAAACAGGAGACTTGTGTACTTCTTAGAGTACAATGGTCTTCTCGAGAGTTGCCAGGCAGGCTTCAGGGCGGGGCGATCTACCAACGATCAACTCGTTGCATTAGAGGCGTATATAAAAGATGCTTTCCTCCATAAGCAGTACTGTATGACAGTATTCTTTGATCTAGAAAAGGCGTATGATACTGCTTGGAGGTATGGTACCCTCATCGACCTAAAGTCCTTTGGCATAACGGGTAACATGTTGAACACGCTTTCTAGTTACTTGTCCGAAAGGACGTTTCGCGTGCGACTTGGAACTGCACTCTCTAGGGTGCATGTGCAGGAAAATGGAGTGCCACAAGGTGGAGTTTTAAGTTGCACCCTTTTTATTGTAAAAATGAATTCCCTCAGGAAGGCATTGCCACCGTCGATTTCCTGCTCCGTTTATGTAGACGACGTACAATTATCCTTTAAGTCTTGTAACCTGTCTGTCTGCGAGCGCCAAGTCCAGCTTGGTGTTAACAAGCTAGCTGGTTGGGCAGACAGCAACGGTTTTAAATTTAATCCAGGGAAGTGCACTTGTGTCTTGTTTTCCAAGAGGCGTGGCATCCGGCCGGATCCCGACATTCATCTCAATGGTGTCTCGATTCCTGTCAAGAAAGAACACAAGTTTTTAGGTATAATTTTGACGAAAAGCTTACGTTTGTCCCACACATAAAACAACTAAAACATAAATGCTTAAAAACAATGAATATCCTGAAGGTTCTGTCGCACATTTCTATTGGTGCTGACAAACAACTTCTTTTACGTGTTTTTACCAGCTTGATAGGCTCACGACTGGACTATGGTAGCGTTGTCTATGGGTCAGCCACTAAAACATCCCTCAGAATGCTGGACCCTGTGCTTCATCTAGGGCTCCGCTTGTCGTGTGGTGCCTTTCGGACTAGTCCAGTCGAAAGTCTGTATGTAGAGTGCAACAAATGGAGCCTAGAACGTCAGCGAGCCTACACAGACCTGCTTTATGCTTTTAAAATCTCATCAATGCCTCACCATCCTTTTACGTCAGTTTTTTATGATACAACAATATCTCAACTTCTTACTAATCGCCCATCAGTCTCTGCTCCCTTCGCTTTCAGAGTAAGAGAAGAAGCGTCACAACTTGATGTCATGTTCTGAGACACCATCAAAACCTCTGCTAGTGAACTTCTAGTACCGTGGCAGCTTCGCCCGATATCATGTGATGTATCTTTTACAAGTGTCGAGAAAAACAGAGTGCCTAGAAGCGCGATCGTGCAACATTTCTTGTCCCTGCAGCACAAATACAAGTGTGCTGAATTTTACACAGATGCTTCTAAAACTGCCATAACTGTTTCCTGTGCTGCGCATGGTGGTGGTACCTTTTATGTCTGTAGAACTATGAATAGAAATACAAGTATCTTTACGGCAGAGGCCTATGGCATACTTCTTGTAGTTAAACATATTGTTCTAAGTCGAATTCCGAAATCTGTAATTTATACTGATTCTTTGTGTTGTGCGTACATTATCCTCACAGAAGTCTAAAAACCATGTGGTCAATGCTCTCATTAGTACTATTATGTCTGTGCATGCGTTAAACCTTGAGGTGACCGTGTGCTGGGTGCCAGGGCACTCTGGAATTCCAGGTAATGAGACCGCAGACCGAATGGCGGCCGCTGCTGCCCTTACAACTACAGTTGACATAACAACAATACCCTACACCGACCTCAAATCACACATTAGACAACACCTTCGCACAACATGGCAAGCGCACTGGAATCAACAGACTGACAACAAACTACACATTCTAAAGCCACTCTTGGGAGCATACACCAGTGATACTCACAACAGACACAACGAAGTTACCCTGGCTCGATTACGGATAGGCCACACGCATGCAACACATTCCCACCTGCTCACGGGATCTCCAAGACCCCTGTGTAGCAGGTGCGGGGAGGGCCTATCCGTAGTCCACATACTAATAACATGCAAGGCACTTCACACACCACGACACAAACACTTCAGAGAACTCTACAGACAACATATCCCACTACACCCATCGCTGTTTCTAGGTGACGATGCCAGTGTTTCTATGAAACGTGTGTTTGATTATTTGTCAGATGTTAAGTTTTTAAACCTTATCTCATATCACGCATAATCAAATCTGGCCCTATACACCAGCCATCACCATTACCTTTAATTGATTTTACAATGTACGATTTACATGTTTTTATACCTACCTTTTTATGGTAATCACTTCGCTTCATTATATAACTTCTTTTCTGGCGCTCTTTGCCCTCGCTGGCCTTGCGCCATGAAACACCAATCATCATCATCATGATGGTGAATATCGGTGGTTGCTCTTCCCCTACCTTCATCTGCTGTTTACTGGCGGGGCGACCACCCCTCGTTAGCAACTACTGTCGAGTTTAATCGCACCTTGGAAGGCCTCGTGAAGGGGCCGTTTTATATGATTAACGCAACGCCAGGCGTTGGGTTTTTAGCTTAAGCTCGCTTCTTGGAACGTCTCGCAAAAAATGTTGCTTGCCCAAAACGACGCTACCACACGTTTTTATCGATAGCTGTCAACTTCATCAGCGCTGCGCAAGACAATATCTGCAGATTTCCACTGTGCAACCAACGCACCAACACGGCAATACACTGACGTCAGTGCAAGCTATCACGCCTCCCAAAAAAGCGTCTGTAAACTTTGTATTCCAGATGACAAAGACGGCAGAGCAGTTGGACGGTTCTGTAATGGCTGCGAAGCGCCGGCAGCAACTGGGTGCTCTGCGGCCCTCGACTACGAGCGATACCCGCTCCACGCCTCCCCTCCCTTCACCAACCAAACCCACACACATACACTGTTGAGACTGGGCCATCCCAGAGCAGTCACCACTGTTGCGACTTTGCCCTGCTCAGTCCGCTATCGATGCGGCGCAGAGCAGAGCAACGAAGCAGTCGAGCCGATGGTTTTTTGAAGCTGCATTTATATACAATATATACAAAGGTAGCAAGAGCGTTACATGGCTCAGACAAGAAAAATTCACAGCATATCCACGGGGTGAATGATGATGAGTGGGCGAAGCTCCTGAGGGGAAATCATCGGTAAAACCGTGACTCTTCAGTGAAGGTTCGCCCACTACATATGTGTCCGAACGTAACGTCTAGAAAGTCTCGCTTAAACCGCGCGTCGGCACCTTGGGGCTGAGCTCGCCTGATGCGTTTTGCAGACGCCTCACGAGCTCTCACTGCATCGGGGTCTGCCTGCCGATACACGCGCTTTCTCGCCGCTTCCCGTTCTCTGACGTTTTGGAGATCCTCTTCGCACCGCAGCCGTGCCGCTTCGCGTACGGCAGGGTCCTCGCGCCATTGCCGTGACAATTGGGCCTCTCGTTCTCGAACGCTGGGATCTTGGCGGCGTCGTCGCGCAGCCAGATGACACGCTTCGGCCTCCCGGTCTCGTACGGCAGGATCTTGGCGGCGGCGTCGCGCAGCTTCACGGAGCGCTGCTGCCTCGCGGGCTCGCACATCTGCAGCCTTATCCATCGGGCGACTCCGAGCGCGCGCCAACAGCGAACGGATTTTATTACAACGCTCCCCGCCATCTAGTAAACAATCCAAGAACTAAACTAGAGGTAGCCTCGCCATCTAGTAAACAATCCAAGCGCATCTCTTCATCATATACAAGTACCGCCATCTAGTAAACAATCCAAGAACTAAACTAGGGGTAGCCACGCCATCTAGTAAACAATCCAAGAACTAAACTAGGGGTGGCTACATACATACGTCGAGGATGGACAGACCCACGCCCTAAGGAGCTTCGCCCCTAAAATAGCACTTCTCAACTCAGTGCCTCTGATTAGATACTGCTGCACCACCGCTGCTTCCGGGCTGGTTTTATACCCCCGGGGTTCTGTTTCAGCTGCATGCAGTTCTAATGCCTCTAGTCGGAGCTATCACTGGCCGCAGTTTGAATCCGGCGAATGGAGGCGACGCGATTGCGTCAGACGAGCCGCCATGACAGGCAAAGGAAAGGCGACTAAGCGGCGGCGTCTCCAGGCGCTACTTGCTGCGTATCTGCCGGGGGTTGTTCGTCCCAGGCATGATTTGGTCCAGCCGTCGCGATGGGAAAGGGAGAGCAGACTCGGCGGTGCCTTTCCCGCCAAGTTAGGGCACGTCTGCCGCGGGCGATTTGACCTAGGCGCGAATCACCTCCGGCGTCGGCACGTCGCCAGGTGCAACGAATTTGAGTCGGGAACTGTGGCACAACACACACACGGATACAAAAATGGGTGGTTGAAGTCAGACCCGCGTGGGTTTTTCCCGGGCTCTTAACGGAAATGAACAAACTACGTGTAGCGCCCTTTTCCTGTCCCTTTCTCGCGGTGGGACCTCCTAGCTGGTTTTCGCCTTTGTGTCTATCACTTATTTGGCGGGCTAGCGACGATGGCGATGGGTATGGTTGCGCAATGTTCGCAGCATGTGGAACAGTGGCGGCAACGTCTCTTTGCAGCTAATTTTAAAGACGATAGTCTTTCTTTGGGTACTCCAGCGTGACAATGTTGGCATGTCTGTCTGTGTCTGTCTTTCCGTATCTTGATCCGTGTCTGTCATAAAGATAATTTATTATTGGAACTTATATCGCGCCCAGCTGTATACATGGGAGCTTCCTGCCCACACGTTTTTTTCTTTGAGTACTTGCAGCGATAGGTCCCGTTACAAAAATCCTTGCTAGTCCCGATGTAATCATAGTGGTCCTTCAAACTCTCTGGAATACTAAAACCTTGCCCCCGTCCGCTGAGTGCGTGCTGCAGGCAGCCGTAGCTGGGCTTACAAACAATCGTCAGAGCAACACCTTTTCACTGACCTCCACGGTCCCCATACTGCGCATACCTTGAATTTTGGGCTTTTTATACCGTGGTGACCGCTCTTTGCATTTCGGTTGTTCCACCTCCTCCTTCGTAAATTTGTTTTGTCTCCTCCTCCCGCGCAAAGGAAGAACACCAAATAGAACACTAGACCACGTTAATCGTACAATGATCACTTATCGTTTTTCGGCTTCAATAATGCCATTGAATGGCAGGGGAATCTTCTACAGGATGTCAGTGGAGTAATTTTGAAGTCGCAAAAACAGTAATTTTGCTCACCAATCAGTCACTCGGAAGGACTATTTGCCTATCAGGTGTTGCGAAGAGCTACCGAGGATGATGCAACATTGCGTCAGTTGTACCACTTCGCATAATGCAACACTGCGTTAACCGTAACTGAGGTCATTGGTTGGATCTAGCCGGTACTGCTCGACGGAACATCGGATCCTACTATATTTATTCCCTACAGCGTGAATCCATGCTTTCTTTGGCCTCGCAAGACAGATGAGAACTTATTTTTACTAAGAAAGGAAGCTTCTACAAGGATATTGAAATCAAATGCAAACAACGACAATCGGAGAAAGAAACACATGCTGACGAAAGTTGAGCGACCCGATGTGCCTCGGGAGCGCGAAAGTATTTGCCACTTTGGTCCCCTGTTCAAGGCTACCGTTGTCTAAATAAGCATTGGTGGAGCTCATTTGGATTGGACTGCACCAAACTCTAACGATGATATTTAACGATGATAACTATGATATCTGTGTAACGATGATATTTACCACCTTGCATAATTGGAAGCTGCGACGAATTTATATAATATGCTCTGAGGCGCCATGCGAACGTAGCACAGAAATGAAGGAGCGAATACGTGTTCCCCCCTCCAAGCTCTTGCCCCATACCCGCCACTCGTACTTCCCATTCCAGACTGCCGGGTTACGTTTATCGGGCCCGTAGCCCCGGCACACGTTCCCGTTGAGTTGCTGTTGTGACCCCTTATCAGACATCGTGAACTTATACACAGATGAAAACTTATTCCCACTGAGAAAGGAAGTTTCTTCACGATATTGAAATAAAATGTAAACAATGACAATCGGACAAAGAAACACATGGTGACAAAAGTTGAGCGACAAGATGTGCCCCGAGAGGACTAAAATATTTGGCAACTTTGGCCCCCTGTTCAATGCTACTGTTGTCTAAATAAGCATTGGTGGCCTCTGTTAACCCACGCCATCGACCAATGAGAGGCACCCTATTGCCTGTTGCCCTCAGCCCCTTTCCTAGCACGCTGATAGCATCGCTGTCCCTGGCACCAATGCTGGAAAGAAAGGAAGAAGTGGCGCCATCCTGTCGCCTTCCCAGGCGGCCCGTTAGGAACACGGCAAGAAGAGGTAAACATCACGGAGGGAGAACTCGTCATGGTGGCGCTGTGAAACTTGAAACTTCGCGCTGCATAGCGCGAGGTAGCTTGCAGTGTCACCCCTTCCTCTTTCGTAATAAAACAACCAAAGCGTGACTGAAACGCCTGCGCGATAAGACAGCTGCTCATGTAATGAACGCAAAACGATATCGCTAAGCTGAAACACACATTGCAGTTCAGCACCTTGCATTTTTATTCAGCGCGTGACGGGTTGAAGCTTAGTTATTACTCATATTAGATTGCGTAGTCGCATATCATTGAATAATTGGGGATTCACACCCAGGGGGTACGCTTGAAAGACGACTGTGAAACACCGGCGGCCACAGACCGTTCTGCTAGAAGCGCATATTCTGGCGCAGTGGAACAGACGAGCGAAATAGGGGTAACGTCGATGTGATCGGTTCTTTTGTGAAGACAGGTACGGCCGCCTTTCTCGACCCACTTCGCAATACCTCTATCTTGCTTCCTTGTACCTCAAGTTGTGCGTTTATGATGAAAGAAGAGAAGCTGTCTCCTCCGATTCGACAAACTGCAAGCGACTGATTATTTGTCAGTTTGCGATTCATGTGCCTTCACCCCGCCCGGACGGCGTGACAATGTGCTTGCTGGAAGTCAACGTCATGGGCTCGCAGCTGCGTGAATTCCTCGAAATAGGCTTGCAAGAGGTTGTTCGGCTGCTGCTGCGTTTTCTTACAGACGATGTGTTTTGTGCGGTAATCGTTGCTCATTTGTGTGGAGTGCTTTTGGTGCGCTGTTTGGGCGTTCGGCCGAAAACATGGGATACGAGCGCTACCCTAACGATACGGCTACAAGAGCTGGAAGCTTCAGGTTTGTCGAGGCACGAAAGATTTCTGTCGTTTATGTGCTTAAGCAAAGTGTTGGCTATTATAGTCATTTGGAATTGACATTCAGTTGTTTTTCGCAATACGAACGAGATATAAATTTTATTTTGTGACTAGGAACTTGTCTACGAAGCGGTCGAAAATGACGCCGGGTAACGAGCCACGACGAAGGGTGACTTATTGACACTGCAGTTGGACCCGGCGCTGCTTCAGAGCGTGTCACGACTTGTCTACTATCGTTGTCCCTCAGAAAAAATTTTTGTGGAGGAAAATTTCAGGATTGTTAAACTGATGAGGTTTAAATTAATGCTGGATGTGCATTGTACATCGATAATGCACGTTTACAATTACATTAAAACGCACCGTAATCCACCCCACCTTATTATTCCACTGTATAGTGCAGAAGTGCAGAATCGTACTCTCAGCACTTTTGTAACTTAGTGGACTCCATTGACGGAGTTCAGCGCGTGAATGCAAGTGGGTAATTCCTTGAACAAACTAGTAGAAACATTGTTGAATACGTTCAAATGTTGGTGCAGATTGCGTACAGGGAAATACAAGTTAGTACAGATTGAGTAGAAGTGAGTACTGTCACTAAGCTCCGATGATTAGGAGAATTTCAGCGCACCGAGAAACGAACACAGACGAGAAAAGCTGCCGACAGAAGATACGTATAAAACCTCAATTTACAGCCACGGCAGCGACGAGAAGCACCAAGCCCCATCAGAAAACGACGCGCCCCAGCCGCCGGTGCTTTTTTCGTGGAAACAAGAGCACACGCCAGAAAGAACGCGAGCGCTTACGTTCCCTTTCACTCGATCCCGTTTACGCGCCTCCGCGCAGTGCGCCGCCCTACCCCAGGCAGCACAGGACTGTTCGGCCTAAAACAGGCCGGTGTACTTTGGCCGGTGATTTTCTGTCCGGCCGTTTTCCGGCAGCCATGTTTGGCCCATGTCCAAATGTGGGCCTTTTGGCCGTATACGGCCGTACTCCCATGGCTGTCCAACGGGCAGTGCACGTCGGCCAGTCGACCGGCTTACGGTCACACGGCCAGATTCCAGCCGTAGGGCTCCGGCTATTCCAAAGCCACCCGTGTACGGCCGAAGTACGGCAGCCGGAGGACAGCCGAGATGCGGTCGTTGGACTCCAGCCGGACTACAGCTACCGGAAATACGGCCGTGCTACGGGCATTGGAGTTCAGCCACAGTACGTTAACTGTACTGAGGCCGGTCACTGCATGTCGCGCAAGCAGATGACTCATTCGCGCAGTGCAGAAGCAGCACAAACCCAGCATTTTGGGTCCAGTGCAGCCACATCAAAGTGAGCTCGCGCGCAACCACCAGCCGTCAAGCTTTCAGCGCAGCCTTCCTTAATTACCAGCCTCAGTTGACAGCAAAATTCATTTATTAAACAGTGCTAATAAATGGTCGTTCCTGTAATTGCTGCGCCTCTTTTACTGCCGAACACAGAAAATATTCAGTTCTTTGTATAGCTTGAATAAATCTATTGTCCAGGTCCGGATATCCTCTGTGGGGCGGCTTACCTGTAATAAACGGGGAAAGAGGAGGGGGGGTGGAGGCGGAGGGCGCATACTGTAGTGGGTTGAATCTCAGAGAGATAAATTGCGCCGCTTTTAGCCAATTTCTTTTAGGGAAATATTCCGGAACACTTTCATGCTATGACTACATAAACTATTTTTATAAAAGTTGCTTGACCAAATTTGATGTATATAAAACCGGCGTGAATGCCTTTACGAAGCGTTTTGGTTCTCAACAAAACACTCAGGAGCATTTAATACAACTTCTTCACAAAACAGTATCTCCAGTTTTTGCCCATTTTGCTTGCAAAGACATTTTCTACTCGATCAACTTTTCTGATGATCTTGCGCAGGGCTGATCCTAAGAAGGAGCGAACAGGTACTTTCATTTTCAATCTATTTTAATGGTGTTTTCATGAGTATACGTCCACACCACTTAATAGTTCAAAAGAACTTAATTTTCTTTTAATGTCATACTACGTTCAAAAAATTCTAGACACGTTGCGAATGACACCCTGCTTCAGGTGGCTGCAGTTGTATCCCTTTGTGTTCACGCAAGGGAAGGCGTAAAATTAGAGTTACATAATTTGTTTCAAACCAGTCACATAGCAATGGTAGCATGCATACAGGAAACCTTGCATACTGCAACTAATAGGGCAATAAATAGTTTATTGGTCAAGGTTGAATGCGTAGGGTTCTCAACCCGTCGGAGGCAAACTTGCGCCTCTGGAAGTTTGTTTATTTATTGATTTATTTAGCTTATTCATTTATTTATATATTTTTATTTATTTATTTATTTATTGTTTTATTTATTTATTTATTTAGTATTTATTTATTTATTTATTTGATGCCTGCTTGCCTTTGCATGCATTACAGAAGGGAAATACATAACACTAAGCATTAAATATGAGACAAAATAACAAAATAATTCTACAAAGCGCGCTGAAAATTGTCAATACAAACAGGTAACGCAATCATACGTGGAAGATAATTACAGTGCGGTATTGATGTAAAATAAAATGAATCGCGCAAGGCGTCACCTTTAAAGGAAAGTTAATAATTTGCTTTAAGCTAGCGGTCCCACTTTGCGATATGTAGACTGGCGCTTGGACATACTTCTCCCCTTCTACTCCAGTTTTCGAATGATAGATATTACGAAAAAAGTTCAACCTGTGGTTTCGTCTGTAATCTTTCACGTCCTGCCACTTCAGTTTACTTTTACTTTCTCTCATGCTAAGTTGAGCGTGCCAATTACCTAATACGAATCGCACTGACATATTCTGTATGTTTTCAAGCGTATCAACCAGCTCTTTGCTGTAGGGATCCACGAAAACACATGCGTACTCCAAGATTGAGCGCACAGGAGTGAAATACGATTGTTCTTTTCAGTTAGATGGAGGTTCACTGAAATTTCGTCTCAGAAAGCCAAAAACATATGCAGCCGTAACTTCTATGGTGTGAACCTGCCTAATTTACCTCTAAGCCCTCCCTAAATAAACTCCTAGGTATTTATATTCCTCGGCCGTTGTCACAGCAGTATAATTTACGGTATACGTATTCAATTGGAATGAAGGTGTTCTTGTAAAGGTGCCATTAACACACTGTTTAAAATCCAAAAACTTTTCTGAATCACCACACCAGGATATTATTAAATTCGAATAAAGCTGAAGCTATACGGAATCACGTTCATTCGTTATAGTCCGGTAAACTACACAGTACTCTTGAACAAAGCTATAGGGCCAATAGTAATAACAATGCAAACACCGATTCATTCAGTTCATAGGATGAAATGTACTACGCAGAAGGTGATATGGAACACCATCATTTGCTTTTTTGCAGTCCAAGAATATTCAGTCAACCACTTTAAGCTTATCTTTTGCAAGAGCCCAATCGTGCGTGAACTCAACAATCTGCGTTGAGCAAGAAAATCCTGACAAAATTCGTGTTTGCAAGGATGCTGGCGATTATCTTTAACCAAATGAGTCATATCCCAAGAGTAGCTAAGCTCACCTTCAAACGTCGGAACTAAATTAACAGCTAGGCTTCGTCAGTGACAAGGCTCTGTTGTTATCGCAAATTTAAAATAATTTTTTCTAAATAGGCAGTCGTAAAATCCCATGAAGTAACATAGTGCAGGGCATGAAGTTGATCCTACCAATGCACGAGCGAGTCTCTTCTACGTTTATCACCAACAACATAGTGCAACATTGCTTGTCGCAGTTTAATTGTAAGCAGAATAACTTGCGCTTTTGCTCGCACTTGCCTTTCTTTGGTGGGGAGTCATTGACATGGTGGCGGTTTAGCTCCTGCGTGGTGGCCGCTTGCTCGACGCCCTTGAAGGCCAGTTATTTTGGTGAACCATCTCCATCTGGGATCGGACATCTCTGCCGTGTCGATGTCTCCAATGCTCTCCATTTCTTGAAGGGGCGAATAGCCTCGAGCTGATGCGTTGACGAAGCCGGCGGCAGAGGCGTGGTAGCGGCGATGACTGGCGAGGCTTAGCTCACCCATCGGTGTGGCACAGTCTTCTTGTGGCAATAAATGACATTTCAATGTCCTAAAAGGTTCCCTGCTAATGTCCAGTTAGTCCTTGCACCTTGCCCGTTCACCGATAACACTCATTACTGTTTGACAAACGATGTTCGTTCATTTAAAACGTAGAAACACGGAGCGGATGAAAAACGCGTCCCCGTCGTTCGGCTCCCTAACGGCTTTTTTTCCCCCCAGGAAACAACCGGTCGGTCTCCTTCCAAACACGTCTGTGCATGAATTCTCGGCGCCCAGGCACGAGCCGCTGTTCGGCTGTATGCCGTTTGCCGAAAAAATGACGTATAACCAGATACCTTACGCAGGCCGGTCTCCTCTTGAACACCGGTTGCCAAATATTCTGTTGCCATTCGCTTGCCGTAATTCGGCCGAGGACAGCTAACCGAATGAAAAACGTATATTCTGGGGCCGGTATCCTTCATAACACTGGTTGCCGGAAGAAAACGAATATCTACCACCGGACGCGCGGTTCACCGTTGAAACAACGAATGCACGGCAGCCGCGCCCCGGCCGATCTCCTTTCTAACACCAACTGCCGCAAGAATACGCATATTCTGTGGCTGGTCGCTTGCCGTGCTTCGGCCGATTACCGCTTCCCGAAGAAAAAACGGATGCCCTAAGGCCGTCCTTCGGCCGTTCTCTTTCTCAACATCGGCAGCCGTAAGAGAACTGAATATCTGGCTGCCGGTTAGCTGCCGTTGTGCGTCCGGACACGGGCGGACGGAAAAATGCCGAAGCGCTGGTTGCCGAATGTTGGCCGTTTAACGCACGATCAATGGCTGCCAGAACCTGGATGCTGGCCGGACATGCCAGAAAGCGGCCATAGACGGGCCGGTCTTGGGGCACACTTTCTGTGCGGCCTGGGACGTCAGTGCACCGTATAAGACGTTTTCTCGCCGTGCTCCTTTGTTCTGATGTATATGTAACCTCAGTATTTTTATTTAGTTAAACATTTTAAAATCCTGTTTAGCCTTTGATTCGATGACGACCTAGCTAACATAGCGCAGTTGACAGGATCAGGATTTGGGCCCACGGCAGGACGAAGCGGGCTCGGGACGAACGGAACGCTTTCGAGACTGCTTGTACGGGAGAGAGAGAAGTTTTAGCATTCTCGAAAGAACGAGCAAAAGTCGAGAGCTTGAGCGACGACATGGACACGGCAAGATCGGCAATGAATGAGCCCGATCTAGAAGAAGGCGTCGAACACCCTACGGATGAAGTGACGCAGCAGGGTGTGTAGTTAGGCACGTTGTTACATAATTTAACGAAACAGCGCGATGCGGGGAACAAAGGGAAGAGAAGATGACACAAGCGCTGAAGTGACGCTTAAGACGCCAAAGAATGTGGGGGGAACGGACGCGACGAACTACGCCCGCTACCTCACCACAACGGTTTCACTTCCAAAGCCATCACGGTGAAAGCAAGCACGGAGCCGCAACGATTGTGACCGATCCACCACTCCACCCTAGGAACACGCCATGCCACCGCACGCTAAACGAAAAGCCAACCGGCTCCCGCAGCATACGCAAGGCACACTTCAATCGAAGCAACATCTTCAACGTGCCGAACTATAACATCCCTGCACACCATAGCTCACCAGCAGACAAAATGAACGTATACGCTCCCACATGCATCAAGCACGCAACGAGCTACAGGAACATGATCGCCGAGAGAAGCGACGCGACTAATGCAACGCCGTAAACGTTGTCAACTTCAGGTCTGACGAAGTGAATACCACGGAACACAAATTAAGAAACAAACTGATTTGATATTTACCAAAGCTCATCGAGACAAACGCCCCGTAACAAAGTTTCTTGTATCCGAAAAAATAAAAAACAAACGCCAGCATCTAGCAACTGCGAATAAGAGGACAGTGATCTGGATACGAACAGAGGCTACGCGGAAACTTAATTGTGCCTGGGGGTATTGAATATAGAGTTGAGTATTCGTGAGTAATACAAATTGAGACTCATGAATACATATTGAGTACTCATGAGTAAAAATTTAGTACTCATGAGTATAGATTGAGTACTCATGAGTACAGATTGAGTACTAATGAGTACAGATTGAGTACGAATACTTGCGAGGACAAATGATTTTGAGTACAAGTGAGTTCCATGACAAATGAGTATGTGATCAGTGAGTATGAGTGATTTTGAGAACAAACGAGCTTTTTGAGTCTGAGTTTGATTGGGTACAGCATGAAGGAAAAAAATTGTGATTGAGTTTGAGTGAGTTCTTTCTGTATTGCCCACCTATGAAAGCACCACAAACACACAAACACCACACACGCACGCACACACACACACACACACACACACACACACACACACACACACACACACACAAACAAACACACAATAAGACAAATCATGCAAGTAAGATGTGAACATTGCGCTCGGGTGGGTACGTTAGTATACACAAAGACACCGTTCATGAAAAAGTACAGGCATCTGCAAAAACTGACGTTCTAAACATTCAAATGGTCGTATTGTACTGGATAATACGGATATCACCAAATACGTGTAAAGCACACTGATATGTATGGGCAAGACATGCGCGCGCATGAACACGCGCACGCACACATCCGAACAAAAATTAGAACTCGTGATTCCTTATAAACCATACCGATGGGACATGAAGAGCTCCAGGTACTTGCATTTTTATAAGCACGTTTAAAACACTTAATATTGCCTGAAAAGGCGCCTTAGGACAAACAAAAACCATTACTATATACGCATTGCACACACATGACTGGAGACAGAATCTCTGTAGTCGTTACATCAAGGCACCTGTAATGACGGAGTGCTTGCATTGGCACCCTTAGCCTAACAGAGCTTACTGGTCTCGGGCTGTCGACTTTTGCAGTGGATACTCTTCAACAGAAAAAAATTAATCGCTGTCGTGCGTCTACATTGTAATTATTCCAGGTAAACCGCTTGAGGACGTCGTTGCAAGCGTATTATTAATGCGGGGTGTATCGGCGAGAGAAGATACGAGTGAACCCTTTTTGCACCCTCTTCAAGCGCAAAGATGACGACGCACTCATACAGGTCTAGACTGCCGATTGAAACTTCACTTTTGGGGTAACAAGGGCTTTATACAGAGCTCGAAAGCCCAATTCGCTTGATCAATCCTTTGGTGCACGACCGGTCGCACCCAGAGTCCGAAGAGATGTGCGTGCTAGTTAGTTAACAGAAGGTGTGAACCGAAGTTTCGAATCCATCAAAACACCCAAATTGTGTGTTACGCTAGCTCTTTTTACAGTCTTAGATTAGAAGTGGTGCAAAAGTGTTAAAGGAGGATTTTTTTACTTTATGCAATTGGTCCCGAGGACATACCATGGCGGCACCTACGAGTGACGTCACTTGTAGGACGCCGGGTTATGCTGGCGTCTGCTAAAACACATTTCGTGTGCTTATCAGACCACACGGTTTTTGTTGTGGCGACCGTGTGCTCTCTCCTCGCGGCTTTGCAGCAACCCAGGCGGCACAGGAAGTGTGCCCCAAGACCGGCCCGTCTATGGCCGCTTTCTGGCATGTCCGGCCAGCATCCAGGTTCTGGCAGCCACTGATCATGCGTTGAACGGCCAACATTCGGCAACCAGCGCTTCGGTATTTTTCCGTCCGCCCGTGTACGGACGCAGAACGGCAGCTAACCGGCTGCCAGATATTCAGTTCTCTTACGGCTGCCGATGTTGAGTAAGAGAACGGCCGAAGTACGGCCTTAGGGCATCCGTTTTTTCTTCGGGAAGCGGTAACAGGCCGAAGCACGGCTAGCGACCGACCACAGAATATGCGTATTCTTGCGGCAGCTGGTGTTCGAAAGGAGACCGGCCGGAGCGCGGCTGCCGTGCATTCGTTGTTTCAACGGTGAACCGCGCGTCCGGCGGTAGAATATTCGTTTTTCATTCGGTTAGCTGTCCTCGGCCGAATTACGGCAAGCGAATGGCCACCGAATATTTCGCAACCGGTGTTCAAGAGGAGACCGGCCTACGTAAGGTATCTGGTTATACGTCATTTTTTCGGCAAACGGCATACAGCGAAACAACGGCACGCGCCTGGGCGCCGAAAATTCATGCACAGACGTGTTTGGAAGGAGGCCGACCGGTTTTTTTCTGGGGGCAGAAAAAGCCGTTAGGGAGCCGAACGACGGGGACGCGTTTTTCATCCGCTCCGTGTTTCTACGTTTTAAATGAACGAACATCGTTTTTCAAACAGTAACGAGTGTTCTCGGTGAACGGGCAAGGTGCAAGGACTCACTGGACATTAGCAGGGAACCTTTTAGGCCATCGAAATGTCATTTATTGCCACAAGAAGACTGTGCCACACCGGCGGGTGAGCTAAGCCTCGCCAGTCATCGCCGCTACCACGCCTCTGCCGCCGGCTTCGTCGACGCATCAGCTCGAGGCTATTCGCCCCCTCAAGAAATGGAGAGCATTGGAGACATCGACCCGGAAGAGATGTCCGATCCGAGATGGAGATGGTTCACCAAAATAACTGGCCTTCAAGGGCGTCGAGCAAGCGCCCACCACACAGGAGCTAAACCGCCACCATGTCAAGGACTCCCCACCAAAGAAAGGCAAGTGCGAGCAAAAGCGCAAGTTATTCTGCTTACAATTAAACTGCGACAAGCAATGTTGCACTATGTTGTTGGTGATAAACGTAGATGAGACTCGCTCGACCATTGTTAGGATCAACTTCATGCCCTGCACTATGTTACTTCATGGCATTTTACGACTGCCTATTTAGAAAAAAAAACTATTTTAAATTTGCGATAACAACAGAGCCTTGTCACTGACGAAGCCTAGCTGTTAATTTAGTTCCTATGTTTGAAGGTGAGCTTAGCTACTCTTAGGGATATGACTCATTTGGTTAAACATAATCGCCAGCATCCTAGTAAACACGGATTTTGTCAGGATTTTCTTGCTCAACGCAGATTGTTGAGTTCACGCACGATTTGGCTCTTGCAATAGATAAGCTTAAAGTGGTTGACTGTATATTCTTGGACTGCACAAAAGCAAATGATGGTGTTCCATATCCCCTTCTGCGTAGTACACATTTCATCCTATGAACTGAATGAATCGGTTTTTGCATTGTTATTACTATTGGCCCTATAGCTTTGTTCAAAAGTACTGTGTAGTTTACCGGACTATAGCGAATGAACGTGATTCCGTATACCTGCAGCTTTATTCGAATTTAATAACATCCTGGTGTGCTGATTCAGAAAAGTTTTTGGATGTTAAACAGTGTGTTAACGTGGCACCTTTACAAGAAAACCTTCATTCCAATTGAATACGTATACCGTAAATTATGCTGCTGTGACAACGGCCGAGGAATATAAATACCTAGGAGTTTAGTTAGGGAGTGGTTAGAGGTTAAATAGGCAGGTTCACACCATAAAAGTTACGGCTGCATATGTTTTTGGCTTTCTGAGACGAAATTTCAGTGAACCTCCATCTAACTGAAAAGAACAACCGTATTTCACTCATGTGCGCTCAATCTTGGAGTACGCATGTGTTTTCGTGTATCCCCACACCAAAGAGCTGGTTGATACGCTCGAAAACATACAGAATATCTCAGTGCGATTCGTATTAGGTAATTGTCACGCTCAACTTAGCATGATAGAAAGTAAAAGTAAACTGAAATGGCAGTACGTGAAAGATCACAAACGAAACCACAGGTTGAACTTTTTTCGTAATATCTATCATTCGAAAACTGGAGTAGAAGGGGAGAAGTATGTCCAAGCGCCATTCTACATATCGCAAAGTGGGACCGCTAGCTTAAAGCAAATTATTAACTTCCCTTTAAAGGTGACGCCTTGCGCGATTCATTTTATTTTACATCAATACTGCAGTGTAATTATCTTCCACGTATGATTGCATTAAAGGAGTACTGACACGAAATTTCAAAACTGAGATAACTATGTAAAACGCTTCCTTTTTATCAGGAGATATCTAACAGCAAGTTTCAACAGCAACCGTTAAGCGAAACATATTTAAAATCCATTTTAATCTTCGCCCGCACGAGAAAGCCCAGAGCGGGCCGACGTGACATCATCTGCTACGTGCCCCAAACTGCCGACGTCGGGGCTCCCGTGACGAAGCCGACGCGCTGGCTGTGGTTGGCACGCGCTGCTCGGGCGTGTGTACACGTCATGGTTTTGGGACTGACGTCATGCTGCCCGGGCCTGTGGGGACGGCGAAGACCTCGGGCGGTCTGGGCGCGCGCGTGCGCTCGCTCGCGCGCGCTTCCAGAGAGGCAGCGATACGGCAAGAATGGTGACGCCATGTGATACATGCTGTCATGGCGGCCGCTCGGCGTTTTTTTGTCGAAACCGAAACTGGCACGAATAAACGACGCCGTAAATGAATGTTTACGCTGCGCTCGACCGTCTAATCTGTCATTCTATGATTAGTGGGTTTGCAGGCACGCATAGCAGCGAAAAAAACGTAACATAAAAATTTCGTGTCAGTACTCCTTTAACTGTTTATATTGACGATTTTCAGCGCGCTTTGTAGAAATATTTTGTTATTTTGTCTCATATTTAATGCTTAGTGTTATGTATCTCCCTTCTGTAATGCATGCAAAGGCAGGCAGGCATCAAATAAATATATAAATAAATAAATAAATAAATAAATAAATTGTAAGGGAGATGAATGGTACAGGCGCTTGTGAACAAAACACGATAGTGCGTCAGACTCCGCAGCCGCGAAAGCAGCATCGACAGTGGCAACAAGACAAAAACCACCGACGACGAAGACGACAGGCGCGCGTCTGTGAACCGGCTCAATCTTGGATAACGGTCATTAAAGGCCTTTCGTCAGCTACCTCGCGTTGAGCAATACATCCCCTTAGAATTGGTGGAGGTTGCTGTGGTCCTGACCTCTCTATACACTGGAACTCCGCTCCCGGACGCTCCCCAGCGCCATGGCTCCTCCTCGCGAGACTGAGCCCCCGGCTGCACCTACTACGACGACCATCATCTGTTCCGGTTCTATTCGTCAGCGGGATCCCCCATTCTTCAATGGCACAGACGAGCAGGACGTGGAAGACTGGCTCGTCACGTACCAGAGAGTAAGCGCCCACAACAACTGGGGTGACAACGTGAAGCGGAACAACGTGGAATTTTACCTCACCGGTACGGCCGAGCTTTGGTATGGCAACCACGGAAAGCGATACCCCACGTGGTCGGAATTCAAATCGAGGTTTTCGGAACACTTCGGTCGCCCTTCAGTGCGGAAGCTTCACGCAGAGCAGCGCTTGCGAGAACGAGCGCAGCAGCCCGGTGAGAGCTTCCTCAGTTACATCGAGGAAGTTGTGGATTTGTGCAGGAGGGTGAGCGCCACGATGAGTGACGAGGACACAATTAAGCACATCCTCAAAGGCATTTCAGATGACGCTTTTCAAATGCTGCTGGCGAAGAATCCCCAAACGGTCACCGACGTCATCAACCTGTGCCAGAGCTATGACGAGCTCAGGAGACAGCGAGCTCTTACACGGCGATCTGTTGGCCAGGATGTGTCGAGTTTAACTGCTGGTAGCGACAACACTCTGTCTCCGCGCATTCAGCAGTTCATCCGGGAAGAAGTTGCCCGTCAGCTTTCCCTAGTTCCCTTCACACCGACGTCTGACGCCACCCTTGCCCCTTCGTTGAGAAGTGCTATCCAGCAGCAGGTGGCCGATACCATTCCATGCTCCCGCCAACACGCACCTGTGACCGCTTCGCTCATCGGTGCCGGCATCGCGCAGCCCACACCACCTGCTGTTCCGCCCACGTACGTGACCTCAGTGCAAACACTACCTGTTGCCGGACCTCTAACCTACGCCGACGCCATCTCCAGGCCCTTTGCCGAAGCCGTCACAAGTCAGCCAATCTTCCCGGTCATGCCGCAACAGCCCACTGAGCTCACAGGAAGACCAACGTATCCCAGCTATCTGCCGATGCCGCCTGTGTTGCAGAGGCCGCCACGCGTACGGCTTGACCCGTCATCTTCGACCACCGCTTGGCGCACGCCGGACAATCGCCCAATCTGCTTTGTTTGCTTAACTCCCGGGCATGTGGCGCGTTACTGCCGCCGCGGGGGGATGCCTGCACGGCAGCCTTCTTGGAACGTGCCGTATGTCTCGCCGCAGTCGATGCCTCGTGCTCCGACCAGTTTTGCCGAGACGACTCCGCCCGCCAACTCGCGTGACACCACCAACCGTCACCCATCCCCGCGACGCCGTTCACTTTCGCCGATGCATCGGCGCCCCTTGCCTCCTGAAGCGGAAAACTAGGCGCCGCAGTTCCGGAGGCAAGAGCTGCGTCATCGTCGAACTGTTCAAGACCTACCTTCTCACCCAATAACGTCGTCGACATTATAATAGACGGAGTCGCCACTCATGCGCTTGTCGACACTGGAGCCGCCGTTTCAGTTATCCGCCTAGAGCTTTGCCGCCGCCTGAAAAAGGTTATGACGCCGCATTTTGGACCACCCTTACGTACTGCTGCAGCACGTTCGGTCGAACCAGTCGGTACGTGTACTGCCCGGGTGTTAATCCAAGACGTTCTGTACATTGTTCAGTTCATTGCCCTTTCTTCATGCTCACATGACGTCATCCTGGGATGGGATTTCCTCTCCCGGCACAACGCTATCATTGACTGCGCCCGAGCCGAAGTTGAGTTGTTTTCGCCGCTTGATATACCATCAGAAATTTCTCCAACACCTCTTTCTGTGAAAGTTTCTGTCGCCGACGACACCACTATCCCTTCTTGCTCCACCGTCCCTGTGCCCTTGATCTGCCATCTTCCTTCCGACGTCAATGCAATTTTCATGCCGTCGCAATTGTTCTGCCAACGCCGATGTCTGTTGCTTCCTTTCGCCTTGCTCAGTATCCGCGATGGCCAAACCACCCTGTTCGTTTCTAATCCTGCAGCTAGTCCTCGCTCTTTGCTCCGCGGCGAGTGCCTTGGACGCGCCGAGTCAGTGGAGTCCGCCGTCGTCATCGCCGCTTTGGACGACCTGCCGCACGTTGAGGTGACCGGACTCTGCCCACCTCCTGCCACTGCATCTCGGGTATCCCCGGAAGTTTTCGATCGTGCCATCGACGCCGACCTTACGCCGCCCCAACGAGACCAACTGATGAAACTACTGTGTCAATTTCATTCGTCCTTTGACTGTGCGCAGACGTCGCTTGGTCGCTCCACGACGGTCAGCCACCCTATCGACACCGGCTCCCACGCGCCTTTACGCCAGCGACCTTACCGCGTTGCCCCTTCCGAAAGGAGCATAATTGACGAACAAGTGGGTGACATGCTCCAGCGCGGTATCATTCGACAATCGAACAGCCCCTGGGCGTCGCCGGGAGTACTCGTGCGGAAAAAGGACGGCTCCATCCGTTTTTGTGTCGACTACCGTCGCCTAAACAAAATAACTCGCAAGGATGTTTACCCGCTACCACGCATCGACGACGCCCTAGATTGCCTTCAAGGAGCAGAATATTTCTCGTCCCTTGACCTGCGCTCCGGATACTGGCAAGTCCCGATGGCAGATGCGGATCGTCCGAAAACAGCCTTTGTTACTCCAGACGGTTTATATGAATTTAACGTCATGCCGTTCGACCTGTGCAACGCGCCCGCCACATTCGAACGGATGATGGACAATATTCTTCGCGGCCTCAAATGGAAAACATGCCTGTGTTACCTGGATGATGTCGTAGTGTTCTCACCCGACTTTCCCACGCATCTACGGCGGCTCGAGCAAGTTTTAGCTTGTATGAAGGACGCAGGCCTCCAACTAAACCTAAAGAAGTGCCGATTTGCTGCTCGCCAGCTGACGATCCTTGGCCACGTCGTTTCCAGAGATGGCGTTCTTCCTGATCCGGACAAGCTTCGTGCCGTGGCTGAATTCCCGAAGCCGACCACCATCAAAGAGCTTCGTAGCTTCATCGGGCTATGCTCGTATTTCCGCCGCTTTGTGCGTAACTTCGCCTCCATCATCGCGCCATTGACACAACTTCTTGGCAACAAGACGGGTCTTTTGGCATGGTCATCGGCTTGCGACAAGGCCTTTACAACCCTACGTCGCCTCCTCACGTCCCCGCCAATTCTTCGTCATTTCGACCCGTCGGCCCCAACTGAAGTCCACACCGATGCGAGTGGAGTTGGTCTGGGTGCTGTTCTGGCTCAAAGGAAAACCGGGTTTCACGAATACGTGGTCGCCTACGCGAGCCGCACACTCACACCTGCGGAGTCGAATTACTCTGTCACTGAGCGGGAATGCTTGGCAATTGTGTGGGCCCTCTCGAAGTTTAGTCCTTATCTGTATGGACGACCTTTCGACGTGGTCACCGACCATCATGCGCTTTGTTGGTTGTCGTCCCTGAGATACCCTTCTGGCAGACTGGCACGTTGGGCACTCCGCCTTCAGGACTTCGACATCCGCGTGGTGTATCGCTCTGGCCGCAAGCACCACGACGCTGACGCCCTCTCCCGGTGTCCGATGTTGCCTGACGAGACGACTAATTCCCCCTCTGAGTGCTTTGTATCGCTCCTTGACGTGAGTTCCATGCCATCCGAACAGCGAAAAGATCCGTGGGTCATGTCGCTTTGCAACTACCTTTCGAACCCGTCCAAATCGTCGGTACCTCGAGCAATTCGGCGCCAAGCGTCCCACTTCGCTATTCGTGATAGCTTGCTCTACAGGCGGAACTACCACCCTAATGGGCGCAAATGGTTGCTCGTCATTCCCCGCCATCTTCGCTCTGAAGTGTGCGACCAGTTTCACAGTGAGCCTCAGTGTGCTCACGCCGGCGTGCTAAAGACCTACGAACGCCTTAGACTGCGATATTACTGGCGTGGTATGTATGGCTTCGTTCGTCGTTATGTTCGCTCTTGCACGGACTGTCAACGGCGCAAGCCACCACCCCCTCATGCGTCTGGCCCGATGCAGCCTTTGGCGTGCCCGATTCGACCTCAGTAGGAATCGACCTCTACGGACCCCTTCCCTGTACTGCGGCTGGCAATAGGTGGGTCATCGTAGCCGTCGACCACCTGACACGGTTCGCCGAAACCGCTGCGCTGCGTGCCGGTACTGCCGACGCCGTTGCAACATTTCTGCTCAACCGCATCATCCTACGTCACGGCGCTCCTCGTGAACTTCTCAGTGACAGGGGGCGTGTCTTTCTTTCTGACGTCATTGAAGCGCTCCTAAAGGCCTGCCGCATCGTCCACCGCACCACTACTGCATATCACCCGCAGACAAACGGCTTAACGGAACGTTTTAACCGCACCTTGGGGGACATGCTGGCAATGTATGTATCATCCGACCATTCCAACTGGGATATGATTCTCCCATTTGTCACCTACGCCTACAACACTGCCAAGCAAGCCACCACGGGTTTCTCTCCCTTCTTCCTTGTGTATGGACGCGAGCCGTCGTGCCTGCTTGACACGATCCTCCCCTACAGTCCCGACGTGTCTGAAGCCTTGTCAATCTCTGACGTCACCCGACGTGCGGAGGAGTGTCGCCAACTGGCTCGCTCGTTCACGTCAGACGAGCAAGGGCGCCAAAAGTTCCGCCATGATGCGTCGACGCCTACCCCAGAATTTCGTCCGGGTGATCTCGTTTGGCTCTGGATTCCGGCCACGACTCCTGGGCTGTCGAGCAAGCTCATTTCAAAGTATCACGGACCGTATCGTGTACTCGAACGGACGTCGCCTGTTAATTATGTGGTCGAGCCTCTGACTCCTTCCTCTGACAATCGCTGCCGTGGCCGAGAGACCGTTCACGTCGCACGCCTGAAGCGATACTTCGAACCCGCCATGGTCTCGTGCCCCTAAGTCGCCAGGATGGCTCCTATTCGTCCCGGGGAAATTGTAAGGGAGATGAATGGTACAGGCGCTAGTGAACAAAACACGATAGTGCGCCAGACTCCGCAGCCGCGAAAGCAGCATCGACAGTGGCAACAAGACAGAAACCACCGACGACGAAGACGACAGGCGCGCATCTGTGAACCGGCTCAATCTTGGATAACGGTCATTAAAGGCCTTTCGTCAGCTACCTCGCGTTGAGCAATACATCCCCTTAGAAAATAAATAAATAAATAAATAAATAAACTTCCAGAGGCGCAAGTTTGCCTCCCACGGGTTGAGAACCCTACGGATTCAACCTTGACCAATAAAATATTTATTGCCCTATTCGTTGCAGTATGCAAGGTTTCCTGTATGCATGCTACCATTGCTATGTTATTGGTTTGAAAGAAATTATGTAACTAATTTTACGCCTTTCCTTGCGTGAACACAGAGGGATACAACTGCAGCCACCTGACGCAGGGCGTCATTCGCAACGCGTCTAGAATTTTTTGAACGTAGTGTGACATTAGAAGAAAATTAAGTTCTTTTGGACTATTAAGTGGTGTGGACGTATACTCATGAAAACAACATTAAAATAGATTGATATTGAAAGTACCTGTTCGCTCCTTCTTAGGATCAGCCCTGCGCAAGATCATCAGAAAAGTTGATCGAGTAGAAAATGTCTTTGCAAGAAAAATGGGCAAAAACTGGACATACTTTTTTGTGAAGGAGTTATATTAAATGCGCCTGAGTGTTTTGTTGAGAACCAAAACGCTTCGTGAAGGCATTCACGCCGGTTTTATATACAGCAAAATTGGTCAAGCAACTGTTATAAAAATAGTTTATGTAGTCATAGCATGAAAGTGTTCCGGAATATTGCCCTAAAAGAAATTGGCTAAAAGCGGCGCAATTTATCTCTCTGAAATTCAACCCACTAAAGTATGCGCCCTCCGCCGCCCCCCGCCCTATTCTCCTCTTTCCCCGTTTATTACAGGTAAGCCGCCCCACAGAGGATATCAGGACCTGGACAATACATTCAAGCTCTACAAAGAACTGAATATTTTCTGTGTTCGGCAGTAAAAGAGGCACAGCAATTAAAGGAACGACAATTTGTGAGCACTGTTTATTAAATGAATTTTGCTGTCAACTGAGGCTGGTAATTAAGCAAGGGTGCGCTGAAAGCTTGACGGCTGGTGGTTGCGCGCGAGCTCACTTTGATGTGGCTGCACTGCACCCAAAATGCTGGGTTTGTGCTGCTTCTGCACTGCGCGAATGAGTCATCTGCTTGCGCGACATGCAGTGACCGGCCTCAGTACAGTTAACGTACTGTGGGTGAACTCCAATGCCCGTAGCACGGCGGTATTTCCGGTAGCTTTAGTCCGGCTGGAGTCCGACGACCGCATCTCGGCTGTAATCCGGCGGCCGTACTTCGGCCGTACACGGGTGGCTTTGGAATGGCCGGAGCCCTACGGCTGGAATCTGGCCGTATGACCGTAAGCCGGTCGACTGGCCGACGGACAGTGGCCGTTGGACAGCCATGGGAGTACGGCCGTATACGGCCAAAAGGCCCACATTTGGACATGGGCCGAACATGGCTGCCGGAAAACGGCCGGACAGAAAATCACCGGCAAAAGTACACCGGCCTGTTTTAGGCCGAACAGTCCTGTGCTGCCTGGGAAATTACAGAAGAAAGTTGTCTACATACCAAATAATCCTGGCAAGCAATCAACGGCTCGCTTGTTCCCGACGACACCGCCGCGGCTGGGTAGTTGCTACCATCGCCACCGACAGCTCGTACGCAGCCAGCTAACCCCAAGGACGATACAATTAGTGCATAGAAAAGTACGCTGTTAATTCGTTATGAAATACTTGCGACGTGACATGTAGGCGACTCTGTGTGCAAGAAAATAGACCTTGCAACATCGACAGAAACGTTCCGCTCAGTTGGGATCTCACCACGTGCACTGCGCGCATTGCGTGGTAAATGAATGACTGCGTGAGACCGGTGAGCGGATTGCTTCCCCGCACATGCTTAAAAGTGCTAGTACGATCTGCGCTTTGGCTTAAGCATTGCCTATTTCCTCTCCAATGATTTTTTTATATTCATGCCCTGATTTGGTTAACGATCACTAGTACTCTGTACTGCTGATATGTTTACTTTTCGCCAAAACTTGTCCGGAATGTACGAATGGTATTGACGCGAGTTTTAACGCCTTCGACTAGGTTTAGATTTGGCTATGTTTCTTTTTAAATTAGGACCTATGCAACACGGAATTTTGTCTGTTTACAATGAGCCTGAGCCTTTCTCTAGCATCGAGTACGAGAACTCTTGATTGGTCACAAAAGGCATGGTTGCGTGTGAGGCGAAACACGTCTAGGGGTAATGGGCACTTTAAGAATAGTGTCTCTAAGCGTTTGAGGCGCCCAGGAAGTTCGTGGAACACAAATCAACACGCTTGCGCGCAACGAGTTTTAGAAGAGGGTCTTCTCCAACAGCTAACTCGCCGCCGGTTTCAGATGCGCCGAGTCCGATGTTGGGAACTTTAGGCTTACCGTCGCGACAGATATTTCATCGCCGCTATCGTTACAGTAGCGAATGACAGTCCCTAACACAACTTTTCACCACACTGTCACCCCTTTTCTCGTATGTGGAAGGTTGTATCCGTGCGTGGTGACTGCATTTAGGCCATCGTTTATCAAGATACCTGCCACGGCCTCGGCCGATTTTTGCTTGCAGGTATTGCCACCCTTCAGCCACTCGCCCCACCGTGCGCGAACGGGCCGGCGGCGCGGGGCCCGACATCCACGTCCGGTCGCCGTAGCCACCCTTCGGCCACTCACCGCACCGTGCGCGAACGGGACGGCGGTTCGGTCGCCGCAGATCGCAGCAGATATTTAAACATCACCTTGAAAATCACAGCTGACACTACGCAGCACAATTTTTTACGGCACTAACATCCACTGTCCGAATGTGGACCTCCTTTTCCGCGATCAGTGTGATTTTAAAAAGCGGCAACAATGTGTTGTCGCGACCTACGTCGGTTCGAGCAGCCGGCGGGCTGCAGGCACGGCGGACGTGTGTGCGGAGCGTTCAGGGGAGCAGTAAACGCTTCATGATTTCCTCCTTTACCTATTTCTTGAGAAAGACAACCGAAGTTTACAAATTTAGCTCGGTGATCGTCGTAGCCGAGCTAAATGTTGATCGGGGAAACGAGCCGCAGCTTACGGTTACACCGGGTTCGGTCGCATACGTCCGCATACACCACCACGCTCAAGCTGTTTGGGGCAGCCTCCCACGGTTATAAAGTCCCCATGAAGTCAAACTGCGCTTCACGCACTGATAATGAACTTCAAACGCCGAAAATTAGCACGGAAATGCACTTAGAAAGCGCGTCCTAAAAGAAATGTCCCGCGCTGCAACCCAACAACGCAGCAAGGTAGGAACGGGGATCCTACAAGTGACGTAAAAACGATCGCACCGCCTTTCTCTCCAGTGGTGGCCCTCGCGGCCAATATCAACAGTCTTTGAAAGAAATCAGGTCTAAGAAATTACTTTTGCAACACAGGGAAATGACGTGTACGCCGCTTTGAAACTGGGTGCAATGTGCCTGTGAAACTAATGTATGCTGAAGTTTCATGTTGCCTGCAAACTGCAACAGAGATTAATGATTCATAATAAACTGCACATCATGCACAAATAAGTTAAACAATAAAGGGCCCAGAATGTAGCCCTAGGAAACTACCGATTGCCCTGGGAAGGTACGAGAATTGGCGCTGACATACTGAACAAAATTGGCTCAAAGCTTGAGGTATATACCCGCGCAAAACAGGACACAGACCTTGCGCAGACAGCTTGCGAAGGAGCAAATCATTGTTTATGCAGTAGAATGCATTGCTGCAGTCGAAGCACGGGGCGTTCATTTGATGGCGTGGAAGTACGAATTTGCTGGCGTCACTCAGAAAAGCAGGCAAGGTTAGACTACAACGACCTGGCACGCATAAAGAGGTGCTGATTACTGTAAGTCAAGGGGCGGATTTTGGTCATTAGATGAAGCTTTCTGGGAGACTTTGGACAAATAAGAAAAGAGAGAAATCGGTCGATAATTTCCAAGCACTGACGCGTTTCCACATTTAAAGAAAGGAAAGAAAATTGGTCACCATCTCGCCCTTCATAAGTAAAGCACACCTACTGTAAGCCACCAAAAATAGTGATGGAGGAGGGTAATAAAGGTTTCTCCTCGTCCCGGCGGGCTTCCCGGTTGCGCTCGTCTAGTGTCTCTCCGGAGTTTCGGAAGGGTACAGAGTTTCGGAACTCTTTTCGCCTATTCTGTCGTGCCGCCGCCATGACGATTGATCAGTTCGCATTACGTGACATTTGTTTGCACAGCGACCGTTCATGCTGTTTAGTAGGACAATCTTACAGAATTAGCTTGTCCTCCCTGATCTGAGGCTGCGCGCGATTGACGTCCTTCCGAATGCGAATCAAAGATAGCGCGTGGAGAAGCATTTCAGCGACAAAAGTGTGTCCAAAGACTCCGTTTTGCTGCAGCTTTGGTAGTGTTGTTAACAAACCACCCGGCCGAAGTTAACGCCGACGCCGTACATGCCGTAGTCTCGGAGCCCTGATAAACGCCAAAATGGCCGCCATTGCTGACCTACGTGCCTCAGTGGAGGTACTCAAATACCCCATCTACTGACACTACGCTCGGCTTCACTGGCGGAAACTGCTGAGTCATACCAGAGTCCTTCAATGCTTTACTGGTCATGAAACTGCTCCGTAACTCAATGGGAGAGCTTCATATGCTGCGTTTGGCCGCCACGCGGTGGCGCCACCATCTCACTGAGGTCACTCTTCGGGTGGCGTTGCATGGTTCGAACGGCGGAGACGCGGCGAGTTGTGTCTGTTTTGTGCGTGAAAAAAAATGTAGCGTGCATCTCGCGCTGTTGTGATGCGACTTAAGTAGGGCAACGAAGATGCCGAACGCGTGTTGCTTCCCGGGATGTCGTTCCTTGTACAGCAATACAACAGAAATTGTTTTCTTGTTCTGTTTAGCGAGTGACGGGGAGCTGCGTGAGAAATAGAAGCGCGGCATTCCAAGGCAAGAAACGGGAGGTTTCAACTTCGAATATGAGTGTCTGACAGTAGTGGGAATGCAGTGTGTGTGAGAAGGAAAAAGCAATGTACCCTTTTGAGAGCATCCCGGACCTAGAATTGTACAAGGCCAACTTAAAGCCAAATTTTCGTCAGATCAGTGAGGTAGTAGCGGTGGTTCATTACCTGTTCCTTGCGCTCAGGCTCGCATGTAAACAAAGCTTTGGGGCATCCTTGTGCTTTTACTTTTCATATTTCTACGAATTTTCCCTCAGGATCCGTTTTGTTTGTTTTGTAACCGCGCATGACCGCTTCCGGTTTTCTTATCTGACGTTTCAACTGGAGCGCCCTTTGCTATTTTTGTCGTACGTCCCGTCGGGCAATATTATTTGATATGGGAAGGGTGTCACCTTGTCGCTAACTTGATTGTTTGTTTCTTCGACAATGTTCTCGATCCTATTTCCATGGATCTGAAATCAATTTCGTTCGGAGAGTAATGCTTAGCAAACGCCGCGCAACTCACTTTATCGACGTTCATCTGTTCACGTCACACTGCGGACTGCTTCTTCGACGTTTGTGTTTCATTCTAGTCTTTTGTAGAGCAGGAGTTAGCTTTAATAAACTTCGTTCAGAAAATGTTTGCGTCGTTCTTGGCTACGTGGCAATATTCTGTTTCCTCCGTGTGCTGCACATCCCAGCGCAAAAAAGTAAATTGTTGTACGCTGGACCGCGCTCTTTTGTCTCCCTTCGTAATGTTGAAATTTTTTGGTGCGTGTCATAAAATCAGTTTTATTGTTCTTTTTTCGCATCCTTTATTTTGTAAGGATTGCAAAGCGTGGAAGGGGAAAAACAGACTGTGCAACATATATCTCTTCGTGTTTTAAATCCTTCGCGTTTCTGCCGCGTTTTTAGATGTTCTTAAGTACGTACCCACTAATCGAAACGACAATACTATTGGGCGATCTCTTTTAGCGTTCTGTGCATTCAAGAGCAATCAACGGATTCATTAAGCGTAGTCTGAACGACGCGGGTTTCGTTCAGTTTTTTTTATTGTATTATCGATAGGCCCGCAGCAGTCCGTGACTACGGAGCTACCGTATGTGTGGTATTTACAACATTTGCTTTAAGAAAAAAAGCAATAGAGATTTAAAAATCCGTGAACACGACGGCGCAGCGCTTGTGCCAGATTACGCAGAAGCCGTTGCAGTTCGTGGTCGAAGTCTACGGTAATTTACTTGTAAAAATAAAACTCCAATTAGGGCGGGTGATATACACAAGGACTGGACTATTAATCGCTAACTACTACAAAAAAAAGCACACTTAATCAGCGCGCAGACACCAAAAGCAGCGAGCGTTTGCACGCCAAGAGCTGGCCAATATGCCGCACACGCGGCGGCTGAATGCCCTTCGTGCGGCGGTGCCGCCTGTAGTGGCGCCCGCGGCCCCTATGTGAAAAGAGCGCCGAAGTTTCGTGACCAGTAAAGCACTGAAGGACTCTGGTCATACCAAGCCTGACGCACGCGCTCGGCGTCTTGGGCAAGAATTGCTGTATTTAGTGACACTAGTGCTGCCTAGCCTTCAAAGATAATCTAAGAACATAGCCTTTACCGGGAACACATGATGGATTCGGTGTCATTTATCACAGGAGCCTGATCTTCCATTATGTATTTTCGATGCTTGTTTTGTGGTTTCTTAAAAGAATTCTGAACTCTATGCTGTATGCCTGAGTATGCTAAAGTATGAGCTTGGTGTCTTGGGCCTCGGCGCCTTGATGTTTTTACCCACGAAGAAGAAACCGTTGAAGGATACAGGTATACAGCTTTGCTGTAAAACAACGCCAGGTTACGCCAGGTTACCAATATTTCGCAGAGTGCTGCTCCTCAAGCAAAATACAACAAAAATGTGACAGAACAACGGCGAGAGAACGTGAAAGCAGCAGTGTACAAGAAGCATGAAATATTGTTGTGACCCGAGGACTTCGTCGAAGGCAGACTGCAAATGGCAGCCGTTACATCCTCAACAGTTATTTTGGCCGTCTGTATGACATCATCTAGCGGCGTGAATTTAAGTGAGCAGCGGCTATCGCGTGACGAAAAATACGTAGTCGAGTAGTGTTTTGCGAATATTTCGCTTATTTTGGCTGGGTCGGATACGATGCTCTCGTAATCCTGCAAAGTAATCTGCTCAGGGGCCTTTCTTGTGCGTATTTCTGCGTTCCGCCAGAAGTCACTCGGAGGACAGGTAAGCGAACATTCTGTAAAGCCCGAAAAATGCATTTTGTCGCGAGTGAGGAGTGCTTTCACAAGTGGTCCCTGTTGTTTGAAGCTCTTGCTGGTGGACGTATCATTATCAGCGTTCATCAGCTTGTGGAGTCAACGCTTTCGGCAAAACGGGTTGCGGGGTTCTTCGCTAAAGCATAAGAAAAATTAGCGAGGGCGCGCAGACTTACTAACGATTCATAACCTTTGGGACAAGCGGGCAGCATGTGTTCCGAGTTAGCCTGAGGGTTGAAAGTGAACTTCGTGGTGTGGACGGATGGAGACACCACTTCAGGTGACTTCGAAAAGGCTCTTGAAAAGGTGGTGCTAGAATAGTTGTTTTTCAAAGCTTTGTTACCTGATTAAGCTGTGGATTCAGGATAGGTGAAGTGTAGAAACATTGCAAGCAGCCGCGGACCTCGACGATGACTACTCGTTACACGGGGTAGTAAGGAACGATTCTCTTTCAGCAAAAGCAGGAGAGAAAAGGAAAATATAGAAACCTAAGCAAGCAAAAAGATAGAAAGCGAAGCAGGGAACGAATCAAGGGCTGAAAAAGCGCAGATAGTGTGACAAGAGGTCCGTGATTGCAAGAAAACAGGACAAAAAGCTTCGTACGATCACTCCAAACATGGTTTTGACGCTCGAACACCTTCTGCATGCTGTAAATGTAAGTACGTCATATTGGCGTAGGCGCTCGTTGGCCTTGGCCAGCTCTTTTATACACATGTGACTGAGCAACTAGCGATGAGCTCCTGAGTCCAGACATTTTCATCTTAACGACCAACGAAAAGCCAAACTGGATTTTACAAGACAGCCGGACACGATTGACTATGTGCAGTCGGACTATGTCACACAAGCGGACTACAATGGCAAGGACGCATAGACTAAACCGGTCTTGCAGGATAGAAGTGTTTGTCTCCACCTATCTAGACTAATGCCATCACAAATAGGAATAAAATATGCATAGTCGCCGAACCAGTTCTATAGAGATCTGTATAGAGAATAAGTTCGGACCGAGACGCGAAAGTGGTGTAAAGTATAGTAAAAACGCTGGTTTATCCCCGCCAGGGTACCTCGTATGAAGCGGACCACGTGTACCCGAGCGTCATATCGTCGGGGTTTTTAGAGCGTTGTTTCTATAGGGAGTTCACCGGGACCGCGGTCATCCGTCAGAAGAAGCGGGTTGTCGTAAGTCCGGGGGTCGTATTAGCGGTGTTCCACGATATTTTAAGCGAAAATATTGATTCGCCTGCTGAACCGCTTGTTTCGTAACGTATGCGATGATATTACAAGGGCAGATACTTAACAGAACGTTAGTATGATAAATAGGGCTGCGAAAAATGGCAAAAGCCTTGTTTACCCTTAGTCCTCCTAGATGGCTCTACGATGCTGCTCAGTACCGCTGTTTGCGCTTGCTTTGTTTTTGACCGGAGAGAGAGAGAGAAGGCTCTTTATTAGAAGAGAAAGCCGAGATGTTTGCCGGAATTTCTACACCGACGTGCTATTTGGCTGGGGAAAGGCAAAGAGAAAGAAAATGCCCCATAGATTACAGGGCATAAGAAAGAGGAAGAACGAGAAGAAATAAAAGAGGAAAGAAAAATAACAAGAAAATGACGCTCAGTTTGTGAGTAGTGGGATTAAAAAGTCTGTCTTCTGAACTTTAAATCACTGCAGTGACGCCAATCTCGTCCACATAGTCGAACAACGCCTCCAGTACTTTGCGTTGAGGTGGTGGAGATGGCCATAGACCAAGAAGTACTTTCAAGGTCAATGCTCCCGAATTTTTGCCTGGCTAACCTTTGTTTCCTTTGGTAGCAATCGTTTCGTGAAATATTGGGTATGCTCGACAGAGTCAGCCCCAAAAGACAACGTCGCTTGTGCTAGTTGTAGATTGTAACAGTGCGCCGGACGGCTGGACAGCTACAATCACACCCGGTTATAGTGAATTGCAATATGCTCCACGATTAGTTCCATATATTCAATAGTTCGATATAGCCGAACCCGCCTATAACGAGTTTATTGGGAGGAGTTCGCAATACATGGGAATCCCCTTGCCATCCTCGCATGCAAAAACGAACAAAATAAAGTATGTCAACCATACACAAAACAATCAATTTATTGCAAATAATTTATTTATTCATAGAAACCTTACAGGCCCTACTGGAGGGCATGGAGTAAGGGGAGCGTGTGAAAACGTAATAACAATACAAAGCATAAATTGAAGAGAGGAAGATCGTAACAACAAAATGCAAATGCATTAGACATATTTTGCAAGAACAAGGCGATCACTTTTCCACCGTACATGAACACTTGTGGCCTACAATTTGTGAGAAAAAAAAAACACACACATACACAACATACACGAAAATTCTGGTAATGGATGTTACACAAAAATATTTTAACAGCAATAAATTGTGTAATGCAGGAGTAGCTGACGGCGAAATGTTTCGGGGTTAGATATGGTGGCAATGTTATCAGGCAGATCATTCCAAAGGCGGATGACACGAGGCAGTGCGGATGAATTAAATGCATTGGTTTTACCGTATATGCGTATGAAACTGGACTGATTATGCAATCTGCGTGAAAAAAAATGAGGTATTTGAAGTGGTAGCCGGGTTCGTTTATGGGTGAAAATATATTTGTGGAAAAGGCACAAAGCAGCAATATTACGGCGACTGTCTAATGGAGGAAGTTGCAGGTCCAGTTTAATTTGTGTTACGCTGGAATTGATATTGTAGTTACGTGATGTGAACCGGGCTGCTCTATTCTGTACCATTTCTATCATATTTATTACGTAATTCTGGTGAGGCGACCAGATTGGCGAGGCGAATTCTAATTGTGGCAGGATGGCTGTTCGAAAGGCGAGTTTACGAATGTTAGTAGGTGAATTTCGCAAGTTGCGACGTAGATAACCCAGCGAACGTGATGCTTTGGCGCATAAAGACGTGATATGAGGGACCCATGAAAGATCGGCTGTAAAAAGAACACCAAGGTACTTGTACGAAGAGGTATGGGAAAGCACAGTGTTGTTTAAGTGATAAGAAAATTCGGAATTTACATGTTTACGGCTGAAGCACATTACCACGCACTTGGTAAAGTTTAATGTCATGAGCCATTTGGAGCACCAATTACAAAGAAGGTTAAGATCTGCTTGGAGTGCTAAGTGATCATCAGTAGTGTAAATTGGACGGTAAATAATACAGTCATCTGCAAAAAGTCGCATGCAGGAAGTTATTTGGGTCGGTAAGTTGCTGAGCACGAGGTCGCGGGTTCGATTCCCGGCCGCGGCGGCCGCTTTTCTGGTGGAGGCGAAAAGCAAAAACGCCCGTGTGTACGAGATTTCGGCGCACGTTAAAGATCCCCAGGTGGTCAAAATTAATCCTGAGCCCTCCACTACGGCGCGCCTCATCGCCTGCGTTGCGTCGGCGCGTTAAACCCCACAATCAAGCAATCAATCAAGGGTCGGTAAGTCGTTAATGTAGATTAAGAAGAGTAAGGGCCCAAGGACGCTGCCTTGCGGCACACCGGAACTGACAGAAGAAAGTGGGGAAGAAAAATTGTTAATAACTGTGAACTGTCGCCGAAAAGAAAGGAAGTTTCGAATCCAGGATAATGTTAAGGAGTCAAGTCGTAGAGCAGATAATTTAGAGATTAGGCGACAGTGGGACACGCGGTCAAATGCTTTGGAAAATTCAAGAAAGATAGAGTCAGTTTGAAGGTTGCGGTTCATGTTACAGTGCAAGTCAGTTGTTAGTTCGAACAATTGTGTGTCACAGGAAAATTCATTCCTAAATCCGTGTTGATTAGTAAAAAGAGAATTGTGTGCCTCGAGGTGATTGCACACTTTAGAACTGATAATGTGCTCCATCATTTTGCAGCATATGCAGGTTAATGATATGGGCCGATAGTTGTCAGGCGAGTGAATATCTCCAGTTTTGTGAATTGGTAATATTTTTCCTACTAACCAGTCGGCAGGTAACATTCCAGATGATAGGGATTGCTGAAATATATGGCATAAGATCTAGCTTCATATTGCGAGGGTGTTTTTCAATATCTTCGAATTAATGTTATCGATACCAGATGATGTAGATATTTTTAGGTTCCTAATGAGTGATTCAATGCCTTCAACAGTGATAGTAATGGGTTCCATATATGCGGCGTCAAGTTCGGAAAAGGTTGGAACATTGGAATAGTCCTCCTGAGTGAAAACAGATGAAAAAAACGCGTTGAACATTGTGGGGCAATCGGTGCTAGGGATGGGTATGTTATCTCTTCCGTGTAAAGTTATTGTGTTAGCTTCTCTGGCCGGAGATGTGGTTCGCCAAAATTTTTTGGGGTTAGAATTTAGCAGGGAAGGTAGGTCTTGTGAGTAGTATTTATTTTTTGCTAAATATACTGCCAAGCAATAGCTTTTCAAAGAATCCTTGTATGCCTTCCACGCCTCGGAAGTGCACACGCGTTTAGCCCTTTTGTACGAAAGCTTCTTTTTGTTTCTTAGTTTACGAAGGGACTGTGTGAACCATGGGTTGGAATTATCGTTAGTTATAGACACTAGCCGAACATACCTGTCTACTAGCTCTGATAATTTGTCCCGGTAGAGTACCCAGTTGTCGTGTACGGATCGAAAGTTAAACGAGGGTAGTAACACTTGGTGTAAAAATTGTTCTAGTTGAGAGTTAATCTCATCGCAATTGGCTCTATTGTAATCGCGAATTTGTTTCGTTGTTGTGCCAGGCACAGGTTTCGGGATGCCAAGAGGTAATTGAAGAAGATTATGGTCACTAAAGCCGTCCACATTTCACAGTGATATTACTGTTTCAGGAGCGTTAGTGAAAACCAAGTCTAAGATATTGGAAGCACGGGTGGGTTCTTTAATGATTTGGAAGAGGTTGACATCTAACGTTAAATTGATTAGTTCCTGGGACGCGTGACATGAAGATGGCATATGTTCCCAATCGATAAACGGAAAGTTGAAATCACCAAGAAGATAAACATGGGTGGCAGGACATAGATTGAGGGCTTTAAAAACGCTTTCCCGCAAGCAATTCAAAAAGGAATTTTCAGAATCTGGCGCCCGGTAACATGCGCCAATAAGTACCGCACTTGAATACATAGGAAAAGCAGCCCTGACAATCTCAACAGAAGACATGGAATCAATACAATAACACTAGAGTGTTTTTTAATGGCAATAAGTACGCCGCCACCACGCCTATCTATGCGGTCGTTTCTATGGATATCGTAAATACTAATGTTTGGTAGTATTTCATGATCGCGAATATCTGAATAGTACTATAACATCTGGATCAGTATCATCTAGAAATGACCAAAGTGTGTCTCGTTTAGTTAGTAAACTTCGGATGTTAGTGTAGACCACCGAGAGTGACGGAGCGGCTTGCGGCGCGAAGGGCAGCTTATGCAAGCCAGAACTCGCATTTAGCTATTTGGTAGATAATACTACTGAGTCTTTGTCGCTATCGCAAACATAAACCTTTTAAAGCAAAGCTTTTTACCTCTACCCCCCAAGGGTTCCTTCGCGACCGTTGGTGTCACCAGAAAACTCCAGCGAAGAAATAAAAGAATTTACTGGCACCGCCGGGAATCGAACCTGGAACTAATAGACTAACAAAGCGAGAGCCTGTTCTCATACCGATTTAGCTACGAACCCACGCCAAGACTAGGAAGACAGGTGGTGTACTCACCAAGCACATCTACGGGTTTACCCCCTGCGTTCTCGCTGAATGCCACGTGAAAGCGTCACGCGACCACTCACGCCCGTCTAGCGGCCCTGTGCGCACCTTGCTCATGTGCTAAGAGTTACAAAAATTAAAGTAAGCTCACACCAATCCATGGCATTTCCCTTCTAGTACGCCAATGTGCTAAAGCCTGTGGCCTCCACTGTTAACGTAGACAATCACAGCTCCTTGTCGTCCGCCCTCACGCCAAACCAAGGAATACATTCAAATACTCCTTGATGGCCAGGCCATCACTCCAAGCCCCAGCATCAAGATCCTGGGCCTACATCTCGAGGCTAACACCAAGAGTTGCGTCTCCTTGCCGCGCCTCAAAAACAGCATTAATCAAATCATACACATGATCAGGCGAGTTGCCACCAAGAAGCGAGGCTTAAAGGAATCTGGTGCCTTTCGATTAATTGAAGCTTTTGTCCCCTCGACAGTTACTTACATCAAACCCCTGTCTTCTTCTCGACAAGGAAGACATAGAGATGCTTTATATAATGATTATAAAGGCGTTCGAGCAGGCCATTGGTCTTCTCGTTAGTGCGTCCACACAGAGGCTGCTTAGCACGGGGCTCCACCACACGGTGGAAGCGCTGATAGAAGGCCATCTTTCTAACCACCATCTTTCTAACCAGAAGGTCCGACTCAGAATTGCGATGGGTAACCGCATGCTTCACCAGATTGGCTGGGCAGCCTAGAATGTCACTCCGCTTGACGTACTCCCAGACTCTTGGCGACTAAAGATGCTCCCTTTGCTTAGAAATATGAACCCCTCACATGACGAGGGTCACCGAAAAGCACGGGCTCAAGCGCCAGACACCACCCTCGGTGGGGATCATGCAGTCATCTACACAGACGCTCTCCAAATATCGAGCGAAGCAATACGTGTACCTCGCTTTGGACCCTAGAAATGACGGTAGCAGAAGAGGCAGCCATCACCTTGGCTCTCGCTCAACCAGGGGTTCGGAGGGTAGTCATCGATTCCCAGCAAGCCTACTGGAATTATCAGTAGGGTTGGGTGTCCTGACCTCCACAGCGCGTGCTAAAAAACCACTACCCAAACGGTTCCATTAAGCTCATCTGGACACCACCGCACGCTTTAATGGAGGGCAACAAATACGCCCACCCAACAAGCCTGCGCTTTTACCTCCCGTGCTATGGAGCTGCACGAGGTCAGTCACCCGCTTGTCACGTTCAGGGAGATAACCCAGCACTATCGCCTTCTGAGACAGACCGTACCTTCGCCTTACCTTGACCTTTCCAGAGAACAACAAACTACCCTACGGCTCATACAGTCCGGGCTCCTTCCCACAGCCTACGCGTTTTCAATTAATGTATCCGAATCGCTACGACGCTGAATATAAATTTTGCTCAAAAGTAGGAACACTCCGCCCCGTAATCGGGGTGTGTGACTTTAACCCTGAGCACCCTCCTCTCTTTCCGCCAACTACCAAACAAAAGCATTGGGAGATGCTGCTGTCCAGGCCCTCTCTACTTACCCAGCTTCAGCGGGTGGACAGAACACAGGCCGCGCGGACTGCATATGGGCCCCACAGAAGAAGGAATCACTCCCCAGGGCTGCACTCTGGGCCGTTCAGATATCTCAACAGACGTATTTCTTCCTCCTCCTCCTTCTCTGCCTCAAATCCCGTCGCCTCCGTCCGTGGCGCAGAGACGGAGAAGACAGATCGTCTAACACCGGGTTGCAGCTTACTTTAATTTTATAAAAAAAGTTTCCACTCTTGTGCTACACCAATTGTGAACCAAAACCGTTCATACTTCATGCATTGATTTGACCTTAACAAGAATATCTCTTTGAAGTAATAAATCTTAGGTTAAGTGCATTTCACTTCTCTCTGGTTTTGCTATTTGTAGAGAGATGTGAGTGAATTTAGGTTACGTCGCTTGGGTAATCGTTATGGGTGCCGTTTACAGCTTTGCTTTCCAACCACATTCACGGGGTGGATTGGCGCGATTTTTTTATCTACATAAAGCTTGTCGAGTACCAACTTAAATGACGTGTTTAAAGGTTAAGCAAAAGCTACCAGCTTCCTTCGAACTGCACGTGTTGATGGCGCAAAGTATTCACCAAAGAAAAATGTTGTCCCCTTTAGCTTATGTGCTGCCGACAGGATACTTTGTTTGTCCTTAAATGAAGACAGTTTAGCCATTATGGGCCTGTTTTTTTCACTAGAAAATTTGCCGAGGTGGTGTATACGTTCATATTCAGTAGTGCTTCTGGGAAGTTGAAGCTTTTAATGGCAAAATTTTATGATCTTTTCCTCAGACGCTGCCCCATCTTCTTTCTCATCATCATCTAACCCGAAAGAAAAACAAGTTCGAACGTCTTAGTCTATTTTCAGCGTCGTAAGATTTGTGCGTAATTTGTTGTAGCTGACTCGAAATATCTTGAATAGTGTTCTGAGGAGGAGCCGCTTCAGAGGAAGTGCCCTCGGTGGCACTAGCTTCAAGTGCAGTCACTCGCGCTATGAGCTTCTTAATTTCTTCATTAGTAGCAGCTTGCTGTTGCTTGGTACCTTTGCAGTCAACCAAAGCAGAATTTAGTCCACTTTGCAATTTTTCAATTGTTTTTAGAGCCGATTCAAAAGCATCGGCCTCTGCCTTACTCATGGGGCCAGGGTTTGATTCTATATCTCGTGATAACACGAGAAGCAAGTTTACGAGGAAAGATGATGCACTCAACGAACATGATAATATCTGTTGCTTAACGCTAGACAGCTCTAATGGGCACGACACCGCAAAAAGACAGTAGTTTCTGGTTTTGACACACGTGGCACGGTTTAAGTACCTGACCTGAAACAACAGCAGTTGTGAGAGAATGTTTGCAGCGGTGTTGTGCCCGACGATGCTGGTGGCTGGCCCATAGCAGTGTGGCCTGAAACAACAGCAGTTGTCAGCGCATGTTTGCACCGGTGTTTTGCCCAACGATGCTGGCGGCTGGATCCAATTTATGCTTTGCTCCGCATGCGTCGTCCGTACACGTGCCGAATCCGGGTTGCCAAGCGCGCAGAGAAGTTGCTTCCAAACACGGCCGGTATCGCAGCAGGACCGGACTAAGCGGCGGTTGGTCTTAGTATAGTGCAGAAGAAATCCAGGAAACCAGGAATGGGCGGCGAATAGCAGTGCGGCCTGAAACAACAGCAGTTGTCAGCGCATGTTTGCAGCGGTGTTGTGCCCGACGATGCTGGCGGCTGGATCCAATTTATGCGTTGCTCCGCATGCGTCGTCCGTACACGTGCCGAATCCGGGTTGCCAAGCGTACGGAGCAGTTGCTTCCAAACACGGCGGGTATCGCAGCAGGACCGGACTAAGCGGCGGTTGGTCTTGGTAGTGCAGAAGAAATCCAGAAAACCAGAAATGGGCGGCCCATAGCAGTGTGGCCTGAAACAACAGCAGTTGTCAGCGCATGTTTGCAGCGGTGTTGTGCCCGACGATGCTGGCGGCTGGATTCAATTAATGCTTTGCTCCGCACGCGTCATCCGTACACGTGCCGAATCCGGGTTGCCAAGCGTTCGGAGCAGTTGCTTCCAAACACGACGGGTATCGCAGCAGAACCGGACTAAGCTGCGGTTGGTCTTGGTAGTGCGAAAGAAATCCAGGAAACCAGGAAGGGGCGGCCCATAGCAGTGTGGCCTGAAACAACAGCAGTTGTCAGCGCACGTTTGCAGCGGTGTTGTGCCCGACGATGCTGGCGGCTGGATCCAATTTATGCTTTGCTCCGCATGCGTCGCCCGTACACGTGCCCAATCCGGGTTGCCAAGCGTTTGGAGCAGTTGCTTCCAAACACGGCGGGTATCGCAGCAGGACCGCACTAAGCGGCGGTAGGTCTTGGTTGTGCAGAAGAAATCCAGGAAACCAGGAATGGGCGGCCCATAGCAGTGTGGCCTACAACAACAGCAGCTGTCAGCGCATTTTTGCAGCGGTGTTGTGCCCGGAGATGCTGGCGGCTGGATCCAATTTATGCTTTGCTCCGCATGCGTCGTCCGTACACGTGCCGAATCCAGGTTGCCATGCGCTCGGAGAAGTTGCTTCCAAACACGGCGGGTATCGCAGCAGGACCGGACTAAGCGGCGGTTGGTCTTGTAGTGCAGAAGAAATCCAGGAAACCAGGAATGGGCGGCCCATAGCAGTGTGGCCTCAAACAACAGCAGTTGTCAGCGCATGTTTGCAGCGGTGTTGTGCCCGACGATGCTGGCGGCTGGACACAATTTATGCTTTGCTCCGCATGCGTCGTCCGTACAACTGCCAAATCCGGGTTGCGAAGCGTACGGAGCAGTTGCTTCCAAACACGGCGGGTATCGGAGCAGGACCGGACTAAGCGGCGGTTGGTCTTGGTAGTGCAGAAGAAATCCAGGAAACCAGGAATGGGCGGCCCATAACAGTGTGGCCTGAAACAACAGCAGTTGTGAGCGCATGTTTGCAGCGGTGTTGTGCCCGACGATGCTGGCGGCTGGATCCAATTTATGCTTTGCTCCGCATGCGTCGTCCGTACACGTGCCGAATGCGGGTTGCCAAGCGTATGGAGCAGTTGCTTCCAAACACGGCGGGTATCGCAGTAGGACCGGACTAAGCGGCGGTTGGTCTTGGTAGTGCAGAAGAAATCCAGGAAATCAGAAATGGGCGTCCCATAGCAGTGGGGCCTGAAACAACAGCAGTTGTCAGCGCATGTTTGCAGCGCTGTTGTGCCCGACGATGCTGGCGGCTGGATCCAATTTATGCTTTGCTCCGCATGCGTCGTCCGTATAACTGCCAAATCCGGGTTGCGAAGCGTACGGAGCAGTTGCTTCCAAACACGGCGGGTATCGCAGCAGGACCGTACTCAGCGGCGGTTGGTCTTGGTAGTGCAGAAGAAATCCAGGAAACCAGGAATGGGTGGCCCATAGCAGTGTGGCCTGAAACAACAGCAGTTGTCAGCGCATGTTTGCAGCGGTGTTGTGCCCGATGATGCTGGCGGCTGGATCCAATTTATGCTTTGCTCCGCATGCGTCGTCCGTACACGTGCCCAATCCAGGTTGCCAAGCGTACGGAGCAGTTTCTTCCAAACACGGCGGGTATCGCAGCAGGACTGGACTAAGCGGCGGTTGGTCTTGCTAGTGCTGAAGAAATCCAGGAAACGAGAAATGGGCGGCCCATTGCAGTGGGGCCTGAAACAACAGCAGTTGTCAGCGCATGTTTGCAGCGGTGTTGTGCCCGACGATGCTGGCGGCTGGATACAATTTATGCTTTGCTCCGCATGCGTCGTCCGTACAACTGCCAAATCCGGGTTGCGAAGCGTACGGAGCAGTTGCTTCCAAACACGGCGGGTATCGCAGCAAGACCGGACTAAGCGGCGGTTGGTCTTGGTAGTGCAGAAGAAATCCAGGAAACCAGGAATGGGCGGCCCATAGCAGTGCGGCCTGAAACAACAGCAGTTGTCAGCGCATGTTTGCAGCGGTGTTGTGCCCGACGATGCTGGCGGCTGGATCCAATTTATGCTTTGCTCCGCATGCGTCGTCCGTACACGTGCCGAATCCGGGTTGCCAAGCGTACGGAGCAGTTGCTTCCAAACACGGCGGTTATCGCAGCAGGACTGGAGTAAGCGGCGGTTGGTCTTGGTAATGCAGAAGAAATCCAGGAAACCAGGAATGGGCGGCCCATAGCAGTGTGGCCTGAAACAACAGCAGTTGTCAGCGCATGTTTGCAGCGGTGTTGTGTCCGACGATGCTGGCGGCTGGATCCAATTTGTGCTTTGCTCCGCATGCGTCGTCCGTACACGTGCCGAATCCGGGTTGCCAAGCGTACGGAGCAGTTGCTTCCAAACACGGCGGTTATCGCAGCAGGACTGGACTAAGCGGCGGTTGGTCTTGGTAATGCAGAAGAAATCTAGGAAACCAGGAATGGGCGGCCCATAGCAGTGCGGCCTGAAACAACAGCAGTTGTCAGCGCATGTTTGCAGCGGTGTTGTGCCCGACGATGCTGGCGGCTGGATCCAATTTATGCTTTGCTCCGCATGCGTCGTCCGTACACGTGCCGAATCCGGGTTGCCAAGCGTTCGGAGCAGTTGCTTCCAAACACGGCGGGTATCCCAGCAGGACCGGACTAAACGGCAGTTGGTCTTGGTAGTGCAGAAGAAATCCAGGAAACCAGGAATGGGCAGCCCATAGCAGTGTGGCCTGAAACAACAGCAGTTGTCAGCGCATGTTTGCAGCGGTGTTGTGCCCGACGATGGTGGCGGCTGGATTCAATTTATGCTTTGCTCCGCACGCGTCATCCGTACACGTGCCGAATCCGGGTTGCCAAGCGTTCGGAGCAGTTGCTTCCGAACACGACGGATATCGCAGGAGGACCGGACTAAGCTGCGGTTGGTCTTGGTAGTGCGAAAGAAATCCAGGAAACCAGGAATGGGCGGCCCATAGCAGTGTGGCCTGAAAAAACAGCAGTTGTGAGCGCATGTTTGCAGCGGTGTTGTGTTCGACGATGCTGGCGGCTGGATCCAATTTATGCTTTGCTCCGCATGCGTCGTCCGTACACGTGCCGAATCCGGGTTGCCAAGCGTTCGGAGCAGTTGCTTCCAAACACGGCGGGTATCGCAGCAGGACCGGACTAAGCGGCGGTTGGTCTTGGTAGTGCAGAAGAAATCCAGGAAACCAGGAATGGGTGGCCCATAGCAGTGTGGCCTGAAAAAACAGCAGTTGTCAGCGCATGTTTGCAGCGGTGTTGTGCCCGACGATGCTGGCGGCTGGATCCAATTTATGCTTTGCTCCGCATGCGTCGTCCGTACACGTGCCGAATCCGGGTTGCCAAGCGTTCGGAGCAGTTGCTTCCAAACACGGCGGGTATCGCAGCAGGACCGGACTAAACGGCAGTTGGTCTTGGTAGTGCAGAAGAAATCCAGGAAACCAGGAATGGGCAGCCCATAGCAGTGTGGCCTGAAACAACAGCAGTTGTCAGCGCATGTTTGCAGCGGTGTTGTGCCCGACGATGCTGGCGGCTGGATTCAATTTATGCTTTGCTCCGCACGCGTCATCCGTACACGTGCCGAATCCGGGTTGCCAAGCGTTCGGAGCAGTTGCTTTCAAACACGACGGGTATCGCAGCAGGACCGGACTAAGCTGCGCTTGGTCTTGGCAGTGCGAAAGAAATCCAGGAAACCAGGAATGGGCACCCCATAGCAGTGTGGCCTGAAACAACAGCAGTTGTCAGCGCATGTTTGCAGCGGTGTTGTGCCCGACGATACTGGCGGCTGGATCCAATTTATGCTTTCCTCCGCATGCGTCGTCCGTACACGTGCCCAATCCGGGTTGCCAAGCGTTTGGAGCAGTTGCTTCCAAACACGGCGGGTATCGCAGCAGGACCGGACTAAGCGGCGGTTGGTCTTGGTAGTGCAGAAGAAATCCAGGAAACCAGGAATGGGCGGCCCATAGCAGTGTGGCCTGAAAAAACAGCAGTTGTGAGCGCATGTTTGCAGCGGTGTTCTGCCCGACGATGCTGGCGGCTGGATCCAATTTATGCTTTGCTCCGCATGCGTCGTCCGTTCACGTGCCCAATCCGGGTTGCCAAGCGTTCGGAGCAGTTGCACACAAACACGGCGGGTATCGCAGCAGGACCGGACTAAGCGGCGGTTGGTCTTAATAGTGAAGAAGAAATCCAGGAAACCAGGAATGGGCGGCCCATAGCAGTGTGGCCTGAAAAAACAGCAGTTGTGAGCGCATGTTTGCAGTGGTGTTGTGCCCGACGATGCTGGCGGCTGGATCCAATTTATGCTTTGCTCCGCATGCGTCGTCCATTCACGTGCCAAATCTTTGTTGTCAAGCGTTCGGAGCAGTTGCTTCCAAACACGGCGGGTATTGCAGCAGGACCGTACTAAGCAGCGGTTGGTCTTGGTAGTGGAGAAGAAATCCAGGAAACCAGGAATGGGCGGCCCATAGCAGTGTGGCCTGAAAAAACAGCAGTTGTGAGCGCATGTTTGCAGCGGTGTTGTGCCCGACGATGCTGGCGGCTGGATCCAATTTATGCTTTGCTCCGCATGCGTCGTCCGTACACGTGCCGAATCCAGGTTGCCATGCGCTCGGAGAAGTTGCTTCCAAACACGGCGGGTATCGCAGCAGGACCGGACTAAGCGGCGGTTGGTCTTGTAGTGCAGAAGAAATCCAGGAAACCAGGAATGGGCGGCCCATAGCAGTGTGGCCTGAAACAACAGCAGTTGTCAGCGCATGTTTGCAGCGGTGTTGTGCCCGACGATGCTGGCGGCTGGACACAATTTATGCTTTGCTCCGCATGCGTCGTCCGTACAACTGCCAAATCCGGGTTGCGAAGCGTACGGAGCAGTTGCTTCCAAACACGGCGGGTATCGGAGCAGGACCGGACTAAGCGGCGGTTGGTCTTGGTAGTGCAGAAGAAATCCAGGAAACCAGGAATGGGCGGCCCATAACAGTGTGGCCTGAAACAACAGCAGTTGTGAGCGCATGTTTGCAGCGGTGTTGTGCCCGACGATGCTGGCGGCTGGATCCAATTTATGCTTTGCTCCGCACGCGTCGTCCGTACACGTGCCGAATGCGGGTTGCCAAGCGTATGGAGCAGTTGCTTCCAAACACGGCGGGTATCGCAGTAGGACCGGACTAAGCGGCGGTTGGTCTTGGTAGTGCAGAAGAAATCCAGGAAACCAGAAATGGGCGTCCCATAGCAGTGGGGCCTGAAACAACAGCAGTTGTCAGCGCATGTTTGCAGCGCTGTTGTGCCCGACGATGCTGGCGGCTGGATCCAATTTATGCTTTGCTCCGCATGCGTCGTCCGTATAACTGCCAAATCCGGGTTGCGAAGCGTACGGAGCAGTTGCTTCCAAACACGGCGGGTATCGCAGCAGGACCGTACTCAGCGGCGGTTGGTCTTGGTAGTGCAGAAGAAATCCAGGAAACCAGGAATGGGTGGCCCATAGCAGTGTGGCCTGAAACAACAGCAGTTGTCAGCGCATGTTTGCAGCGGTGTTGTGCCCGATGATGCTGGCGGCTGGATCCAATTTATGCTTTGCTCCGCATGCGTCGTCCGTACACGTGCCCAATCCAGGTTGCCAAGCGTACGGAGCAGTTTCTTCCAAACACGGCGGGTATCGCAGCAGGACTGGACTAAGCGGCGGTTGGTCTTGCTAGTGCTGAAGAAATCCAGGAAACGAGAAATGGGCGGCCCATTGCAGTGGGGCCTGAAACAACAGCAGTTGTCAGCGCATGTTTGCAGCGGTGTTGTGCCCGACGATGCTGGCGGCTGGATACAATTTATGCTTTGCTCCGCATGCGTCGTCCGTACAACTGCCAAATCCGGGTTGCGAAGCGTACGGAGCAGTTGCTTCCAAACACGGCGGGTATCGCAGCAAGACCGGACTAAGCGGCGGTTGGTCTTGGTAGTGCAGAAGAAATCCAGGAAACCAGGAATGGGCGGCCCATAGCAGTGCGGCCTGAAACAACAGCAGTTGTCAGCGCATGTTTGCAGCGGTGTTGTGCCCGACGATGCTGGCGGCTGGATCCAATTTATGCTTTGCTCCGCATGCGTCGTCCGTACACGTGCCGAATCCGGGTTGCCAAGCGTACGGAGCAGTTGCTTCCAAACACGGCGGTTATCGCAGCAGGACTGGAGTAAGCGGCGGTTGGTCTTGGTAATGCAGAAGAAATCCAGGAAACCAGGAATGGGCGGCCCATAGCAGTGTGGCCTGAAACAACAGCAGTTGTCAGCGCATGTTTGCAGCGGTGTTGTGTCCGACGATGCTGGCGGCTGGATCCAATTTGTGCTTTGCTCCGCATGCGTCGTCCGTACACGTGCCGAATCCGGGTTGCCAAGCGTACGGAGCAGTTGCTTCCAAACACGGCGGTTATCGCAGCAGGACTGGACTAAGCGGCGGTTGGTCTTGGTAATGCAGAAGAAATCTAGGAAACCAGGAATGGGCGGCCCATAGCAGTGCGGCCTGAAACAACAGCAGTTGTCAGCGCATGTTTGCAGCGGTGTTGTGCCCGACGATGCTGGCGGCTGGATCCAATTTATGCTTTGCTCCGCATGCGTCGTCCGTACACGTGCCGAATCCGGGTTGCCAAGCGTTCGGAGCAGTTGCTTCCAAACACGGCGGGTATCCCAGCAGGACCGGACTAAACGGCAGTTGGTCTTGGTAGTGCAGAAGAAATCCAGGAAACCAGGAATGGGCAGCCCATAGCAGTGTGGCCTGAAACAACAGCAGTTGTCAGCGCATGTTTGCAGCGGTGTTGTGCCCGACGATGGTGGCGGCTGGATTCAATTTATGCTTTGCTCCGCACGCGTCATCCGTACACGTGCCGAATCCGGGTTGCCAAGCGTTCGGAGCAGTTGCTTCCGAACACGACGGATATCGCAGGAGGACCGGACTAAGCTGCGGTTGGTCTTGGTAGTGCGAAAGAAATCCAGGAAACCAGGAATGGGCGGCCCATAGCAGTGTGGCCTGAAAAAACAGCAGTTGTGAGCGCATGTTTGCAGCGGTGTTGTGTTCGACGATGCTGGCGGCTGGATCCAATTTATGCTTTGCTCCGCATGCGTCGTCCGTACACGTGCCGAATCCGGGTTGCCAAGCGTTCGGAGCAGTTGCTTCCAAACACGGCGGGTATCGCAGCAGGACCGGACTAAGCGGCGGTTGGTCTTGGTAGTGCAGAAGAAATCCAGGAAACCAGGAATGGGTGGCCCATAGCAGTGTGGCCTGAAAAAACGGCAGTTGTCAGCGCATGTTTGCAGCGGTGTTGTGCCCGACGATGCTGGCGGCTGGATCCAATTTATGCTTTGCTCCGCATGCGTCGTCCGTACACGTGCCGAATCCGGGTTGCCAAGCGTTCGGAGCAGTTGCTTCCAAACACGGCGGGTATCGCAGCAGGACCGGACTAAACGGCAGTTGGTCTTGGTAGTGCAGAAGAAATCCAGGAAACCAGGAATGGGCAGCCCATAGCAGTGTGGCCTGAAACAACAGCAGTTGTCAGCGCATGTTTGCAGCGGTGTTGTGCCCGACGATGCTGGCGGCTGGATTCAATTTATGCTTTGCTCCGCACGCGTCATCCGTACACGTGCCGAATCCGGGTTGCCAAGCGTTCGGAGCAGTTGCTTTCAAACACGACGGGTATCGCAGCAGGACCGGACTAAGCTGCGCTTGGTCTTGGCAGTGCGAAAGAAATCCAGGAAACCAGGAATGGGCACCCCATAGCAGTGTGGCCTGAAAAAACAGCAGTTGTGAGCGCATGTTTGCAGCGGTGTTCTGCCCGACGATGCTGGCGGCTGGATCCAATTTATGCTTTGCTCCGCATGCGTCGTCCGTTCACGTGCCCAATCCGGGTTGCCAAGCGTTCGGAGCAGTTGCACACAAACACGGCGGGTATCGCAGCAGGACCGGACTAAGCGGCGGTTGGTCTTAATAGTGAAGAAGAAATCCAGGAAACCAGGAATGGGCGGCCCATAGCAGTGTGGCCTGAAAAAACAGCAGTTGTGAGCGCATGTTTGCAGTGGTGTTGTGCCCGACGATGCTGGCGGCTGGATCCAATTTATGCTTTGCTCCGCATGCGTCGTCCATTCACGTGCCAAATCTTTGTTGTCAAGCGTTCGGAGCAGTTGCTTCCAAACACGGCGGGTATTGCAGCAGGACCGTACTAAGCAGCGGTTGGTCTTGGTAGTGGAGAAGAAATCCAGGAAACCAGGAATGGGCGGCCCATAGCAGTGTGGCCTGAAAAAACAGCAGTTGTGAGCGCATGTTTGCAACGGTGTTGTGCCCGACGATGCTGGCGGCTGGATCCAATTTATACTTTGCTCCGCATGCGTCGTCCGTACACGTGCCCAATCCGGGTTGCCAAGCGTTTGGAGCAGTTGCTTCCAAACACGGCGGGTATCGCAGCAGGACTGGACTAAGCGGCGGTTGGTCTTGGTTGTGCAGAAGAAATCCAGGAAACCAGGAATGGCCGGCCCATAGCACTGTGGCCTGAAACAACAGCAGTTGTCAGCGCATGTTTGCAGCGGTGTTGTTCCCGACGATGCTGGCGGCTGGATCCAATTTATGCTTTCCTCCGCATGCGTCGTCCGTACACGTGCCGAATCCGGGTTGCCAAGCGTACGGAGCAGTTGCTTCCAAACACGGCGGGTATCGCAGCAGGACAGGACTAAGCGGCGGTTGGTCTTGGTAGTGCAGAAGAAATCCAGGAAACCAGGAATGGGCGGCCCATAGCAGTGTGGCCTGAAACAACAGCAGTTGTCAGCGCATGTTTGCAGCGGTGTTGTGCCCGACGATGCTGGCAGCTGGATCCAATTTATGCTTTGCTCTGCATGCGTCGTCCGTTCACGTGCTAAATCTTGGTTGTCAAGCGTTCGGAGCAGTTGCTTTCAAACACGGCGGGTATCGCAGCAGGACCGTACTAAGCGGCGGTTGGTCTTGGTAGTGAAGAAGAAATCCAGGAAACCAGGAATGGGCGGTCCATAGCAGTGTGGCCTGAAACAACAGCAGCTGTGAGCGCATGTTTGCAGCGGTGTTGTGCCGACGATGCTGGCGGCTGGATCCAATTTATGCTTTGCTCCGCATGCGTCGTCCGTACAACTGCCAAATCCGGGTTGCCAAGCGTTCGGAGCAGTTGCTTCCAAACACGGCGGGTAACGCAGCAGGACCGGACTAAGCGGCGGTTGGTCTTGGTAGTGCAGAAGAAATCCAGGAAACCAGAAATGGGCAGCCCATAGCAGTGAGGCCTGAAACAACAGCAGTTGTCAGCGCATGTTTGCAGCGGTGTTGTGCCGACGATGCTGGAGGCTGGATCCAATTTATGCTTTCCTCCGCATGCGTCGTCCGTACACGTGCCGAATCCGGGTTGCAAAGCGTACGGAGCAGTTGCTTCCAAACACGGCGGGTATCGCAGCAGGACCGGACTAAGCAGCGGTTGGTCTTGGTAGTGCAGAAGAAATCCAGGAAACCAGAAATGGGTGGCCCATAGCAGTGTGGCCTGAAACAACAGCAGTTGTCAGCGCATGTTTGCAGCGGTGTTGTGCGTGAGGATGCTGGCGGCTGGATCCAGTTTATGCTTTGCTCCACATGCGTCGTCCGTACACGTGCCGAATCTAGGTTGCCATGCGCTCGGAGAAGTTGCTTCCAAACACGGCGGGTATCGCAGCAGGACCGGACTAAGCGGCGGGTGGTCTTGTAGTGCAGAAGAAATCCAGGAAACAGGAATGGGCGGCCCATAGCAGTGTGGCCTGAAACAACAGCAGTTGTCAGTGCATGTTTGCAGCGGTGTTGTGCCCGAAGATGCTGGCGGCAGGATCCAATTTATGCTTTGCTCCGCATGCGTCGTCCGTACACGTGCCGAATCCAGGTTTCCAAGCGTTCGTAGCAGTTGCTTCCAAACACGGCGGGTATTGCACCAGGACCGGACTAAGCGGCGGTTGGTCTTGGTAGTGCAGAAGAAATCCAGGAAACTAGGAATGGGCGGCCCATAGCAGTGTGGCCTGAAAGAACAGCAGTTGTCAGCGCATGTTTGCAGCGGTGTTGTGCCCTGATGCTGGCGGCAGGATCCAATTTATGCTTTGCTCCGCATGCGTCGTCCGTACACGTGCCGAATCCGGGTTGCCAAGCGTTCGGAGCAGTTGCTTCCAAACACGGCGGGTATCGCAGCAGGACCGGACTAAGCGGCGGTTGGTCTTGGTTGTGCAGAAGAAAATCCAGGAAACCAGGAATGGGCCGCCCATAGCAGTGTGGCCTGAAACAACAGCAGTTGTCAGCGCATGTTTGCAGCGGTGTTGTGCGCGACGATGCTGGCGGCAGGATCCAATTTATGCTTTGCTCCGCATGCGTCGTCCGTACACGTGCCGAATCCAGGTTTCAAAGCGTTCGGAGCAGCTGCTTCCAAACACGGCGGGTATCGCACCAGGACCGGACTAAGCGGCGGTTGGTCTTGGTAGTGCAGAAGAAATCCAGGAAACCAGGAATGGGCGGCCCATAGCAGTGTGGCCTGAAACAACAGCAGTTGTCAGCGCATGTTTGCAGCGGTGTTGTGCCCGACGATGCTGGCGGCTGGATTCAATTTATGCTTTGCTCCGCACGCGTCATCCGTACACGTGCCGAATCCGGGTTGCCAAGCGTTCGGAGCAGTTGCTTTCAAACACGATGGGTATCGCAGCAGGACCGGACTAAGCTGCGGTTGGTCTTGGTAGTGCGAAAGAAATCCAGGAAACCAGGAATGGGCAGCCCATAGCAGTGTGGCCTGAAACAACAGCAGTTGTCAGCGCATGTTTGCAGCGGTGTTGTGCCCGACAATACTGGCGGCTGGATCCAATTTATGCTTTCCTCCGCATGCGTCGTCCGTACACGTGCCCAATCCGGGTTGCCAAGCGTTTGGAGCAGTTGCTTCCAAACACGGCGGGTATCGCAGCAGGACCGGACTAAGCGGTGGTTGGTCTTGGTAGTGCAGAAGAAATCCAGGAAACCAGGAATGGGCGGCCCATAGCAGTGTGGCCTGAAACAACAGCAGTTGTCAGCGCATGTTTGCAGCGGTGTTGTGCCCGACGATGCTGGCGGCTGGATTCAATTTATGCTTTGCTCCGCACGCGTCATCCGTACACGTGCCGAATCCGGGTTGCCAAGCGTTCGGAGCAGTTGCTTTCAAACACGATGGGTATCGCAGCAGGACCGGACTAAGCTGCGGTTGGTCTTGGTAGTGCGAAAGAAATCCAGGAAACCAGGAATGGGCAGCCCATAGCAGTGTGGCCTGAAACAACAGCAGTTGTCAGCGCATGTTTGCAGCGGTGTTGTGCCCGACAATACTGGCGGCTGGATCCAATTTATGCTTTCCTCCGCATGCGTCGTCCGTACACGTGCCCAATCCGGGTTGCCAAGCGTTTGGAGCAGTTGCTTCCAAACACGGCGGGTATCGCAGCAGGACCGGACTAAGCGGTGGTTGGTCTTGGTAGTGCAGAAGAAATCCAGGAAACCAATAATGGGCGGCCCATAGCAGTGTGGCCTGAAAAAACAGCAGTTGTGAGCGCATGTTTGCAGCGGTGTTGTGCCCGACGATGCTGGCGGCTGGATCCAATTTATGCTTTGCTCCGCATGCATCGTCCGTACACGTGCCCAATCCGGGTTGCCAAGCGTTCGGAGCAGTTGCTTCCAAACACGGCGGGTATCGCCGCAGGACCGGACTAAGCGGCGGTTGGTCTTGGTAGTGCAGAAGAAATCCAGGAAACCAGGAATGGGCGGCCCATAGCAGTGTGGCCTGAAACAACAGCAGTTGTCAGCGCATGTTTGCAGCGGTGTTGTGCCCGACGATGCTGGCGGCTGGATTCAATTTATGCTTTGCTCCGCACGCGTCATCCGTACACGTGCCCAATCCGGGTTGCCAAGCGTTCGGAGCAGTTGCTTCCAAACACGGCGGGTATCGCAGCAGGACCGGACTAAGCGGCGGTTGGTCTTGGTAGTGAAGAAGAAATCCAGGAAACCAGGAATGGGCGGCCCATAGCAGTGTGGCCTGAAAAAACAGCAGTTATGAGTGCATGTTTGCAGCGGTGTTGTGCCCGACGATGCTGGCGGCTGGATCCAATTTATGCTTTGCTCCGCATGCTTCGTCCATTCACGTGCCAAATCTTTGTTGTCAAGCGTTCGGAGCAGTTGCTTCCAAACACGGCGGGTATCGCAGCAGGACCGTACTAAGCGGCGGTTGGTCTTGGTAGTGCAGAAGAAATCCAGGAAACCAGGAATGGGCGGCCCATAGCAGTGTGGCCTGAAACAACAGCAGTTGTCAGCGCATGTTTGCAGCGGTGTTGTGCCCGACGATGCTGGCGGCTGGATCCAATTTATGCTTTGCTCCGCATGCGTCGTCCGTACACGTGCCCAATCCGGGTTGCCAAGCGTTTGGAGCAGTTGCTTCCAAACACGGCGGGTATCGCAGCAGGACCGGACTAAGCGGCGGTTGGTCTTGGTTGTGCAGAAGAAATCCAGGAAACCAGGAATGGGCGGCCCATAGCAGTGTGGCCTGAAACAACAGCAGTTGTCAGCGCATGTTTGCAGCGGTGTTGTGCCCGACGATGCTGGCGGCTGGATCCAATTTATGCTTTGCTCCGCATGCGTCGTCCGTTCACCTGCTAAATCTTGGTTGTCAAGCGTTCGGAGCAGTTGCTTTCAAACACGGCGGGTATCGCAGCAGGACCGTACTAAGCGGCGGTTGGTCTTGGTAGTGAAGAAGAAATCCAGGAAACCAGGAATGGGCGGCCCATAGCAGTGTGGCCTGAAACAACAGCAGCTGTGAGCGCATGTTTGCAGCGGTGTTGTGCCGACGATGCTGGCGGCTGGATCCAATTTATGCTTTGCTCCGCATGCGTCGTCCGTACAACTGCCAAATCCGGGTTGCCAAGCGTTCGGAGTAGTTGCTTCCAAACACGGCGGGTATCGCAGCAAGACCGTACTAAGCGGCAGTTGGTCTTGGTAGTGCCGAAGAAATCCAGGAAACCAGAAATGGGCGGCCCATAGCAGTGAGGCCTGAAACAACAGCAGTTGTCAGCGCATGTTTGCAGCGGTGTTGTGCCGACGATGCTGGCGGCTGGATCCAATTTATGCTTTCCTCCGCATGCGTCGTCCGTACACGTGCCGAATCCGGGTTGCAAAGCGTACGGAGCAGTTGCTTCCAAACACGGCGGGTATCGCAGCAGGACCGGACTAAGCAGCGGTTGGTCTTGGTAGTGCAGAAGAAATCCAGGAAACCAGAAATGGGTGGCCCATAGCAGTGGGGCCGAAACAACAGCAGTTGTCAGCGCGTGCTTGCAGTGGTGTTGTGCCGACGATGCTGGCGGCTGGATCCAATTTATGCTTTCCTCCGCATGCGTCGTCCGTACACGTGCCGAATCCAGGTTGCCATGCGCTCGGAGAAGTTGCTTCAAACACGGCGGGTATCGCAGCAGGACCGGACTAAGCTGCGGTTGGTCTTGGTAGTGAAGAAGAAATCCCGGAAACCAGGAATGGGCGGCCCATAGCAGTGTGGCCTGAAACAACAGCAGTTGTCAGCGCATGTTTGCAGCGGTGTTGTGCCCGACGATGCTGGCGGCTGGATCGAATTTATGCTTTGCTCCGCATGCGTCGTTAGTACACGTGCCCAATCCGGGTTGCCAAGCGTTCGGAGCAGTTGCACCCAAACACGGCGGGTATCGCAGCAGGACCGGACTAAGCGGCGGTTGGTCTTGGTAGTGAAGAAGAAATCCAGAAAACCAGGAATGGGCGGCCCATAGCAGTGTGGCCTGAAAAAACAGCAGTTGTGAGCGCATGTTTGCAGTGGTGTTGTGCCCGACGATGCTGGCGGCTGGATCCAATTTATGCTTTGCTCCGCATGCGTTGTCCGTACACGTGCCCAATCCGGGTTGCCAAGCGTTCGGAGCAGTTGCTTCCAAACACGGCGGGTATCGCAGCAGGACCGGACTAAGCGGCGGTTGGTCTTGGTAGTGAAGAAGAAATCCAGGAAACCAGGAATGGGCGGCCCATAGCAGTGTGGCCTGAAAAAACAGCAGTTATGAGCGCATGTTTGCAGCGGTGTTGTGCCCGACGATGCTGGCGGCTGGTTCAAATTTATGCTTTGCTCCGCATGCGTCGTCCATTCACGTGCCAAATCTTTGTTGTCAAGCGTTCGGAGCAGTGGCTTCCAAACACGGCCGGTATCGCAGCAGGACCGTACTAAGCGGCGGATGGTCTTGGTAGTGCAGAAGAAATCCAGGAAACCAGGAATGGGCGGCCCATAGCAGTGTGGCCTGAAAAAACAGCAGTTGTGAGCGCATGTTTGCAGCGGTGTTGTGCCCGACGATGCTGGCGGCTGGATCCAATTTATGCTTTGCTCCGCATGCGTCGTCCGTACACGTGCCCAATCCGGGTTGCCAAGCGTTTGGAGCAGTTGCTTCCAAACACGGCGGGTATCGCAGCAGGACCGGACTAAGCGGCGGTTGGTCTTGGTTGTGCAGAAGAAATCCAGGAAACCAGGAATGGGCGGCCCATAGCAGTGTGGCCTGAAACAACAGCAGTTGTCAGCGCATGTTTGCAGCGGTGTTGTGCCCGACGATGCTGGCGGCTGGATCAAATTTATGCTTTCCTCCGCATGCATCGTCCGTACACGTGCCGAATCCGGGTTGCCATGCGTACGGAGCAGTTGCTTCCAAACACGGCGGGTATCGCAGCAGGACAGGACTAAGCGGCGGTTAGTCTTGGTAGTGCAGAAGAAATCCAGGAAACCAGGAATGGGCGGCCCATAGCAGAGTGGCCTGAAACAACAGCAGTTGTCAGCGCATGTTTGCAGCGGTGTTGTGCCCGACGATGCTGGCGGCTGGATCCAATTTATGCTTTGCTCCGCATGCGTCGTCCGTTCACGTGCTAAATCTTGGTTGTCAAGCGTTCGGAGCAGTTGCTTTCAAACACGGCGGGTATCGCAGCAGGACCGTACTAAACGGCGGTTGGTCTTGGTAGTGAAGAAGAAATCCAGGAAACCAGGAATGGGCGGCCCATAGCAGTGTGGCCTGAAACAACAGCAGCTGTGAGCGCATGTTTGCAGCGGTGTTGTGCCCGACGATGCTGGCGGCTGGATCCAATTTATGCTTTGCTCCGCATGCGTCGTCCGTACACGTGCCCAATCCGGGTTGCCAAGCGTTTGGAGCAGTTGCTTCCAAACACGGCGGGTATCGCAGCAGGTCCGGACTAAGCGGCGGTTGGTCTTGGTTGTGCAGAAGAAATCCAGGAAACCAGGAATGGGCGGCCCATAGCAGTGTGGCCTGAAACAACAGCAGTTGTCAGCGCATGTTTGCAGCGGTGTTGTGCCCGACGATGCTGGTGGCTGGATCCAATTTATGCTTTCCTCCGCATGCGTCGTCCGTACACGTGCCCAATCCGGGTTGCCAAGCGTTTGGAGCAGTTGCTTCCAAACACGGCGGGTATCGCAGCAGGACCGGACTAAGCGGCGGTTGGTCTTGGTAGTGCAGAAGAAATCCAGGAAACCAGGAATGGGCGGCCCATAGCAGTGTGGCCTGAAAAAACAGCAGTTATGAGCGCATGTTTGCAGCGGTGTTGTGCCCGACGATGCTGGCGGCTGGATCCAATTTATGCTTTGCTCCGCATGCGTCGTCCGTACACGTGCCCAATCCGGGTTGCCAAGCGTTCGGAGCAGTTGCACCCAAACACGGCGTGTATCGCAGCAGGACGGGACTAAGCGGCGGTTGGTCTTGGTAGTGAAGAAGAAATCCAGGAAACCAGGAATGGGCGGCCCATAGCAGTGTGGCCTGAAAAAACAGCAGTTGTGAGCGCATGTTTGCAGTGGTGTTGTGCACGACGATGCTGGCGGCTGGATCCAATTTATGCTTTGCTCCGCATGCGTCGTCCGTACACGTGCCCAATCCGGGTTGCCAAGCGTTCGGAGCAGTTGCTTCAAAACACGGCGGGTGTCGCAGCAGTACCGGACTAAGCGGCGGTTGGTCTTGGTAGTGAAGAAGAAATCCAGGAAACCAGGAATGGGCGGCCCATAGCAGTGTGGCCTGAAAAAACAGCAGTTATGAGCGCATGTTTGCAGCGGTGTTGTGCCCGACGATGCTGGCGGCTCGATCCAATTTATGCTTTGCTCCGCATGCGTCGTCCGTACACGTGCCCAATCCGGGTTGCCAAGCGTTTGGAGCAGTTGCTTCCAAACACGGCGGGTATCGCAGCAGGACCGGACTAAGCGGCGGTTGGTCTTGGTTGTGCAGAAGAAATCCAGGAAACCAGGAATGGGCGGCCCATAGCAGTGTGGCCTGAAACAACAGCAGTTGTCAGCGCATGTTTGCAGCGGTGTTGTGCCCGACGATGCTGGCGGCTGGATCCAATTTATGCTTTGCTCCGCATGCGTCGTCCGTTCACGTGCTAAATCTTGGTTGTCAAGCATTCGGAGCAGTTGCTTTCAAACACGGCGGGTATCGCAGCAGGACCGTACTAAACGGCGGTTGGTCTTGGTAGTGAAGAAGAAATCCAGGAAACCAGGAATGGGCGGCCCAAAGCAGTGTGGCCTGAAACAACAGCAGCTGTGAGCGCATGTTTGCAGCGGTGTTGTGGCCGACGATGCTGGCGGCTGGATCCAATTTATGCTTTGCTCCGCATGCGTCGTCCGTACACGTGCCCAATCCGGGTTGCCAAGCGTTTGGAGCAGTTGCTTCCAAACACGGCGGGTATCGCAGCAGGACAGGACTAAGCGGCGGTTGGTCTTGGTAGTGCAGAAGAAATCCAGGAAACCAGGAATGGGCGGCCCATAGCAGTGTGGCCTGAAACAACAGCAGTTGTCAGCGCATGTTTGCAGCGGTGTTGTGCCCGACGATGCTGGCGGCTGGATCCAATTTATGCTTTCCTCCGCATGCGTCGTCCGTACACGTGCCGAATCCGGGTTGCCAAGCGTACGGAGCAGTTGCTTTCAAACACGGCGGGTATCGCAGCAGGACCGTACCAAGCGGCGGTTGGTCTTGGTAGTGAAGAAGAAATCCAGGAAACCAGGAATGGGCGGCCCATAGCAGTGTGGCCTGAAACAACAGCAGCTGTGAGCGCATGTTTGCAGCGGTGTTGTGCCGACGATGCTGGCGGCTGGATCCAATTTATGCTTCAAGCGTTCGGAGCAGTTGCTTCCAAACACGGCGGGTATCGCAGCAGGACCGGACTAAGCGGCGGTTGGTCTTGGTAGTGCAGAAGATAATCCAGGAAACCAGGAATGGGCGGCCCATAGCAGTGTGGCCTGAAACAACAGCAGTTGTCAGCGCATGTTTGCAGCGGTGTTGTGCCCGACGATGCTGGCGGCTGGATCAAATTTATGCTTTCCTCCGCATGCATCGTCCGTACACGTGCCGAATCCGGGTTGCCATGCGTACGGAGCAGTTGCTTCCAAACACGGCGGGTATCGCAGCAGGACAGGACTAAGCGGCGGTTAGTCTTGGTAGTGCAGAAGAAATCCAGGAAACCAGGAATGGGCGGCCCATAGCAGTGTGGCCTGAAACAACAGCAGTTGTCAGCGCATGTTTGCAGCGGTGTTGTGCCCGACGATGCTGGCGGCTGGATCCAATTTATGCTTTGCTCCGCATGCGTCGTCCGTTCACGTGCTAAATCTTGGTTGTCAAGCGTTCGGAGCAGTTGCTTTCAAACACGGCGGGTATCGCAGCAGGACCGTACTAAACGGCGGTTGGTCTTGGTAGTGAAGAAGAAATCCAGGAAACCAGGAATGGGCGGCCCATAGCAGTGTGGCCTGAAACAACAGCAGCTGTGAGCGCATGTTTGCAGCGGTGTTGTGCCCGACGATGCTGGCGGCTGGATCCAATTTATGCTTTGCTCCGCATGCGTCGTCCGTACACGTGCCCAATCCGGGTTGCCAAGCGTTTGGAGCAGTTGCTTCCAAACACGGCGGGTATCGCAGCAGGACCGGACTAAGCGGCGGTTGGTCTTGGTTGTGCAGAAGAAATCCAGGAAACCAGGAATGGGCGGCCCATAGCAGTGTGGCCTGAAACAACAGCAGTTGTCAGCGCATGTTTGCAGCGGTGTTGTGCCCGACGATGCTGGTGGCTGGATCCAATTTATGCTTTCCTCCGCATGCGTCGTCCGTACACGTGCCCAATCCGGGTTGCCAAGCGTTTGGAGCAGTTGCTTCCAAACACGGCGGGTATCGCAGCAGGACCGGACTAAGCGGCGGTTGGTCTTGGTAGTGCAGAAGAAATCCAGGAAACCAGGAATGGGCGGCCCATAGCAGTGTGGCCTGAAAAAACAGCAGTTATGAGCGCATGTTTGCAGCGGTGTTGTGCCCGACGATGCTGGCGGCTGGATCCAATTTATGCTTTGCTCCGCATGCGTCGTCCGTACACGTGCCCAATCCGGGTTGCCAAGCGTTCGGAGCAGTTGCACCCAAACACGGCGTGTATCGCAGCAGGACGGGACTAAGCGGCGGTTGGTCTTGGTAGTGAAGAAGAAATCCAGGAAACCAGGAATGGGCGGCCCATAGCAGTGTGGCCTGAAAAAACAGCAGTTGTGAGCGCATGTTTGCAGTGGTGTTGTGCACGACGATGCTGGCGGCTGGATCCAATTTATGCTTTGCTCCGCATGCGTCGTCCGTACACGTGCCCAATCCGGGTTGCCAAGCGTTCGGAGCAGTTGCTTCAAAACACGGCGGGTGTCGCAGCAGTACCGGACTAAGCGGCGGTTGGTCTTGGTAGTGAAGAAGAAATCCAGGAAACCAGGAATGGGCGGCCCATAGCAGTGTGGCCTGAAAAAACAGCAGTTATGAGCGCATGTTTGCAGCGGTGTTGTGCCCGACGATGCTGGCGGCTCGATCCAATTTATGCTTTGTTCCGCATGCGTCGTCCGTACACGTGCCCAATCCGGGTTGCCAAGCGTTTGGAGCAGTTGCTTCCAAACACGGCGGGTATCGCAGCAGGACCGGACTAAGCGGCGGTTGGTCTTGGTTGTGCAGAAGAAATCCAGGAAACCAGGAATGGGCGGCCCATAGCAGTGTGGCCTGAAACAACAGCAGTTGTCAGCGCATGTTTGCAGCGGTGTTGTGCCCGACGATGCTGGCGGCTGGATCCAATTTATGCTTTGCTCCGCATGCGTCGTCCGTTCACGTGCTAAATCTTGGTTGTCAAGCGTTCGGAGCAGTTGCTTTCAAACACGGCGGGTATCGCAGCAGGACCGTACTAAACGGCGGTTGGTCTTGGTAGTGAAGAAGAAATCCAGGAAACCAGGAATGGGCGGCCCAAAGCAGTGTGGCCTGAAACAACAGCAGCTGTGAGCGCATGTTTGCAGCGGTGTTGTGGCCGACGATGCTGGCGGCTGGATCCAATTTATGCTTTGCTCCGCATGCGTCGTCCGTACACGTGCCCAATCCGGGTTGCCAAGCGTTTGGAGCAGTTGCTTCCAAACACGGCGGGTATCGCAGCAGGACAGGACTAAGCGGCGGTTGGTCTTGGTAGTGCAGAAGAAATCCAGGAAACCAGGAATGGGCGGCCCATAGCAGTGTGGCCTGAAACAACAGCAGTTGTCAGCGCATGTTTGCAGCGGTGTTGTGCCCGACGATGCTGGCGGCTGGATCCAATTTATGCTTTGCTCCGCATGCGTCGGCCGTACAACTGCCAAATCCGGTTTGCCAAGCGTTCGGAGCAGTTGCTTCCAAACACGGCGGGTATCGCAGCAGGACCGGACTAAGCGGCGGTTGGTCTTGGTAGTGCAGAAGATAATCCAGGAAACCAGAAATGGGTGGCCCATAGCAGTGGGGCCTGAAACAACAGCAGTTGTCAGCGCATGTTTGCAGCGGTGTTGTGCCGACGATGTTGGCGGCTGGATCCCATTTATGCTTTCCTCCGCATGCGTCGTCCGTACACGTGCCGAATCCAGGTTGCCATGCGCTCGGAGAAGTTGCTTCCCAACACGGCGGGTTCGCAGCAGGACCGGACTAAGCGGCGGTTGGTCTTGTAGTGCAGAAGAAATCCAGGAAACAGGAATGGGCGGCCCATAGCAGTGTGGCCTGAAACAACAGCAGTTGTCAGCGCATGTTTGCAGCGGTGTTGTGCTGACGATGCTGGCGGCAGGATCCAATTTATGCTTTGCTCCGCATGCGTCGTCCGTACACGTGCCGAATCCGGGTTGCCAAGCGTTCGGAGCAGTTGCTTCCAAACACGGCGGGTATCGCAGCAGGACCGGACTAAGCAGCGGTTGGTCTTGGTAGTGCAGAAGAAATCCAGGAAACCAGAAATGGGTGGCCCATAGCAGTGGGGCCTGAAACAACAGCAGTTGTCAGCGCATGCTTGCAGTGGTGTAGTGCCGACGATGCTGGCGGCTGGATCCAATTTATGCTTTCCTCCGCATGCATCGTCCGTACACGTGCCGAATCTAGGTTGCCATGCGCTCGGAGAAGTTGCTTCCAAACACAGCGGGTATCGCAGCAGGACCGGACTAAGCGGCGGTTGGTCTTGGTAGTGAAGAAGAAATCCAGGAAACCAGGAATGGGCGGCCCATAGCAGTGTGGCCTGAAACAACAGCAGTTGTGAGCGCATGTTTGCAGCGGTGTTGTGCCCGACGATGCTGGCGGCTGAATCCAATTTATGCTTTGCTCCGCACGCGTCGTCCGTTCACGTGCTAAATCTTGGTTGTCAAGCGTTCGGAGCAGTTGCTTTCAAACACGGCGGGTATCGCAGCAGGACCGTACTAAGCGGCGGTTGGTCTTGGTAGTGCAGAAGAAATCCAGGAAAGCAGGAATGGGCGACCCATAGCAGTGGGGCCTGAAACAACAGCAGTTGTCAGCGCATGTTTGCAGCGGTGTTGTGCCCGACGATGCTGGCGGCTGGATCGAATTTATGCTTTGCTCCGCATGCGTCGTCAGTACAACTGCCAAATCCGGGTTGCGAAGCGTACGGAGCAGTTACTTCCAAACACGACGGTTACCGCAGCAGGACCGGACTAAGCGGCGGTTCGTCTTGGTAGTGCAGAATAAATCCAGGAAACCAGAAATGGGCGGCCCATAGCAGTGGGGCCTGAAACAACAGCTGTTGTCAGCGCATGTTTGCAGCGGTGTTGTGCCCGACGATGCTGGCGGCTGGATCCAATTTATGCTTTGCTCCGCATGCGTCGTCAGTACAACTGCCAAATCCGGGTTGCGAAGCGTACGGAGCAGTTGCTTCCAAACACGGCGGGTATCGCAGCAGGACCGGACTAAGCGGCGGTTGGTCTTGGTAGTGCAGAAGAAATCCAGGAAACCAGGAATGGGCGGCCCATAGCAGTGCGGCCTGAAACAACAGCAGTTGTCAGCGCATGTTTGCAGCGGTGTTGTGTCCGACGATGCTGGCGGCTGGATCCAATTTATGCTTTGCTCCGCATGCGTCGTCCGTACACGTGCCGAATCCGGGTTGCCAAGCGTACGGAGCAGTTGCTTCCAAACACGGCGGGTATCGCAGCAGGACCGGACTAAGCGGCGGTTGGTCTTAGTAGTGCAGAAGAAATCCAGGAAACCAGAAATGGGCGGCCCATAGCAGTGGGGCCTGAAAAAACAGCAGTTGTGAGCGCATGTTTGCAGCGGTGTTGTGCCCGACGATGCTGGCGGCTGGATCCAATTCATGCTTTGCTCGCATGCGTCGTCCGTACACGTGCCGAATCCGGGTTGCCAAGCGTTCGGAGCAGTTGCTTCCAAACACGGCGGGTATCGCAGCAGGACCGGACTAAGCGGCGGTTGGTCTTGGTAGTGCAGAAGAAATCCAGGAAACCAGGAATGGGTGGCCCATAGCAGTGTGGCCTGAAAAAACAGCAGTTGTCAGCGCATGTTTGCAGCGGTGTTGTGCCCGACGATGCTGGCGGCTGGATCCAATTTATGCTTTGCTCCGCATGCGTCGTCCGTACACGTGCCGAATCCGGGTTGCCAAGCGTTCGGAGCAGTTGCTTCCAAACACGGCGGGTATCGCAGCAGGACCGGACTAAACGGCAGTTGGTCTTGGTAGTGCAGAAGAAATCCAGGAAACCAGGAATGGGCGGCCCATAGCAGTGTGGCCTGAAACAACAGCAGTTGTCAGCGCATGTTTGCAGCGGTGTTGTGCCCGACGATGCTGGCGGCTGGATCCAATTTATGCTTTGCTCCGCATGCGTCGTCCGTTCACGTGCTAAATCTTGGTTGTCAAGCGTTAGGAGCAGTTGCTTTCAAACACGGCGGGTATCGCAGCAGGACCGTACTAAACGGCGGTTGGTCTTGGTAGTGAAGAAGAAATCCAGGAAACCAGGAATGGGCGGCCCATAGCAGTGTGGCCTGAAACAACAGCAGCTGTGAGCGCATGTTTGCAGCGCTGTTGTGGCCGAAGATGCTGGCGGCTGGATCCAATTTATGCTTTGCTCCGCATGCGTCGTTCGTACACGTGCCCAATCCGGGTTGCCAAGCGTTTGGAGCAGTTGCTTCCAAACACGGCGGGTATCGCAGCAGGACCGGACTAAGCGGCGGTTGGTCTTGGTTGTGCAGAAGAAATCCAGGAAACCAGGAATGGGCAGCCCATAGCAGTGTGGCCTGAAACAACAGCAGTTGTCAGCGCATGTTTGCAGCGGTGTTGTGCCCGACGATGCTGGCGGCTGGATCCAATTTATGCTTTCCTCCGCATGCGTCGTCCGTACACGTGCCGAATCCGGGTTGCCAAGCGTACGGAGCAGTTGCTTTCAAACACGGCGGGTATCGCAGCAGGACCGTACTAAGCGGCGGTTGGTCTTGGTAGTGAAGAAGAAATCCAGGAAACCAGGAATGGGCGGCCCATAGCAGTGTGGCCTGAAACAACAGCAGCTGTGAGCGCATGTTTGCAGCGGTGTTGTGCCGACGATGCTGGCGGCTGGATCCAATTTATGCTTTGCTCCGCATGCGTCGTCCGTACAACTGCTAAATCCGGGTTGCCAAGCGTTCGGAGCAGTTGCTTCCAAACACGGCGGGTATCGCAGCAGGACCGGACTAAGCGGCGGTTGGTCTTGGTAGTGCAGAAGAAATCCAGGAAACCAGAAATGGGTGGCCCATAGCAGTGGGGCCTGAAACAACAGCAGTTGTCAGCGCATGTTTGCAGCGGTGTTGTGCCGACGATGTTGGCGGCTGGATCCCATTTATGCTTTCCTCCGCATGCGTCGTCCGTACACGTGCCGAATCCAGGTTGCCATGCGCTCGGAGAAGTTGCTTCCAAACACGGCGGGTTCGCAGCAGGACCGGACTAAGCGGCGGTTGGTCTTGGTTGTGCAGAAGAAATCCAGGAAACCAGGAATGGGCGGCCCATAGCAGTGTGGCCTGAAACAACAGCAGTTGTCAGCGCATGTTTGCAGCGGTGTTGTGCCCGACGATGCTGGCGGCTGGATCCAATTTATGCTTTCCTCCGCATGCGTCGTCCGTACACGTGCCGAATCCGGGTTGCCAAGCGTACGGAGCAGTTGCTTTCAAACACGGCGGGTATCGCAGCAGGACCGTACTAAGCGGCGGTTGGTCTTGGTAGTGAAGAAGAAATCCAGGAAACCAGGAATGGGCGGCCCATAGCAGTGTGGCCTGAAACAACAGCAGCTGTGAGCGCATGTTTGCAGCGGTGTTGTGCCGACGATGCTGGCGGCTGGATCCAATTTATGCTTTGCTCCGCATGCGCCGTCCGTACAACTGCCAAATCCGGGTTGCCAAGCGTTCGGAGCAGTTGCTTCCAAACATGGCGGGTATCGCAGCAGGACCGGACTAAGCGGCGGTTCGTCTTGGTAGTGCAGAAGAAATCCAGGAAACCAGAAATGGGTGGCCCATAGCAGTGGGGCCTGAAACAACAGCAGTTGTCAGCGCATGTTTGCAGCGGTGTTGTGTCGACGATGTTGGCGGCTGGATCCCATTTATGCTTTCCTCCGAATGCGTCGTCCATACACGTGCCGAATCCAGGTTGCCATGCGCTCGGAGAAGTTGCTTCCAAACACGGCGGGTTCGCAGCAGGACCGGACTAAGCGGCGGTTGGTCTTGTAGTGCAGAAGAAATCCAGGAAACAGGAATGGGCGGCCCATAGCAGTGTGGCCTGAAACAACAGCAGTTGTCAGCGCATGTTTGCAGCGGTGTTGTGCCGACGATGCTGGCGGCAGGATCCAATTTATGCTTTGCTCCGCATGCGTCGTCCGTACACGTGCCGAATCCGGGTTGGCAAGCGTTCGGAGCAGTTCCTTCCAAACACGGCGGGTATCGCAGCAGGACCGGACTAAGCGGCGGTTGGTCTTGGTAGTGCCGAAGAAATCCAGGAAACCAGAAATGGGCGGCCCATAGCAGTGAGGCCTGAAACAACAGCAGTTGTCAGCGCATGTTTGCAGCGGTGTTGTGCCGACGATGCTGGCGGCTGGATCCAATTTATGCTTTGCTCCGCATGCGCCGTCCGTACAACTGCCAAATCCGGGTTGCCAAGCGTTCGGAGCAGTTGCTTCCAAACATGGCGGGTATCGCAGCAGGACCGGACTAAGCGGCGGTTGGTCTTGGTAGTGCAGAAGAAATCCAGGAAACCAGAAATGGGTGGCCCATAGCAGTGGGGCCTGAAACAACAGCAGTTGTCAGCGCATGTTTGCAGCGGTGTTGTGTCGACGATGTTGGCGGCTGGATCCCATTTATGCTTTCCTCCGCATGCGTCGTCCGTACACGTGCCGAATCCAGGTTGCCATGCGCTCGGAGAAGTTCCTTCCAAACACGGCGGGTTCGCAGCAGGACCGGACTAAGCGGCGGTTGGTCTTGTAGTGCAGAAGAAATCCAGGAAACAGGAATGGGCGGCCCATAGCAGTGTGGCCTGAAACAACAGCAGTTGTCAGCGCATGTTTGCAGCGGTGTTGTGCCGACGATGCTGGCGGCAGGATCCAATTTATGCTTTGCTCCGCATGCGTCGTCCGTACACGTGCCGAATCCGGGTTGGCAAGCGTTCGCAGCAGTTCCTTCCAAACACGACGGGTATCGCAGCAGGACCGGACTAAGCGGCGGTTGGTCTTGGTAGTGCCGAAGAAATCCAGGAAACCAGAAATGGGCGGCCCATAGCAGTAAGGCCTGAAACAACAGCAGTTGTCAGCGCATGTTTGCAGCGGTGTTGTGCCGACGATGCTGGCGGCTGGATCCAATTTATGCTTTCCTCCGCATGCGTCGTCCGTACACGTGCCGAATCCGGGTTGCAAAGCGTACGGAGCAGTTGCTTCCAAACACGGCGGGTATCGCAGCAGGACCGGACTAAGCAGCGGTTGGTCTTGGTAGTGCAGAAGAAATCCAGGAAACCAGAAATGGGTGGCCCATAGCAGTGGGGCCTGAAACAACACCAGTTGTCAGCGCATGCTTGCAGTGGTGTTGTGCCGACGATGCTGGCGGCTGGATCCAATTTATGCTTTGCTCCGCATGCGTCGTCAGTACAACTGCCAAATCCGGGTTGCGAAGCGTACGGAGCAGTTGCTTCCAAACACGGCGGGTATCGCAGCAGGACCGGACTAAGCGGCGGTTGGTCTTGGTAGTGCAGAAGAAATCCAGGAAACCAGGAATGGGCGGCCCATAGCAGTGCGGCCTGAAACAACAGCAGTTGTCAGCGCATTTTTGCAGCGGTGTTGTCTCCGACGATGCTGGCGGCTGGATCCAATTTATGCTTTGCTCCGCATGCGTCGTCCGTACACGTGCCGAATCCGGGTTGCCAAGCGTACGGACCAGTTGCTTCCAAACACGGCGGGTATCGCAGCAGGACCGGACTAAGCGGCGGGTGGTCTTAGTAGTGCAGAAGAAATCCAGGAAACCAGAAATGGGCGGCCCATAGCAGTGTGGCCTGAAAAAACAGCAGTTGTGAGCGAATGTTTGCAGCGGTATTGTGCCCGACGATGCTGGCGGCTGGATCCAATTCATGCTTTGCTGCGCATGCGTCGTCCGTACACGTGCCGAATCCGGGTTGCCAAGCGTTCGGAGCAGTTGCTTTCAAACACGACGGGTATCGCAGCAGGACCGGACTAAGCTGCGGTTGGTCTTGGTAGTGCGAAAGAAATCCAGGAAACCAGGAATGGGCAGCCAATAGCAGTGTGGCCTGAAACAACAGCAGTTGTCAGCGCATGTTTGCAGCGGTGTTGTGCCCGACGATACTGGCGGCTGGATCCAATTTATGCTTTCCTCCGCATGCGTCGTCCGTAAACGTGCCCAATCCGGGTTGCCAAGCGTTTTGAGCAGTTGCTTCCAAACACGGCGGGTATCGCAGCAGGACCGGACTAAGCGGCGGTTGGTCTTGGTAGTGCCGAAGAAATCCAGGAAACCAGAAATGGGCGGCCCATAGCAGTGAGGCCTGAAACAACAGCAGTTGTCAGCGCATGTTTGCAGCGGTGTTGTGCCGACGATGCTGGCGGCTGGATCCAATTTATGCTTTGCTCCGCATGCGCCGTCCGTACAACTGCCAAATCCGGGTTGCCAAGCGTTCGGAGCAGTTGCTTCCAAACACGGCGGGTATCGCAGCAGGACCGGACTAAGCGGCGGTTGGTCTTGGTTGTGCAGAAGAAATCCAGGAAACCAGGAATGGGCGGCCCATAGCAGTGTGGCCTGAAACAACAGCAGTTGTCAGCGCATGTTTGCAGCGGTGTTGTGCCCGACGATGCTGGCGGCTGGATCCAATTTATGCTTTCCTCCGCATGCGTCGTCTGTACACGTGCCGAATCCGGGTTGCCAAGCGTACGGAGCAGTTGCTTCCAAACACGGCGGGTATCGCAGCAGGACAGGACTAAGCGGCGGTTGGTCTTGGTAGTGCAGAAGAAATCCAGGAAACCAGGAATGGGCGGCCCATAGCAGTGTGGCCTGAAACAACAGCAGTTGTCAGCGCATGTTTGAAGCTGTGTTGTGCCCGACGATGCTGGCGGCTGGATCCAATTTATGCTTTGCTCCGCATGCGTCGTCCGTTCACGTGCTAAATCTTGGTTGTCAAGCGTTCGGAGCAGTTGCTTTCAAACACGGCGGGTATCGCAGCAGGACCGTACTAAACGGCGGTTGGTCTTGGTAGTGAAGAAGAAATCCAGGAAACCAGGAATGGGCGGCCCATAGCAGTGTGGCCTGAAACAACAGCAGTTGTGAGCGCATGTTTGCAGCGGTGTTGTGCCCGACGATGCTGGCGGCTGGATCCAATTTATGCTTTCCTCCGCATGCGTCGTCCGTACACGTGCCGAATCCGGGTTGCCAGGCGTACGGAGCAGTTGCTTCCAAACACGGCGGGTATCGCAGCAGGACCGGACTAAGCGGCGGTTGGTCTTGGTTGTGCAGAAGAAATCCAGGAAACCAGGAATGGGCGGCCCATAGCAGTGTGGCCTGAAACAACAGCAGTTGTCAGCGCATGTTTGCAGCAGTGTTGTGCCCGACGATGCTGGCGGCTGGATCCAATTTATGCTTTGCTCCGCATGCGTCGTCCGTTCACGTGCTAAATCTTGGTTGTCAAGCGTTCGGAGCAGTTGCTTTCAAACACGGCGGGTATCGCAGCAGGACCGTACTAAACGGCGGTTGGTCTTGGTAGTGAAGAAGAAATCCAGGAAACCAGGAATGGGCGGCCCATAGCAGTGTGGCCTGAAACAACAGCAGTTGTGAGCGCATGTTTGCAGCGGTGTTGTGGCCGACGATGCTGGCGGCTGGATCCAATTTATGCTTTGCTCCGCATGCGTCGTCCGTACACGTGCCCAATACGGGTTGCCAAGCGTTCGGAGCAGTTGCTTTCAAACACGGCGGGTATCGCAGCAGGACCGTACTAAACGGCGGTTGGTCTTGGTAGTGAAGAAGAAATCCAGGAAACCAGGAATGGGCGGCCCATAGCAGTGTGGCCTGAAACAACAGCAGTTGTCAGCGCATGTTTGCAGCGGTGTTGTGCCCGACGATGCTGGCGGCTGGATCCAATTTATGCTTTCCTCCGCATGCGTCGTCCGTACACGTGCCGAATCCAGGTTGCCATGCGCTCGGAGAAGTTGCTTCCAAACACGGCGGGTTCGCAGCAGGACCGGACTAAGCGGCGGTTGGTCTTGTAGTGCAGAAGAAATCCAGGAAACAGGAATGGGCGGCCCATAGCAGTGTGGCCTGAAACAACAGCAGTTGTCAGCGCATGTTTGCAGCGGTGTTGTGCCGACGATGCTGGCGGCAGGATCCAATTTATGCTTTGCTCCGCATGCGTCGTCCGTACACGTGCCGAATCCGGGTTGGCAAGCGTTCGGAGCAGTTCCTTCCAAACACGGCGGGTATCGCAGCAGGACCGGACTAAGCGGCGGTTGGTCTTGGTAGTGCCGAAGAAATCCAGGAAACCAGAAATGGGCGGCCCATAGCAGTGAGGCCTGAAACAACAGCAGTTGTCAGCGCATGTTTGCAGCGGTGTTGTGCCGACGATGCTGGCGGCTGGATCCAATTTATGCTTTGCTCCGCATGCGCCGTCCGTACAACTGCCAAATCCGGGTTGCCAAGCGTTCGGAGCAGTTGCTTCCAAACACGGCGGGTATCGCAGCAGGACCGGACTAAGCGGCGGTTGGTCTTGGTTGTGCAGAAGAAATCCAGGAAACCAGGAATGGGCGGCCCATAGCAGTGTGGCCTGAAACAACAGCAGTTGTCAGCGCATGTTTGCAGCGGTGTTGTGCCCGACGATGCTGGCGGCTGGATCCAATTTATGCTTTCCTCCGCATGCGTCGTCTGTACACGTGCCGAATCCGGGTTGCCAAGCGTACGGAGCAGTTGCTTCCAAACACGGCGGGTATCGCAGCAGGACAGGACTAAGCGGCGGTTGGTCTTGGTAGTGCAGAAGAAATCCAGGAAACCAGGAATGGGCGGCCCATAGCAGTGTGGCCTGAAACAACAGCAGTTGTCAGCGCATGTTTGAAGCTGTGTTGTGCCCGACGATGCTGGCGGCTGGATCCAATTTATGCTTTGCTCCGCATGCGTCGTCCGTTCACGTGCTAAATCTTGGTTGTCAAGCGTTCGGAGCAGTTGCTTTCAAACACGGCGGGTATCGCAGCAGGACCGTACTAAACGGCGGTTGGTCTTGGTAGTGAAGAAGAAATCCAGGAAACCAGGAATGGGCGGCCCATAGCAGTGTGGCCTGAAACAACAGCAGTTGTGAGCGCATGTTTGCAGCGGTGTTGTGCCCGACGATGCTGGCGGCTGGATCCAATTTATGCTTTCCTCCGCATGCGTCGTCCGTACACGTGCCGAATCCGGGTTGCCAGGCGTACGGAGCAGTTGCTTCCAAACACGGCGGGTATCGCAGCAGGACCGGACTAAGCGGCGGTTGGTCTTGGTTGTGCAGAAGAAATCCAGGAAACCAGGAATGGGCGGCCCATAGCAGTGTGGCCTGAAACAACAGCAGTTGTCAGCGCATGTTTGCAGCAGTGTTGTGCCCGACGATGCTGGCGGCTGGATCCAATTTATGCTTTGCTCCGCATGCGTCGTCCGTTCACGTGCTAAATCTTGGTTGTCAAGCGTTCGGAGCAGTTGCTTTCAAACACGGCGGGTATCGCAGCAGGACCGTACTAAACGGCGGTTGGTCTTGGTAGTGAAGAAGAAATCCAGGAAACCAGGAATGGGCGGCCCATAGCAGTGTGGCCTGAAACAACAGCAGTTGTGAGCGCATGTTTGCAGCGGTGTTGTGGCCGACGATGCTGGCGGCTGGATCCAATTTATGCTTTGCTCCGCATGCGTCGTCCGTACACGTGCCCAATACGGGTTGCCAAGCGTTCGGAGCAGTTGCTTTCAAACACGGCGGGTATCGCAGCAGGACCGTACTAAACGGCGGTTGGTCTTGGTAGTGAAGAAGAAATCCAGGAAACCAGGAATGGGCGGCCCATAGCAGTGTGGCCTGAAACAACAGCAGTTGTCAGCGCATGTTTGCAGCGGTGTTGTGCCCGACGATGCTGGCGGCTGGATCCAATTTATGCTTTCCTCCGCATGCGTCGTCCGTACACGTGCCGAATCCGGGTTGCCAAGCGTACGGAGCAGTTGCTTCCAAACACGGCAGGTATCGCAGCAGGACAGGACTAAGCGGCGGTTGGTCTTGGTAGTGCAGAAGAAATCCAGGAAACCAGGAATGGGCGGCCCATAGCAGTGTGGCCTGAAACAACAGCAGTTGTCAGCGCATGTTTGCAGCAGTGTTGTGCCCGACGATGCTGGCGGCTGGATCCAATTTATGCTTTGCTCCGCATGCGTCGTCCGTTCACGTGCTAAATCTTGGTTGTCAAGCGTTCGGAGCAGTTGCTTTCAAACACGGCGGGTATCGCAGCAGGACCGTACTAAACGGCGGTTGGTCTTGGTAGTGAAGAAGAAATCCAGGAAACCAGGAATGGGCGGCCCATAGCAGTGTGGCCTGAAACAACAGCAGTTGTGAGCGCATGTTTGCAGCGGTGTTGTGGCCGACGATGCTGGCGGCTGGATCCAATTTATGCTTTGCTCCGCATGCGTCGTCCGTACACGTGCCCAATCCGGGTTGCCAAGCGTTTGGAGCAGTTGCTTCCAAACACGGCGGGTATCGCAGCAGGACCGGACTAAGCGGCGGTTGGTCTTGGTTGTGCAGAAGAAATCCAGGAAACCAGGAATGGGCGGCCCATAGCAGTGTGGCCTGAAACAACAGCAGTTGTCAGCGCATGTTTGCAGCGGTGTTGTGCCCGACGATGCTGGCGGCTGGATCCCATTTATGCTTTCCTCCGCATGCGTCGTCCGTACACGTGCCGAATCCAGGTTGCCATGCGCTCGGAGAAGTTGCTTCCAAACACGGCGGGTTCGCAGCAGGACCGGACTAAGCGGCGGTTGGTCTTGTAGTGCAGAAGAAATCCAGGAAACAGTAATGGGCGGCCCATAGCAGTGTGGCCTGAAACAACAGCAGTTGTCAGCGCATGTTTGCAGCGGTGTTGTGCCGACGATGCTGGCGGCAGGATCCAATTTATGCTTTGCTCCGCATGCGTCGTCCGTACACGTGCCGAATCCGGGTTGCCAAGCGTTCGGAGCAGTTGCTTCCAAACACGGCGGGTATCGCAGCAGGACCGGACTAAGCGGCGGTTGGTCTTGGTAGTGCAGAATAAATCCAGGAAACCAGGCATGGGCGGCCCATAGCATCGTGGCCTGAAACAACAGCAGCTGTGAGCGCATGTTTGCAGCGGTGTTGTTCCCGACGATGCTGGCAGCTGGATCCAATTTATGCTTTGCTCCGCATGCGTCGTCCGTACACGTGTCCAATCCGGGTTGCCAAGCGTTTGGAGCAGTTGCTTCCAAACACGGCGGGTATCGCAGCAGGACCGGACTAAGCGGCGGTTGGTCTTGGTTGTGCAGAAGAAATCCAGGAAACCAGGAATGGGCGGCCCATAGCAGTGTGGCCTGATACAACAGCAGTTGTCAGCGCATGTTTGCAGCGGTGTTGTGCGCGACGATGCTGGCGCCTGGATCTAGTTTATGCTTTGCTCCACATGCGTCGTCCGTACACGATCCGAATCTAGGTTGCCATGCGCTCTGAGAAGTTGCTTACAAACACGGCGGGTATCGTAGCAGGACCGGACTAAGCGGCGGTTGGTCTTGGTAGTGCAGAAGAAATCCAGGAAACAAGGAATGGGCGGCCCATAGTGCAGTGTGGCCTGAAACAATACCAGTTGTCAGCGCATGTTTGCAGCGGTGTTGTGCCCGACGATGCAGGTGGCTGGATCCAATTTATGCTTTGCTCCGCACGCGTCATCCGTACACGTGCCCAATCCGGGTTGCCAAGCGTTTGGAGCAGTTGCTTCCAAACACGGCGGGTATCGCAGCAGGACCGGACTAAGCGGCGGTTGGTCTTGGTTGTGCAGAAGAAACCCAGGAAACCAGGAATGGGCGGCCCATAGCAGTGTGGCCTGAAACAACAGCAGTTGTCAGCGCATGTTTGCAGCGGTGTTGTGCCCGAAGATGCTGGCGGCTGGATCCAATTTATGCTTTGCTCCGCATGCGTCGTCCGTACACGTGCCGAATCCAGGTTTCCAAGCGTTCGGAGCAGTTGCTTCCAAACAAGGCGGGTATCGCACCAGGACCGGACTAAGCGGCGGTTGGTCTTGGTAGTGCAGAAGACATCCAGGAAACCAGGAATGGGCGGCCCATAGCAGTGTGGCCTGAAACAACAGCAGTTGTCAGCGCATGTTTGCAGCGGTGTTGTGCCCGAAGACGCTGGCGGCAGGATCCAATTTATGCTTTGCTCCGCATGCGTCGTCCGTACACGTGCCGAATCCAGGTTTCCAAGCGTTCGGAGCAGTTGCTTCCAAACACGGCGGGTATCGCACCAGGACCGGACTAAGCGGCGGTTGGTCTTGGTAGTGCAGAAGAAATCCAGGAAACCAGGAATGGGCGGCCCATAGCAGTGTGGCCTGAAAAAACAACAGTTATGAGCGCATGTTTGCAGCGGTGTTGTGCCCGACGATGCTGGCGGCTGGATCCAATTTATGCTTTGCTCCGCATGCGTCGTCCGTACCCGTGCCCAATCCAGGTTGCCAAGCGTTCGGAGCAGTTGCACCCAAACACGGCGGGTATCGCAGCAGGACCGGACTAAGCGGCGGTTGGTCTTGGTAGTGAAGAAGAAATCCAAGAAACCAGGAATGGGCGGCCCATAGCAGTGTGGCCTGAAAAAACAGCAGTTGTGAGCGCATGTTTGCAGTGGTGTTGTGCCCGACGATGCTGGCGGCTGGATCCAATTTATGCTTTGCTCCGCATGCGTCGTCCGTACACGTGCCCAATCCGGTTTGCCAAGCGTTCGTAGCAGTTGCTTCCAAACACGGCGGGTATCGCAGCAGTACCGGACTAAGCGGCAGTTGGTCTTGGTAGTGAAGAAGAAATCCAGGAAACCAGGAATGGGCGGCCCATAGCAGTGTGGCCTGAAAAAACAGCAGTTATGAGCGCATGTTTGCAGCGGTGTTGTGCCCGACGATGCTGGCGGCTGGATCCAATTTATGCTTTGCTCCGCATGCGTCGTCCGTACACGTGCCCAATCCGGGTTGCCAAGCGTTTGGAGCAGTTGCTTCCAAACACGGCGGGTATCGCAGCAGGACCGGACTAAGCGGCGGTTGGTCTTGGTTGTGCAGAAGAAATCCAGGAAACCAGGAATGGGCGGCCCATAGCAGTGTGGCCTGAAACAACAGCAGTTGTCAGCGCATGTTTGCAGCGGTGTTGTGCCCGACGATGCTGGCGGCTGGATCCAATTTATGCTTTCCTCCGCATGCGTCGTCTGTACACGTGCCGAATCCGGGTTGCCAAGCGTACGGAGCAGTTGCTTCCAAACACGGCGGGTATCGCAGCAGGACAGGACTAAGCGGCGGTTGGTCTTGGTAGTGCAGAAGAAATCCAGGAAACCAGGAATGGGCGGCCCATAGCAGTGTGGCCTGAAACAACAGCAGTTGTCAGCGCATGTTTGAAGCTGTGTTGTGCCCGACGATGCTGGCGGCTGGATCCAATTTATGCTTTGCTCCGCATGCGTCGTCCGTTCACGTGCTAAATCTTGGTTGTCAAGCGTTCGGAGCAGTTGCTTTCAAACACGGCGGGTATCGCAGCAGGACCGTACTAAACGGCGGTTGGTCTTGGTAGTGAAGAAGAAATCCAGGAAACCAGGAATGGGCGGCCCATAGCAGTGTGGCCTCAAACAACAGCAGTTGTGAGCGCATGTTTGCAGCGGTGTTGTGCCCGACGATGCTGGCGGCTGGATCCAATTTATGCTTTCCTCCGCATGCGTCGTCCGTACACGTGCCGAATCCGGGTTGCCAGGCGTACGGAGCAGTTGCTTCCAAACACGGCGGGTATCGCAGCAGGACCGGACTAAGCGGCGGTTGGTCTTGGTTGTGCAGAAGAAATCCAGGAAACCAGGAATGGGCGGCCCATAGCAGTGTGGCCTGAAACAACAGCAGTTGTCAGCGCATGTTTGCAGCAGTGTTGTGCCCGACGATGCTGGCGGCTGGATCCAATTTATGCTTTGCTCCGCATGCGTCGTCCGTTCACGTGCTAAATCTTGGTTGTCAAGCGTTCGGAGCAGTTGCTTCCAAACACGGCAGGTATCGCAGCAGGACAGGACTAAGCGGCGGTTGGTCTTGGTAGTGCAGAAGAAATCCAGGAAACCAGGAATGGGCGGCCCATAGCAGTGTGGCCTGAAACAACAGCAGTTGTCAGCGCATGTTTGCAGCAGTGTTGTGCCCGACGATGCTGGCGGCTGGATCCAATTTATGCTTTGCTCCGCATGCGTCGTCCATACACGTGCCCAATACGGGTTGCCAAGCGTTCGGAGCAGTTGCTTTCAAACACGGCGGGTATCGCAGCAGGACCGTACTAAACGGCGGTTGGTCTTGGTAGTGAAGAAGAAATCCAGGAAACCAGGAATGGGCGGCCCATAGCAGTGTGGCCTGAAACAACAGCAGTTGTCAGCGCATGTTTGCAGCGGTGTTGTGCCCGACGATGCTGGCGGCTGGAACCAATTTATGCTTTCCTCCGCATGCGTCGTCCGTACACGTGCCGAATCCGGGTTGCCAAGCGTACGGAGCAGTTGCTTCCAAACACGGCAGGTATCGCAGCAGGACAGGACTAAGCGGCGGTTGGTCTTGGTAGTGCAGAAGAAATCCAGGAAACCAGGAATGGGCGGCCCATAGCAGTGTGGCCTGAAACAACAGCAGTTGTCAGCGCATGTTTGCAGCAGTGTTGTGCCCGACGATGCTGGCGGCTGGATCCAATTTATGCTTTGCTCCGCATGCGTCGTCCGTTCACGTGCTAAATCTTGGTTGTCAAGCGTTCGGAGCAGTTGCTTTCAAACACGGCGGGTATCGCAGCAGGACCGTACTAAACGGCGGTTGGTCTTGGTAGTGAAGAAGAAATCCAGGAAACCAGGAATGGGCGGCCCATAGCAGTGTGGCCTGAAACAACAGCAGTTGTGAGCGCATGTTTGCAGCAGTGTTGTGGCCGACGATGCTGGCGGCTGGATCCAATTTATGCTTTGCTCCGCATGCGTCGTCCGTACACGTGCCCAATCCGGGTTGCCAAGCGTTTGGAGCAGTTGCTTCCAAACACGGCGGGTATCGCAGCAGGACCGGACTAAGCGGCGGTTGGTCTTGGTTGTGCAGAAGAAATCCAGGAAACCAGGAATGGGCGGCCCATAGCAGTGTGGCCTGAAACAACAGCAGTTGTCAGCGCATGTTTGCAGCGGTGTTGTGCCCGACGATGCTGGCGGCTGGATCCCATTTATGCTTTCCTCCGCATGCGTCGTCCGTACACGTGCCGAATCCAGGTTGCCATGCGCTCGGAGAAGTTGCTTCCAAACACGGCGGGTTCGCAGCAGGACCGGACTAAGCGGCGGTTGGTCTTGTAGTGCAGAAGAAATCCAGGAAACAGTAATGGGCGGCCCATAGCAGTGTGGCCTGAAACAACAGCAGTTGTCAGCGCATGTTTGCAGCGGTGTTGTGCCGACGATGCTGGCGGCAGGATCCAATTTATGCTTTGCTCCGCATGCGTCGTCCGTACACGTGCCGAATCCGGGTTGCCAAGCGTTCGGAGCAGTTGCTTCCAAACACGGCGGGTATCGCAGCAGGACCGGACTAAGCGGCGGTTGGTCTTGGTAGTGCAGAATAAATCCAGGAAACCAGGAATGGGCGGCCCATAGCATCGTGGCCTGAAACAACAGCAGCTGTGAGCGCATGTTTGCAGCGGTGTTGTTCCCGACGATGCTGGCAGCTGGATCCAATTTATGCTTTGCTCCGCATGCGTCGTCCGTACACGTGTCCAATCCGGGTTGCCAAGCGTTTGGAGCAGTTGCTTCCAAACACGGCGGGTATCGCAGCAGGACCGGACTAAGCGGCGGTTGGTCTTGGTTGTGCAGAAGAAATCCAGGAAACCAGGAATGGGCGGCCCATAGCAGTGTGGCCTGATACAACAGCAGTTGTCAGCGCATGTTTGCAGCGGTGTTGTGCGCGACGATGCTGGCGCCTGGATCTAGTTTATGCTTTGCTCCACATGCGTCGTCCGTACACGATCCGAATCTAGGTTGCCATGCGCTCTGAGAAGTTGCTTACAAACACGGCGGGTATCGTAGCAGGACCGGACTAAGCGGCGGTTGGTCTTGGTAGTGCAGAAGAAATCCAGGAAACAAGGAATGGGCGGCCCATAGTGCAGTGTGGCATGAAACAATACCAGTTGTCAGCGCATGTTTGCAGCGGTGTTGTGCCCGACGATGCTGGTGGCTGGATCCAATTTATGCTTTGCTCCGCACGCGTCGTCCGTACACGTGCCGAATCCAGGTTTCCAAGCGTTCGGAGCAGTTGCTTCCAAACAAGGCGGGTATCGCACCAGGACCGGACTAAGCGGCGGTTGGTCTTGGTAGTGCAGAAGAAATCCAGGAAACCAGGAATGGGCGGCCCATAGCAGTGTGGCCTGAAACAACAGCAGTTGTCAGCGCATGTTTGCAGCGGTGTTGTGCCCGAAGACGCTGGCGGCAGGATCCAATTTATGCTTTGCTCTGCATGCGTCGTCCGTACACGTGCCGAATCCAGGTTTCCAAGCGTTCGGAGCAGTTGCTTCCAAACACGGCGGGTATCGCACCAGGACCGGACTAAGCGGCGGTTGGTCTTGGTAGTGCAGAAGAAATCCAGGAAACCAGGAATGGGCGGCCCATAGCAGTGTAGCCTGAAACAACAGCAGTTGTCAGCGCATGTTTGCAGCGGTGTTGTGCCCGACGATGCTGGCGGCTGGATTCAATTTATGCTTTGCTCCGCACGCGTCATCCGTACACGTGCCGAATCTGGGTTGCCAAGCGTTCGGAGCAGTTGCTCTCAAACACGACGGGTATCGCAGCAGGACCGGACTAAGCTGCGGTTGGTCTTGGTAGTGCGAAAGAAATCCAGGAAACCAGGAATGGGCAGCCCATAGCAGTGTGGCCTGAAACAACAGCAGTTGTCAGCGCATGTTTGCAGCGGTGTTGTGCCCGACGATACTGGCGGCTGGATCCAATTTATGCTTTCCTCCGCATGCGTCGTCCGTACACGTGCCCAATCCGGGTTGCCAAGCGTTTGGGGCAGTTGCTTCCAAACACGGCGGGTATCGCAGCAGGACCGGACTAAGCGGCGGTTGGTCTTGGTAGTGCAGAAGAAATCCAGGAAACCAGGAATGGGCGGCCCATAGCAGTGTGGCCTGAAAAAACAGCAGTTGTGAGCGCATGTTTGCAGCGGTGTTGTGCGCGACGATGCTGGCGGCTGGATCCAATTTATGCTTTGCTCCGCATGCGTCGTCCGTACACATGCCCAATCCGGGTTGCCAAGCGTTCGGAGCAGTTGCTTCCAAACACGGCGGGTATCGCAGCAGGACCGGGCTAAGCGGCGGTTGGTCTTGGTAGTGAAGAAGAAATCCAGGAAACCAGGAATGGGCGGCCCATAGCAGTGTGGCCTGAAAAAACAGCAGTTGTGAGCGCATGTTTGCAGTGGTGTTGTGCCCGACGATGCTGGCGGCTGGATCCAATTTATGCTTTGCTCCGCATGCGTCGTCCGTACACGTGCCCAATCCGGGTTGCCAAGCGTTCGGAGCAGTTGCTTCCAAACACGGCGGGTATCGCAGCAGGACCGGACTAAGCGGCGGTTGGTCTTGGTAGTGAAGAAGAAATCCAGGAAACCAGGAATGGGCGGCCCATAGCAGTGTGGCCTGAAAAAACAGCAGTTATGAGCGCATGTTTGCAGCGGTGTTGTGCCCGACGATGCTGGCGGCTGGATCCAATTTATGCTTTACTCCGCATGCGTCGTCCGTACACGTGCCCAATCCGGGTTGCCAAGCGTTTGGAGCAGTTGCTTCCAAACACGGCGGGTATCGCAGCAGGACCGGACTAAGCGGCGGTTGGTCTTGGTTGTGCAGAAGAAATCCAGGAAACCAGGAATGGGCGGCCCATAGCAGTGTGGCCTGAAACAACAGCAGTTGTCAGCGCATGTTTGCAGCGCTGTTGTGCGCGACGATGCTGGCGCCTGGATCCAGTTTATGCTTTGCTCCACATGCGTCGTCTGTACACGCGCCGAATCTAGGTTGCCATGCGCTCGGAGAAGTTGCTTACAAACACGGCGGGTATCGTAGCAGGACCGGACTAAGCGGCGGTTGGTCTTGGTAGTGCAGAAGAAATCCAGGAAACCAGAATTGGGCGGCCCATAGCAGTGAGGCCTGAAACAACAGCAGTTGTCAGCGCATGTTTGCAGCGGTGTTGTGCCGACGATGCTGGCGGCTGGATCCAATTTATGCTTTCCTCCGCATGCGTCGTCCGTACACGTGCCGAATCCGGGTTGCAAAGCGTACGGAGCAGTTGCTACCAAACACGGCGGGTATCGCAGCAGGACCGGACTAAGCAGCGGTTGGTCTTGGTAGTGCAGAAGAAATCCAGGAAACCAGAAATGGGTGGCCCATAGCAGTGGGGCCTGAAACAACAGCAGTTGTCAGCGCATGTTTGCAGCGGTGTTGTGCCGACGATGCTGGCGGCTGGATCCAATTTATGCTTTCCTCCGCATGCGTCGTCCGTACACGTGCCGAATCCAGGTTGCCAAGCGTTCGGAGCAGTTGCTTTCAAACACGACGGGTATCGCAGCAGGACCGGACTAAGCTGCGGTTGGTCTTGGTAGTGCGAAAGAAATCCAGGAAACCAGGAATGGGCAGCCCATAGCAGTGTGGCCTGAAACAACAGCAGTTGTCAGCGCATGTTTGCAGCAGTGTTGTGCCCGACGATACTGGCGGCTGGATCCAATTTATTCTTTCCTCCGCATGCATCGTTCGTACACGTGCCCAATCCGGGTTGCCAAGCGTTTGGATCAGTTGCTTCCAAACACGGCGGGTATCGCAGCAGGACCGGACTAAGCGGCGGTTGGTCTTGGTAGTGCAGAAGAAATCCAGGAAACCAGGAATGGGCGGCCCATAGCAGTGTGGCCTGAAAAAACAGCAATTGTGAGCGCATGTTTGCAGCGGTGTTGTGCCCGACGATGCTGGCGGCTGGATCCAATTTATGCTTTGCTCCGCACGCGTCGTCCGTACACGTGCCCAATCCGGGTTGCCAAGCGTTCGGAGCAGTTGCTTCCAAACACGGTGGGTATCGCAGCAGGACCGGACTAAGCGGCGGTTGGTCTTGGTAGTGAAGAAGAAATCCAGGAAACCAGGAATGGGCGGCCCATAGCAGTGTCGCCTGAAAAAACAGCAGTTATGAGCGCATGTTTGCAGTGGTGTTGTGCCCGACGATGCTGGCGGCTGGATCCAATTTATGCTTTGCTCCGCATGCGTCGTCCGTACACGTGCCCAATCCGGGTTGCCAAGCGTTTTGAGCAGTTGCTTCCAAACACGGCGGGTATCGCAGCAGGACCGGACTAAGCGGCGGTTGGTCTTGGTTGTGCAGAAGAAATCCAGGACACCAGGAATGGGCGGCCCATAGCAGTGTGGCCTGAAACAACAGCAGTTGTCAGCGCATGTTTGCAGCGGTGTTGTGCCCGACGATACTGGCGGCTGGATCCAATTTATTCTTTCCTCCGCATGCATCGTTCGTACACGTGCCCAATCCGGGTTGCCAAGCGTTTGGAGCAGTTGCTTCCAAACACGGCGGGTATCGCAGCAGGACCGGACTAAGCGGCGGTTGGTCTTGGTAGTGCAGAAGAAATCCAGGAAACCAGGAATGGGCGGCCCATAGCAGTGTGGCCTGAAAAAACAGCAGTTGTGAGCGCATGTTTGCAGCGGTGTTGTGCCCGACGATGCTGGCGGCTGGATCCAATTTATGCTTTGCTCCGCATGCGTCGTCCGTACACGTGCCTAATCCGGGTTGCCAAGATTTCGGAGCAGTTGCTTCCAAACACGGCGGGTATCGCAGCAGGACCGGACTAAGCGGCGGTTGGTCTTGGTAGTGAAGAAGAAATCCAGGAAACCAGGAATGGGCGGCCCATAGCAGTGTGGCCTGAAAAAACAGCAGTTGTGAGCGCATGTTTGCAGTGGTGTTGTGCCCGACGATGCTGGCGGCTGGATCCAATTTATGCTTTGCTCCGCATGCGTCGTCCGTACACGTGCCCAATCCGGGTTGCCAAGCGTTTGGAGCAGTTGCTTCCAAACACGGCGGGTATCGCAGCAGGACCGGACTAAGCGGCGGTTGGTCTTGGTTGTGCAGAAGAAATCCAGGACACCAGGAATGGGCGGCCCATAGCAGTGTGGCCTGAAACAACAGCAGTTGTCAGCGCATGTTTGCAGCGGTGTTGTGCCCGACGATGCTGGCGGCTGGATCCAATTTATGCTTTGCTCCGCACGCGTCGTCCGTACACGTGCCCAATCCGGGTTGCCAAGCGTTCGGAGCAGTTGCTTCCAAACACGGTGGGTATCGCAGCAGGACCGGACTAAGCGGCGGTTGGTCTTGGTAGTGAAGAAGAAATCCAGGAAACCAGGAATGGGCGGCCCATAGCAGTGTCGCCTGAAAAAACAGCAGTTATGAGCGCATGTTTGCAGTTGTGTTGTGCCCGACGATGCTGGCGGCTGGATCCAATTTATGCTTTGCTCCGCATGCGTCGTCCGTACACGTGCCCAATCCGGGTTGCCAAGCGTTTTGAGCAGTTGCTTCCAAACACGGCGGGTATCGCAGCAGGACCGGACTAAGCGGCGGTTGGTCTTGGTTGTGCAGAAGAAATCCAGGACACCAGGAATGGGCGGCCCATAGCAGTGTGGCCTGAAACAACAGCAGTTGTCAGCGCATGTTTGCAGCGGTGTTGTGCCCGACGATACTGGCGGCTGGATCCAATTTATTCTTTCCTCCGCATGCATCGTTAGTACACGTGCCCAATCCGGGTTGCCAAGCGTTTGGAGCAGTTGCTTCCAAACACGGCGGGTATCGCAGCAGGACCGGACTAAGCGGCGGTTGGTCTTGGTAGTGCAGAAGAAATCCAGGAAACCAGGAATGGGCGGCCCATAGCAGTGTGGCCTGAAAAAACAGCAGTTGTGAGCGCATGTTTGCAGCGGTGTTGTGCCCGACGATGCTGGCGGCTGGATCCAATTTATGCTTTGCTCCGCATGCGTCGTCCGTACACGTGCCCAATCCGGGTTGCCAAGAGTTCGGAGCAGTTGCTTCCAAACACGGCGGGTATCGCAGCAGGACCGGACTAAGCGGCGGTTGGTCTTGGTAGTGAAGAAGAAATCCAGGAAACCAGGAATGGGCGGCCCATAGCAGTGTGGCCTGAAAAAACAGCAGTTGTGAGCGCATGTTTGCAGTGGTGTTGTGCCCGACGATGCTGGCGGCTGGATCCAATTTATGCTTTGCTCCGCATGCGTCGTCCGTACACGTGCCCAATCCGGGTTGCCAAGCGTTTGGAGCAGTTGCTTCCAAACACGGCGGGTATCGCAGCAGGACCGGACTAAGCGGTGGTTGGTCTTGGTTGTGCAGAAGAAATCCAGGACACCAGGAATGGGCGGCCCATAGCAGTGTGGCCTGAAACAACAGCAGTTGTCAGCGCATGTTTGCAGCGGTGTTGTGCCCGACGATGCTGGCGGCTGGATCCAATTTATGCTTTCCTCCGCATGCGTCGTTCGTACACGTGCCGAATCCGGGTTGCCAAGCGTACGGAGCAGTTGCTTCCAAACACGGCGGGTATCGCCGCAGGACCGGACTAAGCGGCGGTTGGTCTTGGTAGTGCAGAAGAAATCCAGGAAACCAGGAATGGGCGGCCCATAGCAGTGTGGCCTGAAACAACAGCAGTTGTCAGCGCATGTTTGCAGCGGTGTTGTGCCCGACGATGCTGGCGGCTGGATCCAATTTATGCTTTCCTCCGCATGCGTCGTCCGTACACGTGCCGAATCCGGGTTGCCAAGCGTACGGAGCAGTTGCTTTCAAACACGGCGGCTATCGCAGCAGGACCGTACTAAGCGGCGGTTGGTCTTGGTAGTGAAGAAGAAATCCAGGAAACCAGGAATGGGCGGCCCATAGCAGTGTGGCCTGAAACAACAGCAGCTGTGGGCGCATGTTTGCAGCGGTGTTGTGCCGACGATGCTGGCGGCTGGATCCAATTTATGCTTTGCTCCGCATGCGTCGTCCGTACAACTGCCAAATCCGGGTTGCCAAGCGTTCGGAGCAGTTGCTTCCAAACACGGCGGGTATCGCAGCAGGACCGGACTAAGCGGCGGTTGGTCTTGGTAGTGCAGAAGAAATCCAGGAAACCAGAAATGGGTGGCCCATAGCAGTGGGGCCTGAAACAACAGCAGTTGTCAGCGCATGTTTGCAGCGGTGTTGTGCCGACGATGTTGGCGGCTGGATCCAATTTATGCTTTCCTCCGCATGCGTCGTCCGTACACGTGCCGAATCCAGGTTGCCATGCGCTCGGAGAAGTTGCTTCCAAACACGGCGGGTTCGCAGCAGGACCGGACTAAGCGGCGGTTGGTCTTGGTAGTGAAGAAGAAATCCAGGAAACCAGGAATGGGCGGCCCATAGCAGTGTGGCCTGAAAAAACAGCAGTTATGAGCGCATGTTTGCAGCGGTGTTGTGCCCGACGATGCTGGCGGCTGGATCCAATTTATGCTTTACTCCGCATGCGTCGTCCGTACACGTGCCCAATCCGGGTTGCCAAGCGTTTGGAGCAGTTGCTTCCAAACACGGCGGGTATCGCAGCAGGAACGGACTAAGCGGCGGTTGGTCTTGGTTGTGCAGAAGAAATCCAGGAAACCAGGAATGGGCGGCCCATAGCAGTGTGGCCTGAAACAACAGCAGTTGTCAGCGCATGTTTGCAGCGCTGTTGTGCGCGACGATGCTGGCGCCTGGATCCAGTTTATGCTTTGCTCCACATGCGTCGTCCGTACACGTGCCGAATCTAGGTTGCCATGCGCTCGGAGAAGTTGCTTACAAACACGGCGGGTATCGTAGCAGGACCGGACTAAGCGGCGGTTGGTCTTGGTAGTGCAGAAGAAATCCAGGAAACCAGAATTGGGCGGCCCATAGCAGTGAGGCCTGAAACAACAGCAGTTGTCAGCGCATGTTTGCAGCGGTGTTGTGCCCGACGATGCTGGCGGCTGGATCCAATTTATGCTTTGCTCCGCATGCGTCGTCCGTACACGTGCCCAATCCGGGTTGCCAAGCGTTTGGAGCAGTTGCTTCCAAACACGGCGGGTATCGCAGCAGGACCGGACTAAGCGGCGGTTGGTCTTGGTTGTGCAGAAGAAATCCAGGACACCAGGAATGGGCGGCCCATAGCAGTGTGGCCTGAAACAACAGCAGTTGTCAGCGCATGTTTGCAGCGGTGTTGTGCCCGACGATGCTGGCGGCTGGATCCAATTTATGCTTTCCTCCGCATGCGTCGTTCGTACACGTGCCGAATCCGGGTTGCCAAGCGTACGGAGCAGTTGCTTCCAAACACGGCGGGTATCGCCGCAGGACCGGACTAAGCGGCGGTTGGTCTTGGTAGTGCAGAAGAAATCCAGGAAACCAGGAATGGGCGGCCCATAGCAGTGTGGCCTGAAACAACAGCAGTCGTCAGCGCATGTTTGCAGCGGTGTTGTGCCCGACGATGCTGGCGGCTGGATCCAATTTATGCTTTCCTCCACATGCGTCGTCCGTACACGTGCCGAATCCGGGTTGCCAAGCGTACGGAGCAGTTGCTTTCAAACACGGCGGCTATCGCAGCAGGACCGTACTAAGCGGCGGTTGGTCTTGGTAGTGAAGATGAAATCCAGGAAACCAGGAATGGGCGGCCCATAGCAGTGTGGCCTGAAACAACAGCAGCTGTGGGCGCATGTTTGCAGCGGTGTTGTGCCGACGATGCTGGCGGCTGGATCCAATTTATGCTTTGCTCCGCATGCGTCGTCCGTACAACTGCCAAATCCGGGTTGCCAAGCGTTCGGAGCAGTTGCTTCCAAACACGGCGGGTATCGCAGCAGGACCGGACTAAGCGGCGGTTGGTCTTGGTAGTGCAGAAGAAATCCAGGAAACCAGAAATGGGTGGCCCATAGCAGTGGGGCCTGAAACAACAGCAGTTGTCAGCGCATGTTTGCAGCGGTGTTGTGCCGACGATGTTGGCGGCTGGATCCAATTTATGCTTTCCTCCGCATGCGTCGTCCGTACACGTGCCGAATCCAGGTTGCCATGCGCTCGGAGAAGTTGCTTCCAAACACGGCGGGTTCGCAGCAGGACCGGACTAAGCGGCGGTTGGTCTTGGTAGTGAAGAAGAAATCCAGGAAACCAGGAATGGGCGGCCCATAGCAGTGTGGCCTGAAAAAACAGCAGTTATGAGCGCATGTTTGCAGCGGTGTTGTGCCCGACGATGCTGGCGGCTGGATCCAATTTATGCTTTACTCCGCATGCGTCGTCCGTACACGTGCCCAATCCGGGTTGCCAAGCGTTTGGAGCAGTTGCTTCCAAACACGGCGGGTATCGCAGCAGGACCGGACTAAGCGGCGGTTGGTCTTGGTTGTGCAGAAGAAATCCAGGAAACCAGGAATGGGCGGCCCATAGCAGTGTGGCCTGAAACAACAGCAGTTGTCAGCGCATGTTTGCAGCGCTGTTGTCCGCGACGATGCTGGCGCCTGGATCCAGTTTATGCTTTGCTCCACATGCGTCGTCCGTACACGTGCCGAATCTAGGTTGCCATGCGCTCGGAGAAGTTGCTTACAAACACGGCGGGTATCGTAGCAGGACCGGACTAAGCGGCGGTTGGTCTTGGTAGTGCAGAAGAAATCCAGGAAACCAGAATTGGGCGGCCCATAGCAGTGAGGCCTGAAACAACAGCAGTTGTCAGCGCATGTTTGCAGCGGTGTTGTGCCGACGATGCTGGCGGCTGGATCCAATTTATGCTTTCCTCCGCATGCGTCGTCCGTACACGTGCCGAATCCGGGTTGCAAAGCGTACGGAGCAGTTGCTACCAAACACGGCGGGTATCGCAGCAGGACCGGACTAAGCAGCGGTTGGTCTTGGTAGTGCAGAAGAAATCCAGGAAACCAGAAATGGGTGGCCCATAGCAGTGGTGCCTGAAACAACAGCAGTTGTCAGCGCATGTTTGCAGCGGTGTTGTGCCGACGATGCTGGCGGCTGGATCCAATTTATGCTTTCCTCCGCATGCGTCGTCCGTACACGTGCCGAATCCAGGTTGCCAAGCGTTCGGAGCAGTTGCTTTCAAACACGACGGGTATCGCAGCAGGACCGGACTAAGCTGCGGTTGGTCTTGGTAGTGCGAAAGAAATCCAGGAAACCAGGAATGGGCAGCCCATAGCAGTGTGGCCTGAAACAACAGCAGTTGTCAGCGCATGTTTGCAGCAGTGTTGTGCCCGACGATACTGGCGGCTGGATCCAATTTATTCTTTCCTCCGCATGCATCGTTCGTACACGTGCCCAATCCGGGTTGCCAAGCGTTTGGAGCAGTTGCTTCCAAACACGGCGGGTATCGCAGCAGGACCGGACTAAGCGGCGGTTGGTCTTGGTAGTGCAGAAGAAATCCAGGAAACCAGGAATGGGCGGCCCATAGCAGTGTGGCCTGAAAAAACAGCAATTGTGAGCGCATGTTTGCAGCGGTGTTGTGCCCGACGATGCTGGCAACTGGATCCAATTTATGCTTTGCTCCGCACGCGTCGTCCGTACACGTGCCCAATCCGGGTTGCCAAGCGTTCGGAGCAGTTGCTTCCAAACACGGTGGGTATCGCAGCAGGACCGGACTAAGCGGCGGTTGGTCTTGGTAGTGAAGAAGAAATCCAGGAAACCAGGAATGGGCGGCCCATAGCAGTGTCGCCTGAAAAAACAGCAGTTATGAGCGCATGTTTGCAGTGGTGTTGTGCCCGACGATGCTGGCGGCTGGATCCAATTTATGCTTTGCTCCGCATGCGTCGTCCGTACACGTGCCCAATCCGGGTTGCCAAGCGTTTTGAGCAGTTGCTTCCAAACACGGCGGGTATCGCAGCAGGACCGGACTAAGCGGCGGTTGGTCTTGGTTGTGCAGAAGAAATCCAGGACACCAGGAATGGGCGGCCCATAGCAGTGTGGCCTGAAACAACAGCAGTTGTCAGCGCATGTTTGCAGCGGTGTTGTGCCCGACGATACTGGCGGCTGGATCCAATTTATTCTTTCCTCCGCATGCATCGTTCGTACACGTGCCCAATCCGGGTTGCCAAGCGTTTGGAGCAGTTGCTTCCAAACACGGCGGGTATCGCAGCAGGACCGGACTAAGCGTCGGTTGGTCTTGGTAGTGCAGAAGAAATCCAGGAAACCAGGAATGGGCGGCCCATAGCAGTGTGGCCTGAAACAACAGCAGTTGTCAGCGCATGTTTGCAGCGGTGTTGTGCCCGACGATGCTGGCGGCTGGATCCAATTTATGCTTTCCTCCGCATGCGTCGTCCGTACACGTGCCGAATCCGGGTTGCCAAGCGTACGGAGCAGTTGCTTTCAAACACGGCGGCTATCGCAGCAGGACCGTACTAAGCGGCGGTTGGTCTTGGTAGTGAAGAAGAAATCCAGGAAACCAGGAATGGGCGGCCCATAGCAGTGTGGCCTGAAACAACAGCAGCTGTGGGCGCATGTTTGCAGCGGTGTTGTGCCGACGATGCTGGCGGCTGGATCCAATTTATGCTTTGCTCCGCATGCGTCGTCCGTACAACTGCCAAATCCGGGTTGCCAAGCGTTCGGAGCAGTTGCTTCCAAACACGGCGGGTATCGCAGCAGGACCGGACTAAGCGGCGGTTGGTCTTGGTAGTGCAGAAGAAATCCAGGAAACCAGAAATGGGTGGCCCATAGCAGTGGGGCCTGAAACAACAGCAGTTGTCAGCGCATGTTTGCAGCGGTGTTGTGCCGACGATGTTGGCGGCTGGATCCAATTTATGCTTTCCTCCGCATGCGTCGTCCGTACACGTGCCGAATCCAGGTTGCCATGCGCTCGGAGAAGTTGCTTCCAAACACGGCGGGTTCGCAGCAGGACCGGACTAAGCGGCGGTTGGTCTTGGTAGTGAAGAAGAAATCCAGGAAACCAGGAATGGGCGGCCCATAGCAGTGTGGCCTGAAAAAACAGCAGTTATGAGCGCATGTTTGCAGCGGTGTTGTGCCCGACGATGCTGGCGGCTGGATCCAATTTATGCTTTACTCCGCATGCGTCGTCCGTACACGTGCCCAATCCGGGTTGCCAAGCGTTTGGAGCAGTTGCTTCCAAACACGGCGGGTATCGCAGCAGGACCGGACTAAGCGGCGGTTGGTCTTGGTTGTGCAGAAGAAATCCAGGAAACCAGGAATGGGCGGCCCATAGCAGTGTGGCCTGAAACAACAGCAGTTGTCAGCGCATGTTTGCAGCGCTGTTGTGCGCGACGATGCTGGCGCCTGGATCCAGTTTATGCTTTGCTCCACATGCGTCGTCCGTACACGTGCCGAATCTAGGTTGCCATGCGCTCGGAGAAGTTGCTTACAAACACGGCGGGTATCGTAGCAGGACCGGACTAAGCGGCGGTTGGTCTTGGTAGTGCAGAAGAAATCCAGGAAACCAGAATTGGGCGGCCCATAGCAGTGAGGCCTGAAACAACAGCAGTTGTCAGCGCATGTTTGCAGCGGTGTTGTGCCGACGATGCTGGCGGCTGGATCCAATTTATGCTTTCCTCCGCATGCGTCGTCCGTACACGTGCCGAATCCGGGTTGCAAAGCGTACGGAGCAGTTGCTACCAAACACGGCGGGTATCGCAGCAGGACCGGACTAAGCAGCGGTTGGTCTTGGTAGTGCAGAAGAAATCCAGGAAACCAGAAATGGGTGGCCCATAGCAGTGGTGCCTGAAACAACAGCAGTTGTCAGCGCATGTTTGCAGCGGTGTTGTGCCGACGATGCTGGCGGCTGGATCCAATTTATGCTTTCCTCCGCATGCGTCGTCCGTACACGTGCCGAATCCAGGTTGCCAAGCGTTCGGAGCAGTTGCTTTCAAACACGACGGGTATCGCAGCAGGACCGGACTAAGCTGCGGTTGGTCTTGGTAGTGCGAAAGAAATCCAGGAAACCAGGAATGGGCAGCCCATAGCAGTGTGGCCTGAAACAACAGCAGTTGTCAGCGCATGTTTGCAGCAGTGTTGTGCCCGACGATACTGGCGGCTGGATCCAATTTATTCTTTCCTCCACATGCATCGTTCGTACACGTGCCCAATCCGGGTTGCCAAGCGTTTGGAGCAGTTGCTTCCAAACACGGCGGGTATCGCAGCAGGACCGGACTAAGCGGCGGTTGGTCTTGGTAGTGCAGAAGAAATCCAGGAAACCAGGAATGGGCGGCCCATAGCAGTGTGGCCTGAAAAAAACAGCAATTGTGAGCGCATGTTTGCAGCGGTGTTGTGCCCGACGATGCTGGCGGCTGGATCCAATTTATGCTTTGCTCCGCACGCGTCGTCCGTACACGTGCCCAATCCGGGTTGCCAAGCGTTCGGAGCAGTTGCTTCCAAACACGGTGGGTATCGCAGCAGGACCGGACTAAGCGGCGGTTGGTCTTGGTAGTGAAGAAGAAATCCAGGAAACCAGGAATGGGCGGCCCATAGCAGTGTCGCCTGAAAAAACAGCAGTTATGAGCGCATGTTTGCAGTGGTGTTGTGCCCGACGATGCTGGCGGCTGGATCCAATTTATGCTTTGCTCCGCATGCGTCGTCCGTACACGTGCCCAATCCGGGTTGCCAAGCGTTTTGAGCAGTTGCTTCCAAACACGGCGGGTATCGCAGCAGGACCGGACTAAGCGGCGGTTGGTCTTGGTTGTGCAGAAGAAATCCAGGACACCAGGAATGGGCGGCCCATAGCAGTGTGGCCTGAAACAACAGCAGTTGTCAGCGCATGTTTGCAGCGGTGTTGTGCCCGACGATACTGGCGGCTGGATCCAATTTATTCTTTCCTCCGCATGCATCGTTCGTACACGTGCCCGATCCGGGTTGCCAAGCGTTTGGAGCAGTTGCTTCCAAACACGGCGGGTATCGCAGCAGGACCGGACTAAGCGTCGGTTGGTCTTGGTAGTGCAGAAGAAATCCAGGAAACCAGGAATGGGCGGCCCATAGCAGTGTGGCCTGAAAAAACAGCAGTTGTGAGCGCATGTTTGCAGCGGTGTTGTGCCCGACGATGCTGGCGGCTGGATCCAATTTATGCTTTGCTCCGCATGCGTCGTCCGTACACGTGCCCAATCCGGGTTGCCAAGAGTTCGGAGCAGTTGCTTCCAAACACGGCGGGTATCGCAGCAGGACCGGACTAAGCGGCGGTTGGTCTTGGTAGTGAAGAAGAAATCCAGGAAACCAGGAATGGGCGGCCCATAGCAGTGTGGCCTGAAAAAACAGCAGTTGTGAGCGCATGTTTGCAGTGGTGTTGTGCCCGACGATGCTGGCGGCTGGATCCAATTTATGCTTTGCTCCGCATGCGTCGTCCGTACACGTGCCCAATCCGGGTTGCCAAGCGTTTGGAGCAGTTGCTTCCAAACACGGCGGGTATCGCAGCAGGACCGGATTAAGCGGCGGTTGGTCTTGGTTGTGCAGAAGAAATCCAGGACACCAGGAATGGGCGGCCCATAGCAGTGTGGCCTGAAACAACAGCAGTTGTCAGCGCATATTTGCAGCGGTGTTGTGCCCGACGATGCTGGCGGCTGGATCCAATTTATGCTTTCCTCCGCATGCGTCGTTCGTACACGTGCCGAATCCGGGTTGCCAAGCGTACGGAGCAGTTGCTTCCAAACACGGCGGGTATCGCCGCAGGACCGGACTAAGCGGCGGTTGGTCTTGGTAGTGCAGAAGAAATCCAGGAAACCAGGAATGGGCGGCCCATAGCAGTGTGGCCTGAAACAACAGCAGTTGTCAGCGCATGTTTGCAGCGGTGTTGTGCCCGACGATGCTGGCGGCTGGATCCAATTTATGCTTTCCTCCGCATGCGTCGTCCGTACACGTGCCGAATCCGGGTTGCCAAGCGTACGGAGCAGTTGCTTTCAAACATGGCGGCTATCGCAGCAGGACCGTACTAAGCGGCGGTTGGTCTTGGTAGTGAAGAAGAAATCCAGGAAACCAGGAATGGGCGGCCCATAGCAGTGTGGCCTGAAACAACAGCAGCTGTGGGCGCATGTTTGCAGCGGTGTTGTGCCGACGATGCTGGCGGCTGGATCCAATTTATGCTTTGCTCCGCATGCGTCGTCCGTACAACTGCCAAATCCGGGTTGCCAAGCGTTCGGAGCAGTTGCTTCCAAACACGGCGGGTATCGCAGCAGGACCGGACTAAGCGGCGGTTGGTCTTGGTAGTGCAGAAGAAATCCAGGAAACCAGAAATGGGTGGCCCATAGCAGTGGGGCCTGAAACAACAGCAGTTGTTAGCGCATGTTTGCAGCGGTGTTGTGCCGACGATGTTGGCGGCTGGATCCAATTTATGCTTTCCTCCGCATGCGTCGTCCGTACACGTGCCGAATCCAGGTTGCCATGCGCTCGGAGAAGTTGCTTCCAAACACGGCGGGTTCGCAGCAGGACCGGACTAAGCGGCGGTTGGTCTTGTAGTGCAGAAGAAATCCAGGAAACAGGAATGGGCGGCCCATAGCTGTGTGGCCTGAAACAACAGCAGTTGTCAGCGCAAGTTTGCAGCGGTGTTGTGCCGACGATGCTGGCGGCAGGATCCAATTTATGCTTTGCTCCGCATGCGTCGTCCGTACACGTGCCGAATCCGGGTTGCCAAGCGTTCGGAGCAGTTGCTTCCAAACACGGCGGGTATCGCAGCAAGACCAGACTAAGCGGCGGTTGGTCTTGGTAGTGCAGAAGAAATCCAGGAAACAG